>NC_053036.3:258002821-258648446 GCF_002575655.3 Aegilops tauschii subsp. strangulata | reverse complement strand
GAATCTTGGTGACTATGTGTTCTTGCAAGGCAGTTAGATGCAAGCACTCTACGTCCTAAGGTCCCGGCCCTCGAGCGAGCTCAGCCGCCGCTGGTATGCCAGGTCGCGATGCCGTGGTCAAGGCCAGGGGATAAGGGCTGGAGAGCCATGTAACGCCCCGAGACCGACGCTCGAGAAGACTTCCTTATTTTCGTGATCGCCGTGTGTTTTTTTTGTGCTTGCTCTTTTATTTTTGCATTGCATCATGTCATCATGCCATCATGTCATTTAATTTTTTAAACTCAACCAAGTAAATTGCATGGATCTTCGATCCATTTAAATCGAGGGAAATGCACATGGTGATTTCTCTTTATAACATATATCCTCCCAATATTATTAGGGAGCTATATTAAAATATTCCATTAGTTGGAGTTCACCATAACACATTTGCAAATATCCCAATGCCTTTGTTATCTTAATTCTTGGTCTCCAACCTCGCATTATATTTTTTCATCTTATTCCAGAGCTCCACCATAAATCCGAACATTTTTGGACCTTCCCAACCCTCACTTCCTTCAAATCATTTGAATTAAATTCAAATGCATTTGAATTTATATCGTCCAATCAGGCCACTTCTATTTTTCCTGGATCAAGCGCATTTTTGTGAGTCCGGGAAAATTGTCCGCATGCGCAAATCCTTTCCCTAACCCTATCTTTCTTTTTCTTCTCTCTAGTTCTTTTCTGCCATAGAAATAAGGGAGAGAGAAGAGAGAGAACCCCAGCCGGCCACTTGGGCCTCCTGTTAGCCGCCGCCCGAAGGCCCATCCCCGCGGCCCACCTAAGCCAAACCCTAGCCCGATCTATTCCCCATCTCTCCCTCTGCCGTCGCCTCCTGCCCGATCCCCTCTCCCCTCGTCCTCCTCCAAACCCCGACGCCCTCCTGGCCAGCCGTGCCCCTCCATGGCGTTGCCTTGCTGCTCCTTCCAGCGCCCGAGCCTCCTCCTCTGCTTCGCCCCCTCCTCTGCTCCCTCAGCCATGGCGCTCCGCCTCCCCTCGCCTGGACCCGTCAAGCCCCGCCACCGGCTTGTTGCTCTGCTCGACCCCGACCTCGCCGGCTTCGCGCGCCTGCTGGCGTCCAGCCCCGTGGCCCGGGAGCTGGCCGTCGCGCCGTTCCCCGACCACCACCATCCCGCTTCGAGCTCTGCCCTCCCCGCGTCCTCCCTCTGCCTCCTCGCCATGGCCGCCGCGTCTCCCTCTGCAGGGCCAGGCCGCACCGCACGTCCTCCTCGTCAAGCCCCCGTCGCCCGAGCGGTCGAGGAGAGGAGCTCCTCGAGCACCTGCGCCCGCATCCGCTCGTTCCCTCCGTTTTGGACGGAGTTCGCTGGAGCCCGAGCACCGGCCGCCTTGCACCCGCGAGCACCACTACCTCCAGCGCGCCGCCGTACCTCCGCCGCCCGGCGACCTTCTGCATCCACCTACAGCAGCTCTCCCTGCGACCTCCTCTTCATCACTGCCTTGTGCCGTCCCTGCCGACTCCGACCAGGGAGCCCTGCCGCTCGCCTGAGTGTGGCAGCCGCCTCCTGTTCGTGCTGCATCGTCTCGTTCGCAGGCACTTCCTTGCCACAAGTGCTCCTGACTGAGACCCTCAAATCATCTACCCGGAGCCCAAGTCCGAAGACTACCGTGAACGTGTGCCTCGTGTCACCTGGATCGCCAAGTACCGTCTCCGGGATTCACCAAGTACCACGACGTCGGTGTCCCTCCAAGTGTGATGTTGGAACATGCACAGCTGCCGTCGCCGAAGACTCGGGTAGCGAAAACGCCAAGTTCCCCTCCGCCATGAACCACTACTTCCACAACATGTCATGTACGACTACCGTTGCTCGGATTCAACAAGACAACGTGTACCACGACACTGGCGACATGAACATCTACGAAATGTGTATGACTACACGATGTGATGCCAAGTACCACGAAGACCGTGCACCACTACCGTCGCGAGAACGACTACTTCCATGATGACCCCGTGAACAACTACTTCCACTTCGAACGCGTTCCGCCCCGAATGCACGCTTCGAAGGTATAACCCCGAGACGACGTCCGTGGACCGAATGCATTTGTGTTGTATGAGATGCTCGTGGTTGCACCGTTTTCGAGTTGTCATTCCATGTTCCTCCTCGTTGTCATGCCATCGTCCCGTGGGAACCCGGTAACCGGGATCACCCCACCATCTTTTGCATGTTCCGCACATCCACATTTTCGTTTGCACCAGTCGCTCAACGAGTTATCGGAACCGGGTCGTTGCCATGGCATCGTTTCCGTTTTCATCGCCGTGGCACCCAATTCTTTCTGCCATGGTGACCAAATGCTCGAAATCATCTTCATGTCAACATTTTCATAAAATTGCATATAACTTACATCTGTTTTTCGCATCATGATAACAACATTTAAAATGTCTAAAATTTGATGTTTGCATTAAAATTGCTAAATGACATATGGGGATTTTCCGGTATTGTCGTTTGTTATTTCTGGCCTCATTTAAACGTGCCTAGATAGGTTGTTTAATTATGCTTCACCCCTTGCCATGGTTAACAACATTTAATATTGTTGGTTACTTAAACAAGAGCGAACTAAATAATTAAATGTTGTTTAATTATGCTCCACTTAATTTGTAGTGTTGTTTGTTGCACTTTGCCATGCCATGCTCATTAAACCGGACATGCATCATACTTGATTGTGCATCATGCCATGTGTATGTGGTGGTTGTTTACTATGTTGTTTGTTTCTTTCCAGGTTGCTTCTCTCGTTAGCTTCGGTTTCGTTCCGGAGTTGTGAGGATTCGTTCGTCTACGTCCGCTTGTCTTCTTCATGGACTCGTTCTTCTTCCTTGCGGGATCTCAGGCAAGATGACCATACCCTCGAAATCACTTCTATCTTTGCTTGCTAGTTGTTCGCTCTATTGCTATGTCGCGCTACCTACCACTTGCTTATCAAGCCTCCCGAATTGCCATGAACCTCTAACCGTTGTCACCCTTCCTAGCAAACCGTTGTTTGGCTATGTTACCGCTTTTGCTCAGCCCCTCTTATAGCGTTGCTAGGTGCAGGTGTAGATGAAGATTGCTCCATGTTGGATTATGTTTATGTTGGGATATCACAATATCTCTTATCTTAATTAATGCATCTATATACTTGGTAAAGGGTGGAAGACTCGGCCTTATGCCTGGTGTTTTGTTCCACTCTTGCCGCCTTAGTTTCCGTCATACCGGTGTTATGTTCCTTGATTTTGCGTTCCTTATGCGGTTGGGTAATTTATGGGACCCCCTTGACAGTTCGCTTTGAATAAAACTCCTCCAGCAAGGCCCAACCTTGGTTTTACCATTTGCTACCACCTATCCCCTTTTCCCTTGGGTTCTGCAGACTCAAGGGTCATCTTTATTTTAAACCCCCGGGCCAGTGCTCCTCTGAGTGTTGGTCCAACCCGTCAGTCGCCGGTGGCCACCAGGGGCAACTCTGGGCTGGCCTACCGGAAGCTTGGACAATCCGGTGTGCCCTGAGAACGAGATATGTGCAGCTCCTATCGGGATTTGTCGGCGCATTCGGGCGGCTTTGCTGGTCTTGTTTTACCATTGTCGAAATGTCTTGTAAACCGGGATTCCGAGACTGATCGGGTCTTCCTGGGAGAAGGTTTATCCTTCGTTGACCGTGAGAGCTTATGATGGGCTAAGTTGGGACACCCCTGCAGGGTATTATCTTTCGAAAGCCGTGCCCGCGGTTATGTGGCAGATGGGGATTTGTTAATATCCGGTTGTAGAGAACTTGACACTTGACCTTAATTAAAACGCATCAACCGCGTGTGTAGCCGTGATGGTCTCTTCTCGGCGAAGTCCGGGAAGTGAACACGGTTTCTGGGTTATGTTTGACGTAAGTAGGAGTTCAGGATCACTTCTTGATCATTGCTAGTTGACGACCATTCCGTTGCTCCTCTTCTCGCTCTTATTTGCGTATGTTAGCCACCATATATGCTTAGTCGCTGCTGCAACCTCACCACCTTCCCCTATCCTACCCTTAAGCTTAAATAGTCTTGATCTCGATGGTGTGAGATTGCTGAGTCCTCGTGACTCACAGATACTTCCAAAATAGTTGCAGGTGCCGATGAGACCAGTGCAGATGACGCAACTGAGCTCAAGTGGGAGCTCGATGAAGATCTTGTTTGTTGTGTTGTTTCTTATCATGTTGATCAGTAGTGGAGCCCAGTTGGGACGATCGGGGATCTAGAAGTTGGGTTGTCTTCTTTTATTTTGGTTCCGTAGTCGGACCTATGTGTGTATCTCTGAATGATGTATGTTTTATTTATGTATTGTGTGAAGTGGCGATTGTAAGCCAACTCTTTATCCCATTCTTGTTCAGTACATGGGATTGTGTGAAGATGACCCTTCTTGCGACAAAACCACAATGCGGTTATGCTTCTAAGTCGTGCCTCGACACGTGGGAGATATAGTCGCATCATGGTCGTTACAAGCCAGTAAGAGCTCCTGAGTTGCGATGCTCAGGAGCCCCCCTTTTAACGCGCAAGCGAATTGCATAGGATGAACAGACCCATGGCGGGTGGCGATCGAGTAGGCAATAACCGTAAGCAGGTTGATCTTGGAAAGCAATTCAACTTGGGTAAATGTAGGAAGATACATGCCACTGGGTCCGGCCCGAGCGGCTTGGGGATGATGCAGCCCGAGGGGCGCTCCCAGCAAGGTAAGCTAAAGACATAAACAAAGGGATACATGCAACAGGGACGGACCCATGTGGCCTGGGAATGATGCAGCCCGAGGGGCGCTCCCAGCTAAACGAGCTTGGAAGATGTCACCTGATTCTGTAGACGAAGTAGAGTTGGTGCAGCTGAAGGCGTGCGTCGAAGAAATGGCTCCTCATGAGCCACCGGAGCCCTGAGCCTCGGGAGGTTCCCTGAAGACCGTATCCATCTCCTCCAGGACGGCGTGGTACCTGGCATCCTGAGCCACCAGGACTCGTCGCATATTGCGCTAATAGGTTGACGCCACGCTCGGCAAGCCAAAGGGCATGCGAACGTAGCTGTGTGGCGGGCCCTCGCAGCGGCCCACACACGAAGGCCAGAAGCGCTCCTGAGATGCGGCCCTGTTGAGCCCGGGGACGTCGATGCAGACACGCAGCCCAGCATCCTCGCCTGGATGGGGAGCTGCGCCTCGTGAGTGGCTGTCACCGCGCATGGCTCTTGCGTCTTGCAGTTCCTGAGTGGTCTTGGTGATGAACTCCTGAGTGGTGGGCTCTCCTTGACCTGTGCTCTCCTGAGGAACACGTGCTGCGAAGGAAGCCTCCAAGTAGTGCCCAAACGCCTCCCTCGTGAGGTTGGCAAGGTCTGAGGCCCTCCAGAAGAGAGCCCCCGAGCCCTGTCCGAGGAGGGCGCTAGGCTTGCCTTCCTATGCGATGGAGGGAGGCGCCCCTGGGGCAGATGCTGATCCTGATGAGGCTCCTGCCGCGACGCCATCCTCTTGAGGTCCTGCGCGGCGCAGCTGCTTCTTCTTGGGGATGGCCTCCAGAGAGCCTTCACTTCTGCTGTCAGGGTCGTCGATTGCTGCAGCTTGGAAGGCGCGCTCAAGGGAGCACACCGCATCTCTCTCTTCACACGGGACCGTGATGATTCCTCCACTTCTCGGCATCTTGAGGACGTTGTAGCCGTGGTGGGTGACTGCCATGAACTTGGCCAGGGCTGGATACCCGAGGATGGTGTTGTACGGCAGGCGGATGTGCGCGATGTTGAAGTCGATGAGCTTGGTGCGGTAATTCTTGCACTCTCCGAAGATGACAGGCAGGCGGACGTGCCCTATTGGTGTGGTGGAACCGTCGGTCACTCATGAGAAAGGTTTGGTAGGCTGGAGCTGCTCGTATGGCACTTGGAGGTTGTCGAACGTGTCGACGGACAGGACGTTGAGCCCTGCGCCGCCGTCGATGAGGGTCTTGGTAACCTGCACATTGCTGATGACTGGGGAGCACAACATCAGGAGGGCGCCGGCGGTGGCCGCGCACTTGAGCTGATCTGCCGAGTTGAAAGTGATGGCGCATTGGGACCACTTGAGCGGGCGCGTAGCCTCGAGCTTGGGGAGCACCGCGTTCACCTCGCGAGCGAACTATTTGAAGATGCGCTGAGAAGCTGGGGTCTGGGCGCCGCCCAAGATGTAGGCGATTGCGCGCGGCTCTTGGAAGCCCCCAGCCCCTCGTCCTGATGGTGGTGGTCGTTCCTCCTTGGTGGCGGCAGCGGGGGAAGACCGGCGTTGCCTTGGGGGCGATCCTCTCGAGGCTGGCCCCTCCAGGCCCCCTCGCGAAGATGGTCCTGCCAGCGGTCCTCACGAGGCCTGTTGTGCCATTCCTGGCGCGGGCCACAGTCGTCCCAGCGTCCGCCTCCACGTCCTCCTCCTCGGCCGTAGCCCCGGTCGCTGCGCTCGGGGCGTCGACCGAAGCGTCCTTCTCGTATGGCTCTGAGCTCTTGATAGTCGCTGGTGTTGTGGGTGTTCAGGTTGTGGAAGGCGCAGAACGGTCTGCTGTTCTTGGATGACTCGGGCTGATCTTTGCCCCGCTTGGTGTCGGGCTCCGCTGCCAGTACTGCTGCCTCCTTGCGCTTCACATCCTTGGCCTTGGCTTTCTTTTCCTCTGCGCCCGCGGCTGGCAGCTCAAGGAGAGAGAGGCGCCCCTCCTTAGCTCTTGCGCACTTGGTCGCCAGGTTGAACAGCTCCTGAGATGTGCAGAGCTCCTCGTGGATAGTGAGCTCTTCCTTCATCTTGATGTCGCGGACGTCGTCAGAGAACGCGGAGATGATGGACTCGTCCGTGACCTTGGGGATCTTGAGGTGGGTGTTGTTGAAGTGCTGGATGTACTTCTGGAGGGTCTCTCCTGGTTGTTGCTTGATGCGGTGCAGGTCTCCCGCGGCTGGCCGGTGGTCGCGAGTGCCCTGGAAGTTGGCGACGAAGCGGTCGCGCATCTCGTCCCGGGAGGTGATCGAGCCGTGCTGCAGGTTCAGGAGCCAGGAGCGGGCTCCATCCTTGAGAGCCATGGGAAACCAGTTCTCCATGAATTTCTCATCGCCGTTGGCCGCTTCGATGCTCAGCTCATAGAGCTGCAGAAACTCCGCGGGGTCAGCTATGCCATCGTAGCGAGGAGGCAGGTCCGGTTTGAACTTGCCTGGCCAGGCGACGCTACGCAGCTCGGGGGTGAAGGCGCGGCAGCCGGCCGTGGTTGCTGGGGCCCGCTTCAGAGGTGGAGCTTGGTCTTGATGAGGTCCGTGCGGCGCCGTTGCGGGTGGCGCGCGGTCTTGACGAGGTGGCGCGGGGAGTGCAGGTGCAGCTTCTCGCAGCCGAGGGATTTCTTGGCAGCTTCTTTCTTCGCGTGCGGCCACCGGGCGTGGCGGATCACGCCGCGGGGCCGCGCGCCTTGGTGCCAAGGCACCGTCTTGGGGTAGAGGTGGTGGAGGCGCGCCATGAACCTCATCGCCCGTGGCTGGTTGAGGGGAGGTAGAGAGAGGGACGACATCGGGGAGCCCCCTGCGGCACGGACAAGCTCGGCAACGCGGTCGAGCCACTCCTCGTAGAGGTCGTCGACCGGGTGGTAGCGCAGGAGTTCGTTTGCGGCGAGGAGTGTGGCCCGCGCCTCCATGGGAGCGCGGCGTGCGTGAGACGAGGAACCGGCCGGCATCAGCAATGGAGTGGCGGCGGCCGTCCAGCCGCACCTAAGGATGCAGCGAGGATGCCTGCTGCTCATTCCCCGCCGGGCCGGTGGCAGCGTTGGCGGCGGGAGACAGAGAACGACGAGGTAGCCCGCCGACGGGAGCCGTCTGAGCAACGCGGGCGGTGAGGGAAGCCCGACGCTCAGCTCGAGCACGGCGAGCGTCTGCCATGGAGACGACGGAGCGACAGAGCGACGAATTGATGGAAGGGAAGCTATGGCGCACCCCTACCTGGCGCGCCAAATGTCGGATGTGGGGTTCTGGCAAACCCTTAAGGTTCGAACACTGGGGTGCACGCGAAGTCTTTCCCTCTTACTGATCTACGCCCTAGCTCACCAAGATCTTGCGGACGAACTCGACGAACTCACAACACAAAGAGACACGGGGTTTATACTGGTTCGGGCCACCGTTGTGGTGTAATACCCTACTCCAGTGTGGTGGTGGTGGATTGCCTCTTGGGCTGATGATGAACAGTACAGAGGGAAGAACAGCCTCCTGAGGTTGAGGTGTTCTTGTGCTTGGTGACTTAGCGGGTGAGAGCTGGATGATCTGCTCGATCAGATCAGATGAGATCCAGCTGATAAGGTGCCCCTACTGTGGTGGCTTGTTCTACTTATATAGGCCCTGGTCCTCTTCCCAAATATTGAACGGGAAGAGAGCCAACAACGGCGGGCAAATTTGAAGGGGGACAACTAGTACAAGCTATCCTGACAAAAGTGGTCTTCTCCTGCAAAAGGCTCTAGTGGTGACGCCGTCTTGGGCTCCACGAGACCTCCGTCTTGCCGTCCTCCTGGTCTTGGTCTCGTTGCACCGATATAGCAACCTTTGCCTGATGCCTCGGTACTCCTCGCCTGCGCTGGCCTCCTTAGCACCAAAGAGGAAACAAGGACGCTGCGTGCGCTGGCGCCCGCCTGGTGTTGATCGTCATGGCTCACGTCACGAGAACCTCGTGAGGTTTGCCCCGCCTTGATATCTCCGCTCCTCGTGAGGCTGCCTGACTAGGCCACTCCTGAGGAGGTCTTGCGTCGTCCGCCCCGCGAGGGTCTTGGATGCCTTGTTGGCAAAGATGGGTCGTACGGCCTGCTGGCTTAGCCATGCCGTGGGCCGCAGGCAGGCAAGTCTGGGGACCCCCGTTCCCAGGACGTCGACAGAAAGAGGTACTCCTCTTCCCTTATTCATGCAAATCTTACGTCTCTTCTCACAGCGTATTCATCCCACGAAAGAAACTAGTTGAGCGCTTCGTACTGCATCTTGTTCGTGATACTAAATGCACAAGGTTTCCTCCCTTTTACTATTTCACCTTTGCTAGAGGTCAGTAGCCCGCCTGGATTTCAATTTAGGGTCAGCCGAATCGCAATTAAAAGAAGCAGCACCCGCTTAGGCGCGCAGAGCACCTAGTCCGCCTGTTCGCCGGGGAAGCGGTGCATCGGTGTCTATCATAGGGGTGTGGGTGCAGGAGCTACTTGCGCCCGATCTGGAGGTCTGCGGGGCTTGAAGGGATGGTTGGGGCGGTGCCAAGCACGGCGGTGCCAAGCACGGCGGTGCGGTGAGGTCGAGGGGAGGGCGGAGGCAGGGGACACGGCCGGTGGTCGCTGGCGTTTCGAGGAAGATCGTAACACTGACTGGCTGGAGGTAGATGAAGGCGATCTGCCCGTTCTTTGTACATCGGACGATGCAGAAAAAATGGACTGACCTATTTGTTTCCAGTCGACTGTTATTTTCATAGGACCACACCTTGTGGTGTGTTGGAGGAGCATCTGCATTTCCCAGCCATCCCTATGCTCATATTTCAAAATTCTAGAATCTAGTAATTTTGTGTGCCATGCATGTTGTAGAGCTATAATATGTCTCCCGTCATTTATTTCTCACCGACCTGCTATCTGCTACCTTTACACTGTACTACTTGTGCACACACTTCACCCATACTCACACTATTTTTTTATGTATGGGTATTTCAGACTCTGACGCAGTGTTGATGAATAGAAAAAAGAAAAGACAGAAGTCGCTCCAGTGTAATTCGAAGATAAGCACTAAGCGTCTCAGCGCTCTAAAGGGTGCAGTGCCAGTAGATGGAGACAGTAAACGTAGCTCTGCAGTTGATGATCTCAATTGCCACACACAACCATCCCAAGTGCTTGCTTTAACTTCGCACTGTCAAATGTGGTTGCATGTCAGATATGGTGTCTAGCTTGTATTGCTTCCAATTTGGTTAAATTGCATCAGCTTACTTTACACATTATCCCTTTGATAATGACATGCCTTCCTGTTTTTGATACATACTACATATGTCTATTAACCATGTTCGTACATCAAACTAATGCTCTTTTGTATCCCTCATCAATCACTTATGATGAGACAGTCACCCGAGTGGGTTACTATGAGACGCGCTACTCGTTTAAAGAGTGGAGTGTCATCCTCCCCACATGATTCTCAAGAAACAGCAAGGCTAAATGAAGATAGTCAACATAGCTCTCTAGTTGATGACCGCAATTCCCCCACACCACCATCACATGTGCTTTCTCTTACTTGGCGGTGTGATATGTGGTTGCATGTTGCATATGGTGTCTACCTTGTAATGCTTCTAATTAGGGTAGATTGCATCTGTTTAGTTAACACATTATACCTGTGAATATGACATGCGTTCCTGTTTTTGGTACATATTATGTCTTAATCAAGCTACTTTTCTTGTGTATCCCTCATCAATCACTTCTGATGAGACACCTTCAAGTTGACAGTGTAATATTGGTTGCATCTTGCATATCATTTCAAACATGTATTGCCTCTAATTAGTTGAAGTGCCACTTATAATGAGACACATCTAACTTGGTAGAGTGATTTTGGTTGGATCTTTCATATGGTGTCTAGATTGCATTGCTTCCAATTTGTTGAAATGCCTTCTGCTTAGCATTTTTCGTACATATTCCATCCTCCTACAATGTGGTTGCCATAGATAAAAGTTGTGTTCGTCAGTATCATGCATCAATGAATTTGAAAGTGCGAATTTCATTCCTTTTTCTTGTGTGTTTACTTGACAAGGCAAAATCTAAAAGGACGAAGGCACGGAATGATGGTGGTCCTCTGGAGCAACCGAAACAAATGATCTCTGCAGATTCTCCTGCTACTCCTACTACAGTGCAAGTTCCAAATCTCATCTCCCCTACTCCACAATCCCAGGTGCTTGCTCTAACATGGCAGTGTGATATCTGGTTGCATGTTGCATATGGTGCCTAGCTTGTATTGCTCCTAATTTGTTAAATTGCATCTCCTTAGCTTACACATTATACATGTGAATATGACACGCCTTCCTATTTTTGGTACATACTACATCTGCCTATCACACCATGTTCTTACATCAAACTACTGTTCTTGTGTATCCTGCATCTATCGCTTATGATGAGACAGTCACGCCCGTGGGTTAGTATGAGACGCGCTACTCTTATAAAGAGTGCAGTTTCATCCTCTCCACATGATTCTCAAGAAACAACAAGCCTAATTGAAGATATTGAATGTAGCTCTATACTTGAAGACCGCACTTCCCCTACACCACCATCGCACGTGCTTGCTCTAACTTCGCTATGTGATATGTGGTTGCATGTTGCATACGGTGTCTAGCTTGTAATGCTTCTAATTAGGGTAAATTGCATCTGCTTAGTTTACACATTATACCTGCGAATATGACATGCCTTCCTATTTTTGGTACACAATACATCTATGTGTTAACCATGTTTTTCCATGAAACTACCTCTCTTCTGTATCCTGCATCAATCACTTACGATGAGACACCTTTATTTGTTGCATATTGCATATTATTTCTAGCCTGTTGCGATGTATTGCTTCTAATTTGGTCAAATACGTTTGTTAGGCCACCCTTTTAATTTGGCAGAGTGATATTGGTTTCATCTTTCATATGGTTTCTAGCTTGCATTGCTTCTAACTAGTTCAAACACCTTGTGCTTAGTTTACACTTTATACATCATACATGTCAATATGTCATGCCGTCCTGTTTTTCATACATATTCCATCCTCCCATCATGCGGCTGTCTTACATGAAAGTAGTGCTCGTCAGTATCATGCATCAATGAGTTCTGAAGAGCAAATTTTATTCCTTTTTCTTGTGGGTTTGACTTGACAAGGCAAAATCAAAAAAGAGGAAGGAAAAGAGTAAGAAAGGCGATGATGGTGGTCCTTTGCAGCAACGTAAACGGAGCATCTGTACGGATTCTCCTTGTACTGCTAGTGCATTACAAGTTCCAAGTCTCCGCTCCCCTACTCCACCATCCAAGGTGTTGCATATGGTGTCTAGCTTGTATTGCTCCTAATTAGTGTAAACTGCATCTGCTTAGCTTACACATGATACGTGTGAATATGACACGCTTTCCTGTTTTTGGTACATACTATATCTTTCTATCACACCATGTTCTTACATGAAACTACTCTTCTTGTGTATCCTGCGTCAGTCACATATGATGGGACACCTTTAAGTTGGCAGTGTGATATTGGTTTTTGTCTTGAATATGATTTCTAGCATGTAGTGCTTCTAGTTTGATGAACGCCACCTATGACGAGACAATTTTAACTTGGCAGAGTGATATTGATTGCACCTTCCATATGGTGTCTAGCTTGCAGTGCTTCTAATTTGTTGAAGTGCCTTCTGCATAGTTACCACATCATAGGTGTGAATATGTCAAGCCGTCCAGTTTTTCGTACGTATTCCATCCTCGTATCATGACTTTGCCTTTCATCAGAGTAGTGTTCGTCAGTATCTTGCATGAATGAGTTCTGAAGAGCGAATTTTATTCCTTTTTCTTGTCGGTTTGACCTCACAATGCAAAATCAATAAAGCGAAAGGAAATTGGTAAGGCATTGGATGATGGTGGTCCTTCCGAGCAACTGAAACGGAGGGTCTCTACATATTCTACTCCTCCATCCTCCCAACAAGATTCGCAAGACAACGCAAGGCTAGGGAGTCAACGTAGCTGTGTAGATGATGAGCACATCTCCCCTACTCCACCATCACAGGTGCTTGCTCTAACTTGGCACTATTATATGTGGTTGCATGTTGCGTATGATGTCTAGCTTGTATTGCTTCTAACTTTGTTAAATTGCATCGGCTTACTTTACACATAATGCCTGTGAATATGACACGTGTTCCTATTTCTAGAACATACTATATCTGATCACACCATGTTCTTACATCAGACTACTGTTCTTGCATATCCCGCATCAGTCACTTATGATAAGGCACCTTTAAGTCGCCACTGTGATATTGGTTGTATCTTGCACATGATTTCTAGCATGTACTACTTCTAATTTGTTGAAATGCCAGACAGTTTGAACTTGACAGAGTGATATCGGTTGCACCTTTCATATGATGTCTAGCTTGCAGTGCTTCTAATTTGTTGAAATGCCTTCTGCTTAGTTACCACATCATATGTGTGAATATGTCACGCCGTCCTGTTTTTCATACATATTCCATCCTCGTATCATGTGTTTGCCTTTCATCCGAGTAGTGTTCGTCAGTATCATGCATGAATGAGTTCTGAAGAGCGAATTTTATTCCTTTTTCTTATCGGTTTGACTTCACAATGCAAAATCAATACAAATGAAGGAAATTAGTCCGGCAGTGGATGATGGTGGCCCTTTGGAGCAACTCAAACAGAGGGTCTCTACAGATTCTACTCCACCATCCTACCAACAAGATTCGCAAGACAACACAAGGCTGGACAGTCAACGTAGCTGTGTAGATGATGAGCACATCTCCCCTACTCCACCATCACAGGTGCTTGCTCTAACTTGGCAATATTATATGTGGTTGCATGTTGCGTATGATGTCTAGCTTGTATTGTTCTAACTTTGTTGAATTGCATTTGCTTACTTTACACATAATGCCTGTGAATATGACACCTGCTCCTGTTTCTAGAACATACGTGTAGATGATGAGCACATCTCCCCTACTCCACCATCACAGGTGCTTGCTCTAACTTGGAACTGTTATATGTGGTTGCGTGTTCCATATGATGTCTAGTTTGTATTGCTTCTGATTTTGTTGAATTGCATCTGCATAGCTTACAACTTATACCTGCAACGATCACTTACCCATAAGACACAAACTTGGGAGTGTGATGTAGGTTGCATCTTGCATTGTCTTCTAGCTTGTACTGCTTCTAATTTCTTGAAATGGCACTTACGACGAGACACTTTTTACCTAATAGAATGATATTGGTTGCATGTTCATATGGTGCCTAGCTTTCATTTCTTCTAATTTTGTTGAAATGCCTTCTGCTTACTATTTTTCATACATATTCCGTCCTCCTATCATACGTCTGAATATGCAATGATGTCTTCTTTTTGTATATATTCCATCCTCCTATCCTGCGCTTGCCTTACATCAAAGTAGTTTTCGTCTGTATCATGCATTAACCAGTTATGCAGAGCTAATTTTATTCATCTTCTTTTGGTTTTGACTTCATAAGGAAATATTAGAAAATAGGAAGGAAAAGTGTAAGTTAGGGGATGTTGGTGGTCCTCTGGACCGACGCAAACAGAGACTCTCTAGATTTGCCACTGCTACTACTAATGAAGTTGAAGTCCCAAGTCTACATGATGAGTTCATCTCCCGTAATCCACCATCGCAGGTGCTTGCTCTAAGTTGACAGTGTGATAATTGGTTTCATGTTGCATATGTTGTCTAGCCTGTATTTCTTCTATTTTGATTAAATTGCACCTTCTGAGTTTATACGTTATACATGTGCATATGACATGCCTTTCTGTGTCTAGAATACATTGCATCTATCAATCATACCATGTTCTTACATCAAAGTACTGCTGTTGTGTATCCCGCATCAGTCACTCATGATTGGACGCTTTTAACATGGAAGTTTGATAGTGGTTGCATCTTGCATTGATTTCTATGTTGTACTACTTCTAATTTTTCGAAATGCCACTTATGACAAGAGACTTTTAACTAGGCAGAGTGATATTGGTTGCATGTTTCATATGGTGTCTAGCTTGCATTACTTCTATTTTCTTGAAAATCCTTCTACTTAGTTTACACATCGTAGTTGTCAATATGTCACACCGTCCTGTTTTTTTACATATTCCATCCTCATACGGTTGTCTTACATCAAAGTATTGCTTGTCTGTATCACACATCAATGAGTTCTGAAGAGCGATTTTATTCTTTTGTGTTGTGGGTATGCCTTGACATGGCAAAGTCAAAAAAGAGCAAGGAAAAGAATATAGTAGGGAATGGTGTTACTCGTTAGGTGAAACGGAAAAGGATCTGCCCTCGAGATTCTGTTGGTACTTATAGTGTAGTAGAAGGTCCAAGTCCATCGGCTAAATCTACAAACACAGTATCACCTGCTCCACCAGCTGCAGCATCCGCTTCAACTATACCAGCATCTCTGTAGCGACCAGACCTCAAATGGCCTGTGCTGCTGTGCACCAGTGTCATCCCTGGATCAGTAATGCTGACACGCACAATACAAATGGAGGATTTATAACAGAGTAGCAATCACACACTTATTACATCGAATATCTCCGAAGAGATTAAGTATGATAAACATGGCTTAAGGCCATCTAAAAACGATAACATCGGAAGACTTGGAAGATAAGTGAGTCCATCAACTCCAGCGGCATCACTGAGTATAAGACCACGGCCTAAGGCACCTTACTCGTCGTCTGAAAAGTCTGCAACATGAAACGTTGCAGCCCGAAAACGGGTCAGCACATAGAATATGCTGGCAAAGCAACACATAGAGAGCAATGAACAATGATAAGGCTATACTATATGCATATATGGCTGGTGGAAAGGCTCTATGGTTACAGTTTTGCGAAAGCCAATTTTATCCTACTACAAAGGAATAAATTTTATTTAACTATCATGGTGGTTGAAACATTGAGAAGGTACCTCCAACTCAATCCCAATTAAGTAACATCATTAACCCAACAAAATTAATTAAGTGTCACGGTGATGAGATTCAAATGATAATCCAGGTACTAGATACTCAAGTTGTCCATAACCGGGGACACGGCTAATCATGATCAGTTTGTACACTCTGCAGAGGTTTGTGCACTTTTCCCCACAAGACTCGATCGCCTCCGCTTGATTCTCGCACTGCATGTTGTTTGAGAAACGGATGACCGAGACACAGTCTTTCAGAAACAGTCACTCTCTACTCTGGATGGACCGGTACACCTACTTTCCCCTACATCTGCTAGTCCACCTCTTCAAGAGATCCTGTAACCTACTCAGCTATGCTAGAGCCCATAATAGCTTGCGGCTGCACACGGAAGTTTGTAGCATGAACAATCTTATGATCCCTTTGAGCCTGGGTGGCGGACCTTATACATACAGACAACACTGGGTTCTCCAGGTGTCTCAATCCACCCAGATGTGAGTTTTAGTTGCCACCTTAAGTTGAACCATTATTAAACACTCACATCTTTCATGAATATCTCTCAAACCCAAACCACGTCTACGAGCATAGCATGGCATTAATATAAGCAACGTAGAAGTAACTCCCAAGGGTTTGATAGTAAACAGGTAATAGGTACTACCTCAACTACATCCCAATACCCACAGTTTAATTAGATCCTAATCATGCAATGTGTTTGGGAAAATAGATCTAATGCAATAAAACTGGGTATGAACGGGGTATGATCAAAGTGTTACTTGCCTTGCTGATGATCCGCAAAACCTAGCGAGTCGAAGTAACAAGCGGCACACTCCGGGTACTCTATCGCAAACAAACAAGCATACAATCAGTACTCATCTAATGCACAGGTAAAACTCGAAAGAAAGATCCAACCAGAAAGTTCAACTAAGAACTCCGGTTTGCAAAAAGAATCAACTCGAAAGAAACAACGAAAGTCAAACGGCGAAAGAAAGAAACTTCGTTTGCTAATCTGGATCTAGGTCAAATTTTACTGTAGCAAAAACTTGTTTGAGTAGGTTAAATGGAAAGAGAATTTCGAGACGAAACTCTAGGCGCTTGAATCACCTGATTCCGATAAACGAGCGAAAAGTTAAATAACGAGAAATCCGTCGAAAAAGAAAAACGGACGAACGGTTAAATAACGGACGTTCGTTAACAGAGAAAAACCGACGAACGCGTTCGTTAAAACGAACGGTTCGCTGAACGCTCGTAAAATAAGAAAACCAAAAAAAACCGATGTAGGGTTTTTTTTAAACAAAAGGTTTTTTTTCCAGAAAAACCGGTCAACACGAACGGCAGTACCTCGACGGGGCTCGCTCCGGCGAGGGGCTCCGGTGGGCGGGGTCGGCGGCGAGGGGTGCGGGGCTCGGGCGGCGGCTCCGGCGGGCGAGGGTGCGGGGCTCCGGCGCTCCCGGCGGCGAGGGGCGAGGCGAACGGCGGGCGGCGGCGGCGGGCGGCTAGATGCGGGGCGGCGGCGGCGGCTTCTCCGGCGATGGTGGCGGCGAAAATGGAGGGGGGGGCTATATATAGGTAGGAGGGGGGGCTAGATGCTTGGGGAAGGGGCAAAGCCCGAGGCGGCAGCGGCTTCGTGCTCCCGGCGGACTCCGGCGGCGTGGGGAAGAAGGAGAGCACGGGCGGGCCGGCCTGGCTTCGGCTGGGCCTCGGCCCAGTCGGGCAAGCGCGTATTTCTTTTTTTAAATATGTTCCGTGGAAAATATTGCGTAGAAAAATAAATAAAAATCAGAAAAATACGAAATAAATTTTCCCCGTCTTGTTAGAAAATCTAGAATAGGGTGAACATTTTTAAAATCAAAAATAAATATTTTGAAAACATGCATATTTTTAAATGCAATAAAAATTGCAAATAAAATCCAATAAATTCCACATAATGTTTTTAACATTTTTCCTCCAGTATTTCAATGTTTTTGGAGAATTCATATTTTCTCCTCTCGTTTATTTTAAAATGAAATATTCTTCCAGAGAGAAAAATAATCAAAAACCAAAATCCTCGTTGGAAAATCAAATAAGAAAATTCAAGAAAATCTCCAACTCTCCGAGGGTCCTTGAGTTGCTTAGGATTTATCGAGGATTTGCCAAAATGCACAAAACATGATATGCAAATGATGATCTATGTATAACATTCCAAATTGAAAATTTGGGATGTTACAATCTCAACGAGTTACTCGTTCGTTTGCTCCTGAACTGGCCAGTTCCCAAGCTGCATTCACACCTAACACTACTTCCGAAGCACTGCTGACACAACAGGACTTGGCAAGATCAGATGAACCTCATGAGCATCAACACCAAGACGGTACCTGACCGAGCCAAGTTGTAGTTGCATGCTCCTTTATATGTACTCTCACAGTTTGATGTGCACTAACACTTTCCATATCGTTGTTGAACTAGCACCACGGCGTAAGCGGAAACAAACATCAGGGATAATGCTTGACAGATTAACAAAATCTAAAGGAGGAAGAATGGAGATCCATTTTGAGGCAGGTGTAAAAAGGCCACGTGATGCAACAGAGTCAGCCAAGTTAGTATCAGAGGCAGCCATTGCCGTTAGGTGTCATGCACGTATCCTCCCAACATGGATCCAGTACAGGAATGAGAAAGACAATACCCAGTTTAACACCTTCCTTGACCATTTATCCATAAGTAATGTTATTCATCGCAATTTGTAATATTGTATTGCTCTGTGCCATACTTTCTAGCTTCCTCCTAATAAGACTCACATTCTTTTTTCAATAGATGAGGTTCAAGTTGGATCCGAAAGATGATGCAACTAAACAAGCATGCACTCATGTTTTTCAGTCTACTCTACGACAGTATCGGTACCACCTTAGAAAATCTCACATTGAAGGCAAGGCTAACAATGAAATCGCCCAAACATCTCCAGTGGAATATATTACAGATGAAGACTGGACAACCCTTGTTAAACACTGGTCTGATCCAATGTATCAGGTAGGGTATATGTATTTGACCAGACCACATACTGAATTGTATTTATGTATGTGCCTTACAAGTGTATCTTCTTCTAGGCTAACTGTTTGAAGAAAAGACCAACCGTTCTAAAGTGAAATTCCAACAGACAACAGGATCTCGTAGCTATATTGCACACTGCCAGGCTCTTGTAAATAGCTGCTACTTCCTTCTGTTTTCTGTGCCATATTATCGTATCTATATTGACTTGTTCAAAATACAGAGGAAAACCCGTGCAGACCAAAAAGAACCTGAACCGAATGCAGTGCAAATCTTCAAGGATTGCCACACCAGCAAGATGAAGGGCATGAGCACACCAGTTTAGGCCGCTGTTGTAAGTCCTTACTCCTCCTGCCTTTGAACTGATTGGTACTGTGCTGTGTTCGTTTAACTGCTTGGTTTGCAGCCAATGTCAGTTACTCTGTTCACTTTTATAGACAGTTGTCTTAACATATCATTTCACCTTACATGGTTTAAAAGAGATGAAGGATATTCTTTTGGTCTCGATTTGTAATCTAGTTGTGATGTTCACGTGCGCACACAATGATAGAATGGATTGTTTGTTTTATATCTGTTTGCCCATGATATGAATGATGTCATACTATGTTCATCCTACTTCAAACCATGTCTCTTTATCCTTAGATGTCAATGAATGCGAGGAAATAGACAATACAGTAGGCATGCTACATGGACATATGTTCCGAAAGTGATTTTATTATGTAGTTGGCACTACAATACATGCTAATGTATTACAGTAGTTCACCAAAATAAGTTATGTATAAACGTGAAACCTACTTTGTTTGTTTTTGTCTCATGAGTAACTTATCTGGTACACTAATCTACAAGTTCAAACTTTCAGCATCCTATGGAACAAATGATTGAACAACCACAACCACTTGAAGGTGATGAGGCTACCACGGGCACAATGTCACCTCTTGCTGCAGTGCATCAGTATCTCTCCACTAACAGTGCAAAAAGCACCTTCCTGCGTAATTTTGGGTTGGTTGTCAAGGTAACTGTTGGGGAACGTAGTAATTTCAAAAATTTCCCTACGCACATGCAAGATCATGGTGATGCATAGCAACGAGAGGGGAGAGTGTTGTCCACGTAGCCTTGTAGACCGACAGCGGAAGCGTTATCACAACGCGGTTGATGTAGTCGTACGTCTTCACGATTCGACCGATCAAGTACCGAACGTACGACACCTCCAAGTTCTACACACATTCAGCTCGATGATGTCCCTCGAACTCCGATCCACCCGAGTGTTGAGGGAGAGTTTCGTCAGCACGACGGCGTGGTGACGATGATGATGTTCCACCGACGCAGGGCTTCGCCTAAGCTCCGCAACGGTATTATCGAGGTGTAATATGGTGGAGGGGGGCACCGCACACGGCTAAAATATCGTATATCAAGTGTGTATAGAGGTGCCCCCCTGCCCTCGTATATAAAGGAGCAAGGGGGAGGCCGGCTGCCCTAGGCGCGCCAAGGAGAGAGGGGGAGTCCTCCTCCTAGTAGGAGTAGGACTCCCTTTCCTAGTCCTACTAGGAAAAGAAGGGGGGAAGGAAAAAAGAGGGAGAGGGAGAGGGAATGGGGGCTGCGCCCCCCTCTCCTAGTCCAACTAGGACTCCTCCTGGGAGGGGGCACGCCACCTCCTGGCTGCTGCCCTCTCTCTCCCCTCAAAGCCCACTAAGGCCCAATACTTCCCCGGGGGGTTCCGGTAACCCTCCGGCACTCCGGTTTAATCCGAAACTTCTCCGGAACACTTCCGGTGTTCGAACATAGTCGTCCAATATATCAATCTTTATGTCTCGACCATTTCGAGACTCCTCGTCATGTCCGTGATCACATCCGGGACTCCGAACAACCTTCGGTACATCAAAACATATAAACTCATAATATAACTGTCATCGTAACTTTAAGCGTGCGGTCCCTTTGGGTTCGAGAACTATGTAGACATGACCGAGACACCTCTCCGGTCAATAACCAATAGCGGGACCTGGATGCCCATATTGGCTCCCACATATTCTACGAAGATCTTTATTGGTCAGACCGCATAACAACATACGTTGTTCCCTTTGTCATCGGTATGTTACTTGCCCGAGATTCGATCGTCGGTATCTCGATACCTAGTTCAATCTCGTTATCGGAAAGTCTCTTTACTCGTTCTGTAATACATCATCCCGCAACTAACTCATTAGTCACAATGCTTGCAAGGCTTATAGTGATGTGCATTACCGAGTGGGCCCAGAGATACCTCTCTGACAATCGGAGTGACAAATCCTAATCTCGAAATACGCCAACCCAACAAGTACCTTTGGAGACACCTGTAGATCACCTTTATAATCACCCATTTACGTTGTGACGTTTTGTAGCACACAAAGTGTTCCTCCGGTAAACGGGAGTTGCATAATCTCATAGTCATAGGAACGTGTATAAGTCATGAAGAAAGCAATAGCAACATACTAAACGATCGGGTGCTAAGCTAACGTAATGGGTCATGTCAATCACGTCATTCTCCTAATGAGGTGATCCCGTTAATCAAATGACAACTCATGTCTATGGCTAGGAAACATAACCATCTTTGATTAACGAGCTAGTCAAGTAGAGGCATACTAGTGACACTCTGTTTGTCTATGTATTCACACATGTATTATGTTTCCGGTTAATACAATTCTAGCATGAATAATAAACATTTATCATGATATAAGGAAATATATAATACTTTATTATTGCCTCTAGGGCATATTTCCTTCAGTAACCTCGTCCAAATCGCCTACTGAACAAAATCTTCCAGCTAGACAGAGTGATATATCTATGCTCCAGACACAAGTCCAATCCCTAATGGACGTTGTGTCGGAAACAAAAATAGTGGTTGACAAATGTCGTGAAGATATGAATTGTTTTGAAACCAGACTATCAGACATTTGCTTCGTTGTTCAAGAGCAACGGCGGAAAAAAGGGGAAGATCGTGCTACTCCATCAGATTCTACAGCCTGAAACATAAGCACTCAGGTCAAATGAGCTGTGCTTCTATACATCTGATGGTGCTTTTATCTGCAAGGACTGTAAACTTTATGCCAACAGGCCTTTTGTTGTATGGTTGGAATTTATTTTGTTGTGATACATCATTTATGATGCTGCCAAAGGCTGCAGTAATTACGACGCTATTTTTGTATAGTGTAGGTTTATCTTAGTAATGTATTTAGCCGACGTATGGATTTCGTCCATATGGGCAACATATGGCCCATGGATTTCGTCCGACGTTAACAGGCCGAAAGTCACAACAGGCTGAAAGTGGCCCAAATCTGTAGCGGGCCTCTAACAGGCCGAATGTCAGACATGGCCGAATATGACCCATATCCTTCATGGTCGTTTATCGGCCGAAAGTTTCAATGTCCTATAAATGGGCCCAAATGAAACAGGACCTTTAACAGGCCAGTAACACACCAGGCCATAATTTGGCCCAAATTCTTAGCGGACAGTTAACGGGCCAGAAGTGACTATGGGCCGCGATGATGACAAGTTTAGGACGGGCTGTTGACGGGCCCATTTGACACTAGCCGTACGGGCCTTAACTAAGAATGTTGGGCCTTTAGCTGGGCCGGCCCATTATGGTCTTCAAAATCTTGTGGGCTTTAGCTGGGCCGGCCCATTATGGCCCGCTAAATCTTGTGGGCCATTAGTTGGGCCGGCCCATTATGGCCCGCTAAATTTTGTGGGCCTTTAGTTGGGCCGGCCCATTTAATCTTTATGGGCCACTTTCGGGCCGGTCCATGTGTCAACGTATCATAGGCGCATCTCGCCCATTGGATGAGTGACACCTGTCCCAACAGTGAGCAAACACGTGTTTCCTCCGGCTAATGAGTATTTTACACGTGGAAAATCCCCATTGGTCCGGGCTGTTAACGGGTTATCGGATCCAAAACCGGACCTGATAGTTTAACGGCGTTCCGTTACGGTGGATGCCACGTGTCGGTTACCCTTGACAAAAGCACTTCTATGATGCGCGATTTATCGTCATGGAAGTGGACACTTCTGTGATGATAATTTTGGTAATGTTATGGAACATTTCTTAGACAGCACAGGTATGACTATCTTGATTCTGTCATAAAATTGTCATAGATGTACAGGCATGACAGAAAACGTGACCTACTGTGACAAACACGTATCATCACGGAAGTGTATTTTTTTGTAGTGCTACCTCTTCCTCCTAATAAGTCCTCCTTATTCGCCCGTCCTTGCCATGGTCGGTGTACAGAGCTCAAGGTCGAGAACTACTCGTAACAAGGGAGCGGCAACCAAGGCCGCGGAAAAAAAGATAGGGCTCGCCGCCTGGCACAGACCATGAAAGATCTCGCACGGGCAGGTGAGGACTCCCAGGAGCGCCCTAGCCGCGGAGGCGAACGTGCTGAGCTGGCGGCGCGGGAGTCGTTATCCCTCGATGACATGCCCGATAAGCACAATAAGCAGGAGGAGTTCATCGACGGCTTGGTGGAACTGCTGAAGGAGAGCCTCAGCGACATGCCCGCTAAGCTCAGTGAGCAGGGGGAGTTGACCGCCGGCTTGGTGATGCTGCTGAAGAAGAGCATTGCCTCGGATAAGAAGGCGACCGACAAAATCCTGCAACTTTAGGAGTACAAGGCGAAGCTCCACCACGGGCTCGACCTGCTGAAGGAGGAGAACGTCGGCTGTAAGAAGCTGCATGGGAAGAGTAGTTCCTCGATGAAGATGCTGTAGGCCCTTGTCATGGAACAGAAGGAGGAGTTGGCGAAGCTCTGCATCGAGGAGCCGGCAGCTGTCAAGGTACGTAATGCGGCCGTGGAACAGATGATGAAGGCTCGCGTCAAGAAATCCCGCATCATGGACAGAATGAAGAAGATGGCGGAGGAGATGCGCATGGAGATGGAGCTCGTGGAGGCGATGAAGAAGCAGTTACGACTCCGCGGCCAGCAACCCTTCATGTAGTAGAGAGCAGCGCCCCAGACTTGTGTGTGCGTCTTCTTTCTTACTTTTTGGGGGGGGGGCGGGGGGTAATCTTCCTTCTTCTTTTTCTCTTGTGTTTCTTCTTTTGCTTTGGGTGTTTCGCCGCACATGTCACGTTCTCTGCGAGGCATGAATAGAACAATGCTAACGATGAGCGGCGTCGTGGGATCGATGACTAGCAAATTAGATCATTTTCATCACCATATCGCACTCGGTAGCCCTGTTTCGTGCTTCTCCGTCGTACTAGTACTCTAGTGGAAAACTTGAGTATACCGCACGGTTCTTGGCTCCTCCTCAGGCTGTCGGCAACATTTATACGAGCAGTCAAATCACAGGGCCCCGCCTTCCAGTAGTAATGAGCCGTCAAATCACAAGGGCCCTCACCTCTCATGAAACCAACCAAGCGAGACTGCCCCGCCCTCTAGCCTTTTAAATGTATACTTTTGTTTTGTACAGTAGTAGTATTGATGGATTGCACCATGGAGCAAAACTAACAATATGAAATTAAAGAAAAAAGGTGGTACATATAGAGAGCGCTCGTCGCCAAATTATGCATATAGTACTATTAAAAAAGCTAGTACGTTCTTAGATGGGGTGCTAAATTCTATTAAAGAAATTAGCATACCTATTTAATTCTTGGGTTTTTATTATCTATGCCACTAGTTGTGTCTCACTACTCAAGCCCTTCCTTGTGCTCCACAGTGGACAGGTGCTAAGCATGCCATGTCAGAGAAAAAATGGCATGGCACAACATTTAAGGAGGAGAGAGAGCACTTTGGTGACCCCAGGAACAACCAATGCCAAGTGCGAGAACCTAGGCAAACCACTTAAATGAAAAATTGACCAATGCATGAAAGACTTTAGGTGATAACTCATTAAATAAAGTGTGCTTAACAACAACAAGTTAAGCATCTATGCATTGGGGAGTTGAGTTGCTAAGGTATTTAATGTACTTAGCACCTCGTCTAAGCACCTTTGCATTGGAAGAGGTCTCAGTTTTGCCATTATAAGTTAGAACTACTCAAAAATGCCATCGATCCAAGAGATGCTTGCTTAAAAATGCAATTAGATATCTCAAAAATGCCATCGTTCCGTTAGATATTTGCTCAAAATGCCATTAGACATTGTTATTTTCATGTCAAACTCGTTGACCATGTTATATGACAAAAATAAGCCTAGACCCACATGTCGATTATCTCTATCTCACAATGATAAGTGCGGCCCCGCTTGTCAGGAGTAACCAAGCGAATAATTTTACAGGAAAATAAGAACGCTGTTGGGATCAAGTAGGCCCCACACTTTATTGTACTGTAGTGAGATTGAGGGAGAGCTGGCATGTTGGTCCATGGGTATTTATGTCATTATAACATGGCAAAAGAGATTTGAGTCACAATAATGGTGTCTAGCACAACACGCCCCTCAAATAAAACTAAGCACCCTGAAATTCTTTAACAACTAAACTGCTGGCTATAAGATGTTGGTCATATATATTGTACGTATATAATGTTAAGAAACAAGTGGTAGTACTACCAACTACAAGATGAAGTATAAGAAATACTAGTATGTACGTACTGAAGAGTTAAAGTAACGAGAAGGAACATAACATAGTTCTACTGGGGGCTCAGCACAACACACCCCTCAAATAAAACTAAGCACCCTGGAATTAAACTAAGCAACGAATCCGGTAGACACTGCATTACAACCACCATGAGCAACGACACTGCCACCTTACTCAGATTCCTTGTCCACGTGCTCGACTTCGTCCTTGTCCCTCTTCCTCTTGGCCGATACTTCTTTGCTTGAACCGCACACTTGGCTCTCGCTCTACATCCAACCCTTCAAGATATTGAAACAAAGGTAGGCATCCAATGCGGTGTAATGGATGTGGTTTCTATCTAGTACATTCCACTGCCATGCAAGCTGAAACTTGGGCGGAGGTTTTGTCAGTTTACCGTACGAAGGATCAACCATGGCTGCTGCCAGGGTCAACATTGAAGGCTGACGGGAGGACACCAGCACATTCCTTTGGAGGTCGAAGGGCTGGCCTACAACGAGGCCTATCCAACCCAGGACTTCTTCTTCGTTCGTGAAGTCTACAAAAACGAATTTGACTTTGCCGCCCGTGAGGAAGTTCTCAAAATCCTCGCACTCAACATCGGCATGGCATATGTGGTACACCAAGAACAAGTTATGCACGCAAACCTGGATCACGGCGGGCTTCTTCTTTTCTTCCTCACTTGGATTCTTCTCTTTTCCCAGGACTGTGATGTACTCAACATCTAGCCCAACGACCCTCTCATCACCCTTTGACTTTTCGAACATGCATCTGAAGAGAGCAAGGCATCCTTTCATCATCGTGGAAGAACGGGTATCGATGACATCGAACTCATCGCCGGTGATGGTTCTAACCTTGTACTCACCGCCGATCATTGACATTTGGGACGCCATGGATTTGGGAGGAGGGTTAGGATTAGTGGAACTGCTGTAATGTGAAAGGACGGGACGACTAGGAGCGAACTGACATAATGTTAAAGGACGGTCGGGGACGAGTAGGAGAGAACTGCTAGTGGTTTTTCGATTGTAAAAATGCTGAGTGGGGCGTGCGAACGGCAGGGTAGTGGCTTGCCCGGTGGATAAATGGATTCATACCAGTACTATGGGCGCCCAATTAGATATCATGTCTACTAGACGCCCAATTAAATGGCTTCATGCATCTGCGTGTTCGCACGTCAAGCGTCGGGAAAATTACAGGTGATACGAAGCATTCCATGCTCCCATGATACAGGCTTCCGAGAGCCCTTGGATCTGAGATCGAACGGTTGCATGGCGTGATTCTAGACCTATGGGTGAATATCCTATCCTGGAGGGTTATTCTGCAAATTTTCAGCAACTTAGCATGCGACCATTCAATCTCAGATCCAAGGGCTATCAGCAGCCCGTATCATGGTCGCGCCTACCACGACCGTCGCCTCACTCACGCGGTCGCGCCCTTGGATATTTCAGACGGCTATAAATGAGCATTTTTTTGCCTACTTCGCATGCATGAAACTACTTCCTCCGTCCAGGTGCGTTAGGCTATTTGATGTTGGCATGTCATATATAGTCATCACTTAGTCACTCATACAACAAGGTGAGCTATGAGGCTGGCTATAAGAGTATGTTTTTACTTATCTCTATCTCTTTCTTCATACTCCCTCAGTTTCAATTTACAAGTCCTGCGCGTATACCTAGGTTGTCAATTTTATCACCGTAATATAAATTATATAACACAAAAATACATCATTTGAAAAATAAAACAACTGAAGTTTATAATGTATGTTTTTTGTAATATATGACTTCTACTACCTCCTTTCCGGTTTATAGGGCTCAATTCAAAAATCTCACCAACCAAGGTAGACGGTGAGTGATGAAACTATTTTGTAGTTTGCAAGATGACTCAATTAATGCGCTTGATTTCTTCAAAAAAATGTGTTTACCAATGCATTAATTGCAATGCATGCATGCATAAAGTACATGCAATCGTCAATTTTCCCTTAATACTTGCATTTAATTATTTATTGCACCTTGAAATATGAACATGTGATGGGGAACAACCAAATTGAGACTTATAAAATGGGAAAACTAAAATTTTGAGATAAGCCCTATAAACCGGAAAGGATGGAGTATTAGGTTAGTCAAATTGACGACCTAGGGGTATGCGCATGCCTTGTAAACTGAGAGAGCAGGAGTAGCATTTATTTGATTTGCCAAAAGGAGTAAGGAGTACAGTACTTGGCACCTGTATACCATGGAGGTGGTCAGGAATCGGGAGACTCATGCCGGTCGTAGTGCCGCTGTTAAAATGATAATGGCAAGTCAAATCACAAGGCCTGATACGTCTCGAATGTATCTATAATTTTTTTATTGTTCCATGCTATTATATTATCTATTTTGGATGTTTTATATGCATTAATATGCTATTTTATACGATTTTTGGGACTAACCTATTAACCTAGAGCCCAGTGCCACTATTTGTTTTTTCCTTGTTTTAGAGTTTCGCAGAAAAGGAATACCAAACGGAGTCCAAACGGCATAAAACTTTAGCTATGATTTATCTTGGACCAGAAGACCCCCAGGAGACTTGGAGTACAACTCAGGGAAGCTTCGAGGCGGCCACAATGGTGGAGGGCGCGCGCAGGGGGGTGGGGCGCGCCCCCCAACCTTGTGGGCCCCTCAAAGCTCTCCTGACCTAATTCTTCCTCCTATATATACTCTTATACCCCAAAAACAGCCACGGGAGCCACGAAACCAGTTTTCCACCGCCGCAACCTTCTGTACCCGTGAGATCCCATCTTGGGGCCTTTTCCAGCATCCTGCCGGAGGGGGAATCGATCACGGAGGGCTTCTACATCAACACCATTGCCTCCCCGATGATGCGTGCTTAGTTTACTTCAGACCTACGGGTCGATAGCTAGTAGCTAGATGGCTTCTTCTCTCTCTTTGATTCTGAATACAAAGTTCTCCTTGATGTTCTTGGAGTTCTATTCGATGTAATACTCTTTTGCGGTGTGTTTGTCGAGATCCGATAAACTGTGGATTTATGATCAAGTTTATCTATGAATATTAGTTGAATCTCCTCTGAATTCTTATATGCATGATTTCATATCTTTGCAAGTCTCTTCGAACTATCAATTTGGTTTGGCCAACTAGATTGGTTTTTCTTGCAATGGGAGTAGTGCTTAGATTTTGTAGTGACTCGACCTCAGACGGTCAGGTCTCTGTGCTTAAGTGTCATCCCTGGATCGGTATGCTGACACACACAGTACTCGAGGATTTATAACAGAGTTAAATCACATGTATAAAGTAACGTAAATACTATTACGTCAATCCATATAGCAGAAGTAACAACAAGATTGTGGATTCCCATCAACACCAATGACAAACTTGAGTGTAGAAGTCATAACTCTAACGTATCACTTACTCGTTGTAAGAATCCTGGAACATGAGACGTTGCAGCCATGTAGGTCAGTACATTGAATGTACTGGCAAATTCACACCATAGGATAATGATGAATAGTAGCTATCCCTATATGCATATCTGGCTGGTGGAGGCTCTAAGTTTAATGTTTTGCATAAAGCCAATTTTTCCCTACAACAAAGGAATATATTTTATTTAGCTACAAAGTTTGTTGAATACATTGAGAATGGTAACCCCATCTCAATTCCAAATTAATAGTCACCCCACAAATTATTAATTAAAATAGAGTGATGAGATCAAATCAATAATTCAAGAACCAGATACTCAAGATGTCCATAACCGGGGACACAACTAATCATGATTAGTTTGTACACTCTCCAGAGGATTGCGCACTTTTCCCCACAAGACTCGATCTCCTCCGTGTATTTCTTGCACTACACGATGTTTGAGAAACAGATGACCGAGACACAGTCTTTCAGAAGCATTAACTCTTTCGACGGGTAAACCGTACCACCTACATCCCCTACATCTGCTAGTATACCACTGAAAGAGGTCACGCAACATACTCAACTATGCCAGAGCCCATAATGGCTTGTGGTTGCACACAGAAGTTTCTAGCATGAATAATCTTATGATCCCTTTGAGCTTGGGTGGCGAACCATAGGATGATCACACGGATACCCCGGGATCTCCTTGGACAACACTGGATTCCCCATGTGTCCGGGCAATCCACTGGTATCCCAGGGTGCCCCAAACCAATCCACCCAGATGTGTATTAAAGTAGCCACCTTAAGTTAAACCTTAGTTAACAATAGTCTCTCACAACTTCCATGAATTCTCTAAAAAACCAATCCACATCTACGAGCATAGCATAGCAGTATAAGCATAACGTAGTAGTAACTCCCAAGGTTTGCAATAAAGGACAATAGGTTCTACCTCATCAACTACTTCCCAAAACCCACATGTTAACAAATCCTAACCATGCAATGTTTGAGGGTTGAAACTAATGCATAAAAACTGGGTAATGAAGGGATATGATCAAAGTGTGAACTTGCCTTGTACTGTTGATGAAGATGATTCACACTCATAACTCCTGATAGTTCTACACGTCACACTCCGGTCAATCTATCGTGAGCAAGCAATTGCATACATACACTACTGGAATTAGCTTATTTGCCGTCTGCCAATTCTTTGCCGTCTGTTGGCTGACGGCAAAGAAGGTCTTTGCCGCCCGCTTACATAAAACGGACGGCAAAGAGCCAGCTGATGGCAAAGAAGGTCTTTGCCATCAGCCATTTCTTTGTCGTCTGCTAGCGGACGAAAAAGAATATTTGACGTCAGCTGGCGGACGGCAAAGAGAGAGGTGGGCCCCACTAACGAGCTACTTAGAAAAAAACCTAACGGCCCCTTCTTTGCTGTCTGCTAGCAGACGACAAAGGGGGCGGACGGCAAAGAGGTAACCTAACTAACGGCTCCCCACCCCGCCCCTCCCTCTCTCTCTTTTTCTGTCCTCTCTCCCCGACGAGACCACCGCCACCCGCCGCCGCCCCTCGCCCTGTCGCCCCGACCAACCGCCGCCCCCTTGCCCCATCGCCCCACCACCCGCTGCCGCCCCTCGCCCCGTCGCCGCGCATCCCTCCCCTGCAGTGCCCCGATGTGCACCGCGCCCTCGCCGCCCCTTCCATGCCGTCCAGCCGCGTCGCGGCCGTCCAGCCGCCCCGCCCCCACCCCTGCGTGGCCGTCCCCGCCCCGTCCCGCCGCGGCCTCCCCCTCCACCGGGCCGCTGCCTCCCCCACCCACCGCGGCCTCCCCCTCCACCGGGCCGCCGCCGCCCCCACCCGCCGCAGCCTCCCCCTCCACCGGGCCGCCGCCGCCCCCACCCGCCGCGGCCTCCCCCTCCACCGGCAATCCCCTGTAGGTGAGTGATCTTTCCCCCTTTTTTAGTTTAGTTTCTTTTAGTTAATTTAGTTTCTGTTTTTGTTATAGTTTTACTTTAGTTTTAGTTTCAGTTTAGTTTTAGTTTTATTTTTAGTTTAGCTTATTTCAGATTAGTTTTATTTTTAGTTTAGAAGAAGAAGAAGAGTAGAAGGAGGAGGAGGAGGGAGGAAGAGGAGGAGGGAGAAGAAGAAAGAAAAGAAGAAGAAGAAAGAAGAAGAAGAAGAAGAAGAAGAAGAAGAAGAAGAAGAAGAAGAAGAAGAAGAAGAAGAAGAATAAGAAGAAGAAGAAGAAGAAGAAGAAGAAGAGAAGGAGAAGAAGAAGAAGAAGAAGAAGAAGAAGAAGAAGAAGAAGAAGAAGAAGAAGAAGAAGAAGAAGAGGAAGAAAGAAGAGGAAGAGGAGGAGGAGGAGGGAGGAAGAGGAGGAGAAGAAGAAGAAGAAAAGAAGAAGAAGAGGAAAAAGGAGAAGAGGAAGAAGAAGAAGAAGAAGAAGAAGAGAAGAAAAGGAAAAAAGAGGAAAAAAGAAGAAGAAGAAAAAGACACCCTGACGCCGCGACCCCGACACTCTGACAGCCCGACCCCGACACCCCGACACCCTGACACCACACCCCGACCCACACCCTGACCCCGACCCCGACCCCGACACGCCACCCCGACACCCCGGCACGACACCCCGACCCCCGACACCCTGACACCACACCCCGACCCCGCCCGGACACCTCGACCCCGAAACAGCACCCCGACCCCGACACGGCACCCCGACCCCGACACGACACCCACGACACTAGAGGCCGACGGGGTCATATATTTGTGAATTATGAGTTAGGTCATATATTTTTCGATTTTGTTATGAAAAACATCATATATAATTGTGTTGATCAGGTAGATTTAAATGTGCAGTTGTTTCGTCGCTGCGAGGTTTGGTGTTCGACGACCTCCCCGTGCGTTTGATGAGCTCTGCCCCTTCCTTCGTGGGTGAGCACAAATGACATGTCCTCCTCCCCCTTAATTATTTTGCTCTGTTCCGGTGTTCGTGCCGATGAAACTTGCTAGCTAGCTATATATGTGTCTTGAATCATCAGTATGCGTAACCAATATGTGTCTCCCATTCGAAAGGGTTATAGTTATAAATATGCATGCATTTGCATATTTACAACCGTGATTCTTTAGAATTGTCCAACGCTATCCATGGACAACCCGAGTATGTGTGGATTGGGTTTGTATTCCCATATGCTTTGCTCCGGATCCGACGCATAAATTTCGTCAGTGCCTCCCCTGTTGTTCTCTGGGTACACATCCTCTCTGTTTATTGCAGAGACGTGTATCAGGAGAACAGTGGGGAGGTGCTACCGAAATTTTGCGTCAGATCCAGAGCATAGCATGGGAAAATGAACCCAATCTACACATACTCGGGTGGGATTAGGACCTATCATTACCTATTAGAGTGTAGGTTGCATGGACGTAATAAAATTGACAAACTAGATCAACTGATGAATATGTACATGGTGATTTATATATATATATATATTTGTTGTGTGTCCAGTAGCTCTGAAAGTCAAGATGAGTGATCGTGCGTGGATGTACACCGGTCACACTGGTCAGAACAAATGGAGCACTGAATGGTTCATGAAAACCAAGGGGTTTGTGCAAGCCACATTTGCAAATGGCCAGAGGAAAACTTGGTGCCCATGTTTCCGGTGCGACAATTGGGAAAAGAGGACAGAGGCTGAAATGGGCAAACACCTGCAGAAGAGTGGTTTTACGCCCGATTATACGGTGTGGACATTTCATGGTGAGTCTGCCCAATGTGATCGAGCTGAGGTGGTTCGTCGTCGCACCTACGAGCATGGTACCGGGATGGAAAACATGGTGCAAGACTTGGATGATGCTCGGGATTCGGATGAGGAGATGGAGGAATCTGCAAAGGCCACCAATGAAATGTTGGAGTCTTCAAAACGTCCGCTCCACGAGCACACTGAGCTTTCTCAGTTGGATGCCATCTCACAAGTAATGTCTCTGAAGGCTTAGTTCAACTTGGGTAGAGAATGCTACGACGCAATGATGATAGTATTTGGACGCTTTCTACCCAAAGGCCATGTAATGCCTGCAAACCTGTACCAGTCGGACAAAATCCTCCGTGCACTGAAGATGCCCTATGAGAAGATACATGCCTGTGAGAAAGGATGTGCCTTACTTAGGCTTGACTATGCGGACTTGAACTATTGTCCCATTTGCAAGTCTTCCAGGTATGTTGTGGTAGACAACGGTGTGGGTGAGAAGACGCAGACCAAAATCCCCGTTAGTGTTCTTCGGTATATGCCAATCGTACCAAGACTTCAATGTCTTTTCATGGTCGAAGAGACGGCCAGACAGATGACATGGCACAAAACCGGCAAAAGAACCAAACTGGATGCAGATGGGAATCTGATGATGGTACACACATCGGATGGTGTTGCGTGGAAGAAGTTTGATGAATTACATGATGACAAAGCGGCAGATCCGAGGCATCCTCGAGTCGGCATCATCACAGATGGGTTCAGTGTGTTTGGTCTCATGGCAGCGCAATACAGTTGTTGGCCCGTATTTGCCTTTCCACTCAATCTCCCCCCGGACAGATTATGCAAAGAAAGAACATTTTCCTGACGTTGATAATTCCAGGGCCCAACTATCCGGGGAAAAATATGAATGTGTACATGCAGCCGCTTAAGGACAAATTGCAAGAAGCCTGGGATAATGGGTTCAAGACATAGGATGCCTATAGCAAACGGAACTTTATAATGCGTGTCTGGTACATGTACTCGACGCATGACTTGCCGGCGTATGCGCTATTCGTTGGCTGGTGTGTGCATGGAAGGTTCCCGTGCCCCACATGCAAGGGAGCTCTTGAGTTTCGTTGGCTTCAGGCCGGTCGCAAGTTTTCTTGCTTCGACATGCATAGACAGTTCCTGGATCCTCGCCATAAGTTCAGGAAAGACAAGAAGAACTTCATAAGAGGTAGAGTTGTCAAAAACTCTGCACCACCTGCATTGACAGGCCAACAGACCCTGGATCAGTTAAACACTCTCGAGCCAGATCCAGAGCGTCCAGGGTACTTCAAGGGTATAATTCTAAACACGCTTGGACTCACAAGACATGCTTATGGGATCTGCCTTACTTCAAAGACCTCCCTTGCCCACACAACATCGACGTGATGCACACTGAGAAGAATAGCGCCGAGGCACTTTTTGGTACATTGTTCGGCATAGATGGGAAGTCAAAGGATAATACTAAGGCTAGAGTCGATCTGGAGGCGCTATGTGATAGGCCGTTACAAAGCATGAAAGTACCGAAAGGAAAGCAGAACTGGACGAAGCCAAAGGCATGGTTCAATCTTGGAAGGCCAGCTATGAGGGAAATCATCTTGTGGGTGAAAATGCAGTTGATGTTCCCCGATGGGTATGTATCGAATCTAAAGAGGGGAGCGAGTCTTGATAAGTTGAAGATATTTGGTCTCAAGAGTCATGATTGGCACATATGGATTGAGCGGGTAATGCCGGTGATGTTGCGTGGCTTCATCCCTGAGGATGAATGGCTAGTACTGGCAGAACTCAGCTATTTCTTCCGTGTTCTTTGTGCGAAAGAACTATCGCCTGGCGTGCTACAAGAAATGGAAGAGTTGGCGCCGGAGTTGATCTGCAAGTTAGAGAAGATCTTTCCACCGGGCTTCTTTAATCCAATGCGGCATTTGATTTTGCATCTCTCGACCGAGGCAAGATTGGGGGGGGGGGGGGCGTGCAAAATCGTTGGTGCTACCCAACTGAGAGGATGCAGAAGACGCTTCGAGAAAAATGTAAAAATAAACGTAGAATTGAAGCATCGATGGCTGAGGCATTCATCACTGAGGAGGCGGCAAACTTCATGACAGCACACTACGAAGCCAAAAATCGTCATTTGCATAATCCGAAGCCTCGGTACAATGCTGACGACCCTAAAAAGGGTGGATCCAACCTCAGCCTATTCAAAGGGAATCTCGCACCAGCCAATGGTTCGAAACCAGTATCTTTGGATAACGAAGAATGGTGGACCATTTCGTTGTATATCTTCAACAACCTGACAAAAGTGCGGCCGTACATCGAGTAAGTTCTCGGTACATTGTTTCGCGACTTCTATTTACTTTGAACTGCTCTTATTCCTGGATATTTCATACAATCGATACGTCACCATATTCTCGTATGGAGCGGTGATCCAAAAGGTTTCCGTCGAGAGTATGAGCTTCTCGCAAAGCAAGGAGGGGGCTATCCTGGTTTCATCTCTTGGTTCAAACAAACGGTAATTTCTATTAGACCATTTCATTTCATTCGCTAATTTGTGCCTAATGCAACAATCCTTTCGTATTAAACTTGTAGGCTAATTCAGAGTCTATGGACGCCGAATTGAGACAAGTCGGTAATGGTTTTGACTATAAGGTCCGTTCATTTGACAAATACGACATCAACGGGTATCGCTTTCGTACCTATGGCAAAGAGCTATCTGTGGCCGACCGAAAGTATACAAATTGTTGTATATCTGCTATCGGCGAAGGGGGTACCGAGTATTATGGGAGAGTTGAAGCAATTTATGAACTTCTATTCTATGGTGAAAACCCATCAAATGTCGTAGTCTTCAAATGTTATTGGTTTCAGCCGAAGGAGACTAGAAGGACTCATGAACATATAGGGCTAGTTGAAATCAAACAAAGCACCCATTTAGATGTTCCTGATGTCTATATTACGGCTCAACAGGCGACCCAAGTATTCTATCCACCGTAGGCCTGCCAAACTAATCCAAATCTGAAAGGTTGGGATGTCGTTTATGAAGTGCCGCCACGTGCTAGACTATCACCCCCAAAAGGAAGAGGATTATGAACCTCACATTAACCCAGACACATATGAAGGAGAATTCTTCCAAGAGACACGTCTTTCCAAAAAACGTTTCAAGAACCGCTATACTTCACCCCAAAACATTGACAGCGATAGTGAATCCGGCATCACCCCAGAGGAGGAACAAGAAGAGCCGGAATAAGAAGAGATTACTGCTGCGGATGACCTGTCAATGCTGGACCGATTACGTCAAGGTGGCCTTCCACATGTTGATGCCGCTGAACCCTGTGAGCACGTCATTGATGATAGTGATGATGATGATTATGCATTTATTGATGATAGTGATCGAGATTATTAGTAGTCGTGTCAGGTATTCAATTTTTTTATGTTGTACTTGATGATGATACACTTAAGTGATATACATATTATTATTCATGTCATATTTTTTTATGTTGTTGTAATTTCATTTACTCTTTGTCATGGCAGGTGTTGAAAGATGGTGGGCGCTGGTCTGGAGCGCTCTGAGGCCCCTTCTTCGTCGGCGCATGGTGGGAGGTCTTCAATTCCACACGCACCTCTCTGCCGAGCGTTTCTGGACAGTATGGCGACACTACCGGGCCCTTCTTCGTCGACCACGGTGCCCAGCAGGGGACTAGGTAAGGGAGGGAAGAAGAGAGGAGTTGGAGCACGTGGTCACGGGAGATGAGGTAGGGTGACTGCTAGGGTGCCTTCCTCGCTGCCACCCCCAGCTGTTTCACCCGAGCACGTGACTGCTAGGGTGGACTCGTCCGAGGAGGAGGCTACACGGACTCCGGTCCACGAGCCTCGGGTCCACGGGCCTTCGGCCCACGAGCCTCAGGTCGACGGGCCTTCAGCCCACGAGAGTTCGGCCCACGAGACACCGGAGGAGCACACGTCTGGATGGGGTACCTGGCCGGATCAGCCTGAGGGGCCGAGTGGCCATGCTGATGATGGCGGGGAGCCGACTGATATTAGGGAGGAGGGGGCACCGTCTACCAGCGTGGTTGTACACGGCTCCCGTTCGTGCCGGCGCCCGCGAGCAGAGGTGGTTGATTTTCCCTGATGGGGAGAGGTAAGTGCATTTAATCTTTTTGTACCTTCTGCATTCTCGTTTCTTCAAATATCTAATGCGTTGGCCTTGTCATGCTGCAGGGGTTGGGACCACCATCAGAATGTCCGCCGGCCCAACTCCGTCCTTGGAGTGCTTTGCCGGCAAAACTTCCTAGGGTTTGTCATGTTGCCTGGTGAGGGTCGGCTTCCAGAGCTTGGATTGAGCTGGGAGCACTACATGGCTGCCCCGGCCCCGCCGGGTGAAATTATCGATGGTGTCTTGTGCGACACGACGGCAGACGTGGTGACCAGAAAGTTCTGGGTAATTTCTCCTTTACACAATTAAAAATCTTCAACTAGCTAGTTATTAATTGTGCTAATCAATATTGTCACATTTGATTGCAGACATTCTACAGGTATGAGGAGGGATATGAGGAGGATGCAGCAAATGTTATCGATAACGTCTGCAAGCGCCTACTACAGAACTTACGGCACAAGGCTCAGGTGCAGGCTGTTCGAGACTACTACGCCTTGCGTGGTATCAAGAAGACCAAGCCAGCGTGCCGCGAGAAGTTCCTGAGTAAGGAGGAGTACATGAAGGTAATTCTTAAGGCCTTGTACTTACTTCCTTCATTTAGTAATTCATAGCCGTAGCTCTCAAGTTTCTATTTGCTAACATAGGCGCCTCCGAGATGGTGTGCGGATCGGATGGATTGTTGGGAGGTGTTGGTCAATGAGTGGTGCTCAACAGAATGGCTAGCCGTCCACAACGAGGCCAAGGACAAATGTGCCCAAATGGAAGGTGTGCCACACCATCAAGGTAGCTCCAAATTATATCAGTTCGGGTGGAACTGGGTATGTGGTTTGCTTCATGATTCATGCAATTCATTCATCATGCTAGCTTGAGCCCTTTAATTACTAATTTACTTTGTTTTTCTCTTTCAGGCACGCTACAATAAGGCGGATAAGGTGCCAGAGGTGTACGACCTCTATGCCATGGCCCATACTGCCTCTTACAAGAAAGTCAAGGCATTCTCTCCATCTGACCTCGATGATCCAAACAACTTCACCAACATCTCCTCCCATGACAAGCTCGTGAAATATAGAGATCAGGGGAAGGCGAGGAAAGGGGAGGACTTTAACCTGAGCCAGGGTCCTATTGATCCGGAGCTGGTGATGATAGCTGGTGGCGGGAGGTCCCATGGCTCGATAGCCATTGGAGATGGACTTATCCGTTGTCCTAGCACTCTCCCGGAGATCAAGGCGCGCCGGTCGAAATCCGCTCCTGAGATAAGGCCTCATGAACGGCCAGTCCAACTCGCCTTCAAGGTTAGTTATACGTACTCAGCTATCTTTCTCCATTACATTGTGTGCGCTTCCATCACATATTACAAATGCTAACGAGGAGTGGTGTTGCAGGCTGCTATACAGAGTGAGAGAGATAGAATGGAGAAACTTCTGGCGGAGGCGGCGGAGAGGCAGCAGGAGTTGGAGGAGAGGACGGCAAAGATGTTGGAGGAGGAGAGGGCACGGAATGACATGCAGGCAAGGGCCATGTACGACCTCCTTGTGGTAAGTTTCTTCTGCAGATTAGCCAAAACATTCATGTAGTATTTGTCTCATTACTAACTAGTATGACTGAGTCGTCAAAACCAAATGTGCAGTCTGTGTGCGAGAAGGCCGGTCAGACCGCTCCGCCGATGCCAGAGATTGCTCCTGGGACCACGGTGAGTTTAATTTGAATGGACATTACTTGCTAGTCTTGACATTTGAGTGTCATCATGCTAACGAGACATTGGAAATGATCTTTGGTGCAGCGTAACTCCAGACAAGCATCGCACGATCCTTCTCGAGCTACCGGCACGAGCCAGCCCGCTCCTACACCTCCATGATCACGGTAAGTTTCTCTAGTGTTTTGCTTAACACATGTATAAAGACCTAGACTTAGCTTTATTTCCTTCATTATGCTTACCATAATGACCTAGAGTTAGCTTCTTTTCCTCCAAAATGACTTAATAACCTTATTGACCTCCAAAACCATCCATTTTACCTAAGTTAGCTCTAAAACGATCTATACTTAGCTTTGTTTCCTCCAAAATGACCTAAGTTAGCTCTAATATGCTTAGTTAACTAGGTTTGCTCAATAATGACATGTACTTAGCTTGCTTATGTCAAAAATGGCATAATTAGCTTAGTTAGCTCATAAATGATCCATTTTACCTAAGTTAGCTCTAAAATGACCCATTTTACCTTACTTAGCTCATAAATGATCCATTTTACCCAAGTTAGCTCTAAAATGACCCATTTTACCTAGGTTAGCTCCAAAATGATCCATTTTACCTAGGTTAGCTCTAAAATGACCCATTTTACCTAGGTTAGCTCTAAAATGACCCATCTTACCTAGGTTAGCTCTAAAACGATGCATTTTACCTAAGTTAGCTCATAAATGATCCATTTCACCTACGTTAGCTCATAAATGATCCATTTCACCAAAGTTAGCTCACAAATGATCCATTTCACCTAAATTAGCTCATAAACAATCCATTTCACCTAACTCAGCTCATAAACGATCCATTTCACCTAAGTTAGCTCATAAATGACCCATTTCACCTTAGTTAGCTCATAAATGATCCATTTCAACTAAGTTAGCTCATAAATGATCCATTTCACCTTAGTTAGCTCATAAACGATCCATTTCAACTAAGTTAGCTCATAAATGATCCATTTCACCTAAGTTATCCATTTCACCTAAGTTAGCTCATAAATGACATATACTTCTTCTTCTAGTCTTCTTCTTCTAGTCACCTTTTTCTAACTTTCTTATTTGCCATTTTGCAGATTTCATTCACTTCACGAAAGCTAGCTTGCTATGATGGAGTGCTTGTTTTTTCTTTCATTCTCTTCTAGTATTCTTCTAGCTTGCTATGATGGAACTTGCTATCTTGATGAAACTTTGCATTGTAATATGTATGGATGGAACAATGTTTATGTGCAACATGCTATGTATGAATGGATGGGACTATATGTGTATGTACGATGAAACTTATGTACTGGATATGTCATATGTTTGCTGTGAAGTAGCCTTGTGAAATATATATATATATATATATATATATATCTATGTGTGTGTGTGTCATATATATTTGCTGTGAAAATTGTTGGATTAAAAAACAGAAAAAGAGGCAATGCAGGCTCTTTGCCGTCTCCCACCGACGGCAACGGGCTCTTTGCCGTCCGCCACGGACGGCAAAGAAGCCACGTGGCAGCCACCTGTGTTTCCTGGGAGCTGACCCATTTGGTCAGTTTGCCTACAGTGCCGGACGGCAAAGCCTTTGCCTACAATTGCAGACGGCAAAGGATCACCGCATTTGCCTACAGTGGCGGACGGCAAAGCCTTGGTGGGCAGTGACGTCCAACTGACGTCATTTGGCCGACGACAAAGGCCTGATGCTCTTTGCCGTCAGCTGGCGGACGGCAATGACTACCGTTAGCCACCTAACGGAATAACAACAAATTTATTGCCGTCGGCTTTCTTTGCCGTCAGCCGTTGATGGCAAAGGCCCCTTTGTCGTTCGCTTCAGAAAGCAGACGGCAAAGAAGGTCTTTACTGATCCTATCTTTGCCGGCGCCTTTTGCCGCCCGCGGCAGACGGCAAAGGCCTTTGCCATCCGCCATCCATGCCTTTGCCGTCTACCTTGGTGAATGACAAAGTAGCTGATTCCTGTAGTGATAAGCACTCATGCAAAAGAGTCGAAGAAAAGATCTTGGAAAACTTCGAAAACAAGCAATCAACTCTTGCAACATAAAACAATTTCTAATAGTACCAAAATTAAGTGAATTTGGCTTTATCAGAAAGTTTAGGTCAAGAGCTTCAATTAGCAAAAAGAATCAATTAAATGGGAGTTATAAAACTCGAGTAATGAATAAAAGAAGTTTGAATTCAAATCTGTTTGAAATCAAATTTTAAACTTTCAAAAATATGTTTAAGTTGATTACTGGATAGAGGGGATCAATACGAAGAAGTGGGCGTTAGTTTTGTTGGATTTGGATAAGCGGGCAAAAAGTTGTGATCGTTTTAAGATTAGGGACTAATCTGTAAAAACTTTAATCAGAGATAGGTCCCTGACGAAAAATAACAGAAAAAGAAAAGACTAAAAAGCAAAGGTTCGTTTTCTAAACCTAACGAGCTAATGTTCTCTAAATATGTAAACTTAAACAAAACCAGTTTTATAAAAAAACCGATCTAGGGTTTTTGAAAAGACAACCTAAAAAAACTGTAACGGTTTATTACCGGTTTAGGCGAGTTGGCGGCGGATCGGACCGGGCGCTGGCGGCGATCGGCTCCGGCGGCGGTTGGCGGTGGCGCGGGGCGGTGGCGACTCCACGCGGCGGCGGGGCAAGGCCCGGGTGGCGGTGCGGGCAAGCGGAAGTGGCAGCGGCACGTGCGAGCGGAAGCGGTAGCGGTGGCGACACAATCTGCGGTGGCGACGTGGCAACGGCGGCGGGAGGCGGCGACGCGATGTGGGGAGGAGGGCCCACGTGGCCCGGTATTTATAGGTGGCCGGGGGGGTCAAGGCGTGGATGGGGGGGCAGGAGGAGGCCGGAGGCGGCACGGCCTCCCATGGCGGCGCGGCGGCTTGCCCGAGCAGGACTCCCGCTCGTGGAAGGAGAGGGGCAGTGCGCTGGGCTGGGCTTTGGCCTGGTTGGCTGGGCCGGCCCGGTCGGCGGGAGAAAAGTATTTTTTAAATAGTCAGACAAAAAGAATAAAACAAAAAAATAAAAAATATTATATAGGCATATAATATATCAAAATTTTCAGAAAAAGATTTTCTATGACATGAACATTATTCTAGCACCAAATAAAATCCACAAATTTTTTAATAAAGCAAACAGTGCTACTGCAGCAATAAAACCTCATAAAAATCATTTTAAAAATACCAAAAATATATTCAAATTTATTTCTCTCCAATTTTCTAATGTAGGGAATCATTTTACCCTAATTTCCATACATTTTATTTTTGGAGAAAAATAATTTGAATAAAATCCCAATAACTCCAATTGAAGAATACTTTCAAAGGGACTTTAAATTTGAATTCTTTTAAACTTCCAACTCATATTTCATATGTTTTGAAGAAGTCATTTTATCTTCTCTCATGAAAATCATTGAGTTGCTTAAAGTTTCTGAATTGGAAGATATTTCCAAATAAAAATCAAATCTTTTCGAAACCCTTTTCATTTATTTAAATGGAAGAAGTCATGTCATCTTCTCTCCAGGGTTTTGTGGTGAAAAGAATTTGAATTCATGGAGATCATAAATGAAAAATGAAAGTTTGGGAAAGTCCTTTTATTCCCTCTCATTTAACTTTCAAAAGTTTCAAATTTCACTCACGTTCAGTCAATCAATCACACAACCAACAAACAAACAATCAAAACTATCATTTATTATAACATTCCAAAATTTAGAATTTTGGGATGTGACAAACCTACCACCCTTAAAATGAATCTCGTCCTCGAGATTCGGAGAGGCTAGAAAGAAATAGGTTAGGTTTGGGGGTCTTATCAAAATCCATCGACCGTCTTAGGGTGTCTGGGGTGCTACCACCCTTAGAAACATCGTTACGGTCCCATCAATACTCATATACTCCATCCTTATTCTTGACAGGGCCGGTCTTCTAAGATCTTCAGTATAATTGCTTCTCTGGCTCTTCCGGTAGTGGCATAACCTTTTCCTAAATTCTTCTATCCCTTTATCTTGGTATGGTCCTTCGGAGACTGGGTCTTCTTAGCTGATAGGTCTGGCGCGAATACTAAACAAATATCGATATCTCATGGTGGTCAACAATTTATGGTTTGTCCTGCAAGAAATGGGTCTGGGCTTCATTCTCATTGTATGACCTACGGTTGGCAACAGCTGCCTTGTACAAGGGGAAAAAATTTCACACCATTCTAAGGCTCAAACAAGGTTTTGATCGTTGTCTCTCTTCTATAGGTAAGTCACTCAGATTTTCCATCCCATATAGCAGGGCGAATAATAAGAGTAAGTCGGTATGGTGATCAATCCATCCCGCACCCAAATCATTACCTTGTATATGGTTTAGCGAATCTCGTATTCTAACACTCGGTCATCCTCACAAGCATTGCAGAATTTTCTCTTGTCGATGAACCAAGTTCGGATAAATCCATTGATTCTGCAAGCCAAGCAAACATATTGTTCCTTCACAACTCTCAGGTTTTGCATTACTCCTATAAGATCGTCTGTCGATAAAGGCATAACTTCTTCTAGGGTTTTTCCTTCAGCAAGAGTGTGCTTGCTTCTTGGCAGGTCCTGGGACCTGTGAGTTATGGTCCATCTCCTCACATGTAAACCTTGAACTCAACATCGGGGAAAACTGATCATTATTCCAACATCCAGCTTCCTAGCATTCTTAAATCCATCCAAAATGTATTGTATCCCTTCCTTCTGTTGGTACCAAACTAAAATGTGATTACTCCGACTCATCATAGAGTTACAATTGCTCCTTACTACCAACATTATACCTCTTTATATCCAATAGTACTTCATCCCTTCATACTCTTGGGATATCCCACCTATCGGGATAAAACTCGTACTTACTTTATCCGTAGTCCACTTCGTGGAATATCGTTATCTTTTCCAGGGGTCCAGTGTCCTCACAGGGTACTACCACCCTTGAAATGCAAAAATTCTTCCATACACCATATTTCTCATATCCACGAAAATGGTCAAACTCCTTCTTCATAAAGTAACAACTAAAAAATCCAAATCAGTACCAACGATGCTAACTTTATTTATTCTCAAATTACTACAATCTCCTGCATTTCCATTACATTACTCAACTCATTGCCTCAATATAAGGAAAATGTTCTCACTACTACTACTATACTTCTCACAGACGCAACTAATTATCACAAGTCTCCTTCTCCTTGGGACAATCTCTGGCAAAGTGCCCTGCTTCATTACAACGAAAGCATATTACTTCTGACAAGTCTCATGGTTTCCTTATGACTACATAGCCTCCTTGGGTCCTCGGCTTCCTCTTTGGGCAACGGCTGAAGTAGTGCCCTGAGTCCTTGCACCTGAAACATGTGATATGACTCAGGTCCTTCCTGGTATCCAATCTACTTCTCTTCCTGGACTTTTCCGTTCCAAGCAGGGCTTCTATTTCCTGTGGGTCATACTCTACTTCCTTTGTCCGGAATTCTACTAGATCCCCATTAAGACAATTTTGGGAGATGTGTCCTTCTTCTCCACATGAATAGCATGACTTGGTGCAAGGTTTAATTGGTTCTTCTTTGGGTGTGTCCTCCACCTCTACCTCCAGCACAGGTTCTTCTAAAATTTCCATGAGGGCTCCTTTCATTGCTTCTTTCTTCTGCTGGATGGTTCTTTGTACCATGGGGTAAATGTGACACTGAGCAGGGTAGTGGGTAGTCCCTTCACACAAGAAACAAGTAATCTGCCTAGTTGGGCATTCTTCATTTGGGTGACTTCCTTCACAATTAGGCCATTCATTCTTGTGTTCTTTATGGTTGTGTCCTATTTCTCCACAAAGCTTGCATGCACAAGGTTTCTTCACATCATTTCCGTAAGGCTTCAACTTCTGGAACACAAGCCGAGACTTTAGCAGAGTCAACTTAAATTCTTCCCAAGTGGTTACTCTTTGCCATCCATTGATGGTTTGGTACATCCTCCACCATGTAGCAACACCTCTTTCAAAGCACTGAAGAGCATGCTGAGCCATATCCTTTCCGGCTATAGTGTTATTCTCCATATGATCTTCCATGTTCTGAATCCATCGGTCTATCTCCAACTGAGTCATCGGTCCCGGAAACATGAGTTCATCTCCATCGAGGATAACAAGATTGGGTTATCATCGTATTACTTTGGGTTCAATCTTGTGGTGTCCTTTCCCAGTGACAGTAGGGGCAGCAAGGCACGTATTGTATTGTTGCCATCGAGGATAAAAAGATGGGGTTTTCATCATATTGCTTGAGTTAATCCCGCTACATCATGTCATCTTGCTTAATGCGTTACTCTGTTCTTATGAACTTAATACTCTAGATGCAGGCAGGAGTCGGTCGATGTGTGGAGTAATAGTAGTAGATGCAGGCAGGAGTCGGTCTACTTGACACGGACGTGATGGCAATATTCATGATCATTGCCTTAGATATCATCATAACTATGCGCTTTTCTATCAATTGCTCGGCAGTAATTTGTTCTCCCATCGTAATAATTTCTATCTTGAGAGAAGCCTCTAGTGAAACCTATGGCCCACGTGTCTATTTTACATCATATTAGTTTCCCGTCAACTTGCAAATTTCTGTCGCCATTCCCTTATTTTGCAATATTTACTTTCCGTTCCATAAACCAAAAATACAAAATATATTACTTTACCGTTCATCCATCTCTATCAGATCTCACTTTGCGAATAAACGTGAAGGGATTGACAACCCCTTTGTCGCGTTGGTTGCAAGTTGGTGTTTGTTTGTGCAGGTATTCGGTGGCTTGTTGCGTAGTCTCCTACTGGATTGATACCTTGGTTCTCAAAACTGAGGGAAATACTTACGCTACTTTGCTGCATCACCCTTTCGTCTTCAAGGGAAAAAATCAACGCATGCTCAGAGGTAGCAAGAAGGATTCATGACGCCGTTTCCAGGGAGATCTACACCAAGCCAAGACATACCAAGTACCCATCATAAACTCTCATCACTCGCATTACATTATTTGCCATTCGCCTCTCGTTTTCCTCTCCCCCACTTCTGAAACGATTTTCAAAAAGATTTGCCTTTTTCTTCGCCTTCTTTCCGTTCAATCTTTTGTTTGATTGTGTTACTATGTGCCTTCTTTTTGCTTGCATCTTCGCTTGCTAAAAGTCTATGGACCCTCATCCACTTGCTAATCTTTTTAAGAGATCCAATTATCTGAAAATTGTGATGAAGTACTTTATGAAGTGATTCACGATAGATCTTTGAATAAACCATGATTGCAATGATGTTATTATAAATTCTATTAATGTCAGTTGTGCTAATAGTATTCAAAACCCTAATCTTGGGGATGCTAATTTTGCTATGTCTACTACTTGTTGCAATGATCATGATTGGGGTGATTCTTCTTATGATCTTGAAAATTTATTTAAGCCCCATGATGAATATGTGATTGATAATGGTTTTTGCAATAATATTGAAAGTGGGTTTGGAAGACTGTCAACTTTAGATCCCACATATTTGGAGAATGTTCAACCTTATGACTTTTTTTATAAAAGTAGGTTTGGAGAGGTCATGACTTTAGTTAATGTTAATCCCACTATTTTGGAAGAGTGTCAACTTTGCATGCATATGGATCGTGTTGAGAATATGTTTTGTGATAGCTATATCATTGAATTTTCTTATGATCCTACATGTAATTATTATTAGAGAGGAAAATATGTTCGTAGAAATTTTCATGTTACTAAATTACCTCTCTTCATGTTGAGATTGCCATCGTCTCTTTCTTCTTCCTTGCATATGCTAGTTTTTGCTTGCCTTGATAATTTATTTGCTTATAAAAGGCCTATGCATAGGAAGTATGTTAGACTTAGATGTGTTTGTCACATGTTTTATGATGCTCTCTTTGTGCTTCAAATCTTCTCTTTTATGTGAGCATCAATGAAATTATCAATGCCTAGCTAAGGGCGTTAAACGATAGCGCTTGTTGGGAGGCAACCCAATTTTGTTTTTCTCGCTTCTTAGTTCCTGTTTTGCTTTGAATAAATCATCTAGCCTCTGGTTAGATGTGTTTTTGTGTTTTAATTAATGTTTGTGCCAAGTAAGACCTTTGGGATAGCTTACGGTAATAGTTAATTTGATCTTGCTGGAAAACAGAAACTTTTGCGCCCACGAAAATAATTTTCATAAATCACAGAAATGTGCTTTTTAGTTGATTATTTTTGCAGATGATTAATAAACAAATGTCTTACGACTTCCTAATTTCTCAGGATTTGTGGAGTTACATAAGTATTCTAAATATCCATATTGCTATAGACTGTTATGTTTTTGACAGATTCTGTTTTTCGCGTGCTGTTTGCTTGTTTTGATGCATCTATGGTTAGTATCGGGGGGTATGAACCATGGAAAATTTGGAATACAGTAGATATTACACCAATATAAATAAAGAATGAGTTCACAACAGTAACAAAACTGGTGATTTATTTTCTTATACTAACGGAGCTTACGAGATTTTCTGTTGGAGTTTTCTGTTGTGAAGTTTTCAAGTTTTGGGCAAGGATTTGATAGACTATGGAATAAGGAGTGGAAACACCTAAGCTTGGGGATTCCCAAGGCACCCCAAGGTAATATTCAAGGATCTCAAAAAGCCTAAGCTTGGGGATGCCCCAGGAAGGCATCCCCTCTTCCGTCTTCGTCTATCGGTAACTTTACTTGAGGCTATATTTTTATGCACCACATGATATGTGTTTTGCTTGGAGCGTCTTGTATGATTTGAGTCTTTGCTTTTTAGTTTGCCACAATCATCCTTGCAGTACACACCTTTTGAGAGAGACATGCATGAATCGTGATTTATTAGAATGCTCTATGTGCTTCACTTTTTTTTGAGCTAGGCAAAATTTGCTCTAGTGCTTCACTTATATCTTTTTAGAGCACGGTGGTGGTTTTATTTTATAGAAATTGATGAACTCTCGTACTTCACTTATATTATTTTGAGAGTCTCTAAATAGCATGGTAATTTGCTTTGGTTATATAATTAGACCTAATATGATAGGCATCCTAGAGGGATATAATAAAAACTTTCATATAAAGTGCATTGAATACTATGAGAAGTTTGATTCCTCATGATTGTTTTGAGATATGAAGCTAGTGATATTAGAGTCATGCTAGTGAGTAGTTGTGAATTTGAGAAATACTTGTGTTAAAGTTTGTGAGTCCCTTAGCATGATTTATTTTTTGATTGCCTTCCTTATGAGTGGCAGTCGGGGACGAGCGATGGTCTTTTCCTACCAATCCATCCCCCTAGGAGAATGCGTGTAGTACTTTGTTTCGATGACTAATAGATTTCTTCAATAAGTATGTGAGTTCTTTATGACTAATGTTGAGTCCATGGATTATACACACTCTCACCTTTCCGCCATTGCTAACCTCTCTATTACCGCACAACTTTCGCCGGTACCATAAACCCACCACATATCCTTCCTCAAAACAGCCACCATACCTACCTATTATGGCATTTTCATAGCCATTCCGAGATAGATTGCCATGCAACTTTCCACCGTTCCGTTTATTATGACATTCTCCATCATTGTCATATTGCTTTGCATGATCATGTAGTTGACATCGTATTTGTGGCAAAGCCACCATTCATTATTTTTTATACATGTCACTCTTGATTCATTGCACATCCCGGTACACCGCCAGAGGTATTCACATAGAGTCATATTTTGTTCTAAGTATTGAGTTGTAATTCCTGAGTTGTAAGTAAATAAAAGTGTGATGATGTTCATTATTAGAGCGTTGTCCCATGTGAGGAAAGGATGATGGAGACTATGATTCCCCCACAAGTCGGGATGGGACTCCGGACGAAAAAAGGAGGCAAAAAAAATGAGAGAAGGCCCGATAAAAAAATGAGAGAAAAGAGAGAAGGGACAATGTTACTATCCTTTTTGCCACACTTGTGCTTTAAAGTAACACCATCATCTTCATGATAGAGAGTCTCCTATGATATCACTTTCATATACTAGTGGGAATTTCATTATAGAACTTGGCTTGTATATTCCAATGATGGGCTTCCTCAAAATGCCCTAGGTCTTCGTGAGCAAGCGAGTTGGATGCACACCCACTTAGTTTCTTTTTGAGCTTTCATAAACTTATAGGTCTAGTGCATCCATTGCATAGCAATCCCTACTCACTCACACTGATATCTATTAATGGGCATGTCCATAGCCCGTTGATACGCCTAGTTGATGTGAGACTATCTCCTTCTTTTTGTCTTCTCCACAACCACAGTCTATTCCACCTATAGTGCTATGTCCATGGCTCACTCTCATGTATTGCGTGAAAGTTGAAAAAGTTTGAGAACATCAAAAGTATGAAACAATTGCTTGGCTTCTCATCGGGGTTGTGCATGATTTAAATATTTTGTGTGATGAAGATGGATCATAGCCAGACTATATGATTTTGTAGGGATAAGCTTTCTTTGGCCATGCTATTTTGAGAAGACATAATTATTTTGTTAGTATGCTTGAAGTATTATTGTTTTTATGTCAATATAAACTTTTGTTTTGAATCTTACGGATCTGAACATTCATGCCACAATAAAGAGAATTACATGGATACATATGATAGGTAGCATTCCACATCAAAAAAATTGTTTTTATCATTTACCTACTCGAGGACGACTAGGAATTAAGCTTGGGGATGCTTGATACATCTCCAACGTATCTATAATTTTTTATTGTTCCATGCTATTATATTATCTGTTTTGGATGTTTTATATGCATTAATATGCTATTTTATATGATTTTTGGGACTAACCTATTAACCTAGAGCCCAGTGCCAGTTTCTGTTTTTTTCCTTGTTTTAGAGTTTCGCAGAAAAGGAATACCAAACGGAGTCGAAATGGAATAAAACTTTCGCATGATTTTTCTTGGACCAGAAGACGCCCAGGAGACTTGGAGTACAAGTCAGGGAAGCTTCGAAGCTGCCACAAGGGTGGAGGGCGCGCCCAGGGGGGTGGGGCGCGCCCCCCAACCTTGCGGGGCCCTCGTAGCTCTCCTGACCTAATTATTCCACCTATATATACTCTTATACCCCAAAAACATCCAGGGGAGCCACGAAACCACTTTTCCACCGCCGCAACCTACTGTACCCGTGAGATCCCATTTTGGGGCCTTTTCCGGCATCCTGCCGGAGGGGGAATCGATCACGAAGGGCTTCTACATCAACACCATTGCCTCTCCGATGATTCATGCTTAGTTTACTTCAGACCATCGGGTCCATAGCTAGTATCTAGATGGCTTCTTCTCTCTCTTTGATTCTCAATACAAAGTTCTCCTCGATGTTCTTGGAGGTCTATTCAATGTAATACTCTTTTGCGGTGTGTTTGTCGAGATCCGATAAACTGTGGATTTATGATCAAGTTTATCTATGAATATTACTTGAATCTCCTCTGAATTCTTATATGCATGATTTCATATCTTTGCAAGTCTCTTCGAACTATCAATTTGGTTTGGCCAACTAGATTGGTTTTTCTTGCAATGGGAGAAGTGCTGAGATTTTGTAGTGACTCGACCTCAGACGGTCAGGTCTCTGTGCTTAAGTGTGGATTTATGATCAAGTTTATCTATGAATATTATTTGAATCTCCTCTGAATTCTTATATGCATGATTTCATATCTCTGCAAGTCTCTTCGAACTATCGATTTCGTTTGGCCAACTAGATTGGTTTTCCTTTCAATGGGAGAAGTGCTTAGCTTTGGGTTCAATCTTGCGGCGTCCTTTCCCAGTGACAGTAGGGGCAGTAAGGCATGTATTGTATTGTTGCCATCGAGGATAACAAGATGGGGTTTTCATCATATTGCTTGAGTTAATCCCGCTACATCATGTCATCTTGCTTAATGCGTTACTCAGTTCTTATGAACTTAATACTCTAGATGCAGGCAGGAGTCGGTCGTTGTGTGGAGTAATAGTAGTAGATGCAGGCTAGAGTCGGTTTACTTGACACGGACTTGATGCCTATATTCATGATCATTGCCTTAGATATCATCATAACTATGCGCTTTTCTATCAATTGCTCGGCTGTAATTTGTTCGCCCACCGTAATAATTTCTATCTTGAGAGAAGCCTCTAGTGAAACCTATGGCCCCCGGGTCTATTTCACATCATATTAGTTTCCCGTCAACTTTCCAATTTCGGTCGCCGTTCCCTTATTTTGCAATCTTTACTTTCCATTCCATAAACAAAAAATACCAAAAATATTACTTTACCGTTTATCCATCTCTATCAGATCTCACTTTGCGAATAACCGTGAAGGGATTGACAACCCCTTTGTCACGTTGGTTGCAAGTTGGTGTTGGTTTGTGCAGGTATTCGGTGGCTTGTTGCGTAGTGTCCCACTGGATTGGTACCTTGGTTCTCAAAACTGAGGGAAATACTTACGCTACCTTGCTGCATCAGCCTTTCCTCTTCAAGGGAAAAACCAACGCTTGCTCAAGAGGTAGGAGGGCCCACCTATCCAACAGCAACTCGACGTCAAATCACACAGCCCTATGTTTGCACCAGCCTACTCCCTCATATTCTTGCCTCTTTGTCGAACTGACAAGGTGGAACTGCCCCGCCTACCACGCGGGAAAAGCCCTGCCCTCGACTTCTAAATATAATTTTGTATCCATGGATTGCGCCATGGAACAAAGCCTCAAGAAAACGATGGTACACATGTATACAGCACGCCTGTTGGGTTCGCGTTGCACCCCAGACGGTCAGTCGGTCTGGCACACCGCTCTCCGAATGGAACGTGCGTCATATTGCATTTGCACACACATGTGGGACTGCAATTGAGAACCGACCATAGGCATTCTTCCCCGCCCCGCAAGTCGGTTGAGTTAATAGAAGAGAGAGACGAGCGATAGTATTGGAGCAGTGTTGTACAAACGTCGGTGCCTGGATGATCCCTGCATGACATGGAAGATCAGTTCGTCCATGCATGTGACCAGACTCCAGTAGACGACTGGATTAGCTATCGTCTACATATCATGCAGGCTGTGTTGTGCAGGGCTGTAGTGCTGATGAGAAATCTAAAAAAAAGGTTTCTTGTCATCTCACAATATTAGGTGTCATGTGCTTCGGATCACTGCGAGGGTTAAACAGCGACAACTAAGTTCCTCCAACGCGCTGGTCATTGGGGGCACATGCACGAAGAGTACTCGACTGCCATCTAGGTCAAGCCAGCTATGTTAATTAGGACATCTATTGATGGACCCCTTTTCTATGAGTTTACCTTTAATTTGAGCTTTGATCCTCGTCTAGTTTGTCCGTCGGGATTCATGTTGTCTCCTTGGGGCAGTGAGGTTATGGTTTCTTGTCATGTGGCATTTTTCGTGTTATATGTTAATCCTGTGCTTCAGATCAAAATGACGACAACTGTGCCTCCGGGGCACGTGCATGAAGACTTCTCGATAGTCATTGACGAGGTCAAGCCGGCTCCGGTGGATAAAAGAAAACTACTCCATTATATAGGCAGGAGCCTCCATGCTTGCTTGCTAGTGTTGCTCTCTTCACACTGTCTCATCCTCTCCAGATCTAAACACAACAGCGGTGGCCACACTCTCTCTCTGCTTAGCGCTGGTCACAGATCCAGCCGGATCCTCTCTGCCGGGGAAGGTGAGAAGGTGCAATGTTCACGCGGTCGTCCTCGGTGACGGCTCTTACCCACTGCTGGCGGGTCCCGATCAGCGTGCTTTGTCGTTCTCTCCCACGCAGCGCCGGCTAGGGAGGGCCTCCGACCCCTTCTTCCTCACTGCCGTAGTGTGGGCAGATCTGGCCTCCCGCCACCCACCTAGCGACATCCCGGCGACCCTCGGGTATAACTTCCTTCTAAACCGTCCTTGCTCTACTTCCCCAGCTCCCGTTGTCGCTGCATTTGTATATTTTACTATTTCTCAGCCCCTTCATAGATAGGATCGATCGACTGTTCGAAAGCCACCTAATTTTTTACTGTTAAGAGGTGAAACTAGTTCATGCAGTCGAATCTAGTACTACTTGGTTCAAACAGGGAAGATAAGGGGGGGGGGCGGGAAGATTTGTTACCTAAATCTAGGACTTGGTCAAAAGAGGAAATAATGGGGGCGAAAAGTAGCAGAGACTGGCTATCCAACTGGTCTCTTGGTCTAATATGGAAATAAAGGGAAACCCAGTACAAACTGAATATAAACCGATCTATTGGTTGAAAAAGGAAATAAAGTGGGGACTGGGGGACAAGTCAACAGAGTATGTCCAGCACTAGATTTGCTAGCCTCACACAGTATAAGGTGGCTATACCAAACAAAAATGGGACCAACCTAGATATCCTGTTCTAATGTTTGTTGCCCCGAGCCCCTCTTATGTAATGCCATTGGTAAAATGTAGCAGTCACACTGTTAAAAGTAAGGACACATTAAACCAATGTTGATTTCAATGTAATGCCTCCAGTAATACGAATCAATGACACTGTTTTTCATGCCCTGCTAAATTTCCCATTAAGATAAGTTGTTTCTTTTTGTTAGAAATGCAACTGTCCTGGTCCGCCTACTCTCCCGTGCCCAAATACCAACTCTTTAGCAGCTGTTAATGTAATGTTGCTGGTAAAATGAAGCAATGGCACCATTAAAGTACTCTTGTGTTTAATAGTTGTCATAGTTAATCCTAATGCCCACACAAATATCTAGAAATGCTGATGCTTTAGAAATTGCTATTGTCCTTGTAGGGTCGCCATTTAGATAATGAACATGCTTCTTTTCATTTGATGTATGTTTCATCACTTGTTAGTCACCCTCCTTTCCACATTTTTGTGCAAACGGAGATATACATTTCACGCTTGATCTTAGTTGAACTGCACAAATGATATCCAAATTATAGTTGAACATTCCACGAGATTGACGACCAACCTTGATGTTGCTCAATTTTATTGCAACTAATGAAGAAGCTGCTAGCTCATGGTACATTGCTTCATTTTAGGTGAACTATACAAAAAGGTCCCATGAATTGAATCATCTTTGTTGGTGACTGGTGCCATCACTTCTACGATGGCGTTGACTGCAGATATGGTTCCCATCACGAGGTATGTTCATTTTTTGTCCGACCATTTGCCAAAGATCCTGCATGTTGAGTTTGCTCTTGTGCTACTGTTTTGGCACTGCCATGATAAAGCAGTAATGTTATTATTTTGCACCTTAATCTAGTGGCACTATTAATTTGAGGCAATGTTTTGGCACTGCTACTGCCATTGAATTTTTTTATATATCAAAAGAGGGGGTTTCCTCCGATTTCATTAAAGAAACCCAACCATAGAGAACCATTATCAAACAACATCTCAGTGTAAACGGGGAGTTATGCAACTACTACTAGAATGGACTGAGTACTAGCAGGAGACAAGTTTGCCACATAAGCTAGGCAGGTAGGGGAACGCAGCACCAACTCGACCAAGTTTGGAGTACAACCCAAATGCTACCACAGAAACGTAAGGGGGGAAGATAGGGACTGAAAGAGCCAGCTTCAGCATCCCAGTCTAAGCACCCCCGACCTCCATCGTTGCGACACACGGTACACCTCGCTTGCCACCTGCTCGACCCTAGTGCCACTGATAAAGTGAAGTAATAATACAGTTAAAATAGAGCGAGCATCCTCTCTATCATTTCATTTCCAATGTAGATAAAGAAAGTGCTACTCTTTGTTAGTATATCTTTCATCAACTAGTCCCATTGTTACTGTTTAAGTCTTTCTGCAAACTGGGGTGCTTATGTTTAGTTGATCTGCACAAAAATAGAGATTGGAATGTCTCAAGGCCCCTCCTTGTACTACCGCTGTACACTGATGTTCATCACTGGCAGAAGGTGTATCGGGGAGAATTGGGTCGATTTCCGGTATGAGGCCTACCGTATGAGGCGTCGCAGGTCCCATCTCGCCCTCGCAGCATGGCATACTACGATACTATCGCAATATTTTCTTCTATTTATTAGTGTATGTTTCATCAACTAGTGCCACTATAATGTAATCACGCTTTTTCATTATCTGTGTAAATAGGGTTATTCAGCTGCATTTTGGTGGAACTGCACAAATATATACTGATGGAACCAGCATATATGCAGAGTGCGAGGTGTGCCAACTAAGAATTACCGACACCAACCATGCTCCGTCTAAGCATTGGCATCCACCACCACCACCAGTGGGATGTGTGGCGCTCTCTGTGGACGGATCTTTCTCGGCAGCAAATCCTCTAACCAAATACTAGTAACTTATATTCGCACTTTTCTAGGGAGTACTCTTCTTTGAAAGAAACACCAATCTATTTTTCTTTATTTATACACAGTGTCACAACTTTGTTTTTGGTCCAGAGCTATTTTAGGGTAATTGGCATAGTACTCGGAGACTGATTGTAAGCATGATTTTCATTAGCCGTCAAACTGATTGTAAGCATGAGCAGATGGAAGATTAGGTTAGTGCGAAGCTTACCTTAAACCCTACCGCCACCGTTGAAATGAGGCGAGTATCGAGGGAAACATGGAGAACGGCGGGGAAGCAACGTTGCGCCATCCGGCCTCCTCTTGCGGTGGGAGAACGAATACTCCTATGGCTCCGGCTGGCTCTGCACCCTCACGAACGGCACACCGTACTCGATTGATTCGTTATCCTCTGGATGCTCGACCTTCGACCTGTACGCCCACCACCTCCACCTGACTTTCACCTTGAGGGGTGGTTTTGCAATGGAGAAGAGGGAGAGGCGAGATGGTGGTCTTGCAATGGAGAAGAGGGAGAGGCGAGACGGTGGTTTTGCAATGGAGAAGATGGAGAGAAGAGGGGGTGGTTTTGCAATGGAGAAGAGGGAGAGGCGAGATGGTGGTTTTGGAATGGAGATGATGGAGAGGAGAGGAGGTGGTTTTGCAATGGAGAATAGGGAAAGGAAGATGCGGCAGCGATTTAGGATTGGACGAGAGGGCCGGCGTGCTATGACTGGATCGAAATCAAAATCAATTTACCCTTCAATTAAGAAAGCGACCCCACATTAACTAGTCTCCCTTTTATTCTGGGTCATAATTGACCATGATTTTCACAAATAAAATATATGTTATACATTGCAAAAATAATATAATTTGAAAGTACATTCAGATATGAACCAAATGATACAATTTTTGGTGACATGCATTCACACTTTGCTTGTCAAATACAGTACATGGTCAAACTTTGACCCAAAATACGCAAACAAAAAATACTTCCAAGACTAGCGCTGCTCCTCTCCCGTTCCAATCTAAATCAAGCGCCACTCCTCTCCTCTTCCAATTGAAAACCGCCGCCCCTCCTCTCTTGTTCCAATCCAAAACCAGCACCGCTCCTCTCCTGTTCTAATCCAAAACCAGCGCCGCTCCTCTCCTCTTCCATTCAAAAACCACTGCCGGCGAGTGAAGTTGTTGTGGATAAGTAGATCGATGGAGGAGTACAACCGATATGTGAGGATCACAAATGGCGACCCTGTGAAGCTATCTAGGATGTTGGAGATATAGTCTTGGTTTGACAACAAGGACCAATTAGCGGCGACGGTGACATCCATGGCCAAATATTTGCAACAAAGCGAAAAGGCAGCGATACTCCCGAAGGGAGTCGCGCGGGAGTACATAGAGCTGCTCCCCTGGGCCATGGAGAAAAAAAATTCACCGAATCCGATCGTGAGGCAGCGGCGGTGGGAGTATCGATCCAATGGAGCATCCACGAGAGATTGAAGGATCGAGCATCTACAGGGTGCCGTTTGTGAGGGTGCCGTGACAGAGCGAGCTGGTGGAGTCTTCGTCGACCGAACCCAACTGCAAGAGGAGAAAAGCAGTTGGCCCGACGACGCTTCCCCACCATCCTCTTCCTCGCCGTTCACATCATCTCATGGGGCGGCAGTCTGCTGCCGAGGAATAGGAGGGGACTGCCCGCCCAACCCAATAGTCGGGCAGGTTGTGAATTGTCAGGGGGAGCTTAGGGTTGTCCGTATTTGCAGGTTGTGAATTGTGTTTTGTGTTGTGTATTTTGAGAGTACATTCAGATATGAATGTCTTCTGAATTTTAGATTTGCAGTATTGAGCATATGTAGTATTTTATGAATTCTAGAGATCTACTTTTAGCACTTAAAAAATGTAGTTTCATATAAATGTGCAGACAATGTGATTCTCAGAGAAGAAACTGCAAGTTTCAGTTTCAGATAAGAAATGACAAGTTTCAGAGGGAGAGCATTTATATTAACACGCCCTTTTCAAATAGGGAAAACATCATGTTGGAAGTTTTATTCATGGTCGAAAATAGAACTACCAGCCAGTTAACATCATGTTGATCAACATTCATGCATAGCACATATTCATATGATGCACAGTCAAAAAGATATGCTATTTTCAAAATGCCCACACAATGTCGAGTGTGCGAAAAACAGAGAAAACAGGGGACAAAGTTTGGGCAAGTGTTGGACGTGGTGTGCATAGATGACAGTGGCGACCCACAAGTCAATAATGGCAGAGGCAAAAAATTGGACAACGGTCAGGTGGAATCGAACCCGGGCGGAACAACGGTCGGGTAGTGTCACTTGGTCACTAGGCTAGTTCAGTAGTTTCGGTAGAAATAAGGCACAACATCTACGATTACTGTAGCATGCCTTCATCGGCTCCGGTGGTTCGTTCTCGTCCTCCGCCTTTGTGCGCTCGCCACGGCGCCCCTGTCTGCCATTGTGAACATGCTGAACAAACAAGAGGAATCTGGAGAGGACTGTACGTGGAGAGGCGGACAATCGGGACCCGCCAGGTCTATGGCCGTACGCAAGCAAGTGCCTCAATGAAAAAATCCTTCCTCCTAATGCTATACTGACGTTGGGGCCCACAGGTTTGTCAACATAGTTACATTTTGTTTTTATTTGCTTCAACGTAGTTACTAAAGGAGATAAATTTACAACCATGCCGGGGAGTTGGTAGGTATCATTTATTATCAGTGGGCCAGCAAGTATCAGCTGGGTTGTGGGCTGCCCCGTCTAGGCTTTCTTTTTTAGCATGTTCAACCCATGACATGTCGGTTTATATTTTCTTGAGGGCCGTCATGTATCGACCGGCCTATGGACCTCCCATCCTAGGTTTTATTTTTCCTGAAACATCCGCAAACCAACTGTCAGGACCCCGATCCTAAGTCACACCGATCTAGCATGTAACACATCATATCACTTTGCGGCCTCATGCACGGTATTCCCACGGGTGCCACCTTACCTGGCCCGGGACCGTTTGTGCCTTTTGGCTCACGTATATGATGGTGTCACTAGCATCCATATGACAAAGAACCCAGGCCGACATGACTAGTCGTGAACCCAAAGTGGCACTAACTTACGGGGACAGGCATACATGACCCAGCCTCGAACGTGTCGGTCATCAGCGTGTGAATCCGGGCTGTAGTAACTGGGCTAACAGGACTCCGGGAACCCGGCCTGTAGCAGGCTAGCAGGACTCCGGAAGTCACCGCCTGCCATTTCCCCGAAGGGACAGACATAGGAATGAAGTGGGACACATGCCAGCCAGTCTAGGTGTTCCGGAGCAGTAGTAACTGGGCTAGCAGGACTCCGGTAAACCGGGCAGTAGCAGACTACCATGGCTCAGGGGAAGCACCAGACTACATTTCCCCATAAGAGAGGCTACCAAGGATAGACAACTAGGTTGTCGGATCCCACACATACCAAGCATTTCAATCATACACACAATATGCTCGATATGTGTAAATACAACATGGCATCACAGCAAAACTCTACGACTCAAAGTATTTATTCATTAGGCTCCGAAGAGCCAGATAATACAAACATGGGTCTCATGACCCAACATTCAGAGCATACAAGTCAAAGCACATGCGGAAGCTTAACATGTCTGAGTACAGACATCTACAAATGAAAAAGGCTGAGAAGCCTGACTATCTACCAGATCCTGCCGAGGGCACAAGATCGTAGCTGAGGTAACAAGCTAAACGTCGAAGTCCACGTGGAACTACTAGCGAGACTGAAGTCTCTCTGCAAAAACATAAATTAAGCAAATGTGAGTACAAATGTACCCAGCAAGACTTACATCAGAACTAGCTACATATGCATCGGTATCAACAAAGGGGTGGTGGAGTTTGACTACAGCAAGCCAGCTTTGACTCAGTGGCTATCCTAAACTACGACTGCAAGTAACTCTTTTGAGGTGGCGCACACGAGTCCATATATTCACCATATCAATACACCACTATGGATCCGCTCCCGTCTCCCTACGAGAACGCCATCTATAGCACTCACGCTTATCTTGCGCATCTTAGAGTATCCACTTTTACTTGTCTATGAACTGTACAGGCAACCCAGAAGTCCTTTACCGCGGACACGGCTATCCGAATAGATGATGTTAACCCTGCAGGGGTGTACTTCTTCACACACGCTCTCGCCACATACCACCATGAACACGTCGTGTATCTCGGCAACCTTCAAGCGGAAGCCTGGCGAGGGAGTCGGCCACGACCTGACTAACCACACAAGTCTCTAGTCCAGGTTTATCGCCTATTTGGGTTCCATCCACAAGGAGATCCGGCCGGGGTGTCGCTCACGGCCCCAAACGATGAGAGCAGGGTTCTCGAGGCACCAAACGGGCATCCCGATACACCGTGCCTCGTGTCTCTACCGCATCATAGCCCACCCCTAGGGTCAGCGCTACGCACGTCCTCCAACACATATCCTACAAATACCAGAAACTAGTTGCAACTCCTGGACAGAGATCAAGGCGATTAATAAGTCGAGAGAGTCAATTAAGGATCCCAATGTGTGGTAGTAGCTGTTCATGGATCACAAACACAGAACTCAGTTCCTGAGGATGGTTTCAATGAGACAACACACCATGTACTCCTACATGGCCTCTCACCGCTACCTTTACCAAATCGTGTTCACACAGTTAGCTCACACACAGTAGGACATGTTCATCACCATTCCAATTCATCCCTGATGAATCAGACCTGACTCAACTCTAAGCAGTAGCAGGCATGACAACAAGCATGAATGAGTAGGCACATCAGGGCTCAAACAACTCCTACTCATGCTAGTGGGTTTCATCTATTTACTGTGGCAATGACAGATCATGCAGAGGAAAGGGTTTCAACTACCGCAGCATGTAACAGTTGAATCATTGTTGTCCTAATGCAGTAAAAGAGAGCAGGAGCGAGAGAGTGGGATTGTATCGGAATGAACAAGGGGTTTTTTCTTGCCTGGCACTTCTGAAGATAGTAATAGCTCTTCATCGGTGTCATCGATCTCATCGTCGGGACAACGTCTACTGAGAGGGGACAAACACCGGCAACAGAGAGGAAACACAATCATTGCAATGCCACAACATGATGCATGACCATGACATGTCAATATGCTGTGATTTAAGCTAATGCAACTAGCAATGATTTAAATGAAGTTGGTTTGAACCCAAGGTTCAAATTCAAACTCCATATGTGAAATTCAAATGCCATTTAAAATATTTGTCCTAAACAGCAGCCATAAGTTGTTCTAACATGCATGAAAATGGTACAGATGGATAGATTGGATTTTTCTGATAATTTTTCATATATAAATTATTTCAATCTGAGCTACGATTAAATTTATATGAATTTTTTGAAGTTTTGGCTATTTTCTGGAATTTTCAGATATTTCTAAATTAGAAATAATCCAGAAAAGGGTTTATTGCGTCAGCACTGTGTCATGCCTGCGTCAGCAAGTCAATAGCGCTGACCAGGGTCAAACCTGATGTGTGGGGTCCACACGTCAGTGACACAGGGCTAATCCCGGTCAAACCCAGCACTGACTGGGGTTTCACCAGTTGTTGGGCCCACTGTCAGTGCCTATTAGGGGGTGCTTAGCTGGCGGCGGTTAGCACTAATGACGTCCACGTCGGCACGCCGGAGTTTGGCCGGTGACGACCATCCAACTAGGCGGAGGCGCGCCGGAATCGCGCTACGGTTGTCGGCTGAGCATGCGGCTTGGTCCTACAGCGAGCTGGATGTGTGTCACATCCAATGGTGCAGGCGGTTGGGTGCGGGGAGGCCGAAAACGACACCGGCGAGCTTGACAGCGGCGGCCGGTGTTCGAGTGTTGTAACACCCCGCATGTAACTTGCCATATTTGTAACTCCGACTCTTGCCATTTCTGGCTATGTGTCATGATTTTCCCTCCGTTGTCGGGTTTTGTCTTTCGTTCTGTATTTTGTCATGTCATGCATTTTCATATCATGTCGTCATGTGCATTGCATTTGCATATGTGTTCGTCTCATGCATCCGAGCATTTTCCCCGTTTTCCGTTTTCCAATCCGGCGCTCCTATCTCCTCCGGTGCACCCCTCTTGTTTTCTTTCGTGTGTGTGTGTCAAACTTTCTCGGAATGGACCGAGGCTTGTCAAGTGGCCTTAATATACCACCCGGAGACCACCGGTCAAGTTTCGTTCCATTTGGAGGTCGTTTGGTACTCCAACGGTTAACCGGGCATCCGCAAAGTCCATTTGAGTGTCCAGCAAAAACCCCCTCTAAAACCAGCCCAAAACCCACCAAACTCTCTTCCATGCTCTAGGCCGTTCGATCACGATCGTGCGGGCGAAAACCGCACCTCATTTGGAGTCTCCTAGCTCCCTCTACCTATTTATTTGCATCTCCCCCGAAAACGAATCACAGATCAACCCTAGAAAATTTCCTCTCCGCGGGCGGACGCGTCCAGCGCCCGCCGGACAACCGCGCCGCCCACCGCAGCCACTCGGGCACCGCCACGTGGCATCCGGCCACCTCCCTCCGCCGCGGCCCGCTCGGCCCACGGGAGGCCCTCCCGGCCCGGCCGCCGCCGCGCGCCTGCCCCCGCCACCGCGCCGCCGCCCTTGCGCCTCGCCGGCGCCGCCACGGCCGCCCGCCGGCCCGCTGGCCTGCCCCGCCGGCCCGCCGACCCGCCGGCCGGCCCCGCCGCGGCCGCCCGCCGGTGCCGCCGCCCCGCCTTCTCTCCTTCCCCCGCGCCGGCGCCGCTCCTTCCTCCCCGCCGGCGAGCAGCGCACCGGCCACTAGAGCCCGAGCCGGCCTCTCCCTCGATCGGATCTGGGCAAATTCTAAGTCTTGATATTTTTCCAGCATATGCCCTTGTTCGTGATGCCATAACTCCTTGCATGTAGCTCTGATTTGTGCGTGTAATATGTCAAATTGTTCGTCTCGTAATGCTCTACATTTTGTTCAATTGGACCATGTTCATTAGAGGTTATCTTGATGCCCAAATCTCTGTTGGAAGAGGGCTAGTTGCTGTTATTCTCTGGTTCTTAGCAGAACTTGGAGATTTGTCATTTTTGTATCAATTATTCTGTGCATCTTATGGGCATGAGCTCTACATGTGTTTTGAAGTATGCAATGCCATCTTTCCAAGGGTGTATGGCATGTATTTTTGTGATCTCTTTGGTGACTAGCACAAGCATGCAAAGTAGGCCCCGTAATATTTCTGATTTCAGGGACTTGGTGATTTCTTCAAGTCCTTGTCTGCTGTAATTTTGTTGCCATGTAAACTTGATGTTACAGAGAGATCCATGCATATTTTGGAGATGTTCAGTAAGGATGTTTTGTAGCAATAGTTGTAATTGATCTATTACTGTAATTTTTTTCAATTATGGAGTGCCATTGGATGACTCAATCTTGCTCTACTTTTGCTATAAAATATTTCTGGCAAATTCTTAGCATGATATGCAATCTTGCCAAGCTTATTGTAGTTGATCCATACATGCTATGCTATTGTTCTTGCCATGGATAGCTTCATAAACATGCCATCTTGCTGTAGGTATGCTTGGTTTGTCATGAATTTCTCTGTAGTGAGTGCATCAAGCTCACAAAGAGGCCTACATATTATTATTTCTGCCATGCTCTGTTTTCTGCCAAGTCTGAAACCTGATAACGAAACTTGCTATGTTTACATGCTTGCCACCATATCTTCTCGTCCTTTTTGGCTTATGGTAAGTAAGGGAATTTTGTCATGTGCATTTAGTAGAACACTTCCATGCCTTGTTTTGCTATGTTAAGTTCTTGTAGCATGTTGATTTCGTGCTCTGAACATTGCTACCTGATGCTGTTTACTGCCATGTCCAGTTTTTCACCAAGTCTGTGAACCTGTAATTTTTTGCACTTTTGCCATGCTTGTTTGAGCTTGATATTTTGTGATCTAGCCGTAGCTCAGTGTTCATATTTTGTCAAGCATCTCCTCTAGAATCCTACTATAGGCTTTTTTGCTATATTGGAGTGCTGTAGCATTGTTACTTCTTGCATTCTAAGTGCTATCATGCTGTTAATCGCAGATTCGTGTCATTATTGTTTTGCTTGCCATTTGCAAACCGTGCATCCGTTTCCGGTGATCTTTATATCGATTTCGACCGAAATCATCTCATCTTTCCAGTGGCATGCTTGGTTTGCCAAGTTACTGCCATGTTCATCATTTTCCTTCCGGAGCACGCATATGCATCGCATATCATATCTTGCATATCATACATGTTTTGCATCATGTTGTTTGCGCATTTCTCGTTGTTGATTGTGGTTCCGTTTGTTTGTGTTCTTGTCTTTGGTAGAGCCGGGAGACGAGTTCGTGAACGAGGAACCTGTCGAGTACGCTTACGAGGATCAAGCTTTCGACAACTCTGAGAATCTTGCAGGCAAGATGACCACCCCTCGAAATCACTTCTATCTTTGCTATGCTAGCTGTTCGCTCTATTGTCATGCTCGCTACCTATCACTTGCTATATCATGTCTCCCATTTTGCCATGTCAGTCCCTAACCATCCTTTCCTAGCAAACCATTGTTTGGCTAAGTTACCGCTTTTGCTCAGCCCCTCTTATAGCGTTGCTAGTTGCAGGTGAAGTTGGAGTTTGTTCCATGTCGGAACATGGATATGTTGGGTTATCACAATATCTCTTATTTAATTAATGCATCTATATATATTTTGGTAAAGGGTGGAAGGCTCGGCCTTATGCCTGGTGTTTTGTTCCACTCTTGTCGCCCTAGTTACTGTTATACCGGGATTATGTTCCTTGAGTTTGCGTTCCTTACACGGTCGGGTGATTTATGGGACCCCCTTGACAGTTCTCCTTGAATAAAACTCCTCCAGCAAGGCCCAACTTTGGTTTTACCATTTGCCGCCTAAGCCTTTTCCCCCGGGTTTTCGCGAGCCCGAGGGTCATCTTTATTTTAAACCCCCGGGCCAGTGCTCCTCTGAGTATTGGTCCAAACTGTCAGTCGCCGGTGGCCACCAGGGGCAACTCTGGGCTGGCCTATCGGAAGCTTGGACAATCCGGTGTGCCCTGAGAACGAGATATGTACAGCTCCTATCGGGATTTGTCGGCACATTCGGGCGGCTTTGCTGGTCTTGTTTTACCATTGTCGAGATGTCTTGTAAACCGGGATTCCGAGACTGATCGGGTCTTTGCGGGAGAAGGTTTATCCTTCGTTGACCGTGAGAGCTTATGATGAGCTAAGTTGGGACACCCCTGCAGGGTATTATCTTTCGAAAGTCGTGCCCGCGGTTATGAGGCAGATGGGAATTTGTTAATGTCCGGTCGTAGATAACTTGTCACTTGACCCAATTAAAATACATCAACTGCGTGTGTAGCCGTGATGGTCTCTTCTCGGCGGAGTCCGGGAAGTGAACACGGCCTGTGTTATGAATGACGTAAGTAGGTGTTCAGGATCACTTCTTGGTCATTGCTAGATGACGTCCGTTCCGTTGCTTCTCTTCTCGCTCTCTTTTGCGTAAGTTAGCCACCATGTATGCTTTTGCCGCTGCAGCTCCACCTCTTTGCGCCATCCTTTCCTACAAGCTTAAATAGTCTTGATCTCGCGGGTGTGAGATTGCTGAGTCCTCGTGACTCACAGATTCTACCAAAACAGTTGCAGGTGCCGACGATGCCAGTGCAGATGATGGCGTCGATCTCAAGTGGGAGTTCGACGAGGAACGTGGTCGTTACTATGTGTCTTTTCCTGATGATCAGTAGTGGAGCCCAGTTGGGACGATCGGGGATCTAGCATTTGGGGTTGTCTTATTTTCATCTGGATTTTGACCGTAGTCGGTCTATATGTTTGTATTTTGGATGATGTATGAATAATAATTATGTATTGTGTGAAGTGGCGATTGTAAGCCAACTCTTTATCCCATTCTTGTTCATTACATGGGATTGTGTGAAGATGACCCTTCTTGCGACAAAACCACTATGCGGTTATGCCTCTAAGTCGTGCCCCGACACGTGGGAGATATAGCCACATCGTGGGCGTTACAAGTTGGTAATCAGAGCCATCCCCGACTTAGGAGCCCCCTGCTGGATCGAATCGCTGGCGTTGTTGAGTCTAGAACAAAATGTTTTGAGTCTTAGGATTATATATATCGGAGAGTAGGATTCTTTTTACTCCTCAGTCCCTTCGTCGCTCTGGTGATGTCTCCTGACGTTAAAGTTTTGACTATCCTCTCCTCAGATTTCACTAAAAAAAATTTAGGATCACGCGGGTATCTTGGAATCGTTCCGATGGTCTTGTGACGAGAACATTGTTCTTGGTGCCTCCTGACATTTAGGGGTTGTGGCAGTGTCCCGGGGAGTTGAGCTCCGAGGTGTTGTCGTCACAATTTTATCGTTGCAGTTCTAGAATACCTGAGTTTCGCCGACATCGAAATCTCTTTTATGCAGTTGTTGGTGAGATCACCTCGACGCACCCAGTACTGGGGTGGGAGTTCGGGAGTATTGCCATAACTTGTATAACGGATGTTTTTCGAAGGTTTAGGTAAACGATTTCCGAAGATTTCTTGGTTATGTGTTGACGGATGGATACAGCTGGATCTAGGGATTGTTAGTTTGGGTGATATATTTTGTGTCCCCTGTATCCCCTACACCAGATTGCATAACCAGAAAGTTTCGGGAGTTTATAAGTGGGAATTCAAGTAGCCTTAGGATATCTTTCCGACAGACGCATGATATGAGATTGGGGTTCGACGTCTAGTGGTCCGCCTGTACACGGTTGATTTTACAGTGGTCTCGTAGTGTCTTAAAGAGTCCATGGCTTTGCCGACTCGGGGACGCTTCGTATGTCATGTGCACAGCCTTGTACATGATGGTGCTATACGATTGAGCCCGTGTGGGCCCCACCACGAAAACTTTGGACGAAATATCTATCATATGTTTGTTCCAGCTTATTCTGCAAGCCAATACTTGTTTTGTTTTGTATTGTGGCATTCGAGTTGCTTCGAATTCTTATGTTCATTCCATATCTCTTTCAAGTGGCTTCTCAACTTATGGAAGTGTGATGATTTACTACGGAATTCATTCGTTCATCTTCGTTCGAATGTTTATTGTGAAGACTATATGTTGCAATTTCTATCCGTTGATTCTACTTATCTATTTGTCTATCAAGATGCTAACGGATGTCACCCTCTTCAGGATGGCTCCGCCAACGCGTCAGAATCCGGATCGCAATGAAGGGAGTCAAGCGAACCCTCCGCCACCACCTCCGCCTCCGGAGGCATGGCAGGCTATCATGGCAGCCACCAACGCCAATGCTCAGATGATTCTGCAACTCTTGCAAGAACGTACTCAAGGGCAAGGCAATCAAGGCAATCACGGTCAAGGCAACAATCAGTTTCACTTTGCCACTCTCAACCAGTTTCTCACAAATCAGCCCAAGTCTTTCAGCTACTGTGCCGAGGCCACGGATGCCGATGATTGGCTCGTGGACATCAACAAGCATTTCGAATGTAGCAATGTCAGGCCTGAGGACTATGTCAAGTTCGCTTCTTTCCAGCTCAAGGACCAAGCTGCTGATTGGTATCAATAATACAAAGATTCCAGAGGAGGTCGTGTGATCACTTGGACTGACTTCTGTCGGGACTTCAAAGCGCACCACATTCCACAAAGTGTTGTTGAGAGCAAGCGTGAGGAGTTCCGCAGTCTCAAGCAAGGCAACATGTCTGTGTATCAATACAACATTCAGTTTCAAAAACTTGCTCGCTTCGCTAAACAAGACGTTCCTGATGAGAAGAGCATGATCTATCACTTCAGAGGTGGCCTTAAAGAGGATCTACAGTTAGCTCTCGTTCTTGTTGAGCCTACTCACTTTGATCAATTCTACAATATGGCACTGAAGCAAGAGGCTGCTCAGCTCAAGTGTGAGGCTTCTAAGAAGAGAGTCAGAGACGCAGTTCAGTCTTCTTCTTCCTCACTTGTGTCAGCTAAGCAAAAGAAGTTCTGGTTGCCTCCTCCTCCTCCATTTCGTCAGCCTTATCAGCAGAAGAACAAAGGTGGCCATGGTTCTTCCAACTCTTCCAACTCTGGCTATCAGAACAAGTCTCAGAATCAAGCTCCAAAGTCCAATGCTCCTTATCACCATCCTCTCTCAGAGGTGACTTGCAACAAGTGTCAGCAGAAAGGTCACTATGCTAACAAGTGCTTCAACCAAAGGCGTCTTCCTCCTCCTCCTCCTGTCAGATCTTCCAGCAATGCAGTGGTCAAGCATAATCCAAAGTTTGCAAAGGTGAACATGACGAATGCAGCTCAAGCGGAGGAATCTACTGATGTGATAATGGGTAATCTTCCTGTTAATGATATTCCCGCAAAAGTTCTTTTTGATACTGGTGCATCGCTTTCTTTCATATCAAGACCTTTTGCATCCAAGCATGAATTGCATTTCCAAGGATTGCCTAGGCCGTTAGCAGTTGTCTCTCCGGGCAAATGCATGAATGCAAGTTCCATGGTTCCGAATGTGTCCATCAAGATGGGCGACTATAAATTTCAGTCTTCTCCAATTGTTCTTGGTGACTCGGATATTGATCTTATTCTCGGGATGGACTGGCTTTCTAAGCACAAGGCTCAACTTGATTGTGCTGCCAGGGAAATTCAATTGACACACTCGTCTGAGGATGTGATTATTTATGCCGCTTGTGATGAAACCATTCGGTTTTTCTCTCTCAATGAGAAGGGCGAATTGAATGCCATCTCTCAGATTCCAGTCGTTTGCGAGTACCAAGATGTCTTTCCAGAAGAGCTTCCGGGTATGCCTCCGCACCGGCCAGTTGAGTTCGTTATCGAACTAGAGCCTGGCACTGAACCCGTTTGCAAGCGTCCATACAAGCTTGGACCCAACGAGCTGAAGGAATTTAAGAAACAGCTCGATGAACAAGAGCGTCTGGGTTTGATCAGACCGAGTTCTTCTCCATGGGGTTGTGGTGTTCTTTTTGTCAAGAAGAAGGATGGCACGGACCGACTTTGTGTCGACTACCGTCCATTGAACAAGAAGACAATCAAGAACAAGTATCCACTTCCCAACATCAATGAGCTATTTGAGCAACTCAAAGGGGCTAAAGTATTCTCGAAGCTTGACCTTCGTATGGGTTATCATCAGATTCGCATTCGTGAAGAAGATATTCCCAAGACAGCATTCAGAACAAGCTTTGGTTCTTATGAATACACTGTCGTGTCTTTCGGCCTTGTCAATGCTCCTCCGGTGTTCTCTCGGATGATGAATTACATCTTCAACCCCTATACCAATGAATTCGTTCTGGTGTATCTCGATGATATCTTGGTCTTCTCCAAGAATAAGCAGGATCATGCCAAACATTTGCGATTGGTGCTCGACAAGCTCAGAGAGTATCAATTCTATGCGAAGTTCTCTAAATGTGAGTTTTGGCTCGATGAAGTTCTTTTCCTCGGTCACATCATATCTGCCAAGGGCATCGCTGTTAACCCCGAGAAGGTGTCCACAGTTGTGAATTGGGAGCCTCCTCAAAATGTCAAGCAGCTCCGCAGTTTTCTTGGTCTTGCAAGCTATTGCCGAAGATTCGTTGAGAATTTCTCCAAGATTGCAAAGCCTCTTTCCAACCTCCTTCAGAAGCATGTGAAATATGTCTGGTCTCCTGAGTGTGACGTTGCTTTCAACACTCTCAAAGAGAAACTAGTCACAGCTCCTGTCTTGACTCCTCCTGATGAATCCAAGCCGTATGAAGTTTTCTGTGACGCTTCTCTCAGGGGTCTCGGTGCTGTGTTAATGCAAGAGAAGAAAGTTGTGGCCTATACCTCTCGTCAGTTGAAGCCCAACGAGAAGAACTACCCCACTCACGATCTTGAGTTGGCGGCAGTTGTCCATGCATTAATAACGTGGAGACATCTCTTGTTGGGAAGACAAGTGGACATTTTCACTGATCACAAGAGTCTCAAGTACATCTTCACTCAGCCCAACCTCAACCTCAGGCAGAGTCGATGGGTCGAAATGATTCAAGAGTACAATCCGAGTATCGAATATACTCCAGGCAAAGCAAATGTCATTGCAGATGCCTTAAGCAGGAAGGCTTATTGCAACAGCTTAATTCTCAAGCCTTTCCAACCGGATCTTTGTGAAGCTTTCCGCAAGCTGAATATCCAAGTTGTTCCTCAAGGATTTCTTGCCAACCTCATAGTATATCCTACTTTGGAAGATCAAATTCGTGAGGCACAACTCCTTCATGCCATAGTGAAGAAGGTGAAACGTGGTATCGTAAAGGGTCTTTCCAAATACAAGTGCTATCGCATTGATGACAGAGACACTTTATTCTTCGAGGACCGGATTGTGGTTCCTAAAGGTGATCTAAGGAAAGTCATTATGAACGAGGCGCACAATTCTCTTCTGTCCATTCATCCTGGAAGTACGAAGATGTATCATGACCTCAAGCAGTCGTATTGGTGGACTCGAATGAAGCGAGAAATTGCTCAATTCGTGAATGAATGTGATGTCTGCCGAAGAGTGAAAGCAGAACACCAACGACTAGCTGGCCTCCTCCAACCTCTTGCTATCCCGGAGTGGAAGTTTGATCATATCAAAATGGACTTCGTGACTGGATTTCCCAAGTCCAAGCGCGGAAATGATGCTATCTTCGTTGTCATCGACAAGCTTTCTAAAGTGGCTCATTTCCTTCCAATAAAAGAATCCATCACAGCAGCTCAGCTGGCAGAGGTATACACCTCCAGAATTGTCTCTTTGCACGGCATTCCACAATTGATTTCTTCAGACCGTGGAAGCATATTCACCTCTAAGTTCTGGGACTCCTTCCAGAAGGCCATGGGCACTAACATTTGCTTCAGCACAGCCTTCCATCCTCAAACTAGTGGCCAAGTCGAGCGAGTCAATCAAATTCTTGAAGATATGCTCAGGGCTTGTGTCATTTCCTTTGGCATGAAATGGGAAGATTGTCTTCCTTATGCTGAATTCTCCTACAACAACAGCTTCCAAGCGAGTTCGGGCAAGGCCCCATTCGAGATTCTCTATGGCAGAAAGTGCCGTACTCCTCTCAATTGGTCAGAGACTGGTGAACGTCAACTTCTTGGCAATGACTTAATCACTGAAGCTGAAGAAATGTGTAAAGTCATCCGTGATAATCTCAAAGCCGCGCAATCGCGTCAGAAGAGTTACTATGATAGTAAGCACCGTGATGTGGCTTTCGAGATCGGAGACCATGTCTATCTCCGCGTCTCTCCAATGAAAGGCACTCGTCGCTTCGGTATCAAAGGGAAGCTTGCCCCTAGATACGTGGGTCCTTTGAAGATCATTGGCAAAAGAGGCGACCTCGCCTATCAACTTGAGCTTCCTTCCAACTTCGCGAACGTGCACGATGTGTTCCACGTGTCACAGCTCCGCAAGTGCTTCAAGACGCCTGAGCGCACTATCGACTTCGAAGAGATTGACCTCCAAGAAGATTTGTCTTATCATGAGCACCCCGTTGCTATTCTTGAAGAAACTGAGCGCAAGACTCGCAACAAGTCAATCAAATTCCTGAAAGTGAAGTGGTCGCGCCATTCCGACCGGGAAGCCACCTGGGAACGCGAGGACCATCTCCGTTCCGAATATCCGGAGTTCTTTCAGTCCTAGATCTCGGGACGAGATCCTCTCGTAGTGGTGGAGTGTTGTAGCACCCCGCATGTAACTTGCCATATTTGTAACTCCGACTCTTGCCATTTCCGGCTATGTGTCATGATTTTCCCTCCGTTGTCGGGTTTTGTCTTTCGTTCTGTATTTTGTCATGTCATGCATTTTCATATCATGTCGTCATGTGCATTGCATTTGCATACGTGTTCGTCTCATGCATCCGAGCATTTTCCCCGTTGTCCGTTTTCCAATCCGGCGCTCCTATCTCCTCCGGTGCACCCCTCTTGTTTTCTTTCGTGTGCATGTGTCAAACTTTCTCGGAATGAACCAAGGCATGTCAAGTGGCCTTAATATACCACCCGGAGACCACCGGTCAAGTTTCGTTCCATTTGGAGGTCGTTTGGTACTCCAACGGTTAACCGGGCATCCGCAAAGTCCATTTGAGTGTCCAGCAAAAACCCCCTCTAAAACCAGCCCAAAACCCACCAAACTCTCTTCCATGCTCTAGGCTGTTCGATCACGATCGTGTGGGCGAAAACCGCACCTCATTTGGAGTCTCCTAGCTCCCTCTACCTATTTATTTGCATCTCCTCCGAAAACGAATCACAGATCAACCCTAGAAAATTTCCTCTCCGCGGGCGGACGCGTCCAGCGCCCGCCGGACAACCGCGCCGCCCACCGCAGCCACTCGGGCGCCGCCACGTGGCATCCGGCCACCTCCCTCCGCCGCGGCCCGCTCGGCCCACGGGAGGCCCTCCCGGCCCGGCCGCCGCCGCGCGCCTGCCCCCGCCACCGCGCCGCCGCCCTTGCGCCTCGCCGGCGCCGCCACGGCCGCCCGCCGGCCCGCCGGCCTGCCCCGGCGTCCGCCGACCCGCCGGCCGGCCCCGCCGCCGCCGCCCGCCGGTGCTGCCGCCCCGCCTTCTCTCCTTCCCCCGCGCCGGCGCCGCTCCTTCCTCCCCGCCGGCGAGCAGCGCACCGGCCACTGGAGCCCGAGCCGGCCTCTCCCTCAATCGGATCTGGGCAACAGTAACGTGCGTTGACTTCCTTCTCGCCCCCCTTTATTTTTTTCTAAGTCTTGATATTTTTCCAGCATATGCCCTTGTTCGTGATGCCATAACTCCTTGCATGTAGCTCTGATTTGTGCGTGTAATATGTCAAATTGTTCGTCTCGTAATGCTCTACATTTTGTTCAATTGGACCATGTTCATTAGAGGTTATCTTGATGCCCAAATCTCTGTTGGAAGAGGGCTAGTTGCTGTTATTCTCTGGTTCTTAGCAGAACTTGGAGATTTGTCATTTTTGTATCAATTATTCTGTGCATCTTATGGGCATGAGCTCTACATGTGTTTTGAAGTATGCAATGCCATCTTTCCAAGGGTGTATGGCATGTATTTTTGTGATCTCTTTGGTGACTAGCACAAGCATGCAAAGTAGGCCCCGTAATATTTCTGATTTCAGGGACTTGGTGATTTCTTCAAGTCCTTGTCTGCTGTAATTTTGTTGCCATGTAAACTTGATGTTACAGAGAGATCCATGCATATTTTGGAGATGTTCAGTTAGGATATTTTGTAGCTATAGTTGTAATTGATCTATTCCTGTAATTGTTTGCAATTATGGAGAGCCATAGGATGACTCAATCTTGCTCTACTTTTGCTATAAAATATTTCTGGCAGATTCTTAACATGCTATGCAATCTTGCCAAGCTTATTGTAGTTGATCCATACTTGCTATGCTATTGTTCTTGCCATGGATAGCTTCATAAACATGCCATCTTGCTGTAGGTATGCTTGGTTTGTCATGAATTGCTCTGTAGTGAGTGAATCAAGCTCACAGAGGCCTACATATGTTTACATGCTTGCCACCATATCTTGCTATGTTTACATGCTTGCCACCATATCTTCTCGTCCTTTTTGGCTTATGGTCAGTAAGGGACTTTTGTCATGTGCATTTAGTAGAACACTTCCATGCCTTGTTTTGCTATGTTAAGTTCTTGTAGCATGTTGATTTCGTGCTCTGAACATTGCTACCTGATGCTGTTTACTGCCATGTCCAGTTTTTCACCAAGTCTGTGAACCTGTAATTTTTTGCACTTTTGCCATGCTTGTTTGAGCTTGATATTTTGTGATCTAGCCGTAGCTCAGTGTTCATATTTTGTCAAGCATCTCCTCTAGAATCCTACTATAGGCTTTTTTGCTATATTGGAGTGCTGTAGCATTGTTACTTCTTGCATTCTAAGTGCTATCATGCTGTTAATCGCAGATTCGTGTCATTATTGTTTTGCTTGCCATTTGCAAACCGTGCATCCGTTTCCGGTGATCTTTATATCGATTTCGACCGAAATCATCTCATCTTTCCAGTGGCATGCTTGGTTTGCCAAGTTACTGCCATGTTCATCATTTTCCTTCCGGAGCACGCATATGCATCGCATATCATATCTTGCATATCATACATGTTTTGCATCATGTTGTTTGCGCATTTCTCGTTGTTGATTGTGGTTCCGTTTGTTTGTGTTCTTGTCTTTGGTAGATCCGGGAGACGAGTTCGTGAAAGAGGAACCTGTCGAGTACGCTTACGAGGATCAAGCTTTCGACAACTCTGAGAATCTTGCAGGCAAGATGACCACCCCTCGAAATCACTTCTATCTTTGCTATGCTAGCTGTTCGCTCTATTGCCATGCTCGCTACCTATCACTTGCTATATCATGTCTCCCATTTTGCCATGTCAGCCCCTAACCATCCTTTCCTAGCAAACCATTGTTTGGCTAAGTTACCGCTTTTACTCAGCCCCTCTTATAGCGTTGCTAGTTGCAGGTGAAGTTGGAGTTTGTTCCATGTCGGAACATGGATATGTTGGGTTATCACAATATCTCTTATTTAATTAATGCATCTATATATATTTTGGTAAAGGGTGGAAGGCTCGGCCTTATGCCTGGTGTTTTGTTCCACTCTTGCCGCCCTAGTTACTGTTATACCGGGATTATGTTCCTTGAGTTTGCGTTCCTTACACGGTCGGGTGATTTATGGGACCCCCTTGACAGTTCTCCTTGAATAAAACTCCTCCAGCAAGGCCCAACTTTGGTTTTACCATTTGCCGCCTAAGCCTTTTCCCCCGGGTTTTCGCGAGCCCGAGGGTCATCTTTATTTTAAACCCCCGGGCCAGTGCTCCTCTGAGTATTGGTCCAAACTGTCAGTCGCCGGTGGCCACCAGGGGCAACTCTGGGCTGGCCTATCGGAAGCTTGGACAATCCGGTGTGCCCTGAGAACGAGATATGTACAGCTCCTATCGGGATTTGTCGGCACATTCGGGCGGCTTTGCTGGTCTTGTTTTACCATTGTCGAGATGTCTTGTAAACCGGGATTCCGAGACTGATCGGGTCTTTGCGGGAGAAGGTTTATCCTTCGTTGACCATGAGAGCTTATGATGAGCTAAGTTGGGACACCCCTACAGGGTATTATCTTTCGAAAGTCGTGCCCGCGGTTATGAGGCAGATGGGAATTTGTTAATGTCCGGTCGTAGATAACTTGTCACTTGACCCAATTAAAATACATCAACTGCGTGTGTAGCCGTGATGGTCTCTTCTCGGCGGAGTCCGGGAAGTGAACACGGCCTGTGTTATGAATGACGTAAGTAGGTGTTCAGGATCACTTCTTGGTCATTGCTAGATGACGTCCGTTCCGTTGCTTCTCTTCTCGCTCTCTTTTGCGTAAGTTAGCCACCATGTATGCTTTTGCCGCTGCAGCTCCACCTCTTTGCGCCATCCTTTCCTACAAGCTTAAATAGTCTTGATCTCGCGGGTGTGAGATTGCTGAGTCCTCGTGACTCACAGATTCTACCAAAACAGTTGCAGGTGCCGACGATGCCAGTGCAGATGATGGCGTCGATCTCAAGTGGGAGTTCGACGAGGAACGTGGTCGTTACTATGTGTCTTTTCCTGATGATCAGTAGTGGAGCCCAGTTGGGACGATCGGGGATCTAGCATTTGGGGTTGTCTTATTTTCATCTGGATTTTGACCGTAGTCGGTCTATATGTTTGTATTTTGGATGATGTATGAATAATAATTATGTATTGTGTGAAGTGGCGATTGTAAGCCAACTCTTTATCCCATTCTTGTTCATTACATGGGATTGTGTGAAGATGACCCTTCTTGCGACAAAACCACTATGCGGGTATGCCTCTAAGTCGTGCCCCGACACGTGGGAGATATAGCCGCATCGTGGGCGTTACAGGTGTGCACGGAAACGCGGCTGCGGTGGCCTAGGCGATGCGTGCGCGGAACCTAAGCCATCTACGCGATGCGATGAGCAGGATGGACGTGCGCCCGGGACCAAGTGGTCACGGGAGCATCGTCGGCGGCAAGCACGGGCGGCGGCGGGTTTCCGTCGTCGGTGAAGCAGCAGCTACGGCGTGCAACTGAGAAAACGGAGATGGGGAGAAGGAGCAGCAGCTCACAGCGGTTGCAGCAGGCGTCAAAGCGGGCTCAGGGAAGGCCGGAGCTGAGCGGGGCTGCGAGGCGGATCTCAGGCGGCCGAGGAGGGGAAAAGTGTCGGGGGCGGCGCTTCGGGGCCCTTCCGGTCGCATGGCTCGGTGGGGAGGTAGGGAACGAGGTGGCGGAGCTCGGGGATAGCTCGGGGCGGCTCGGGGAACACGATGGACGCGGTGACAGCGAGCGGCGCCGACGGCAGCATTCGTCTATGGCGTCGGGAGGGCGAGGGAGAGACGAGGGGGAGAAATGGAGCAGTCGGCACGATCCAGAAGGCTCTGAGACGGTTTCTTGCAACGTCTCGCTGGCAGGAGGAGGCAGGCCGGCGCCCTGGTGGTGTGGCGTGCCGTGCGTGCACGCGCGTCGGCCACGCGCCTGGCCGACTGGCGCGAGGAGGACGACGGCGCCTGGTGGGCTGGGCCTAAACGTGGCCGCAAGGTAGGTCCAGGTGAGTGGCCTAGTGGCCTTCTCTCCCACTCTTACTTAATTGTTTCTGTTTTTCTATTTTTCTGCAACTTTAGAGCTTTATTAAAAATACTAAAACTAACTCAAAAATCATGAAACTTCTCATGCCCACTGTTTGGAATATTTCCAACAGTAAACAATTTAGTTCATGATTATTTGGACATTTAAAATATTTTATACTATTGAAATGTCCAAATGCAATTAACATATGATTTAATCCAGTGACCTTGTGATGTCCTACAAAAGTGTGCACCATTTTTGTCAGAGGTTCTAGACCAAGGCAAAGGTGATGAATATTTTAGAAGGGCAATTCAGGTTCATTGGAAAAGATTTTAGTAAACCCTAGTTGGATTAAGGGGGGTGCTGGGGGTTCTGTCATCCCCATTTTCAAATTTCTGAGCAAAATAAACATGATTCAACACCAGAGGCTAGCACTAGACATTACAAGAACTAGGGATGTGACACCAACTTATGTATTTTTTTGAAGAAAACGCAGAGGTCTGTTCTATTTTTCGATATAATAATAGGAACACAAGGTCCAACTTATGTTTCCCTTCTAACTACATTATATATATTTATATTGTTTTATATGTTATTACATATTATTGTTATTGTCATCATATATTTAACATATACTTACATATATAAGAAAACAATATCCAACGTCTTATTAACCTATAAAAATAATTTTTTACAATAAAATCCTAGATTTTTTTACATTAAGGCAACGAAAATCCTGGTGATTGTGTACAAAAGCTTGGTAAGATTTAAAGACCAATGTAATAATAAAGCACTTATTATTTGAATATATTTGTGACAAAATGCTCAGCCCCTGTTTATTTTTTGATAACATTGCTGCGCCCAACCCAACATTATAATTAGAACTAGCCCAGCAAAATCGTGTATTTCGAGAAAGTGCAAATGGGCTGTACTTTTTTAGGAAAAAACAAATTGGCCGCATGGTCGATACATTATTTGTTTAGTGTGGCACCCAAGTTTTTATTAGGATTTTTTTGAAAAGATTTTATTTGACTTGAGGGGAGTGATTTAAAAAATTTCTTCAAGAGAACTCTCCCTCTCATATATTTTCTTTATGGAAAAAATTTTATTTGGATTCACCCAAGATCTGCCTTGGACCTTGGGAGTTCTTGCTCTTCATTTGGACTCAAGACAAAATGTTTTTTTTTCATTTGGGAAAAGAACTTTTGAAAGCCTTTTTCTGAATTTGCACTATGGCTTTTGGAAGGTACTTTGCCACTTTCAACTATTCCTTCTTGCCATGGCATAAGTGCAAATCCTCTCTCCTAAACACTCCCTCACCTCTGGATCATGATTTACATCAAATCCAGCAAGTTGAACCTCCCCATGTATTTATTTTCCATTCAAATTCTATTCAAATATTTTCTGCCTTCTATTCTACCTCTTGGAGATTTACAAAGGAACTCCATTTTCTGTTTGGACTTTTACCACCAAACTTCTTTCCCCTCCTAGTCCTTTGAACCCTCAACCTAGAACCATGAAGATCCACTGGTCTCCAGTTCAAAATTTTCAAACTACATCAGCTGCAAGTTTGGACCAGATTTGGCAAATTTGGTGAAATTCATTCAAAATCTTCTCCAAAAATTCCAAATAAATTCATGCAGCCCCTCGGTGCTTTGAGTGGTCATCTCACCAAGTTACAGCTCCAGCAAAATTTATCTCTTTACCAAAACCTACTGTCGAACACCTGCAATGCATGGTCACTGTCAAGTTTCAGTAACTTCAGAGTTTTAGTTCAGTACTTGCTGTCGTTTTCTTCAGAAACGGGCATCGATCTCGCCAGTACCGCCGTGTCGCCTTGCTCCTCGTCCTCGCCCACTTGTTCCTGCACCGCACGAGCGCCTGGCACCTTGCGGGCGTCGGCGACGAGCAGCAGGAGATGCGCCGCCCCGTGACCGACGCCGGCGGCGGCTTTGCGGACGCCAGCGGGAGACACGGCGCCGACGACTCCACCCAGCGCCGCCCAAACCACCGGAGCCCGCCGCGTGGCCGTCCACTCCCCCGAATGCGCTGCCGCTCTCATCGTGAACCGCAGGGCACGGAGCGCGCTCTCTGCCGCCGTTGAGCCTGTGCGGTCACCTCACCGTGGGCAGACGCCATTACGCCAGGGCCAGCTCCGTTTAGCTGCAAAACGAGTCCCGTAACATCCACCGATGCTGCCCGACCGCTCAAACCCTCTGCCAACCCAATGCTCCGCCGTAATCGCTCGCCGGAGATTCTCTGTTCACGGCCACCCCGTCGATCTGCCTATAAATAGAGGTCCCGAGCTTCAACTCGAGCACCCACCAGCCCTGCACTTCCTCTAGAGCACGCCTAGCCACTGGAAGAGCCCCGAGGAGGTCTCCTTCCTCGACTCCGGCCGCCGTGACCCGCCATGGGATCCAGCCCGATTCGCCCCCGTGTGTGCTCCGCAGCCTCCATTCTCTTGCCAGTAACTTCACCATGCATCTCTCGTTCTGACCCACACTTCAATTTAAAGCTTGCAGCCCTCCACCGGAGTTCCCCATCCTCACCCGAGCCGCCGTCCGCCGGAGATAGTGTCGCCGTCGACGTGGTGCTCCCCGTTGGACGAATCCACCACCCACCGACGCGGAAGAAGACACTGAAGCTCTTGGTACCCTCCGTTTCTCCTAACTCGCCGTGGTTCGACGCCGGCGTCCACCGCCGTCTTCGGGCGCCGGCGAGCCTTTTCAAACCTGACATGCGGGCCCCGCGTGTCAGCCTCTGTTCTATTTCCCCGAACAGTTTTCTGTTGACGCCTTCGGGCAAAATACGTCTTCTCCCTTGCGCTTGCACATTTCCAAACGAACCGTTTTCTGTTTTCTCAGTTAAAACCCTGGAACTTTTCTGTTTCATTACAGAAAGGTCCCTGGACAGAAACCTTTATAACTTTTTAATAAAAAGGTATTTTTGAGTGATTCTTTTTCTGACATTCTTAAAATTTTGTCTAGTTTTTTATGGGATTTATTTGGGAAATATTTGGCAAAGTTTCTGTGCATGTGTTGGTTTTCACGTTAGTACCCGTTTCGTGATTACCGTAGGTTCCGGGAGAGGTGACGGAGCCGCGAACTTCGCCGAGCTAGATTCCGACTTCTCCGAACCAGGCAAGCATGTTTGGACATTTGATATGGCAGAAGTTTTGCATGTTCATGTGAAAGTTTGTGTGTGGCATATGAGTGTCGGTAAATATCTCGTTGCTCGTAAGGCAACGACCCGGTTGTTCCGAAGTTGCGATGACCTCTGATGAGAGGTGGCCTAATCATGTGGTGACATGAAGGGCAGCAAGGTGGTACTGTTGTAGCATGCCAGCCTTGTGTCATCCGACTTTCTTCGACGTTAACGTGGTTGGAGCCACGTTATCGATCTTTTCCCGCATGTTCCAAAGTTGCGATGACCTCTGATGAGAGGTGGCCTAATCATGTGGTGACATGAAGGGCAGCAAGGTGGTACTGTTGTAGCATGCCAGCCTTGTGTCATCCGAATTTCTTCGACGTTAACGTGGTTGGAGCCACGTTATCGATCTTTTCCCGCATGTTCCAAAGTTGCGATGACCTCTGATGAGAGGTGGCCTAATCATGTAGTGACATGAAGGGCAGCAAGGTGGTACTGTTGTAGCATGCCAGCCTTGCGTCATCCGACTCTCTTCGACGTTAACGTGGTTGGAGCCACGTTATCGATCTTTTCCCGCATGTTCCAAAGTTGCGATGACCTCTGATGAGAGGTGGCCTAATCATGTGGTGACATGAAGGGCAGCAAGGTGGTACTGTTGTAGCATGCCAGCCTTGTGTCATCCGACTTTTCCAACGTTAACATGGTTGGAGCCGTGTTATCGTCCCTTCCCCTTTCCGTGCTACCACATGTCTCATTGCCAGGATACGGTTTAGTAAGTTGGTAACCTCTTTCCGTGTACACACCAAACAGAGAGGCCGGGATGATGGTACCTTGGCCCAGGATTAAAGCCAGTCATTCGGTCAGGGGGCATGGGTGTTTCCGGTTGGGACCGAGAGGGGGGGCACCCCCTTATAGCGCGCGTATAGAAATTTGATCCCATGCTACGCGAGGTTGTAGCCTCCCCGACTCAAGGTTTTTCTTGAATGTTGCCGAGGGTGATCCCTGGCTTCGGATGGTTGAATTGGGTGTGTACTGGTTAGACGTGTTTCCTTCCAGAACACCGTAGACGGAACTAGTCCCCGTGACTACTGAAATCCGTTGGCTGTGGTTAAGTACAAACTCTGCAGAGTCAAATTCTTTCCAAATCATCGTATCCATGATCAGTAGTGTATACATTATGTCCATATCTATCCATGTGAGAAACTTGTCCCCGGTGAACAAGCTCAAGTGGTAAAATCTCAGGTTTTATTGTTATTCCTGTGGATGGACAAGCTTTATTTTGTGTCTCATGCTTGTGATAATTTATGTCTCCGAGCTGTTGTAATAATGAAATGTGATATAAGCCCTTTAGGTGACGTCGCGCAGACGTCCGACTGTGGCGTGTACTCGTTTCTCACCTTCGATATAAGCCCTTTATGTGATGTCGCTCAGACGTCCGACTGCGGCATGCACTGTCTTTACTTTCTGTTGTAAGCCCTTTATGTGGTGTCGCCCCGACGCCCGACTGTGGCATTATTATTCCGCATTTTCCGCTCGAGGAGTCTTTCAGACACTCGTTTGGCACCTGCATTATTATTCCGCATTTTCCGCTCGGGAGTCTTTCAGACACTCGTTTGGCACCTGTATTATTATTCCGCATTTTCCGCTCGAGGAGTCTTTCAGACACTCGTTTGGCACCTGTATTATTTTCCGCATTTTCCTCTCGAGGAGTCTTTCAGACACTCGTTTGGCACCCGTATTACTATTCGGCAGTTTCCGCTCGAGGCGTCATTCAGACCCTCGCTTGGCACCCAGTATTTATTATCTCTATGTCTGATCGCACTGGTTAACTTATTCATGTGTTTCATGTTTGCATTTGTTATACCTTATGTCCGAACTGTCTTGCGAGTACTTTCATAGTACTCACCTGGCTTGTTGATTTGGCCAGATGTTGACGAAGGCGATCTCTTGGATGAAGAGTTTGATAGCGCGTCCGATGCCTAGAGGAGTCCCAGTCAGTCCTGCGCGATCCCGGATTTTGGTCACTTGTATTGTATACGCTTCCGCCACCCGCAATAAGTCTTCTCGAGTCTCACTCCGACGCTCGAAGAGCTGTAGTCTTTTGGAGACATATCACTCGCCTCGCGGTGATATCTCCACCATCGTCATTATCGTGAGTTAGTAGTTTGCCACCCTATCCGCCGTATTGTTTTATCGGCGTGCATGTAATAAATTGTTGGGCAGTCTCTGCTCAACTTTGTATTATATTTAGTAATCCTGGTTTTTTTTTCTTCTGTGACCAATGTATTGTCTATCAGTGAGAAGGAATTCTTCCTCGCTGATCCGTAACAGGGATTGGTTTCTTAATAATTATTTTATTGAAAAACCGGTCGTGACAAGCTTGGTATCAGAGCCAGGCTAACTGTTGGAAGCCACTAGGTGCGACCGCTAATCAGTGATTAGCGTCTTTTGTGCTTCTTCAGCATTTTGCAATTGTAGCTATTTTCTGTTGGTCATCATAAAATTTATGACATGACTACTCATAATTTTTGCCTACTTTTGTAGATGGCTGGCAACAGCTGTGAGAATCGAGTGTTCACCAACGTGCCCGAGGGGTTTGTCAAGCTCCTCGTCTCCATCACCAAGCTCGCGATCGGGCCAGCAGCTCGCCCGGAGTTCACCCTCTATCAGCACAAGCTCAGTGACGACGTGTCTATGCACCAGGCTGTGGTGCAGTTCAAGGGAGGACGTTCAGCTGCACGCCACTTCCGTTTTGTGGGAAGGGCCATGCCTACGGAGAGGCATGCCATGCAGATGGCTGCCCGGGAGGCGATAGCTCGCCTTCGGGACATCCTTCCTACGATGAAGACTCGTCGCTACCGCTACCTCCCATGCCATGTGCCTTACACCAGCCACTATGCGTTCGCCTGCCATCGGGGAGAGCGAGATGAAGCCATCAAGATGGTTGTGGAGTATCTCAAGGCTCTGGAGGAGTCTTTCGACAACCTCGTAGATGATCTTGTGGCTGCCCGCATGGACTTAGTCCGGGGCGGTCCTACCAGCAGGAAGGAGCTTCTCCACACGGCGCCGCCTCTGACATTCGTCTCATCTTCAGCCTCGTATGCACCGGCCGTTTTGGCCACTGCTCGCCGTCTGCCTACCACTGAGGAGTTCGACCGAGTCATCGCTCCTACTCCAGTCAGAGCCGCACCGCCTGCGGCACGCGCTCTACCGCCAGTCGCCCCCGCACCATCACCGCAGCGCAGCGTCGCACGCCAGGAGCCAGCTAGAGAGGAGGAGGTTGATTCTCCTGGACCGCTGAGCCTTGCCCTCGGCAAGGGGAAGGAGATCTTCACCATCTCCGACTGAGAGCACCGAGTAGCCGCGTGTTATGCCTGCTTGTTTGATGTGTTGTTTTTATCTGTACGCTAGTTTGTGTTGGTGTGTTTGCTGCCTTCCGGAGTAGTACGCTAGTTTTTAATAACATGTCAGGATTGTGTACGCACAACCTGAGTGATGTATCTTGTGTTTGCTTTCGCATGTAAGATTTGTGTTAAGCACTTCTTCTCCGTGAAAATCATTTGTGTTTCTTGAAGCCTTTTTGATTATTGCCTTTGCAAGGGTTTTCCTGCGCTACACGGTTTTTCTCATGGGTTTTGCAAATGATACCCCAGACTGGAAAAATGTCTCGCCCTTGGACTCGCTCTATGCCCAATCAGCCAGAAGAGGTTTACGGAACACAGACCAGCAACAATTTCACTCAGGGTCAGTCCAGCCAACAGGACAGCGAAGCGGCACTATCTCAAGTATGTCACCTCTTCGAGCAAAGCCAGCAACAGCACCAGGAGACGATGAACCATGTCATCAATATGGGAAACCACCGTGAACCCTATCAACCACATTCCAAGTTATCTGAGTTACAGAAGACTCGCCCCTCAACTTTTGCTCACACCGACAGGCCACTGGAAGCCGATGATTGGCTTCGCGAGATTGAAAGGAAACTGATTATCGCTCAATGCTCAGATCATGAGAAGGTGCTTTATGCACCACACTACCTTACTGGAGCAGTCGCAGCATGGTGGGAAAACTTCCTACACATGCACCCCAGGGAACACAACGTCACCTGGGAAGAATTCAAGGAAGGCTTCCGTGGGGCACACATTCCCAGGAGCATCCTAAAGATCAAGAAGAGAGAGTTTGATGACCTGAAGCAAAGAGGCATGACCGTCACAGAATACAACGGCTAGTTTACCCAACTGTCTCGCTATGCCTACGACGAACACATGACAGAAAACAAGAAGATGGAAAAATTCCTGGACGGCCTGGCACCAGCATTAAGATGCCAACTGATTGTACACACCTTTCCGGATTTTAAGACGCTGGTGGACAAGGCCATCACCCTGGAGAATGAGCGCCGTAGTCTGGAAGATATCCGCAAGCGGAAGAGGGACAAGACGACTCTTGCCCGCAGCAACCGAGGCAAGACTGAGGTCCCAAGGACAGACACGAGGAGATCCACGACTACTGAGCCAAGACCCGTCGGACAATTTCATGCCAGAGACAAGGAGTTCACATACCGTCCAGGGGTCACCTGCTATGCTTGTGGTCAACAAGGGCATTATGCTAAACAGTGCCCGAAGCCAAGAGACTCGGCACCCAAGCCGAACAATGGTGGAAACAATCCAGCCCCCAAGCGCAACAACTTCAATCCCAGCAACAACCACAGGAAGGGTCACTTGAACCATGTGACCAGGGAAGAAGCGCAGAATGCCCCAGACATCGTGCTCGGTACGTTCCCTGTCAACACAGTACCTGCCATGGTTTTGTTTGATTCTGGAGCTTCCCATTCGTTCGTTTCGAAGAGTTTTGTTTCGCAACATGGTTTTCCGATACTCCCCTTGGAAAAATCTATGATCATCAAGTCCCCCGGAAATAAGCAAATTGCTCAGGGTTACTGCCAAGGAGTGGTCATTGAGTTCGAAGGACTACCATTCCACGCGAATCTCATCGTGTTGGAAAGTAAAGGACTGGATGTCATTTTAGGAATGGACTGGTTGACCACCAACAAAGGATTCATCGACTGTTTCAATCGGACAGTGATTCTCACTCACCATCACGGCAAGACTATAAGAGTTTCCGCTCAAGAAAGGCCACGATCACAGAAACCAAAACTGAACAAGATGGACATCGCAGAATTAAGAAAAGTGCCAGTGGTATGCGAGTTCCCGGATGTGTTCCCGGAAGAACTACCAGGCATGCCACCGGACCGAGAGATCGAATTCAGCATCGAACTAGCACCTGGCACCGCTCCCATTTATAAGAAGCCATATAGAATGGCACCCTCAGAATTGGTGGAGTTAAAGAAGCAGATAAAAGAATTATTGGACAAAGGATTTATTCGAGCCAGCTCCTCACCTTGGGGTTCGCCTGTGTTGTTCGCCAAAAAAAAGGATGGGACTTTAAGGCTGTGCATAGACTATCGAGCCCTCAATATGGTCACCATCAAAAACAAATATCCGATGCCACGAATAAATGATTTGTTTGACCAGCTCGCACAGGCCAAGGTATTCTCGAAAATTGATTTGCGATCGGGATATCACCAATTGAAGGTACGGACGGAAGATATTCCCAAGACAGCTTTCACTTCCAGATATGGGTTATACGAGTTTACGGTGATGCCGTTTGGACTAACAAATGCCCCCGCATATTTCGTCCACCTCATGAACAAAGTATTCATGAAATTCATGGACAAATTTGTGGTGGTATTCATTGACGACATTCTGGTTTACTCAAGGACATCCAGGAAAGATTTTGGTGGCACGATATGAAAAGAGATATAGCCACATTCATTGCTTGTTGCGATTCATGTCAGCGCATCAAGGCCGAGCACCAAAAGCCAGCAGGGCTACTCCAGCCTAACAGGATACCGGAGTGGAAATGGGATGAAATCGGAATGGACTTCATTGTCGGATTACCCCGATCGCAACACGGAAATGACGCCATATGGGTCATCACAGACCGACTAACCAAGGTTGCACACTTCATTCCCGTGAAGACTACCTACTCCACACAGAGACTGGCAAAACTCTATCTCTCCCGTATAGTTTGCTTGCACGGAGTCCCAAAGACTATAATATCTGACCGAGGCACCCAATTCGTCTCCAAATTTTGGGAACACCTACAACAAGCTCTGGGCACACAACTGGCTTTCAGTACAGCATACCACCCTCAGACAGATGGACAGACAGAGCGTGTAAACCAAATCCTAGAGGATATGCTAAGAGCCTGTGTACTCACCTATGGATCCAGTTGGGAAGAGAGTTTGCCCTATGCCGAATTTGCGTACAACAACAGTTACCAAGCCAGCTTGCAAATGGCACCCTTTGAAGCATTGTACGGACGGAGGTGTCGTACCCCATTGAATTGGTCAGAAACAGGTGACAGCCGTATCTTCGGCCCAGATATGCTTAAGGAGGCCGAGGAAAAAGTTAAACAAATCAGGGACAGACTCAAGACAGCACAGAGCCGACAAAAGAGCTACTATGATCAGAAGCATCATGAGGTCAGCTTTGAACCTGGTGATTCCGTATACCTCCGAGTATCTCCTATGAGGGGTCTGCAACGGTTCAAAATAAAGGGGAAACTAGCCCCGAGATTTATTGGACCATTTTGTGTGAAGGCACGAAGAGGCACGGTAGCCTACCAGCTAGACCTACCCAAGGAGCTGTCAGACGTCCATGACGTATTCCACGTCTCGCAGTTGAGGAAATGTGTAAGCAACCCAGAAATACATGTACCTCATGAGGACACTGATATACAACCAGATCTCACCTACAGAGAAAGGCCAGTAAATATTTTAGAAGAGTCTGAACGGAGGACCCGTCAGAAAACGACAAAGTTTTTCAGGGTTCAGTGGAGCAACCACACTGAGGATGAAGCTACATGGGAAAGGGAGGATTTCCTTCGAGTAGAGTATCCATATCTATTTGAGGATCAGCAGAAATCATGAGGACGAGATTTTTCCTAAGGGGGTAGGTGTTGTGGCACCCAAGTTTTTATTTGGATTTTTTTGAAAAGATTTTATTTGACTTGAGGGGAGTGATTTAAAAATTTTCTTCAAGAGAACTCTCCCTCTCATATATTTTCTTTATGGCAAAAATTTTATTTGGATTCACCCAAGATCTGCCTTGGACCTTGGGAGTTCTTGCTCTTCATTTGGACTCAAGAGAAAATGTTTTTTTTTTCATTTGGGAAAAGAACTTTTGAAAACCTTTTTCTGAATTTGCACTATGGCTTTTGGAAGGTACTTTGCCACTTTCAACTATTCCTTCTTGCCATGGCATAAGTGCAAATCCTCTCTCCTAAACACTCCCTCACCTCTGGATCATGATTTACATCAAATCCAGCAAGTTGAACCTCCCCATGTATTTATTTTCCATTCGAATTCTATTCAAATATTTTCTGCCTTCTATTCTACCTCTTGGAGATTTACAAAGGAACTCCATTTTCTGTTTGGACTTTTACCACCAAACTTCTTTCCCCTCCTAGTCCTTTGAACCCTCAACCTAGAACCATGAAGATCCACTGGTCTCCAGTTCAAAATTTTCAAACTACATCAGCTGCAAGTTTGGACCAGATTTGGCAAATTTGGTGAAATTCATTCAAAACCTTCTCCAAAAATTCCAAATAAATTCATGCAGCCCCTGGGTGCTTTGATTGGTCATCTCACCAAGTTACAGCTCCAGCAAAATTTATCTCTTTACCAAAACCTACTGTCGAACACCTGCAATGCATGGTCACTGTCAAGTTTCAGTAACTTCAGAGTTTTAGTTCAGTACTTGCTGTCGTTTTCTTCAGAAACGGGCATCGATCTCGCCAGTACCGCCGCGTCGCCTTGCTCCTCGTCCTCGCCCACTTGTTCCTGCACCGCACGAGCGCCTGGCACCTTGCGGGCGTCGGCGACGAGCAGCAGGAGATGCGCCGCCCCGTGACCGACGCCGGCGGCGGCTTTGCAGACGCCAGCGGGAGACACGGCGCCGACGACTCCACCCAGCGCCACCCAAACCACCGGAGCCCGCCGCGTGGCCGTCCACTCCCCCGAATGCGCTGCCGCTCTCGTCGTGAACCGCAGGGCGCAGAGCGCGCTCTCTGCCGCCGTTGAGCCTGTGCGGTCACCTCACCGTGGGAAGACGCCATTACGCCAGGGCCAGCTCCGTTTAGCTGCAAAACGAGTCCCGTAACATCCACCGATGCTGCCCGACCGCTCAAACCCTCTGCCAACCCAATGCTCCGCCGTAATCGCTCGCCGGAGATTCTCCGTTCACGGCCACCCCGTCGATCTGCCTATAAATAGAGGTCCCGAGCTTCAACTCGAGCACCCACCAGCCCTGCACTTCCTCTAGAGCACGCCTAGCCACTGGAAGAGCCCCGAGGAGGTCTCCTTCCTCGACTCCGGCCGCCGCGACCCGCCATGGGATCCAGCCCGATTCGCCCCCGTGTGTGCTCCGCAGCCTCCATTCTCTTGCCAGTAACTTCACCATGCATCTCTCGTTCTGACCCACACTTCAATTTAAAGCTTGCAGCCCTCCACCGGAGTTCCCCATCCTCACCCGAGCCGCCGTCCGCCGGAGATAGTGTCGCCGTCGACGTGGTGCTCCCCGTTGGACGAATCCACCACCCACCGACGCGGAAGAAGACACTGAAGCTCTTGGTACCCTCCGTTTCTCCTAACTCGCCGTGGTTCGACGCCGGCGTCCACCGCCGTCTTCGGGCGCCGGCGAGCCTTTTCAAACCTGACATGCGGGCCCCGCGTGTCAGCCTCTGTTCTATTTCCCCGAACCGTTTTCTGTTGACGCCTTCGGGCAAAATACGTCTTCTCCCTTGCGCTTGCACATTTCCAAACGAACCGTTTTCTGTTTTCTCAGTTAAAACCCTGGAACTTTTCTGTTTCATTACAGAAAGGTCCCTGGACAGAAACCTTTATAACTTTTTAATAAAAAGGTATTTTTGAGTGATTCTTTTTCTGACATTCTTAAAATTTTGTCTAGTTTTTTATGGGATTTATTTGGGAAATATTTGGCAAAGTTTCTGTGCATGTGTTGGTTTTCACGTTAGTACCCGTTTCGTGATTACCGTAGGTTCCGGGAGAGGTGACGGAGCCGCGAACTTCGCCGAGCTAGATTCCGACTTCTCCGAACCAGGCAAGCATGTTTGGACATTTGATATGGCAGAAGTTTTGCATGTTCATGTGAAAGTTTGTGTGTGGCATATGAGTGTCGGTAAATATCTCGTTGCTCGTAAGGCAACGACCCGGTTGTTCCGAAGTTGCGATGACCTCTGATGAGAGGTGGCCTAATCATGTGGTGACATGAAGGGCAGCAAGGTGGTACTGTTGTAGCATGCCAGCCTTGTGTCATCCGACTTTCTTCGACGTTAACGTGGTTGGAGCCACGTTATCGATCTTTTCCCGCATGTTCCAAAGTTGCGATGACCTCTGATGAGAGGTGGCCTAATCATGTGGTGACATGAAGGGCAGCAAGGTGGTACTGTTGTAGCATGCCAGCCTTGTGTCATCCGAATTTCTTCGACGTTAACGTGGTTGGAGCCACGTTATCGAACTTTTCCCGCATGTTCCAAAGTTGCGATGACCTCTGATGAGAGGTGGCCTAATCATGTAGTGACATGAAGGGCAGCAAGGTGGTACTGTTGTAGCATGCCAGCCTTGCGTCATCCGACTCTCTTCGACGTTAACGTGGTTGGAGCCACGTTATCGATCTTTTCCCGCATGTTCCAAAGTTGCGATGACCTCTGATGAGAGGTGGCCTAATCATGTGGTGACATGAAGGGCAGCAAGGTGGTACTGTTGTAGCATGCCAGCCTTGTGTCATCCGACTTTTCCGACGTTAACATGGTTGGAGCCGTGTTATCGTCCCTTCCCCTTTCCGTGCTACCACATGTCTCATTGCCAGGATACAGTTTAGTAAGTTGGTAACCTCTTTCCGTGTACACACCAAACAGAGAGGCCGGGATGATGGTACCTTGGCCCAGGATTAAAGCCAGTCATTCGGTCAGGGGGCATGGGTGTTTCCGGTTGGGACCGAGAGGGGGGGCACCCCCTTATAGCGCGCGTATAGAAATTTGATCCCATGCTACGCGAGGTTGTAGCCTCCCCGACTCAAGGTTTTTCTTGAATGTTGCCGAGGGTGATCCCTGGCTTCGGATGGTTGAATTGGGTGTGTACTGGTTAGACGTGTTTCCTTCCAGAACACCGTAGACGGAACTAGTCCCCGTGACTACTGAAATCCGTTGGCTGTGGTTAAGTACAAACTCTGCAGAGTCAAATTCTTTCCAAATCATCGTATCCATGATCAGTAGTGTATACATTATGTCCATATCTATCCATGTGAGAAACTTGTCCCCGGTGAACAAGCTCAAGTGGTAAAATCTCAGGTTTTATTGTTATTCCAGTGGATGGACAAGCTTTATTTTGTGTCTCATGCTTGTGATAATTTATGTCTCCGAGCTGTTGTAATAATGAAATGTGATATAAGCCCTTTAGGTGACGTCGCGCAGACGTCCGACTGTGGCGTGTACTCGTTTCTCACCTTCGATATAAGCCCTTTATGTGATGTCGCTCAGACGTCCGACTGCGGCATGCACTGTCTTTACTTTCTGTTGTAAGCCCTTTATGTGGTGTCGCCCCGACGCCCGACTGTGGCATTATTATTCCGCATTTTCCGCTCGAGGAGTCTTTCAGACACTCGTTTGGCACCTGCATTATTATTCCGCATTTTCCGCTCGGGAGTCTTTCAGACACTCGTTTGGCACCTGTATTATTATTCCGCATTTTCCGCTCGAGGAGTCTTTCAGACACTCGTTTGGCACCTGTATTATTTTCCGCATTTTCCTCTCGAGGAGTCTTTCAGACACTCGTTTGGCACCCGTATTACTATTCGGCAGTTTCCGCTCGAGGCGTCATTCAGACCCTCGCTTGGCACCCAGTATTTATTATCTCTATGTCTGATCGCACTGGTTAACTTATTCATGTGTTTCATGTTTGCATTTGTTATACCTTATGTCCGAACTGTCTTGCGAGTACTTTCATAGTACTCACCTGGCTTGTTGATTTGGCCAGATGTTGACGAAGGCGATCTCTTGGATGAAGAGTTTGATAGCGCGTCCGATGCCTAGAGGAGTCCCAGTCAGTCCTGCGCGATCCCGGATTTTGGTCACTTGTATTGTATACACTTCCGCCACCCGCAATAAGTCTTCTCGAGTCTCACTCCGACGCTCGAAGAGCTGTAGTCTTCTGGAGACATATCACTCGCCTCGCGGTGATATCTCCACCATCGTCATTATCGTGAGTTAGTAGTTTGCCACCCTATCCGCCGTATTGTTTTATCGGCGTGCATGTAATAAATTGTTGGGCAGTCTCTGCTCAACTTTGTATTATATTTAGTACTCCTGGTTTTTTTTTCTTCTGTGACCAATGTATTGTCTATCAGTGAGAAGGAATTCTTCCTCGCTGGTCCGTAACAGGGATTGGTTTCTCAATAATTATTTTATTGAAAAACCGGTCGTGACATTTAGCTAGCCAGCAAATTCATGTATTTCGAGAAACTGAAAATGGGCTGTAGTTTTTTAAAAAATGGGCCGCATGGACGCTACATTATTTGTTCACCCAGCCCAGCAAATGGACTGTAATTCTCAAAAAAAACATCAAATGGACTGTAAATTCTGAAAAAATGGGTTGAATATATGCGACATTTTTGGAGGCTGAAATGTGGGCCAATAGGTCGAAGCCAACGCAAGTCGTTGTCAACTTAGTCAACAAATGATTTTGACATCGATAGCCGTTGGATTTACATCCAACGACCGGCATCCATCTTCAATCTCTCGTCTTCTTCCTCCAGCATCGCCGGGGCCACCTGGTCCCGCCTCCTGCTGCTAGCAGCTCTGCTTAGCACGCTTCGCTGTGAAGCGCTACCCCACTGCCGGCCAAGCCATCCCTCCACCCCTCCACACCTCCTGTTCTTCTCCACCGACTGCCGAACCACACCACACCAGAACCAGCTAACCCTCGTACACCTCTCCGTCTGCGACTCCACTCCTGCATCTTCCGATCTCCGGCTCATTGTTGTCCGGGGCCTTGCCGTCGTCCACCATCTTGGATGCGCTCGGCGCGGCGTGGTCAACGCACAAAAAAATGAATACTCCCCGAGCTATCTGGGACTCACCATAGTTGGAGGCTGACTTTTGGTCCTACTGACGCGGACGGAGGGCTTTGTCAACTTAGTCAATATGAACGATTCTAGCTCCAGTGACCGTACGATGTCCATCCAATGGCTGTAGTGCTTCTTCAACCTCTGGTCTTCTTGCTGCAGCCGCCCAAACCAGCGCCGGCCGTGCCGCGTGATCCTGCCTCCCGTGGCCGGCTCTGCTGCCGCGTAGGCCTGACCGCCCCACCCTACTCCAACCTCTGGCCAGGCCATCCCTCTACTCACCCACAACCCCCGTTATTATGCCGCGACGGCAGCCTTACACCGCAGCCGAACCACTCAACCCTCGTACTCCTCTCCGTGTGGGCATCCACTACCGCATCTTCCCCGGCTCCGTGTCGTCCCCTTCCTAGGCCTCACCGTCGTCCACCGCCTTGGTGCTCTCAGCACGGCGTGGTCAAGGAATGACTTCCATTGGAAGAGGACTGTACATGGAGAGGCTGTCAGCTGGGTCCACGGCCGCAGCAAGGAAGTGCCTCCTTATTACACACAAAATAATGATTCCTCTACCTGACAGCAGGGACCCACGGGACAGGCCACCGTATTTCGTGAAAAAACATTTCCCCCTGACTGCTGGGACCCACCAGCTACATCTTCGCACGCAAGGAAGTGCGTCCATATTATGAGCAAAAATATGATTCTTCCCCCGACAGCTGGGACCCACCAGCTATATCTTCGCACGCAAGGAAGTGCCTCCTTACCTCCCTGACAGCTGGGACCCACCTGGTTGAACCGTACGTAGGGTTGTCTGTCTGGTCGCGAACGTGTACGTACATACTGGTCGATCGGTCTGTCTGTAGGCTGCAGCGATGAACCATGGCCGAGTAAGGAAGGGCATGTGTCGTAGTAGAGGCGCGAACGTAGCATGTCACGCAGTCCCGTCTATATCGTGTACATGTACATACAACCAGGGTGCAAGAAAGTAAATATGACCACGTATGCACATACAGGCGGGGTCTCGAACGCTTACTCGCGCATACATACGGCCAGGGCTCATGTACATGGAGAGGCAGCGGAGAGCAGCGATGGTGTCCTGTTCATCGGCAGCCAACCGGCAGGGTCGGAACGGAGAAACTGTGTCGTGTTCATCGGGAGGCAACATAACGCGTCCTGTTCATCGGGAGCCAACCGGCTTGGACGGAACAGCCGAAACGAGGCCTGGCGTACCGCAGAACGGAGGAAATGGCCTTTCGATCGACTGCCTATGGTCGAAACCGGATCCTGTTCACCGGGAGGGGTCTGGCATACCGCAAAACAGAGGAAACGGACTTCTCTTCGAGCTCCTACGGTCGAAACGGGGTCCTATTGATCGGGAGGGGTGTGGCGTACCACAAAATGGAGGAAACGGACTTCTCTTCGACCTCCTACGGTCGAAACGGGGGTCCTGTTCAATTGGAGGGGTGTGGCGTACCACAAAACGGGACTCCACGGGCTACTATTCATCCACCGTGTACAGCCTCGCTCCAGCCTCCACGGGCTACTGTTCATCCACCGTCGACCTCCAGCCTCCACCTATGACTGTTCATCCACGGCGTCTCCCTCCTGCCTCCACCAGCTACTGTTCATCCACGGGCTCCTGTTCATCCAGCCTCCACCGCTCCTCCATCGGCTACTGTTCAACCACCCCTCCACGGGCTACTGTTCATCTAGCCCTCCACCGGCTACTGTTCAACCAGCCCTCCACGGGGTCCTATTCATCCATGCCCAACCGGCTCGATCGGGGTCCTGTTCATCCAGCAGAAACGACCTCTACTGCCGCGGGGTCCTTTTCATCCAACCCCCACCGGGAACTGTTTATCCAACACCCAACAATGCTCATTGTTCATCAAGAGGCAGCAGGTTCGATCGGCTTCAGTTAGCAGCAGTAGCGAAGGAATCGCTCGATCGAGTTCAGTTAACAGCCAGGGATTAATCGATCGCTCGGGTTCAGTAACGCGTAGCCAGTGCAATCGCTCGAGTTCAGTAGGCGAACGCCTCGCTCAGGTTCAGTTGGAGCCCAACATCTCACACCCACGCGCGTACGTGTAGGAGAGAAATGCGCAATCCTTCCATGCATCGCTCGGCCTCGACCACCCACCGTAACTAGGAACTCCCCGATATATTCCTCACCCTCGCTTCTACCACGGGTTTTTCCGTCATGGACGGCCCAAAGAATGTCATGCAACTGCGTCTCCGGCCCGCCCAGGATGAAAAGCCCATTTTATGTCATGATTTTTTGTCATAGAAGTAGGAGCCCACCACATCTATGATGATACCGGGTTTTGTCACAATTATCATCATAGAAGTGTCATAAGCATGACAGAAAAAGTTTCGTTCGGCCAAAATGTCACAGATGTGTCTTTTTTTTTGTAGTGTAAGCATAAAGCACACAATAAGCATAGTATGATCAACCACACGACCAAACATAGTATCTCACGAGCATCAAAACAACTAAGTAGCATGAATCAAACGGACATAGTAGCAAAAACTCAAATAAAATGGAAGAGCAAAAGTGAGACACACACACACACACACTCTCTCTCTCTCTCTCTCAACCAATGATCTATACACTTTCTCCCCCTTTGGCAACAAGTTACCAAAAAGGTCAAAAAGTATAGAGCTATGTGTCTCTCTATACACGATCCTCTGGAGCTCCTGAAGGGGTCTTCTAGCTTGTTGCTCCGGTGTGTGTCGGCGTGGAGCCAGCGAGCTGTGGGGCAGTGCAACCCCTTTGCTGGTTCGGCGAGGGGCACCGATCAACGCAAAGAGCAAACACAACGAGGAGCGCACGATTTTACCATGGTTCGGGCTGCCCGGAGGTGTAAAACCCTACTCCTGCCTTTGGGTGTATTGGTGGTGTTGAGCACAAGTACACGGAGCGCTCTCCCCCAGCAAGAGGCGGGAAGAGAGCAGCTGCACGAATGCCTATGCGTGAGGGTTGCTAAGATTCAAACCCCTTCTAATGTTGCCCTGGCCCTCCTTTTATAGCTCAAGGGGTTACCAGAGTGGCCAAAAGGTCATTACAGGGGTGATTAGACTGATGTAGAACTATCATACCTAACTTTGGCAGTTAGGACAAAACACATTAAACGCGGTGCTACGTGTCAAGTGGAGGTCAAAGCCCGGCAAGGCTACCGCGCTGCTTAGCAAGCTACCTCCTATTAGCGTGACATGCCATCAGGATATGTGTCAAAAAAGGTGTTTTACCCCCTCAGCAAGTTGACATGCACGGGTTACATCCACCTAAGCACCTGTGCGCTCGACACCTCATTGATCTAGCTATCAGCTAATGAAAGAGGCGGAGCGCTGGTGTTGGCGGGAAGCCCATGCCTGAGGGGGGTTGCCAGGGCTTGACTTGCAGGCTCGTCCGGAGTTGGCTGCTTCCGTTGAGGTATTTGTAGCTTCTCCCAGTGCTTGGTCTTCTTAATGCTTTCCTTGATTTCATAAAGAGTGGCTTTTCTGGTCTAGTTGCATATGAGACTTGGTACCTAAACACAAGAATTCGCAGCACACCTGTGCATAAGTTGAAGGAAATATGCCCCAGAGGCAATAATAAAGTATTATATATTTCCTTATATCATGATAAATGTTTATTATTCATGCTAGAATTGTATTAACCGGAAAAATAATACATGTGTGAATACATAGACAAACAGAGTGTCACTAGTATGCCTCTACTTGACTAGCTCGTTAATCAAAGATGGTTATGTTTCCTAGCCATAGACATGAGTTGTCATTTGATTAACGGGATCACCTCATTAGGAGAATGACGTGATTGACATGACCCATTACGTTAGCTTAGCACCCGATCGTTTAGTATGTTGCTATTGCTTTCTTCATGACTTATACATGTTCCTATGACTATGAGATTATGCAACTCCCGTTTACCGGAGGAACACTTTGTGTGCTACCAAACGTCACAACGTAACTGGGTGATTATAAAGGTGCTCTACAGGTGTCTCCAAAGGTACTTGTTGGGTTGGCGTATTTCGAGATTAGGATTTGTCACTCCGATTGTCGGAGAGGTATCTCTGGGCCCACTCGATAATGCACATCACTATAAGCCTTGCAAGCATTGTGACTAATGAGTTAGTTACGGGATGATGTATTACGGAACGAGTAAAGAGACTTGCCGGTAACGATATTGAACTAGGTATCGAGATACCGACGATCGAATCTCGGGCAAGTAACATACCGATGACAAAGGGAACAACGTATGTTGTTATGCGGTCTGACCGATAAAGATCTTCGTAGAATATGTAGGAGCCAATATGGGCATCCAGGTCCCGCTATTGGTTATTGACCGGAGAGGTGTCTCGGTCATGTCTACATAGTTCTCGAACCCAAAGGGTCCGCACGCTTAAAGTTACGATGACAGTTTTATTATGAGTTTATATGATTTGATGTACCGAAGGTTGTTCGGAGTCCCGGATGTGATCACGGACATGACGAGGAGTCTCGAAATGGTCGAGACGTAAAGATTGATATATTGGACGACTATATTCGGACACCGGAAGTGTTCCGGAGAAGTTTCGGATTAAACCGGAGTGCCGGAGGGTTACCGGAACCCCCCGGGGAAGTATTGGGCCTTAGTGGGCCTTGAGGGGAGAGAGAGGGCAGCAGCCAGGAGGTGGTGCGCCCCCTCCCAGAGGAGTCCTAGATGGACTAGGAGAGGGGGGCGCAGCCCCCTTTCCCTCTCCCTCTCCCTCTCCCTCTCTTTCCTTCCCCCCTTCTTTTCCTAGTAGGACTAGGAAAGGGGAGTCCTACTCCTACTAGGAGGAGGACTCCCCCCCTCTCCTTGGCGCGCCCCATAGGCAGCCGGCCTCCCCCTTGCTCCTTTATATACGGGGGCAGGGGGGCACCTAAGAACACACTTGATATACGATATTTTAGCCGTGTGTGGTGCCCCCCTCCACCAGATTACACCTCGATAATACCGTCGCGGAGCTTAGGCGAAGCCCTGCGTCGGTGGAACATCATCATCGTCACCACGCCGTCATGCTGACGAAACTCTCCCTCAACACTCGGCTGGATCGGAGTTCGAGGGACGTCATCGAGCTGAACGTGTGTAGAACTTCGGAGGTGCCGTGCGTTCGGTACTTGATCGGTCGGATCGTGAAGACGTACGACTACATCAACCGCGTTGTGATAACGCTTCCGCTGTCGGTCTACGAGGGTACGTGGACAACACTCTCCCATCTCGTTGCTATGCATCACCATGATCTTGCATGTGCGTAGGAATTTTTTTGAAATTACTACGTTCCCCAATCAGTGGCATCCGAGCCTGGTTCTATGCGTTGATGCTTTGCACGAGTAGAACACAAGTGAGTTGTGGGCGATATAAGTCATACTGCTTACCAGCATGTCATACTTTGGTTCGGCGGTATTGTGAGATGAAGCGGCCCGGACCGACATTACGCGTACGCTTACGCGAGACTGGTTTCACCGTTCGGAGCACTCGTTGTTTAAAGGTGACTGGCGGGTGTCTGTCTCTCTCACTTTAGTTGAACCGAGTGTGGCTACGCCCGGTCCTTGCGAAGGTTAAAACAGCACCAACTTGACAAACTATTGTTGTGGTTTTGATGCGTAGGTAAGAACGGTTCTTGCTAAGCCCGTAGCAGCCACGTAAAACATGCAACAACAAAGTAGAGGTCGTCTAACTTGTTTTTGCAGGGCATGTTGTGATGTGATATGGTCAAGACATGCTGTGATATAATGTGTTGTATGAGATGATCATGTTTTGTAACCGAGTTATCGGCAACTGGCAGGAGCCATATGGTTGTCGCTTTATTGTATGAGATGCTATCGCCATGTAATAGTTTTACTTTATCACTAAACGGTAGCGATAGTCGTAAAAGCAATAAGTTGGCGAGACGACAACGATACTACGATGGAGATCAAGGTGTCGAGCCGGTGACGATGGTGATCATGATGGTGCTTCGGAGATGGAGATCACAAGCACAAGATGATGATGGCCATATCATATCACTTATATTGATTGCATGTGATGTTAATCCTTTATGCATCTTATCTTGCTTTGTTTGACGGTAGCATTATAAGATGATCTCTCACTGAAATTTCAAGACAAAAGTGTTCTCCCTGAGTATGCACCGTTGCGAAAGTTCTTCGTGCTGAGACACCACGTGTTAATCGGGTGTGATAGGCTCTACGTTCAAATACAACGGGTGCAAAACAGTTGCACACGCGGAATACTCAGGTTAAACTTGACGAGCCTAGCATATGTACAGATATGGCCTCGGAACACAGAGACCGAAAGGTCGAGCGTGAATCATATAGTAGATATGATCAACATAGCGATGTTCACCATTGAAACTACTCCATCTCACGTGTTAATCGGACATGGTTTAGTTGCTCTAGATCACGTAATCACTTAGATGATTAGAGGGATGTCTATGTAAGTGGGAGTTCTTAAGTAATATGATTAATTGAACTTAAATTTATCATGAACTTAGTCCTGATAGTATTTTGCAAATTATGTTGTAGATCAATAGCTCGCGTTGTTGTTTCCCTGTTTATTTCTGATATGTTCCTAGAGAAAAATTGTGTTGAAAGATGCTAGTAGCAAAGATGCGGATTAGATCCGTGATCTGAGGATTATCCTCATTGCTGCACAGAAAAAATTATGTCCTTGATGCACCGCTAGGTGACAGACCTATTGCAGGAGCAGATGCAGACGTTATGAACGTTTGGCTAGCTCAATATGATGACTACTTGATAGTTTAGTGCACCATGCTTAACGGCTTAGAATCGGGACTTCAAAGACGTTTTGAACGTCATGGACCATATGAGATGTTCCAGGAGTTGAAGTTAATATTTCAAGCAAATACCCGAGTTGAGAGATATGAAGTCTCCAACAAGTTCTATAGCTAAAAGATGGAGGAGAATCGCTCAACTAGTGAGCATGTGCTCAGATTGTCTGGGTACTACAATCGCTTGAATCAAGTGGGAGTTAATCTTCCAGATAAAATAGTGATTGACAGAATTCTCTAGTCACCATCACCAAGTTAGTAGAACTTCGTGATGAACTATAGTATGCAAGGGATGACGAAAGTAATTCCCAAGCTCTTCGTGATGCTGAAATCAACGAAGGTAGAAATCAAGAAAAACATCAAGTGTTGATGGTTAACAAGACCACTAGTTTCAAGAAAAGGGCAAAGGGATAGAAGGGGAACTTCAAGTAGAACGGCAAGCAAGTTGCTGCTCAAGTGAAGAAGCCTAAGGCTGGTCCTAAGCCTGAGACTAAGTGCTTCTACTGCAAAGGAACTGGTCACTGGAGGCGGAACTGCCCCAAGTATTTGGTGGATAAGAAGGATGGCAAAGTGAACAAAGGTATATTGGATATACATGTTATTGATGTGTACTTACTAGTGTTTATAGCAACCCCTCAGTATTTGATACTGGTTCAGTTGCTAAAGAGTAGTAACTCGAAAACGGAGTTGCAGAATAAACAGAGACTAGTAAAAGGCGAGGTGACGATGTGTGTTGGAAGTAGTTCCAAGATTGATATGATCATCATCGCACACTCCCTATACTTTCGGGATTAGTGTTGAAACTAAATAAGTGTTATTTGGTGTTTGCGTTGAGCATGAATATGATTTGATCATGTTTATTGCAATACGGTTATTCATCTAAGTTAGAGAACAATTGTTGTTCTGTTTACATGAATAAAAACCTTTTATGGTCATACACACCAACAAAAATGGTTTGTTGGATCTCAGTGATACACATATTCATAATATTGAAGCCAAAAGATGCAAAGTTAATAATGATAGTGCAACTTATTTGTGGCACTGCCGTTTAGGTCATATTGGTGTAAAGCGCATGAAGAAACTCCATACTGATGGGATTTTGGAATCACTTGATTATGAATCACTTGATGCTTGCGAACCGTGCCTCATGGGCAAGATGACTAAAACGCCGTTCTCTGGAACTATGGAGACAGCAACAGATTTGTTGGAAATCATACATACAGATGTATGTGGTCCGATGAATATTGAGGCTCGCAGCAGGTATCATTATTTTCTGATCTTCACAGATGATTTGAGCAGATATAGGTATATCTACTTGATGAAACACAAGTCTGAAACATTTGAAAAGTTCAAAGAGTTTCAGAGTGAAGTGGAGAATCATCGTAACAAGAAAATAAAAGTTTCTACGATATGATCGCAGAGGTAAAATATTTGAGTTACGAGTTTGGCCTTCAGTCAAAACAAAGTGAAATAGTTTCACTACTCACGCCACCTGGAACACCACAGCATAATGGTGTGTCCGAACGTCATAACCGTACTTTATTGGATATAGTGCAATCTATGATGTCTCTTACCAATTTACCACTATCGTTTTGGGGTTATGCATTAGAGACAGCTACATTCACGTTAAATAGGGCACCATCAAAATCCGTTGAGACGACGCCTTATGAACTGTGGTTTGGCAAGAAACCAAAGTTGTCGTTTCTTAAAGTTTTGGGTTGTGATGCTTATGTGAAAAAGTTTCATCCTGATAAGCTCAAACCCAAATCGGAGAAATGTATCTTCATAGGATACCCAAAGGAGACAGTTGGGTACACCTTCTATCACAGATCCGAAGGCAAGACATTCGTTGCTTAGTATGGATCCTTTCTAGAGAAGGAGTTTCTCTCGAAAGATGTGAGTGGGAGGAAAGTAGAACTTGATGAGGTAACTGTACCTGCTCCCTTATTGGAAAGTAGTTCATCACAGAAATCTGTTCCTGTGACTCCTACACCAATTAGTGAGGAAGTTAATGATGATGATCATGTAACTTCAGATCAAGTTACTACCAAACCTCGTAGGTAAAGCAGAGTAAGATCCGCACCAGAGTGGTACAGTAATCCTCTTCTGGAGGTCATGTTACTAGACCATGGCGAACCTACGAACTATGAAGAAGCGATGGTGAGCCCAGATTCCGCAAAATGGCTTGAGGCCATGAAATCTGAGATAAGATCCATATATGAGAACAAAGTATGGACTTTGATTGACTTGCCCAATGATCGGCGAGCCATTGAGATTAAATGGATCTTCAAGAGGAAGACGGACGCTGATAGTAGTGTAACTATCTACAAAGCTAGAATTGTCGCAAAAGGTTTTCGACAAGTTCAAGATGTTGACTACGATGAGAGTTTCTCACTCGTATCTATGCTTAAGTCTGTCCGAATCATGTAAGCAATTGCCGCATTTTATGAAATATGGCAAAGGGATAAACAAAACTGCATTCCTTAATGGATTTATTAAAGAAGAGTTGTATATGATGCAACCAGGAGGTTTTGTCAATCCTAAAGGTGCTAACAAAATATGCAAGCTCCACCGATCCATCTATGGACTGGTGCAAGCATCTCGGAGTTGGAATATATACTTTGATAAGTTTATCAAAGAATATAGTGTTATACAGACTTGCGGTGAAGCCTGTATTTACAAGAAAGTGAGTGGGAGCACTACAGCATTTCTGATAAGTATATGTGAAGGACATATTGTTGATCAGAAATAATGTAGAATTATTCTGCAAAGCATAAAGGAGTGTTTGAAAGAAGTTTTTCAAAGATAGACCTCGGTGAAGCTGCTTACATATTGAGCATCAAGATCTATAGAGATAGATCAAAATGCTTGATAAGTTTTTTCAATGAGTACATACCTTAACAAGATTTTGAAGTAGTTCAAAATAGAACAGTCAAAGAAAGAGTTCTTGCCTGTGTTACAAGGTGTGAAATTGAGTAAGACTCAAAGCCCGACCACGGCAGAAGATAGAAAGAGAATGAAAGTCATTCCCTATGCCTTGGCCATAGGTTCTATAAAGTATGCCATGCTGTGTACCAGATCTATTGTATACCCTACACTTATTTTGGCAAGGGAGTACAATAGTGATCTAGGAGTAGATCACTGGACAGCGGTCAAAATTATCCTTAGTGGAATAAGGATATGTTTCTCGATTATGGAAGTGACAAAAGGTTCATCGTAAAGGGTTACGTCGATGCAAGTTTTGACACTAAATCTAGATGACTCTGAGTCTCGGTCTAGATACATATTGAAAGTGGGAGCAATTAGCTAGAGTAGCTCCGTGCAGAGCATTGTAGACATAGAAGTTTGCAAAATACTTACGGATCTGGATGTGACAGACCCGTTGACTAAAATTATCTCACAATCAAAACATGATCACACCTTAGTACTCTTTGGGTGTTAATCACATAGCGATGTGAACTAGATTATTGACTCTAGTAAATCCTTTGAGTGTTGGTCACATAGAGATGTGAACTATGGGTGTTAATCACATGGTGATGTGAATTATTGATGTTAAATCACATGGCGATGTGAACTAGATTATTGACTCTAGTGCAAGTGGGAGACTGAAGGAAATATGCCCTAGAGGCAATAATAAAGTATTATATATTTCCTTATATCATGATAAATGTTTATTATTCATGCTAGAATTGTATTAACCGGAAAAATAATACATGTGTGAATACATAGACAAACAGAGTGTCACTAGTATGCCTCTACTTGACTAGCTCGTTAATCAAAGATGGTTATGTTTCCTAGCCATAGACATGAGTTGTCATTTGATTAACGGGATCACCTCATTAGGAGAATGACGTGATTGACATGACCCATTACGTTAGCTTAGCACCCGATCGTTTAGTATGTTGCTATTGCTTTCTTCATGACTTATACATGTTCCTATGACTATGAGATTATGCAACTCCCGTTTACCGGAGGAACACTTTGTGTGCTACCAAACGTCACAACGTAACTGGGTGATTATAAAGGTGCTCTACAGGTGTCTCCAAAGGTACTTGTTGGGTTCGCGTATTTCGAGATTAGGATTTGTCACTCCGATTGTCGGAGAGGTATCTCTGGGCCCACTCGGTAATGCACATCACTATAAGCCTTGCAAGCATTGTGACTAATGAGTTAGTTACGGGATGATGTATTACGGAACGAGTAAAGAGACTTGCCGGTAACGAGATTGAACTAGGTATCGAGATACCGACGATCGAATCTCGGGCAAGTAACATACCGATGACAAAGGGAACAACGTATGTTGTTATGCGGTCTGACCGATAAAGATCTTCGTAGAATATGTAGGAGCCAATATGGGCATCCAGGTCCCGCTATTGGTTATTGACCGGAGAGGTGTCTCGGTCATGTCTACATAGTTCTCGAACCCAAAGGGTCCGCACGCTTAAAGTTACGATGACAGTTTTATTATGAGTTTATATGATTTGATGTCCCGAAGGTTGTTCGGAGTCCCGGATGTGATCACGGACATGACGAGGAGTCTCGAAATGGTCGAGACGTAAAGATTGATATATTGGACGACTATATTCGGACACCGGAAGTGTTCCGGAGAAGTTTCGGATTAAACCGGAGTGCCGGAGGGTTACCGGAACCCCCCGGGGAAGTATTGGGCCTTAGTGGGCCTTGAGGGGAGAGAGAGGGCAGCAGCCAGGAGGTGGTGCGCCCCCTCCCAGAGGAGTCCTAGATGGACTAGGAGAGGGGGGCGCAGCCCCCTTTCCCTCTCCCTCTCCCTCTCTTTCCTTCCCCCCTTCTTTTCCTAGTAGGACTAGGAAAGGGGAGTCCTACTCCTACTAGGAGGAGGACTCCCCCCCTCTCCTTGGCGCGCCCCATAGGCAGCCGGCCTCCCCCTTGCTCCTTTATATACGGGGGCAGGGGGGCACCTAAGAACACACTTGATATACGATATTTTAGCCGTGTGCGGTACCCCCTCCACCAGATTACACCTCGATAATACCGTCGCGGAGCTTAGGCGAAGCCCTGCGTCGGTGGAACATCATCATCGTCACCACGCCGTCGTGCTGACGAAACTCTCCCTCAACACTCGGCTGGATCGGAGTTCGAGGGACGTCATCGAGCTGAACGTGTGTAGAACTTCGGAGGTGTCGTGCGTTCGGTACTTGATCGGTCGGATCGTGAAGACGTACGACTACATCAACCGCGTTGTGATAACGCTTCCGCTGTCGGTCTACGAGGGTACGTGGACAACACTCTCCCATCTCGTTGCTACGCATCACCATGATCTTGCGTGTGCGTAGGAATTTTTTTGAAATTACTACGTTACCCAACATAAGTCAGGGCAGTAAAGACCCATGTTTGTTGCACCAATAGGAGCCCCCGGGCATGGTCCACACGTGTCGTCAGGCGTCGTTGGGGTAGGTGATGTCTATTACACAACTTTATTCTTGTAGACTCGTGTTGGGCCTCCAAGCGCACAGTTTTGAAGGACAACAACAATTTTCCCTCAAGTGGATGACCTATGGTTTATCAATCCGTGGGAGGCGTAGGTTGAAGATGGTCTCTCTCAAACAACTATGCAATCAAATAACAAAAAGTCTCTTGTGTCCCCAACACGCCAAATACAACGATAAATTGTATAGGTGCACTAGTTCGATGAAGAGATGGTGATACAAGTGTAGTAATGATAATAGATATTGATTTTTGTAATAGGAACAATAAAAACAACAAGGTAGCAATTGATAAAACGGAGCACAAACGGTATTGCAATGCTTGAAAATGAGGCCTAGGGTCTGTACTTTCGCTAGTACAATCTCTCAACAGTGCTAGTCTAATTGGATCATATAACCATCCCTCAACATGCGATGAAGAATCACTCCAAAGTTCCTATCTAGCGCAGAACATAAGAAGAAATTGTTTGTAAGGGACGAAACCACCTCAAAGTTATTCTTTTCGATCAATCTATGCTAGAGTTCGTACTAAAATAACACCAAGCTATTCTTTCCGATCGACCTAACCAAGAGTTTGTACTAAAATAGCACCATATGATACACATCAACCAACTCTAATGTCACCTAGATACTCCAATGTCACCGCGAGTATCCGTGAGTTCATTTTACGATATGCATCAAACAATTTCAGATTCATAATACTCAATCCAACACAAAGAACTTCAAAGAGTGCCCCAAGATTTCTACCAAAGAAACAAAGACAAGAACGTGCATCAACCCGTATGCATAGATTACCCCAATGTCACCTCGGGAATCTGTAAGTTGAGTGCCAAAACACATATCAAGTGAATCAATATGGTACCCCATTGTCACCACGGTATTCATAGCAAGACATACATCAAGTGTTCTCGAATCCATAAAAGTATTCAATCCGATAAGAATGAAATCTTGAAGGGAAAACTCAATTCATAACAAGATAGAGAGGGGAAAACACCATATGATCCAACTATACTAACAAAGCCTGTGATACATCAAGATCGTGAAATCTCAAGAAAAGGAGAGAGAGAGAGAGATTAAACACATAGCTACTGGTACAAACCCTCATCCCTGAGGGTGGACTACTCCCTCCTCATCATGGTGGCCGCCGGATGATGAAGATGGCCATCGGTAATGATTTCCCCCTCCTGTGGAGTGCTGGAACGGTGTCTAGATTGGTTTTTCGTGGCGACAGAGACTTGCAGTGGCAGAACTTCTGATCTAGGCTTATTTCTGATGGTTTCTATATTTATAGGATTTTTTGCGCTGGTTTCACGCAAAGATGGGCCTCGATGTGAGCACAACCCACCGGGGCAAGCCAGGCCCCTCAGGCGTGCCCTGGTGGGATGTGCCCTCCTTGTGGCTCTTTTGGCCTCCCACGAAGCTTCAGGGGTCTCTTTTGTTCCAAAAAAATCGTCAAAAAGTTTCAGCTCATTTGGAGAACTTTCATTTCTGCACAAAAAACAACACCACGGTAGTTCTGCTGAAAACAACGTCAACCTGGGTTAGTTCCATGCAAATCATACCAAAACCACATAAAATTGTTATAAACATGGCATGAATACTTCATAAATTATAGATACATTGGAGACGTATCAGTAGGCCCAAAAAATGCACAGGCGCTCAACTCGATCTTGCTGGGGACAACGTCGTGTCTTGAGATCTTCTTTGCTTCTTCATTAATCTGGAACTGAGTCAGCCCCCAATCTCACCTTGATATCTTTGGCGCTTAGGTGACGCACACCGTCTGCCTAAGAAAAACCAGGGGCACCCATACCCATAGGATGCCATTAGGGCGCCCGCGTGTGAGTTGGGGTAACTGCCATTTTATCTTTAGTTTGCCCACCACTGCTGCTGTTTCTGCCACGCGCGTCGCATGCATTGCGTGGGGTAGGTGGTGGACGAGCAGGGCTCGGGAACATGCGCCTTGGTAGAAGACGCAGTGCCTCGGATTGGCGTAGTGGGGCGGTTGATGAAGAAAGTCGCCATCCAGGGATGAAGAGAGCCAGATGGGTGGAGCAGGGTGGTTAGCTCCGACTAGTGGAGAGCCAGCCTCCGCTATAAAAGGAGGCGTGCGAGGTCAGTCATGCTCATCCACTTTCTCCTACTTCTCCTTCCTCGCTTGTGTCTTTGTTCATGGCGTGAGGAAGAGGTCGGGCTCGTGCTTCGGCCACGGCAGCAAGAGCTTCTCCTCGAAACTATGCCTTGCCCTCGGCTGCGGCTGTAGAAGCTAGTTCCAGTGCGCGAGGCAGAGCCACGAGGCGAGGTCGGGGTCAATGTGGCACCCACGGTCGAGGCGGATGGAGCGGCGCGCTCGTTAGTTCTCCTCCAACTGCTCCACCCCAGCAGAAGGCCATGCGGGACACACGGCCCTTGAGTTCATCATCAAGCTGCGTAATCCTCCCTGCAGTCGCCTATGGCTTCCCCGTCCTTTCGCCATGGTGATGGAGGTCGACCAGCCGCTAGGGTTGCGGTTGCGCATGAGAAGCTGCTGCAGTGGCGCCGTGTGGGTGAATGTGGAGTTCTCCGCGCCCCGCATCAAGCTCCTTAGGCGCGGATGAAAAACTTTTGCCCGTGCCCACTATCTTACAGAGGGGCATGTCCTTCGCTTTAAGATGGTGGAGTCTGACATGTTCTTCGTCAAGGTTTTCAGGCGCTCAGGCGCTCATCTCGGGTGCTGCATAGAAAGCTCGAGCGACGGCGAAAGCTCCTCCTCGAGCGACATCGAGGAGGAGGCCACGGATGGTGAAGACGACGACGGCAAGTCCCTAGTCATCAAGCCCGAACATGGCAACTCGGACTCTAGCTAAACAGCAGCGGCACCATCATCACTAGCTGGTGCCGGTAGCACCATCATCTGCAGCCAGACCCCGACAGAGCGATTTGTCGGGGGTGCTTGGTTTTGGATGCCACCACCACCTCCAGCTGGACTCTGGTAGGGTCGTGGACTCCGGCTTCGTCTTCCCTACTGGTGTCCCCACCGAGCTACGTCCTTCTTGTCCTTTTGGGGGTGACCAGGGCATCGCCTAGCCGCTCCCTCAGTCCCAGGCTTCATCTTCCCTGTCGGGGAGGCGCTCTCCCGATCTTGTGAGGCTGCGTCCCTCTGGTCCTGGCGACGGTGACCAGGGTGTCGCCCAGGCGCTCTTTTTTCCCTCCTTGCTCTTGATGTAAACCCTAGGAGGAGAGGGACAAGAAAGGCATTATGGAGTACTTTTATTTTTTAATGAAAAATGTAGGCATTTGCCGTGTTTGAATTAAATTTAAGTATTTCCCCATCCATGTCAGCACTTGTATGATTTGTACTTGTTTGTCCCACGCAAATTAAAATGAAAAAAACTTGTCAGGATTTGTGCATGCTTCTGTTGTTTTGAAGGACCTGCCCTCAACACTCTTTTGTAAGCAAGGTTTCCGGCAAACCTCTTCCGGCTCCAACGCAACTACTACCAATCTTCGTCGAGGAGACTCGAAGTGAGTTAGGAGCGCGAATAGAGGTCAGTTCTTTGCCGGTCCTTTCAAAACACGGCTGCGACTGATCCTGTCGAGTGGACTTGAGGCAAGGATAGGAGCGCGAATGATATACGCAAACACAACTACAGCTGATCCCGACGAGTGGACTCGAGGCAAGGATAGGTGCGCGAAAGATAGACGCAAACGCAACTACAACTGATCCTGTCGAGTGGACCCGAGGCAAGGATAGGAGCGCGAATGGTAAACGCGGCAAGGTTCTCTTGCGTGCAAGTTTCTCATACGTAGGTGTAACATGGAGTGACGGGGAAATTTGAAATGAAACAAACGTATCTTTCTTTGTTGTAGTTCTTATCACATAGATAAGGAAGTGACGTCATAGGACCAAATAAGCGAGTCCATCTCCATCTCCTCCCGGGAAAATTGCTCGCGAGGGATCCTCCTGCTTTTACCAGAAAAAGAGAGAAGGTAGCACAAGGCCTTCAACGGTATGTTAGTCATTTTATCTAAAACTAGTGTAATCATATCAAAATCATGCTTAAGCAGATAAGAAAACATGCATGCACGTTTTGAAAAACACTTGGTTTTATTTGGTTGTGCACAGGGTCTGCGCCTGGCTTTGTGCAAGGGTTACAAGTCTTGGAGACTATGCTTGCACAAAATAGGTTGCCGGGGCAAGGCCTGGCAACCGCGCCTTACGGGTAGAACTTGCGAAGATGCTCAATATTCCATGAGTTTTGCACACGAATGCCATCTTCATTCTCCAGACGGAGTACGCCAGGTCTGGTGACTTGTACTACCCGATAAGGGCCTTCCCACTTTGGTGTCAACTTGTTTGTACCCTTGGCGGACTAAACGCGTCGAAGGACAAGGTCGCCTTGCTCAAGGCTCCGGGCATGAACCTTGCGGCTATGATAGCGGCGCAAAGCTTGCTGGTAGCATGCAGCACGCACAGCAGCCTAGAGACGATCTTCCTCAAGGAGCACGGCATCGTCATGCCAGAGCTGCTGTTATGCTACTTCATCATAGGCAAGTTCTCGAGGTGACCTGTATATGAGTTATGTGGGGACACCGCTTCTGCACCATAGACTAGGGAGAAAAGTGTCTGACCAGTGGCTCGATTTGGTGTCTTCCTCAGTGACCAAAGAACCACCGGCAACTCATCTATCTAACACATCCCGCACTTGTGCAGCCTGTCAAAAGATCTTGTCTTGAGCCCGCGCAACACTTTAGCATTTGCTATTTCTGCTTTCCCATTGCTCCTTGGGTGGGCAACAGATGCAAAGCATACCTTGCTTCCAATGTTCTGAGTGTATTGCATGAAAGCGTGGCTCGTGAATTGGGTGTCATTGTCAGTGATGATCCTGTTTGGGACCCCGAACCGGCAAACCAATCCTTTGAAGAACTTGACGGCTGATTGTGCTGTTACCTTTCTCACCGGCTCCACTTTAGGCCACTTTGTGAACTTGTCGATGGCAACGTACAAGAACTCAAAGCCCCCGATGGCATGGGGGAAGGGGCCCAAAATGTCGAGCCCCCCAGACCAAAAAGTGCCAGGGTAGAGGAATTGTTTGAAGGCCTTGTGTTGGCTGATGTATGTTGTAGGGCAGTGGGCCAATAAAAAGCCCTGCCAGAAAGCTTTCCCAGCAAGGGTTCTTGATCCTATATGGGAACCAAACCCCCCCCCATGTATCTCTGCCAATAACTTCTGTCCATCTTCCTTGGTTATGCACTTCAATTTCACCCCGTTGGTCGCTTTTTGCACAGAATGTTATCCACAAGCTGGTACATACTCGACTAACGGGCTACTGTAAGTGCATCTAGTGCCACCCTAGTTGGTTTTGAAGTATTGATGCCAAACATGGTTGAGGGACTAATGTGTTTGTGAGAATTGCAGGATAACGCAGGTAGTAGTCCCTCATCGATACGGTTTAGCTACCAAAGATGACCCCTAAAAATGTATGAAGACATTGAAGACAATGGTGGTTCGTGAAGAGATTCACATTGAAGATAATGACGTGTGAAGACATTCACTTGAAGACTATGGAGTGTGAAGACATAGGTTATTTTTTAGTTTCCTTTTCTTGTTTATTGAGTCATAGGAACCACCGAACTGTTAAGTGGGGTCCAATTGAACAAAGTTAGATGACAGATGTGATGCTCGACCAAGCGAAGACAATGTGAGCAAATCTTATCCTGAGTGGGATAAGTCAGTTTTGCTTGTAGCCCAAGCCAAACTGCCGCGTGTGTTTGAAATCCGACAGTTGGACACGTGTCGGTTCCTTACTGACCCAGGGTCATTTCGGACATATCATGTCGGGTTGCCTCCTGGCTATAAATAGCCTACCCCCTACACCATAAATTGGTGGCTGCTCAGAGTTAGTGCACGGCTTTTGTCGTTTGAGAGCAACCCACCTCCGAAGCCCTTGAGAGAGAGATCCTTGCAAGGGCAAAGCCCAAAACACCCAGAGCCAAAGAGTGTTAGGCATCACTAAAGTCTTTCTGTCTGCGTGACCTAAAGACTTGTTACACTTGAGGACTGTGCATCGTCCAGCCGGTTAGGCGTCATGTTCTGAGGATCCAAGAGTCATTGTGGATCGCTAGTGAACGGATTCTGTGAAGGTTTGGAAGTCTACCTTGAAGACTTACCAGAGCGATTGGGCGAGGACTGGGTGTCCTTAGCTCAAGGCGAATAAGGTGAAGACACAGTCTTCTGAGTTCACTCTCAGCCTCCCTAACCAGACATATAGTTGTCACAGCAATTGGAACTGGTCTACCAAATCCTTGTCTTCACCAAGCTACTGGTTCTATCTTCCAACTCATTTACATTTCAGTTTGTCTTCGTGAATCATTGCTTGCTTGCCTGATCTGTTTGACTTCACTATGTGAAGACTATTATTTGATTGGCTTCATTCCGTCTTCCATTCCGATCTGTTCTACCTAGCTGCTATTAGTCTTCGTGCTTTCATTATACTTCTTACTTGACTATGGCCTGTCTAATGTAGTTTATCTTCCGCTGCATATCATATAGGCTCAATTTGATTGTTCGTCTTCAAAGTCCTCATGTTTTGAAGACTTTCGTAAAAATTGCCTATTCACCTCCCCCTCTGGTCGATAACTAGCACTTTCAATTGGTATCAGAGCAAGGTGCTCCCTTGTTCTGTGTGATGTAGTTTAACCACCTAGAGTTTTAGCTATGTCGACTGCAGGGATTACCCCTACTGGAAGAATAAGATGCGTATGCATCTTGAAGCCATTGACATCGACCTCTGGTATGTCATTAGGACGGGCGTCCCGAAGGCCGGTGAAGGTGTCACCGCTGCTGATGTCAAGAGGTTCGTGCAACTGGACTCAACTGCCAAGAACATCATTTATGGTCATCTAACCAAAGGACAGTATGGCCGTGTGAGTGCTATGGAAACTGCGAAGCTAGTCTGGGACCGGTTGTCCAAGGTCAACGAAGGTGTCTCAACTCAGAGAGATTCAAGGATTGATGTTCTTCGCAATCTCTTCAACCGCTTCAAGAGAAACGACAATGAGAATGTCCAGCTCACGTTTGATCGCCTCACTGATATCACCATTGAGCTTTGCGCACTTGGCGCCACTAAGATCACCAAGCATGAAATTGTGAAGAAGCTACTGAGATCACTTGGCATCTCATTTGACACTTTGGCCCTGATGATTTAAGAATGCCCTGACTTCAAAGATCTCGATCCGTCTGACATATTTGAGAACCTCAACACACATGAGTTCCAGCTATCTGAGAAGAGAGATATCTATGGCCCCAACTATGCCCTATCCCGTGCTTTGAAGGCAAAAGTTGTTTCCTCATCTGAAGAAGAATCTGACCGCAGTTGTGGTGATCCTGAAGACATTGGCAAATAGCTAGCAATGCTCGTAAGGAAGTTTAAAAAGTTCTACAAGAAGAATCGCTTCGGAAACTCTTCAAGATCCAGCTCAAGAAATGATGAGGCTTCCTCTCGTGACTACAAGAAAAGAACATGCCACAAATGCAAGAAGCCAGATCACTACATATCTGAATGTCCTCAATGGGACAAGGAATCTAAGAAGAAGAAGAAGAGCAAGGAATATGATTCTGATGACAAGAAGAAAACTTCAAAATCTTCTTCAAAGTCTTCGTCTCACAAGAAGAGCTCATCTGGCAAGGCTTGTGCATGCATTGGCAAGGAGATGGATTCAGAGGAGGAGTCTGCTTCAGAGGAGGCGGAGGTGGAGTCTGAGGAGGAGTCTAAATCAGGCGTGGCAAGCCTAGATCTAGCTTTGTCATCCGTCGTCAAGTCCATCTTGAACACTCAAGACCATGGTCACGCCACCGACGCTGAAGCCAATGATGAGGACGACTCTGCTCCGACCTACTGCTTCATGGCACGAGGTGCCAAGGTAAACTCACGCGATGCTTACTTTCAAACCTCCAGTGAAGATGACTCTGAGTGTGAATCCAAACCCAACTATAAGACTCTTGCTAAAATTGCAACTGAACAACAAACTGCTATGGAACATATTCAAAAGTTGCTAGACAAAAGCGATGACCTATTGGATGAGGAAATGAATCGAACTCAGTCCTTAATCGGAGACATAAAAAATCTTCGTGTTAAGTATGAGGAACTTGATAGTCGTCATGGAACCCTCTCAGCCACTCATGAGAAGCTTTCCTACGATTATCTTCAAAGGAAGCAAGATCTAGAGAAACTGAGAGCGTCTCATGAAGATCTTCAAAAAGAGAACGATTCACTACTCGCTCAACAGATCGGTTCCACTCAGGAGGACTTTGTGCCACCATGTTTAAAATTCCTTGAGCATGATAATGTTGTCTCTTTTGCTGAATGTTCTACTACCTCTGATGTTGCAATATCTTCAACTACTGATGTGGTAACTAAACCCTCGTTTGATGAGAGTGCTAGGTCGAAGACATTGCTTGAAACTGGCATGTACAAAAGCCTCAAAGGGCATTAGACACTATGTGGTGTCCTCAAGAAATAGATTTTGAACCGAAACCCTAGGAAAGTGGGTGTTGGTTTCGAGAGGAAAATGAATGTGTATGGTTCTTAGTGGAGGCCTGAGAAGTACCTCAAAACCACATGGGTTGCTGCAAAGGGTCCTTCAGTAGATCCATCTACCTTATCTGGCTTCACTTGTGCTAATCCCATTGTTACTGATGAGTCCTTTCACTCAAATTATAAGTTGTTTAAGAATCAGAATGGTGAAGTGTTTGCCAGGTTTATTGGTACCAACTGCAGGAATGGGCCGCCTTTGAAGAAGATCTGGGTTCCTAAGAGTTATCTTGAGAAACTTCCTGTGAATGTCATCATGACAACACCAGGGAAGAAGAGAAACACTAGACCAAAGGCTTCATGTGGCCCAAAGGCTTCATACAGCCAGAGGACCTCACAAGGTCACCCTAACACCAACGTTTTGCAGGGAAATTATCATTAGACTCATGAATATGAGTGTGTTTCTTCTAACCGCTATGTTCACAAATCAAAGAAATTTTCTGCATATTCATTTGAGTACTATTCACCTCCTGCAAAACTACTTGCTAGGGCTCCAAAGCCAAAGTTCTCAAATGTTGCACGTAGACTCATTGCTTCTAAGCCACCCCTTAAGATGTGGGTGGTCAAGAAGAATTAACTTCTCTTGCAGGGAAAGGTCTCCAGCCGGAAATCATTGACTTCTAAAGAAAATTGTTGGGGACCTAAAACATCTTGTGGGACGCAAGATAAAGTGCCAAAACGGTCTTACAATGTATTTCGTCCCAGGGTTTCTTGACGAGCATCCTATCTTACCAAACAAGAATCTTAACTTTGATAATATGCTTGTTCGTTATATGTTTGTTCTTCACAATACTCTTGGTGAAGCCTATCCCGCTAACTGCACTATAGGGTACGACTCCCAAAGCTATTGAGTGGATAATGGACAGTGGATGCACTAACCACATGGCTGGTGATCGAAGTCTTCCCATGGATTCAACCCTACGTCCATCTACTAAAAGCCACATCACGTTCGCTGACACTGGTAAAAGCAAGGTATTGGGCCTAGGTAGAGTTGCTATCTCGAAGGATCAACACATGGATAAAGTGATGCTTGTTGAATCCCTTGGCTACAACTTAATGTTTGTCTCAATGCTTTGTGATCTGAACATGATTGTGATATTCGGAAAATATCGTTGCCTTGTGCTTATGGAATCTGACAAAATCTGTAGTCTTCGAAGTTTATCGAAGAGGATCTGTATATGGTAGATTTCTCCGCAGGACCACAGCTTGCCGTATGTCTTCTAGCAAAAGCTTCAGAGTGTTGGCTTTGGCATCGAAGGCTAGGACATGCGGGCATGAGGAACTTGCACACTCTTGTGAAGAAGAAGCATATCATTGGCATTGAGGGCGTCAAGTTCAAGAAAGATCATCTATGTGGTGCTTGTGAAGCCGGGAAGATGACTAGGGCCAAGCATCCCTCGAAGACAACCATGACTACATCACACCCCTTTGAGCTGCTTCAGATGGACTTATTTGGCCCTACTCACTACTCTACCCTTACTACCACTGCACATCTCTATGGCTTCGTTATTGTTGATGCTTATTCGAGATACAGCTACGTGCACATAATTCTCTATAAGACTGAAGTGCAGGATGTCTTCAGACGCTTTGCCAATTGTGCCATGACCAATTATGGCATGAAGATCAAGCACATCAGGAGTGAAAATGGCACAGAATTCAAGAACACTAACCTTGACACTTATCTTGATACGTTGGGCATCACACATGAGCTCTCCGCTCCATACATACCTCAGCAGAATGGCGTCATGGAGCGCAAGAACAGAACCCTCATTGAGATGGCACGCATGATGCTTGATGAGTACAAGACTCCAAGAAAGTTCTAGCCTGAAGCCATTGATACTGCTTGCCACATCATCAACAGAGTTTATCTTTATAAGTTCTTCAAGAAGACATCCTATGAACTCCTGACTGGTAAGAAGGCAAACGTTAGCTATTTCAAAGTCTTCGGTGCCAGGTGCTGGATCAAGGATCCACATCACACTTCAAAATTTGCACCGAAAGCACATGAAGGTTTTATGCTTGGTTACGGAAAGGATTCGCACACCTACAGAGTCTTCAACCTTTCACTATAAAGTGACTGAAACTCTAGATGTGCGGTTCGATGAGACTAACGGCTCGCAAAGAGAGCACCTGCCAAATGTGCTAGATGAAGCTTCTCCTAGTGAATCTATCAAGCAAATGGGTGCTGGAGAAATCATACCCACCGAGGAACAGGTTGAAGAGGAAATCATCATTTTAGCACCATATCAACATGAAGGCAATGCTTGATACGTCCATTTTGCACCATGTTTTCTTACTATTATTTAGGATATTTTTATCCTTAATAATGCTTTTTGGAGTAATTCTAATGCCTTTTCTCTCATAATTTGCAAGGAACAAACAAAGAGGGAGAATTCTGGCAGCTGGAAATCTGGACCTGGAAAAGCTACGTCAGGCCACCTATTCTGCACAACTCCAAACAAGCTGAAACTTCACAGAGATTTTTTATGGATTATTTAAGAATTATTGGAGCAAATATCCACCAGAGGGGGCCACCAGGTGGGCACAACCCACCTGGGCGCGCCAGGGCCCCCAGGCGCGCCCTGGTGGGTTGTGGCCTCCTCGGCCCACCTTCGGTGCCCATCTTCTGGTATATAAGTCATTTTTACCTGAAAAAAATAAGGAGAAGGCTTTCGGGATGGAGCGCCGCCACCTCGAGGCGGTACTTGGGCAGGAGCGCTTTTGCCCTCCGGCGGGGTGATTCCACCGGGGGGACTTCCCTCCCGGAGGGGGAAATCATCGTCATCATCATCGCCAACAACTCTCCCATCTTGGGGAGGGCAATCTCCATCAACACCTTCAACAGCACCATCTCATCTCAAACCCTAGTTCATTTCTTGTATTCAATCTTGTTACCGGAACTACAGATTGGTGCTTGTGGTTGACTAGTAGTGTTGATTACATCTTGTAGTTGATTACTATATGGTTTATTTGGTGGAAGATTATATGTTCAGATCCATTATGCTATTTAATACTCCTCTGATCCTGAACATGTTTATCATTTGTGAGTAGTTACTTTTGTTCTTGAGGTCACGGGAGAAATCATGTTGCAAGTAATCATGTGAACTTGATATGTGTTCGATATTTTGATAGTATGTATGTTGTGATTCCCTTAGTGGTGTCATGTGAACGTCGACTACATGACACTTTACCATATTTGGGCCTAAGGGAATCCATTGTGAAGTAGAAATTAGAGGATGGGTTGCGAGAGTGACAGAAGCTTAAACCCCAGATTATGCGATATTCCGTAAGGGGCCGATTGGATCCAAAAGTTTAATGCTATGGTTAGAATTTATTCTTAATACTTTTATCGTAGTTGCGGATGCTTGCGGGAGGGTTAATCATAAGTAGGAGGTTTGTTCAAGTAAGAACAGCACCTAAGCACCGGTCCACCCACATATCAAATTATCAAAGTAGTGAACGCAAATCAAACCAACATGATGAAAGTGACAAGATGAAATTCGCGTGTACCCTCAAGAACACTTTGCTTATCATAAGAGACCGTTTTGGCCTCTCCTTTGCCTCAAAAGGATTGGGCTACCTTGCTGCATACTTGTTACTATTATCGTTACTTGCTCGTTACAAATTATCTTGCTATCAAACTACCCGCTACTTACAATTTCAGCACTTGCATATGTTACCTTACTGAAAACTACTTGTCATTTCCTTTTGCTCCTCGTTGCGTTCGACACTCTTACTTATCGAAAAGAGCTACAATTGATCCCCTATACGTGTGGGTCATCAAGGCTATTTTCTGGCACCGTTGCCGGGGAGTGAAGCGTCTTTGGTAAGTGGAAGTTGGTAAGGGAACATTTATATAGTGTGCTGAAATTTATTGTCACTTGTTACTATGGAAAACAATCCTTTGAGGGGTTTGTTCGAGGTATCTTCAGCTCGTCCGGAACCACAATTAGTTACCCCTCAACCTACTGCACCTACTGAAAATATTGAATATGAAATTCCTTCGGGTATGATAGAACAACTGCTAGCTAATCCTTATGCAGGAGATGGAACCGAACATCCTGATATGCACTTGATATATGTGGAACAAATTTGTGGATTGTTTAAGCTTGCGGGTTTACCCGGAGATGAGGTGATGAAAAAGTTTTTCCCTTTATCTTTGATGGGAAAAGTATTGGCATGGTATAGGCTATGCGATGATATTGGATCATGGAATTGGAATCGTTTGAAATTGGATTTCCACCAAAAATTTATCCGATGCATCTAGTTCATCGTGATTGGAATTATATAATAATTTTTGGCCTCGTGAAGGAGGAAGTATCGCTCTAGCTTGGGGAGGCTTAAGTCAATGTTATATTCATGCCCCAATCATGAGCTCTCAAGAGAAATTATTATCCAGAATTTTTATGCTCGACTTTCTCGTAATGATCAAACCATGCTTGATACCTCTTGTGCTGGTTCTTTTATGAAGAAGACTATTGAATTCCGGTGGGATCTTTTGGAAAGAATTAAACGCAACGCTAAAGATTGGGAACTTGATGAAGGTAAAGAGTCAGGTATTAAACTTAAGTATGATTGTGTTAAATCTTTTATGAATACCGATGGTTTTCAAAAGTTTAGCACTAAATATGGGCTTGACTCTGAGATAGTAGTCTCCTTTTGTGAATCATTTGCTACTCATGTTGAACTCCCCAAAGAGAAGTGGTTTAAATATCACCCACCTATGAAAGAAGAAATTAAGGAACCAGTACCAGTTAAAGAAGAAACTATACTTTATAATGTTGATCCAGTTGTTCCTTCTGCTTATATAGAGAAACCACCTTTCCCTGTTAGGATAAAGGAACATGCTAAAGTTTCAACTATGGTTAACAAAAGCTATATTAGAACACCTAAACCTGATGAACAAATTAAAGTAGAACCTAGCATTGCTATGGTTAAAGATCTCTTGGAAGAAGATATGGATGGGCATGTTATTTACTTCTGTGAAGAAGCTGCTAGAATTGCTAAACCTGATAGAAAAGACAAACATAGACCTATTGTTGGCATGCCTGTTATTTCAGTTAAAATAGGAGATCACTATTATCATGGTTTATGTGACATGGGTGCCAGTGTGAGTGCTATTCCTTACACTTTATATCAAGAAATTATGAAAGACATAGCACCTGCTGAGATAGAAGAAATAGATGTTACTATTAAACTTGCTAATAGAGACACTATATCACAAATTGGGATTGTTAGAGATGTTGAAGTCTTGTGTGGGAAAATAAAATACCCTACTGATTTTCTTGTTCTTGGTTCCCCACAAGATGACTTTTGCCCCATTATCTTTGGTAGACCTTTCTTGCACACAGTTAATGCTAAGATAGATTGTAAGAAACAAACTGTCGGTGTTAGCTTTGGTGATGAGTCTCATGAGTTTAATTTTTCCAAGTTTAGTAGAAATCTTCATGAAAAAGAATTGCCTAGTAAGGATGAATTAATTGGTCTTGCTTCTATTGTTGTACCACCTACTGATCCTTTAGAACAATATTTGCTAGACCATGGAAATGATTTACTTTGAACAACGTCCTCTTCTTAAACACAATTTGCCTATTGAAACTTTAGGAGGTCCACCTCCACCTAAAGGAGATCCTGTGTTTGAATTAAAACAATTGCCAGACACTTTGAAATATGCTTTTCTTGATGAAAAGAAAATATATCCTGTTATTATCAGTGCTAACCTTTCAGAACATGAAGAAGAAAGATTATTGAAAGTTCTAAGGAAGAATTGAGCTGCTATTGGATATACTCTTGATGATTTAAAGGGCATTAGTCCCACTCTATGTCAGCACAAAATTAATATGGAACCTGATGCTAAACCCGTTGTTCATCACCAACGTCGGTTGAATCCGAAGATGAAAGAGGTGGTAAGAACGGAAATACTAAAACTTCTGGAAGTAGGTATAATCTATCCTATAGCTGATATTAGATGGGCAAGTCCTGTTCATTCTGTCCCTAAGAAAGGAGGTATAACTGTTGTTCCTAATGATAAGAATGAACTTATTCCACAAAGAATTGTTACAGGCAATAGAATGGTAATTGATTTTAGAAATTAAACAAAGCAACTAGAAAAGATCATTACCCTTTGCCTTTTATTGATCAAATGCTTGAAAGATTATCTAAGCACACACACTTTTGCTTCCTTGATGGATATTCTGGTTTTTCACAAATACCTGTTTCTCAACCTGATCAAGAAAAAACCACTTTTACTTGTCCTTTTGGAACCTATGCTTATAGACATATGCCTTTTAGTTTATGTAATTCACCTGCTACCTTTCAAATATGTATGCCTGCTATATTCTCTGACTTTTGTGAAAAGACTGTTGAGGCTTTTATGGATGACTTTTCCGTTTATGGGAAGTCTTTTGATGATTGTTTAAGCAATCTTGAACGAGTTTTGCGGAGATGTGAACAAAAAAATCTTGCCTTGAATTGGGAGAAGTGCCACTTTATGGTTAATGAAGGCATTGTATTGGGTCATAAAATCTCTTAAAGAGGTATTGAAGTGGATCAAGCTAAGGTTGATGCAATTGAGAAAATGCCATGTCCTAAGACATCAAAGGTATTTGTAGTTTCCTAGGTCATGCTGGTTTCTATACGAGATTTATCAAAGACTTTCTAAAATTTCTAGGCCTCTTACTAGTCTTCTGCAAAAGGATATTCCTTTTGTTTTTTTATGATGATCGTTTAGAAGCCTTTGAAACACTCAAGAAAGCCTTAATTTCTGCACCTATTGTTCAACCACCTGATTGGAACTTGCCTTTTGAAATTATGTGTGATGCTAGTGATTATGATGTTGGTGCTGTTCTAGGACAAAGAGTTGATAAGAAATTGAATGTTATTCATTATGCTAGTAAAACTCTAGACAGTGCTCAACGAAACTATGCTACTACTGAAAAAGAATTCTTAGCAGTGGTGTTTGCTTGTGATAAATTTAGACCTTATATTGTTGATTCCAAGGTAACTGTTCACACAGACCATGCTGCTATTAAATATCTTATGGAAAAGAAAGATGCTAAACCTAGACTTATTCGATGGGTTCTCTTGTTACAAGAATTTGATTTATATATCATTGATAGAAAAGGAGCTGAGAACCCCGTAGCTGATAATTTGTCTAGGCTTGAAAATGTGCTTGATGACCCACTACCTATTGATGATAGTTTCCTGATGAGCATTTAGCTGCAATAAATGTTACTAATAGTACTCCTTGGTATGCTGACTATGCTAATTACATTGTTGCTAAATATCTACCACCTTGCTTTACATACCAACAAAAGAAAAAATTCTTCTATGATTTAAGACATTACTTTTGGGATGACCCACATCTTTATAAAGAAGGAGTAGATGGTATTATTAGACTGTACCTGAGCATGAATAGGGACAAATCCTACGAAAATGTCACTCTGAGGCTTATGGAGGGCATCATGCTGGAGATAGAACTACTCATAAGGTATTGCAGTCTGGATTTTATTGGCCTACTCTCTTCAAGGATGCCCGTAAGTTTGTCTCATCTTGTGATGTATGTCAAAGAATAGGTAATATCGGTAAGCGTCAAGAAATGCCTATGAATTATTCACTTGTTGTTGAACCATTTGATGTTTGGGGATTTGATTACATGGGACATTTTCCTTCCTCTAATGGGTATACACATATTTTGGTTGTTGTTGATTATGTTACTAAATGGGTAGAAGCTATTCCAACCAGTAGTGTTGATCACAACACCTCTATTAAAATGCTTAAGGAAGTTATTTTCCCAAGGTTTGGAGTCCCTAGATATTTAATGACTCATGGTGGTTCACACTTTATTCATGGTGCTTTCCATCAAATGCTTGCCAAGTATGATGTTAACCATATAATTGCATCACCCTATCATCGTCAGTCTAGTGGTCAAGTTGAACTTAGCAATAGAGAAATAAAATTAAATTTGCAAAATACTGTCAATAGGCCCATGAAGAATTGGTCTAAGAAATTAGATGATGCACTTTGGGCTTATAGGACAGCATATAAAAATCCTATTGGTATTGTTGGGGATATGACTATCAGGCATGACCCGCCAGGAGGGGCCGGGTCATCCTTATGATGATTCACCTCCATGAAGCCCAAGTGTGTGATAGCGGTTCATAGATAGGCTGAGTAGAGGGCCCAAGCCCAAAGGCGGCTTAAGGCCCACGGTTATAAACTGCCATGTATCTATGACTTGTATTGTAAGGCATATGTAATTGGTCTCCGAGCCGGACGCGTATATGAGCCATCCGGGACTCTGTAGACCATAGGGCGTCAACCCGTGTATATAAGGGGATGACCCGGCGGCGACTTAGGGCAAGAAACAAGAGATCGAGAGCTAGGCAAGCGTATTCGCTCCCTGGTCATCGAAATCCTAGCAATACCACCTCAAACTAGATTAGGCCTTTACCTTCACCGCAAGGGGCGGAACCAGTATAAACTCCCCTGTGTCTTTTGTCCTATTTAACCCCTTCAATCTAACTTCGTCGCGATGGCTCCACGACTAAGTCCTCACACTAGGACATCTGACGTGACAATTCCACGACAGTTGGCGCCCACCGTGGGGCTATCACACGATGGTTTCAAGTTCTTAGAGGGCAACTTCAAAGGGCTCAAGGGATACGCCGTGGGCCACATGACCAAGAGTCGTCGCGGCAAGCTCTACATCGACGATGCAGGCTGGGGCCCCGAGGCCGGCTCAATTGAGTACGGGTACTTGGTCCCCTTTGGCGGAATTCACGTCTTCATTGGTAAAATCGGCGAGCCGGTCCCTGAGCCGGACATCTGCACCGACATCATCGAGACGGCTCAGTGTGCGAGACCCGCCTGAGTTCAGCCCGCCATGAAAGCCTTCGTGGGATTCATCCATGGAGCGGAATCTGAGGATAGATCGGTGTCTTGCGGTGAGACGGTCGTTTACTCTGATGGTGAATCATCCACCGGTGAGACCGAGTCATTGTACCAACTACAAGACGGCTGGCTTGGGGGCTGTTCCGATGGCGACACTACTCCGGACCCCTGTGAGCCGCCGAACCGGGTTGCGATCTTCATGGCCGGTACGCAGCCGGTGCCGCACTCACCGACTGCAGCAGCACTGATTTCCAAGTCAGCAGCTGCGACGGCTGCCGGGGCAGGAGGCCCTGTGCGCCCGCCGGCTCAAGTCTTAACTGACTTAGTGGATAAACTGACAGCGCTGGTAACAACAGTGGTTAACCCGGCGGATCAGGATCAGCACGATGCGGCGGTTGCGAAATTGCGTGATGAGATAGCACAGGCCGAGGAGGAGCTGAACGCAAAAAACGCGAGGATGGCTGAGGAGCGAGCCGCTTTGGATGCTCAGGCGCAGCGGATTCAGTCAGAGTCGTACCAGCTCATGCTAGATCAGAATGCCTCGAATGATGTCATGAGAAGGAGGCACCGGAGTCATCTGCCCCTGGTTTACGAGGCAAGGAATCTCTTTAACACGCCAGGGGCAGGAACCAGTAACCCGGTAGTGGTAAACCGGGCCAAGACACCCGGAACGGGCACGCCGGTTTAGCCACGAACGACGGACCCGCCTCGTCAGAGGAATAACCCGCCGCAGCACGTGCCAACACCACCGGGTCATTACTCTAAACCTTTGGATAACATGATCGCTGCAGTGTCACGATTGGCGTCTCTCCTGGTTGAAGGTGAATCTCCGACGGCGGTTGAAATACGGAGGGCTAGAGAGCTCCTTCAAACTGCTTTAGTTCAGTAGCAGGCGTATTCTTACAGTCGTGACAGGTTTCATTCCACCCCTCGCCCAAGCCGGAGTTATAGCAAGCATATGGATGAACCGGCTGTGTCAAGCAGTGCGCGAAACCATAACTCGCCGTGCGGGCATAACCTGGCGGGCGGCGGTGCTGATGCTTAGAACATGGTGGATCAAGGTAGAGACCGCCGAGAGGCCGAGTTAGAGGCGCAATATGCGGCCCGTCAACCTACTCCGATTAGTCCGACAACTACGGTGGAGCCAGGTGTAACCTTCAGGAATTTGGGCGTGCCGTGTTTAGTGCCGGCTCTACGCAATGAACGTCTGCCCAAGATTTCAAGGGTCCCCGTAAGGTGCCTAATTATACAGCCGATTTACCTCCCGAGGCATGGATCGAGAGATATGAGATGGCCATGGAGTTACTAGATGTCAGTGATGCGGCATGTGCTAAATATTTCCCCCTGATGTTGGAAGGGACGACCCGTACTTGGCTAAAGGGGCTCCCTGCCAACTCCGTCGGGTCATGGGCCGAGTTAAAAGCCTGATTTATCCAGAATTTCAAGGATACATGCAAGCAGTCCATGTCAATTGTGGATTTAGCCTCCTGTATCCAGGAGGAAGGTGAGTCAACAACCCATTGGGTGCGCCGGGTCTCAACAATTCTACACTCGTCAGATCGCATTAATGCCGACTCAGCGGTGTTGATGCTGGAGAACAATTGCCGGTTCATACCCCTGAAGCAGAAGTTGGGACGGCTCAAATGCCACTGCAATGACATGGGGACGCTCATGGTGGCTCTGTTTAAGTATGCTGACTCTGATGGTACCAAGGACCCCGAGTCTGATGATGACAAGCCAAGAAAGGGAAAGAAGAGCAGCAACACCAAGGGGCAACAGCATAACCCGGCGAATCAAGGAGGCAACGGTAAGCGCAAGGCTGATAATAGTTTTGACTTGGTGGCTAACACCAATGCACAGAATAATGGTCAGCGCCGTAAGGGTAAACCGCCCCCACAGGCTGCAGGATCATGCATCAATCTTGAGCAGCAGTTAAATCAACCCCGCCCAAGGCACGGGACGCGAGAAAGGCCGTCTTCGCACCTCTGGAAAGATTGGTTTATTATGAAGGAGTTCAAAAATTCAAACTTTTACCAAGATGGTCATGGGCCGGGTGGCGGCTCAAGATCCGGCTTTCATGAACCGGGTTATCGTGGTGACGGCTCTAACTCCGGGTTCCAAGGAAATCAAGGTGGTCATGGCAACCAAGGTGGTTACAATCAACAGAATAATCAGGGGAATCAATAGCAGCAACAGTCTGGTTATCAGAGCAACCCGAAGCAGTTGAACTAGTGGACAGTATCATGTCTTTACCACTAGCTTATGTAAGCGCGACCAGAAGCTTCATAAGAGGGCAGTCAATGCCGTTGAGCCGGCGGTTCCCCATTACTTGCGTTGGTCTGAGCAGCCCATTGTATGGAGCCGGAAAGATCACCCGCCCCGGGTTGACAATCCGGGCCACTTGGCTCTAGTAGTTGCACCTCAGGTTGGAGGATATAAGTTCACCAAGGTACTCATGGATGGAGGGAGCAGCATCAATATCCATTATTATGAAACCTTCCGCCGCATGGGGTTGACTAATAAAAACCTTAAGCCGTCAAACACCGTTTCCATGGCGTGGTGCCTGGTAAGTCGGCTTATCCGGTTGGTGAGATAGATATGGGCTTTTGGAGATGATCATGACTGTAGGTCAGAGACATTGACTTTTGAAGTGGTGAAAATCCAAAGCCCATATCATGCTCTGTTTGGACGGCCGGCTTACGCCAAGTTCATGGCACGACCTTGTTATGTGTATCTGCAGCTTAAGATGCTGGGTCACAAGGGAACCATCACGGTGCATGGGAGCCGGAGGATAGCCTTGGAGTGTGAGGAAGGAGACGCTGCTTATGCCGAGTGTGTTTGCGCAACGAAGGAGCTGAAATTTTACAAAGATAATGTTGACCCGGCAGACATGACGTCTCTGAAGAAGCCAACCATAGAGCAGGATCCTTCGCTCAAATTTAAGTCGGCTGATGATACTAAGATGGTTGATTTTATTCCTGGTGATTCATCGAAACAGTTCAGTATCAGTGCCAATCTGGATCGGAAATAGGAAAGCGCGCTCATCGAGTTCATCCGTGAGAACCGGGACATCTTTGCATGGAAACCTTCAGACATGCCGGGTGTACCGAGGGAACTCGCTGAGCACACTCTTAATATTGATCCAAAATTTAAGCCGGTCAAACAGATTCTTCGTCGATTCAATGAGGAGAGGCAGAAGGCCATTGGAGAGGAAGTGGCCCGGCTCTTGGCAGCTTGGTTTATCGTTGAGATTTTCCATCCTGAATGGTTGGCTAACCCGGTGCTGGTACTCAAGAGGAATGGCACTTGGCGGATGTGTGTGGATTACACGGATTTGAACAAGGCTTGTCCGGCTGATCCTTTTGCTCTCCCTCGTATTGATCAAATCATTGATGCTACGGCGGGTTGTGAGCGTCTGAGTTTTTTGGATGCTTATTCTGGTTATCATCAGATCAAGATGGCAGTTAAGGACCAGGAGAAGACAGCTTTCATTACTCCGTTTGGAGCCTTCTGCTATGTGTCTATGCCTTTTGGGCTCAAGAGTGCCTAGGCGACTTATCAGCGGTGTGTGCAAAATTGCCTTCACAATCAGATCGGGCGCAATGTTCATGCTTATGTCGATGACATTGTGGTGAAGTCAAGAAAGCAGGAGACCCTGATTGATGATTTGAAAGAGACATTTGATAATCTCCGGGTCTACAAGATGATGCTTAATCTGTCTAAATGTGTCTTTGGTGTGCCTACAGGCAAGCTCTTGGGTTTTTTGGTTTCTAACAGAGGCATTGAAGCTAACCCGAAGAAAATCAAAGCTATCAATTCATTGGCTAAGCCGATGTGCATTAATGATGTTCAGCACTTGGCGGGTCGTATTGCCGCTTTGAGCCGGTTCATAAGCCGGCTGGGTGAGAAGGCTATCCCCCTCTATCAAATGGTGAAGAAGACAGATCATTTTGTTTGGAGTGATGCGGCTAACCAAGCATTTGAGGATCTGAAGAAATAGTTGGCTGAGCCGCCCGTGCTTGCTGCCCCTGTTGATAAGGAGCCTTTGTTTTTATACGTGGCTGCTAACAACCGGGCCGTCGGTGTGGCCATAGTGGTAGAAAGGAAGGAGGCAGGCAAGGAATACCCGGTTCAACGGCCGGTTTATTTATATCAGTGTGGTGCTCATTGAGTCCAAGCAGAGATACCCACATTGGCAGAATCTTGTGTATGGAGTTTTCATGGCAAGACGGAAGCTTAAGCAATATTTTCAGGGTCATCCCATCACTATGGTTAGTTCTGCTCGTTTGGGGGATATCAACCAAAACAGGGAAGCAACTGGCCAGGTTGCTAAATGGGCAATTGAGCTTGGACCTCACGGATTAAAATATGTGCCTCGCATGGCTATCAAGTCTCAAGCGTTTGTGGATTTCATCAATGATAGGACAGAGTTACAGGCACCAGAGGAAAAGCCGGATAGCACGTATTGGACTATTCACTTTGACAGGTCTAGGCAACTGGAGGGCTTGTTGGCTGGAGTTTTCTTGACTGCCCCACGAGGTGATAAATTTTCCTATGTCCTCTGATTAATGTTCCCTTGTACTAACAATGCAGCGGAGTATGAGGCCCTGCTCCATGGTCTTCGGATGGCTAAGGATATGAATTTAAGCCGGGTGAGATCCTTTGGCGATTCAGATCTAGTGGCCCAACAGGTCTCTGGTACTTAGGATTCAAAGGATCCGCTTATGGTGGCTTATCGTTGAGAGGTTGATGCCATTGCAGGTCACTTCAAGGGTTACCAAGTTGAACACATCGATCGAGGGAAGAATGAGGCGGCTGATAATTTAAGCCGGCTAGGCTCTCAGCGTAAGCCGGTGCCACCGAATATGTTCTTGGATGTATTACTCAATCCTTCGGTCAAATTGCCTACGGAGGAGGACCTTGCTATTCCTGACCTGGAGGCACAACTGGTGGAGGCTCTTCATGCTATTCCAGATTGGACAGTGCCCTATTTAGCTTACATGACCCGGGGTGAGTTACCTGAGGATGAGATCTCGGCCAGGCAGATAAACCGTTGGTCTAAGTTAATGACAATTGTCAATGGGGAGTTGCACCATTGCAGTGCTACAGGAGCGTTTCAGCGTTGTGTTTCTCCTGAAGAAGGCGGTGAGGTTTTGCGTGAAATCCACGAAGGAGATTGTGGTCATCATGCTGGCTCTAAATCCCTGGTGGCCAAGGCTTTTCGTCACGGGTTTTATTGGCTGACGACTCATGTTGATGCTGAGGACTTGGTCAAAAAATGTGATGGTTGTCAGAAGTTTTCACGTCGAGCTCATGTTCCGGCTCAGGAGCTGAGGATGATCCCAATCACTTGGCCGTTTGCAACATGGGGGCTTGACATGGTTGGACCTTTCAAGAGGTCCAAGGATAAGAAGACCCACCTCTTGGTGGCGGTTGATAAATTCACAAAGTGGGTCGAGGCAGAGCCGGTGAGCAAGTGTGATGCAGCCACGGCGGTTCAATTCATGAAGGTGATCTTCCGCTTTGGCTTTCCACACAGCATTATAACAGATAATGGCACTAATCTCTCCAAGGGTGCTATGAAAGAATTTTTTCAACGTGAGCATATCCTGCTTGATATATCATCAGTGGCTCACCCCCAGTCTAATGCTCAAGCGGAGAGAGCCAATCAAGAGATCTTGAGAGGTATCAAGCCCCGGCTTATGGTTCCTTTACAGCGAACGCCGGGTTGTTGGGTGGAGGAGTTGCCTTCTGTATTATGGATCATTAATACTACCCCCAACTGGTCTACAGGTTATACACCTTTTTTCATGGTCTACGGAGCAGAGGCGGTTCTCCCTAGTGACATCCGTCACGACTCACCTCGGGTGGCAGCTTATGTTGAAGCTGACAATGAAAAAGCACGCCAGGAAGCACTTGACCTGTTAGATGAGGAGCGTGACATCGCAGCGGCTCGTTCAGCGATTTACCAGCAAGATCTGTGCCGTTACCACAGCCGCCGGGTTAAAACCAGAAGTTTCCAAGAAGGCGATCTAGTGCTCCGACTCATCCAGGATCAGACTGATATGCACAAGTTATCCCCACCTTGGGAAGGACCCTTTGTGGTCAGCAAGAATCTGAACAACGGGTCATACTACCTTATCGATGTTCGAGAGCACAGAGATTCACGTAAATCGGAGGACGAGACCCACCGGCCGTGGAATATTGCTCATCTTCGGCCTTATTACACCTAAGCCATAGGCTCCTCTGATGTACATATTATAATAATGTATATATTAGGATCAATATAATAAAGTCGGCATGCCTGTCAAAGCAGAGCCTCTGTCGTTTTCTCTTTAAATCATGAGTTTTTTGGTCACTCGGGGACTTCTACTTTATAGAGCAAAGTTATGATTACCCTTTGATCCAACTTATAGGCCACAAAAAAACATTTGGGGGCTTGCTACCCAGGTTAAAGGGACCAAAGAGAGTATGTTGCAAAAGCACAACTCAAACACAGGTGCCCATTGAGCATAGCTCGGAAATATTGCTTGGGGGCTCTTTTGTTCTAAGGAACAAGAATTGCTATAACCCTTGTGATAGGCTTAAAAGCCAGGCTTGGAAGCCAGGTGTATTCACCTAAAACCCTGGGTTATCTTGCCTGTATGCCAGATGCTTCTCCATCAGGTAAACTTGATTGACCTGGCGAACTCTTAGCAGTCAATCTTTTCAACAAGACCCTAAACTGGTTAAGGTTAAAACGTCAGTTTCTCATGTGAGGGCACGGCTTACGGTTAGCAAGGAGAAGCTCAGGCTGATAAAGCCGCCTTCCTTGAAACTTGGATAAATCGGCCTGTGATGCATGATGCTACTCTGACCCCGCGTACTCATGATAAGTCTATCTTTAAATAAGAACTGAACTTATCCGAGTTAAAATGTTGATTGGGTAATGTGAGTGCCGGCTCACGGAAAGCGCGTACCTTCCAGTGGCTAATGCTAGTTTCATTGAAGAAGATATTTTGGCTTGGCGGCCTATGAAAGACTTGGATTTTTTCTGTTGATTTGATTTGAACGTCTTTTTGCATTTTTCTCTTGTGACATAGTAATACATGGTTGAAAATCAATAAGGCTTATAATGCCTTATGAGTCATATATGACATTAACCGGTGTTCATTAACCCGGCATGGTTGTTGACTATAAGTCGCCAGTATAAACTAACATGATATCCGGTGTTTTTTAACCCGGACTTGTTTTTAACCCGGCAATATATACTTACAAGTGCTCAAATTTTGGGTTATCACCCTTATTTCACTAGTTCGATAAACCGACAATGTGATCAAATATCACAGGTATGCTATATGCTCAAATATATGGTTATTCCTAAGTCCAGCTTTGGTTATAACTTATGATTATTTTCTATATCTATTGGGCAAACCTACGGTAAACCATGGGACACTCGTGATCTATTTTTGTATACAGGAACAGATTCAAAAAGCTGATATTATAAACATCAGTGGCAGCTATTCAATTAGCAGTTTCATGCAAAGCGGAACGTGCTCGATGGTACGACAGATTCAAAAGTTTTACTACTCTATTACAAGCCTCCACGGGCTAAATGAGACCAAAGTGTTTTCAAAAGCTCAAGTGCTTACAGCCGCCCGGCGGTTCAGTCTTCTTGGATTTGTTGCTCGGAGTCTTCGGCGTCATCCTTTGCCGGCTCTTCGTCTTCTTCCGCTGGCTGAAAAGTTGGTGATGACCAATCAATACCATATAAAGCTTCAAATTTAGCGTCATCATCTATAAGCTCAGACAGATCAACTTCAGGAGCAAAGGTGTGCTTACGGATTGGTGGGATTAAGTCCATCACTCTGTAAGCCGGAGTTGGCATCTTCTTATGCTCCCGGTCATAAGCCGGATGGTACTTGGAGAGGTCCGAGTCATTAGCAATCATTGTGGCCATTGGAGGAATTTCTTTTACACAGGCTGTGAAGTCCTTCTGATCGAAAGGAGTACCATCTTCTTTCAAACTTGGGTAACCGGTAGCTACCTCAGACGGGTCAAACTCTGGTACCCATGCCTTGACCCGACTCAAAGCTGTCACGGCGCCGGCTCTTGCAGATGATCGCTTTATTTCATCAAACCTAACATGCAGCACAGAGAGTTTCTTCAGAACATCTAACAGCGTAGTTGGTGCTTGACCTGTTGGTGAAATAGAGGCTAGGGCACGTTGAGTCCCAGTGTACAGCTGCTCAACAAGTATATAGACAGCTTTAAGCTTCATAAGCATGTCTTGATTGAGATTGCTGCTTCTGGGACCTGAGTATATTGCAGAATGATTAAATGGCAGGTTAGATGATCAAAATAATGATTCATTTTTGATGATTGATAAGGCGACTCACCAAAGATAGCTGAAACCATCTAATTCACACGGCTTTTTAAACCGGTAAGCTCAGTGGTCACTTCTTGAAGCGCTGCCTCTGCCTTCTCAACATGTTGGGTCAAAGCCGTCTTTTCATCCGCCCAGGTCTTTTTCTCAGCTTCAAAGCTGGTTTTCAGTTTTTCCGATTTAGACACACTGAACTGAAATTTTGACTCTGCCTTCCGGGTCTTATTTTCCTGAGTCACCAGCCGGGTCTTTGCATCATTCAACTGTCCTTCTAGTTCAGCAGTGGTAGCCTGTACAAAGTATGGAGTTATCAACATTTATATCAAGCTTACAAGATTACAAGTCTCAAGTATTTTGCCAGCAACAACACTTGACACTTGGGTGCTAATGTCTATCAACCAAAAAAATTCAAGACAACGACTCTCATGCATTAAGTCCCAAATACTTTGCAAGCAAGACTACTTGGCACTTGGGGGCTAATGCATACCGTTTGTTTTTTCTTCATCATGAGACGGAAGTGATATAACAATCCCAACCGACTCATGGGGGCTAGGCAGCCAAGATCTTTCTTTTTATCACAAGAAAACTAGGACCAGCTCATTCCCGTTGATTAAACCGGCCCTTGGGGGCTACACACGGAAAACTCAATTTGTACAAGCATCCGGTTTACATTTAAACCGGCCAAGGAGGGTTTCTAGGACAGCAGTTATGGATTTTTCTAAAGTCTACAATCTATTCAGTCTGGTCATAGCCAGTAGACTTGGGGGCTGGCAGGATATGTATACAAATTACTTAAAGCTGGAAGTCATACCTCATATTTTTGGTGCATCTGCTTCACCATATCAATTTCGAGGTCGCGGCTGGAGTGGACCTGGTTGAGATAGCCGGAGGGGATCTCATTGCTGCTCAGTTGGGTGTAATGAGAAATGTCAAACTTCTGTTTCCGCCTCTCAGTGACTTCTCGCTTGGCAGTATGTTTTGCTAGAGCTATTGGATTTCCCGGCTCTACAAAGCCCGTGCCAGTAATCAACACATCATCATCTTGAGGCTCTGACGGCTTAGAAGAACCCGAGGGGGCAGAAGTTGAAGGATTAATAGCAGTGCCACCAATGCTAAGATCTGGAATCTCAGGAGGGGTGACAGTGACAGGTTCTTCCGGCTATTTATCGGAATCCTCAGGGACAGAGACTTGTTGTTCCGGCTCAGTGATTTCAGGTGTTTCTGTTGGCTTGATCAATTTAGCCTTCTTGTTCGGCTTTGCTTGGCCGCTACAGAGGTTATGATAAGTCAGTATTAACATAAGAATATATGAAGTTATAGAGTAAAGCTAGTTGTTGTTACCCAGGGGCAGTCTTGAAAGCCGACATTTCAGTTTGTGATGAGCCGTCAGAAGAAGAATGAGCAAGTTCCTGGTCAATGATCATTAAAAGAGTTAAGTGACAAATAAGTAAGACCCGTCAGCAGATGAGGAAGGATTTTTCTAAATATTGAAGATTGACATGAACAAGTTCAAATAAACCCGGGGCCTAATGTTGGGGATATGACTATTAGGCATGACCCGCCAGGAGGGGCCGGGTCATCCTTATGACGATTCACCTCCATGAAGCCCAAGCGTATGATAGCGGTTCATAGATAGGCTGAGTCGAGGGCCCAAGCCCAAAGGCGGCTTAAGGCCCACGGTTATAAACCGCCATGTATCTATGACTTGTATTGTAAGGCATATGTAATTGGTCTCCGAGCCGGACATGTATATGAGCCGACCGGGACTCTCTAGACCGCAGTGCATCAACCTGTGTATATAAGGGGACGACCCGGCGGTGGCTTAGGGCAAGAAACAAGAGATCGAGAGCTAGGCAAGCGTATTCGCTCCGTGCTCATCGAAATCCTAGCAATACCACCTCAAACTAGATTAGGCCTTTACCTTCACCGCAAGGGGCCGAACCAGTATAAACTCCCCGTGTCTTTTGTCCTGTTTAACCCATTTAAGCTAACTTTGTCACGATGGCTCCATGACTAAGTCCTCACACTAGGACATCTGACGTGACAGTTCCACGACAGGTATGTCTCCTTATAAAATGGTTTATGGAAAAGCTTGTCATTTGCCTCATGAGTTAGAACATAAAGCATATTGGGCAGTCAAAGAGCTCAACTATGATTTCAAACTTGCTGGTGAAAAGAGGTTATTTGATGTTAGCTCATTAGATGAATGGAGAACCCAAGCTTATGAAAATGTAAAGTTATTCAAAGAAAAAGTTAAAAGATGGCATGACAAAATAATCCAAAAGCGTGAGTTTAAAGTCGCAGAATATGTTCTTTTGTACAACTCTCATTTTAGATTCTTTGCAGGAAAACTCCTCTCAAAATGGGAAGGCCCATATGCCATCGAGGAGGTTTACCGATCTGGAGACATTAAAATAAGTAATTCCGAAGGTACTAACCTGAAGGTTGTTAATGGGCTACGAATAAAGCATTGTATCTCAGGTACGCCTAGTAATGTTGAAAGTAATATTATCCAAACTTTGACACCGGAAGAACACATAAAAGAGTCCTTCCGGAACACTCCAAAATCATGAAAATAAGGAGGTACGTGATACGGTAAGTAAATGGACTCCGAAAAATCCGCAAAAATATTTTTTATTAGTTTTGAAATATTTTAGAATTCTGGAAAGAAAGAAACTACCAGGAAGCGTCCCCTAGTGGGCACAAGACACCAGGGCACTCCAGGCTTGCCTGGCGTGCCCAGGTGGGTTGTGCCCACCTGGGACACCTTCCGTACTCCATTTTTCTTCCATGTACTTGTCCTCCAAGATAAAAAAATCTATATATACTTCCCGAACCTGTTAATCACCGTATCGCAAAGAAATCCTCTGTTGTCTTTTCTTGCTGTTTTTTGCGTTGATTTGAAAATATGTCATCTCAAGACTCTGAGGGAGAGAGCTATGTTGCTGATCTCATCACAAACCCCAAGTCCTATGGGAATGAGAAGCACTATAGCTGGTCCTCCGAAGAAGAAGAAGATGAATCAATTCCTTCCGGTTCAAAAACGAAAGCATGGAGGCGTTATGCAAGAGGATAATAAAACATGAGATAGATAATTGCGAGTTGATGGTGGAGAATTTTACTCTCCGTCAGAAGCTGGAGGAAGCAAAGGGAAAACCCTCTACCTTGTCACCACCACCATTATCTGCTTCTTCACCACCACCATCTTCTTCACCACCAAAGGAGAACTAAGTATCGGGTATGGGCACTCCCCTTGGCTTCCGCCAAGCTTGGGGGAGGTGCCCCGGTATCGTATCATCCCACTACCTTTTTGCTTTTACTTATGTTAGTTCGATCTTTTTGCTTTAGATGAAATAAAGTTAGTTCGATCCTTTCTTCTTTGAAAGTTTGCTTAGTGATCAATCATTGTAATCGTGTGCAAGTTATATAATAAAGTTAGTTTGATTTCTTTCTTTCTCTGCTTTCATGTTGCAAATAAAAAAAGAAAAAGAGAAAGGAAATAAATCAATAAGATCATATACTAATCCTATGGTAGGTGATATCACCACATAAGGAAAAGTATAAGTAGGAAATTTTATTAGAGATTGACAAACATAGCATTAGTTAAAGATGCAACTCATGAAAGAATTAATAAGGGAAGAGAAGATTCACATATAAATATACCATCCTAGAAATCTTTTGTGATTGTGAGCCCTCATCAAAATATTATATGCCAAAATTGTTGACATTGGACAAGGAAGACAACTTAATGGTTTATGTTTGTTTATATTCACATAGAAGTCATATTGTCATAGATCCTTTAACATGTGATGCTTGGCCCCTATCTTTGCTAGCCAAAAAATCCGCACTAAGTAGAGATACTACTTATGCATCCAAAACCCTTAAACCCAAATCTTTTTCGAGTGTCCACCATACCTACCTAGGGATTGAGCAAGATCCCTCAAGTAAGTTGTCATCGGTGCAAAAAGGCAATAAAAATTGCTTCTAAAAGTGTAATATGATTTAGTGTAAGAGAAAATTGAGCGTTGTACGAACTTGGATGACAAAGAATAAAACCGACATGCTGCATAATAAAGGTTGTCATCTTAAGGGGCAATATAACATGATGTTCTCTTGCACTAAGGGATTGAGCATACAAACAAATAAGCGCATGGCAACCTCTACTTCCCTCTGCGAAGGGCCTATATTTTACTTTTATGTATTTAATTTTATGCAAAGAGTCAAAGTTTTCTTTATATTCCTTTTTTATTTTCTCCTTTGGCAAGCATCATGTGGTGAGGAAAGATCTAGGCACATATGTCCAGTTGAATATAGATAGCATCAGATATTATTGTTGACATCACCCTTGAGGAGAGTATGTTGGGAGGCGAAACTATAAGCCCCTATCTTTCTATGTGTCCGATTGAAAAGTTTTGCTCATGGGTACAAGGTGAGTGTTAGCAATCATAGAATACTATATGATGGTTGAGTATGTGGACTTGCCTAAAGGCTCCGACATGTGACTCTTCCTGAAAAGATGATGAATTGTAGTTGGAAAGTTGACTGAGAACATAGTTTGTTGGTTTCTAATAGAGTTTTTGCTTTATACTTCGATTGTGTGATGAACTATTACTTATTCATGAGAAGTATATGATGAAAGTTTTATGATAAAAGTCCTATGTCTAATTTTGTTTATAATAATCAACATGATGCTTCTATGTCCGTATTTTGTTTTTATCGACACCTCTCTCTCAAAGCATGTGGACATGTTTTTCAATTTCGGTTTTCGCTTGAGGACAAGCGAGGTCTAAGCTTGGGGAGTTGATATGTCCATTTTGCATCATGTTTTATTACTATTATTTATGATGTTTTTATCCTTAATAATGCTTTTTGGAGTAATTCTAATGCCTTTCCTCTCATAATTTGCAAGGAACACACAAAGAGGGAGAATTCTGGCAGCTGGAAATCTGGACCTGGAAAAGCTACGTCAGGCCACCTATTCTGCACAACTCGAAACAAGTTGAAACTTCATGGAGATTTTTTATGGATTATTTAAGAATTATTGGAGTAAATAACCACCAGAGGGGGGCCACTAGGTGGGCACAACCCACCTGGGCGCACCAGGGCCCCCAGGCGCGCCCTGGTGGATTGTGGCTTCCTCGGCCCACCTCCGGTGCCCATCTTCTGTTATATAAGTCATTTTTACCAAGAAAAAAAATAAGGAGAAGGCTTTCGGGACGCAGCGCCGCCGTCTCGAGGCGGAATTTGGGCAGGAGCACTTTTGCCCTCCGGTGGAGCGATTCCGCCAGGGGAACTTCCCTCCCGGAGGGGGAAATCATCGTCATCATCATCGCCAACAACTCTCCCATCTTGGGGAGGGCAATCTCCATCAACATCTTCAACAGCACCATCTCATCTCAAACCGTAGTTCATCTCTTGTATTCAATCTTGTTACCGGAACTATAGATTGGTGCTTGTGGGTGACTAGTAGTGTTGATTACATGTTGTAGTTGATTACTATATGGTTTATTTGGTGGAAGATTATATGTTCAGATCCATTACGCTATTTAATACTCCTCTGATCATGAACATGTTTATCATTTGTGAGTAGTTACTTTTGTTCTTGAGGTCACGGGAGAAATCATGTTGCACATAATCATGTGAACTTGATATGTGTTCGATATTTTGATAGTATGTATGTTGCGATTCCCTTAGTGGTGTCATGTGAATGTCGACTACATGACACTTCACCATATTTGGGCCTAAGGGAAAGCATTGTGGAGTAGCAATTAGATGATGGGTTGCGAGAGTGACAGAAGCTTAAATCCCAATTTATGCGATATTCCGTAAGGGACCGATTGGATCCAAAAGTTTAATGCTATGGTTAGAATTTATTCTTAATACTTTTCTCGTAGTTGTGGATGCTTGCGGGAGGGTTAATCATAAGTAGGAGGTTTGTTCAAGTAATAACAGCACCTAAGCACCGGTCCACCCACATATCAAATTATCAAAGTAGTGAACACAAATCAAACCAACATGATGAAAGTGACTAGATGAAATTCCCGTGTACCCTCAAGAACGCTTTGCTTATCATAAGAGACCGTTTTGGCCTGTCCTTTGGCTCAAAAGGATGGGGACACCTTGCTTCATACTTGTTACTATTATCGTTACTTGCTCGTTACAAATTATCTTGCTATCAAACTACCTAGTACTTACAATTTTAGCACTTGTAGACATTACCTTACTGTAAACTACTTGTCATTTCCTTCTGCTTCTCGTTGGGTTCAACACTCTTACTTATCGAAAAGAGCTACAATTGATCCCCTATAATTGTGGGTCATCAATGCTCAGTCCGAAGACAATGCTGAAGCTGAAGATCACAATCAACAAGAGCAAAGTTTTTGCCCAGCTCATCCTCGCGTGGCCAATGAAGTTCAGATTGAGAAGATCATCGATAGTATCAATGCACCTGGTCCTCTCACTCAATCTAGAGAAACATGGCTAGCAAACTTCTGTGGGCACTTTGCATTTGTCTCTATATCTGAACCCAAGAATGTTGATGAAGCCTTCATGGAACTTGAGTGGATTCAAGCTATGCAAGAAGAGCTTCAACAATTTGAGCTGAACAATGTGTGGGAGCTAGTGAAACGTCCCGATCTTTGCAAGCACAATATTATTGGCACCAAATGGATCTATCGCAACAAGCAAGATGAGCATGGTCAAGTTGTCAGAAACAAAGCTCATCTCGTTGCCCAAGGTTACACACAAGTGGAAGGGATTGACTTTGATGAAACCTTTGCTCTTGTGGCTAGGCTTGAAGCCATTCCTATACTGCTAGCCTATGCCAACCACAACAACATTATTCTGTACCAAATGGATGTGAAGAGTGCATTCCTCAACGGCAAAATTGAAGAAGAAGTATATGTAGCTCAACCTCCTGGTTTTGAAGATCCAAAGCGTCCTGATATGGTCTACAAACTCAACAAGGCACTGTATGGCCTCAAACAAGCTCCTCGCACTTGGTATGACACACTCCAAGACTTCCTGAAGAGCAAAGGCTTCAAACCTGGTTCTCTGGATCCTACTCTATTCATGAAGACATATGATGGAGAGCTGTTTGTATGTCATATCTATGTGGATGACATTATCTTCGGCTGCACCAATAAGAGATATAGTGACGAGTTTGGACATATGATGCAAGTGCAATATCAGATGTCCATGATGAGAGAGCTGAAATTTTTTATTGTCTTCAAATCCATCAACAGAGAAATGGCATCTTCATATCACAAGAAAAATACCTCAAAGATTGCCTGAAGAAGTTTGGAATGCAAGACCGCAAAGGGTACACGACGCCAATGCCAACCAAAGAGGCCCCGACGACAATGGTAAAGAGTTTGATCAAAAGGTATATCTCTCCATGATTGGTTCTTTATTGTATTTATGTGCATCTAGGCCAGATATAATGCTTAGCGTTTGCATGTGTGCCCGATTCCAAGCGGCACCAAAAGAATCGCATCACCTCGTGGTGAAGCGAATACTTTGATATTTGGCTCACACCCCAGTGCTAGGATTATGGTATCCAAAGGGCTCAGAGTTTGATCTAGTTGGATTCTCAGATGCTGATTATGCTGGTGACAAGGTTGATCGCAAGTCCACATTAGACACATGTCACTTTCTTGGACGATCTCTTGTCTGTTGGTCTTCAAAGAAGCAGAACTATGTATCACTCTCCATTGCTGAATCTGAATACATTGCTGCTGGATCTTGCTACGCCCAGCTTCTCTGGATGAACCAAACCCTCAAGGATTATGGCATCAACATGAAGCATGGGCCCCTCTACTGCGAAAATGAAAGCGCCATCAAGATTGCTAACAATCCATTTCAACACTCAAAGACAAAGCACATTCAGATCTGTCATCACTTTCTCAGAGATCATGTTATGAAGGAAGACATTGATATCATTCATGTCAACACTGAAGAGCAATTGGCAGATATCTTCACAAAGCCCTTGGATGAGAAAAGGTTTTGCAAGCTGCGGTGTGAGCTAAATATCTTAGAATCCTTGAATGTCCTGGGAATGGACACACATCCTCACGCTTATGCATATTGATGACTTAGGTTCGCAACACACGAAGTAATGTATATCTTCAATTCATGAAGACTTACCCTCTGAGTGTGAATACATTAATGTGGAATTTGACTTCGAAGTGCCACGATACTTGTGCGCCGTGTCTGGGTCTAATATTTCCTGTACGGTGGGTAACGCCACCACCAACCTTTCCTGAAGATTTTCATTTGGCGTCTTGATTGCTTTATGTCGGTGCAAGAAACCATGGGTCTATTGCCCAACTGTGCACAGGCACAAGATCAAGATTGAAGCACCGGCTCAAGCCGAAGATCAAAGATCCAAGAGATTTAAAGAACCAACGTGCAACTCAGAGAGGCCAAGATCGAGCCAAAGGAGTGAGATATCGGCAAGAGAAGGGCCTCCCTGGCCGGGCAGGCGAGCCCGGCAAGGGGCGAGGCCACCACCAGAGGCAAGCAGCCAAGACTCCCCGGCAGGGCCTGCCTGGGCTCACAGGGTCGAACCACCCCACCAACCACTCAAGCATGACCCACGTCATTATTAATGAGGTGCCAAGCCGCAAGATCGTTAAGTGGCAGCCATTCGCCACACGGCAGCCATTCCCTACAGAAGAAACCCACAGATGACACCCGTCTTGCGACATGTCAAGGGAACAGGCGCAGAGCTGGCAGGATAGCCCGGCAGGCCTTGCTGGGCAACCAGTGATGTGACACTAAGAGGCACATTTAATGCACCCTATCAGGCCGCAGAGTTAGGTATGATAGCACTGTTTGCTATCATATCAGTGGATAATGACCACTTTGCCACTGTGGTGACCCCTTGATCTATAAAGGGAGGCCCATGGCACTTGTAGAAGGGGTTAGAAGGTTGGAAAGTTGACGAGCCTAAGCCACCATACGCGCGTAGTCATTGCAGCCCTGAGGCAGACCTTGCCAGGCAAGTGTACTATGCACCACCAGACTCATTCCACCATCAATCCACCAAAGCAGGAGTAGGGTCTTACGCCTCGCGGCGGCCCGAACCTGGGTAAATTGCTTGCGTGCTCTGGGCCGTGCTGCCGTGCGCTAATCTGCTCTTTGTGCAATGCGACGTCCCCCCACCGAACCAGCAAGGGGCCGCCCGGTCCCATAGGTGGCCGCGGATATCCCGCGACATCTTTGGCGCGAGGTAGGGGGCTCACTTGTGAGAACCTGAAAGCGTGCGCAGCGCGTCATCTTCATCGCCATCTTCATCTTCGACATCTCCATCGACCATGGCGCCCAAGAAGAAGAAATCCGGCCCTTCGACCCATCTGTCCACCTCAAAGGCTCCGCCGCCCACGGCCTCGTTGCCTCGGAGGGCATAGAGGCGAGCGAGGACGTGAACGCTGCTTATACGCCTCCAACGTATCTATAATTTATGAAGTATTCATGCCATGTTTACAACAACTTTATATGGTTTTGGTATGATTTGCATGGAACTAACCCGGACTGGCCCTGTTTTTAGTAGAACTACCGTGGTGTTGATTTTTTTGCAGAATTGAAAGTTCTCCAAATGAGCTGAAACTTTTTGATCATTTTTTTGGAACAAAAGAGATCCTGAAGCTTCGTGGAAGGACCAGAAGGTGAAGGACTAGGGCACAAGACACCGGGGCGCGCCTGGGCCCTTGTCCGTGCCCCGGTGGGTTGTGCTCACCTCGGCGCCCATCTTCGCATGAAACCGACGCCAAAAAATCCTTCAAATAGAGAAACCATCAGAAATAACCCTAGATCAGAAGTTCCGCTGCCGCAAGGCTCTGTAGCCACCAAAAACCAATCTAGACACCGTTCCGGCTCCCTGCCAGAGGGGGAATCATCTCCGGTGGCCATCTTCATCATCCCGGTGGCCACCATGATGAGGAGGGGGTAGTCCACCCTCGGGGCTGAGGGTTTGTACCAGTAGCTATGTGTTTAATCTCTCTCTCTCTCTCTCTCGTGTTCTTGAGATGTCATGATCTTGATGTATCGTGGGCTTTGTTAATATAGTCGGGTCATATGGTGTTTTCCCCTCTCTATCTTGTTGTGATGAATTGAGTTTTTCCCTTTGAGATTTCGTTGTTATCAGATTGAATACTTTTATGGATTTGAGAACACTTGATATATGTCTTGCAACTGAATACTCGTGGTGACAATGGGGTATAGTATTGATTCACTTGATATATGTTTTTGCACTCAACTCACAGATTCCCAAGGTGACATTGGGGTAATCTATGCATAGGGTCACGTTCTTGTCTTTGTTTCTCCGGTAGAAATCCTGGAGCACTCTTTGAAGTTCTTCATGTTGGATTGAATATTATGAATCTGAATTTGCTTTGGTGTTATTTTAGTACGAACTCTTGGTTAGATCGACCGGAAAGAATAGCTTGGTGTTATTTTAGTACGAACTCTAGGATAGATTGATCGGAAAGAATAGCTTTGAGGTGGTTTCGTACCCTACAAACAATTCCGTCTTATGTTCTCCGCTAGATAAGAACTTTGGAGTGATTCTTCATCTCACTTTGAGGGACGGTTGTATGATCAAATTATATTAGCACTGTTGAGAGATTGCACTAGCAAAAGTACGGATCCTATGCCTCATTTTCAAGCATTGTAATACCGTTTTTGTGCCCGTTTACTATTTGTTACCTTGTTGTTTTTATTTATTCAGATTATAAAAATATATTTCTACCATCCATATTACACTTTTATCACCATCTCTTCGCCGAACTAGTGCACCTATACAATTTCCCATTGTATTGGGTGTGTTGGGGACACAAAAGATTTCTTGTATTTGGTTGCAGGCTCGTTTGAGAGAGACCATCTTCATCCTACACCTCTCGCGGATTGATAAACATTAGGTCATCCACTTGAGGGAAAATTGCTACTGTCCTACAAAACTCTGCTCTTGGAGGCCCAACACGTGTCTACAAGAATAAAGTTGCATAGTAGACATCAAGCTCTTTTCTGGCGCCGTTGTCGGGGATGTTAGTGCTTGAAGGTATATCTTTAGATCTTGCAATTGAATCTTTTAGTTTCTTGTTTATCACTAGTTTGGTCTATAAAAGAAAACTACATAAAAAATGGAATTTAGGTTGCATCATATTATTGATCATCTTTATAATATTTTTCTTGAAAATGATGGTTTGAAAAATTGTGCTCAATTGTTAGAGGAAGAAGTCAATAAAATGCTTGACACAAAATATTTGAATGATGAGCATGACTGCAATGTTGTTAGTGTGAATTCTTTGAATATCCAAAATGCTAATGATGATTGCACAAGTCATGACAAAAATGTTTCTTATAAGCATGTCACTTTTTGTGGAGTGAATTGGGAGTGCCTTTGCACACCAAAAAGGGAAGATAGATTTTGTAAGAAGCATAAATATTTAGAAACCAAAAAGTTGCAAGAGAGGCTAGATGATTGTGCTGAAAGATGTAATTTTTTCGCCATCCTTGTGAACTTTGCAATGAATGTGGTCATTTAAATCTCCAATGCAAATTATTTCATGATCAAATCATGTCCAAAAATTGTGATAACTTGATTACCCTTGAGCATCATAAAGAGCTTAGTCTTCTTTTGGGGTATGAAGAAATGAAACGTATAACTAAGGGTTTTCCAAATCCCGAGAGATTTCTTGATTTTGATCTAGAAGAAATTTATATGTTTTGTGCGGTAAATTGCATTGAGAATCCTTATATTGCCAACTACCTAAAGACAAGAAAACAAATGGAATATGAAGAGAGTACTAATGAAAGGGAATATGTTTCCTAATACCCTCCTAGTGTTTATTATGATGAATCAGGTAACAAGGAGGAGCTTCCTATCCAATCAATCTCTTCAACAAGAAGCTTGAAAATTTTAATTAAAACCACACATGATGTGGTGAATAAGAAGAAAAGAAGAAAGAATAAAGGTAAGAAGGTATCTCTCCCAAATAATGTTGCTCCTATCACCATTCTGCCTCATGAAAGTGAATCAAAAATGTTGATGGAGGATGATGATATTGAGTATGATTTTGTGATACCTACTACTTTTTGTAATGATTATGACTGGGAAGACAACGATATCCCTTATGATCTTGAAAATATTTTTAGCACTTGCTTGGAAGAATATGATAATATTGTTTGCTATACTATTGGTGCCATTCATGCTATTGATAAGGATGATTGTGATGATATGCAAAACCACAAGCTTCGGGATGCTATGTTTAATGAGTATGACATGATTGAAGATTTATTTGCTAGAAATAATGCTTGTCCTAAGCTTGGAGATGCTTTGCTTAATGAATATGATCCTTTGATTCCTTCTACTTTCGATAAGGAAATTTATTATGATGATAGCATGCCTCCTATTTATGATGATTACATTGATAAAAGTGGGTTTGGAAGAGTGTCAACTCTAGGTAGTAGTGATCCCACTATTTTGGAGGGTGTTGAAACTTATTACAATATTGATGAAAGTGGATTTGGAGAGGTCATGACTTTATTTAGTGATACATCCACTATTTTGGAAGAGGTTTCAATTGATTATGACAATGAAGTTGCTATCTGTGGTTATATTTATGATGACATGTATGCCATAAAGAGTGATAAATCTTATATGCTTGTGCATCATGAAAAGAGTGCTGTATGTGATGGTTATATTGTTGAATCCATTCATGATGTTTCTGAAAATTATTATGAGGAAGGAACTTATGCTCTTACATATCTCAGTAATATCAAGTTTCTTCTCTATGTGTTGATTGTTTTGAAGTTACACTTGTTTTGTCTTCCTATGCTAGTTGATTCTTGCTCCCATAAGTTTTTTGCTCACAAAATCACTATTCCTAGGAAGTGGGTTATACCTAAATGTGCTAGTCATATGCTTCGTGATGCTCTCTTTATGTTTCAATTCTTATCTTTTATGCGAGCATCATTGAAATCATCATGCCTAGCTTAAAAGGCATTAAAGAAAAGAGCTTGTTGGGAGACAACCCAACACTTTTACCTGCTATTTTTACGTGTTAACATGATTATGCTACTGTAGTAATCATTTTTATTGCTTTTGTTTCAATAAAGTACCAAGTAAAGCCTTTGGGATCATGTTGGGTGATAGTTGATTTGACCCTGCTGAAAAACAGAAACTTTTGCGCTCACGAAAATAAGTCTCATTTTAACAGAAGAGTTGTTTTGAGTTGATTCTTTTTGAAGAAGTTTAATATACAAATTGGTCACGTGCTCCTAATTTTTTCATAATTTTTGGAGTAGCATAAGTATGGTAGTTATCCAGATTACTACATACTGTTCTGTTTTTGACAGATTCTGTTTTCAACACATAGTTTGCTTGTTTTCTAGTTTCTATGGCTTATATTGCTCAATATAAATTGTGGAAATGATATGCTACAGTAGGCATTGTGCGGAAACAATTATTAATCTTGTCTTTGACAGTACCAAAGTGAAATGGTTTGCTCTTTATCATACTAACCTATCTCACGAAGTTTCGTTAAGTCTTGTGTGATTGAAGTTTTCACGTTTTGGGTGAGATCTCGATATGAGGAGAATAAGGAGTGACAAGACCCTAAGCTTGGGGATTCCCAAGGCACCCCAAGGTAATATTCAAGGAATATCCAAGCAACTAAGCTTGGGGATGCCCCAGAAGGCACCCCCTCTTTCGTCTCCAACATTATCGGTAACCTCATTTGGAGCTATGTTTTCATTCGTCATATGATATGTGTTTTGCTTGGTGTGTCATTTTCTTTTTTTAGGATTTTCTTGATGTTATTTAGAATAATGTTTTTCATCTTTTATTTCAATAAAAGTGGCAAGGATAGCCTTTACCATGCTTATCTTGCAAGTCTACATGTTGCTGTTTGAAAACAGAAAGTTTACCGCTGTTGCAAAAATTCCCTAGGAAAGTCAGAATGTGATAAAATGTTGAAACTTTTTGCACAATAAGCTCTGATAAATTTTCTACAGTGTGATAAATTTTCATAATTTTTGGAGTTAAAGAAGTATTGATACTCTTGCATTCTTTATAGACTGTACTGTTTTGGCAGATTGCTGTTTTGTATGCATTGGTTGCATATGTTTGCTTGTTTAATGATTCTATTTGAGGATAGGAGTATTAAATATGCAGAGGAATTTAGTATGCAATGTTGAATAATAATTTTAGTGATTTTCTACAGTAGAGAATGATAAGGTTTTTGCATTGGTTTATACTAACTTATCTCACAAGTTCTTGTTGAGTTTTGTGTGGATGAAGTTTTTCGGATTTAGGAAAAACTGTGATATGAGACGAATTAAGTAGACGCAAAAGCTCAAGCTTGGGGATGCCCAAGGCACCCCAAGATAATATTTCAAGAAGTCTCAAGCATCTAAGCTTGGGGATGCCCCGGTAGGCATCCCACCTTTCTTCTTCAACAGTTATCGGTTAGTATCAGTTGAGCCTAAGTTTTTGCTTCTTCACATGATGTGTGCTATTCTTGAAATGTAATTTTGTTTTGTTTTTCTTGCTGTTTTAATAAAATACTTAGATCTGATAGTTTTTAAATAAAATAGAGTCCTCAAATAGTTGCCAGGGAGGCTAAGTAAGCGGCACTCTCATCCCGTCGATGAAGCTCTTTTCTATGGAATTGCTCTAGTGCTTCACTTATATATTTTTGAGCATGGTGTGCTTTATTATTTTTTGAAGAAATTCTCTCTTGCTTCACTTAAATTATTTTGAGAGAGAAATATTATGCTCATGATCTTCACTTATATTTGTTTGAGCTTATCAAGAGCAACACATGAAAATTAGCCCCAAAGTGATAGATACCCAAGAAGGATATTATAAAAAGTTTCATGAAGATCATTGGACAAAATAAACTTGATTCCTTGTAATTGTTTTGAGATATGATGATGTGATATGTGAGTCATGTTGATGAGTAATTATGCTTTAGTAAGAATATTGGTGTTGAGGTTTGTGATTCCCTATGCAAGCACGAAAGTCAATAGTTGTGCAATGAAATTATGTCCTACTTGTGGTGCATTACTCGGTGTTAATTATGCTTAATGCTAGCTTATGAGATTATTCGTTTCTTGGTTGAACGCTTCTCAATCTTTTGCTAGCCTTCATTTTGCACTAAGTATGATCACTACTTGTGCATCAAAAATCCTTTAAACCAGTTTTGCCACATGAGTCCACCATAGATACCTATATGAGGTGTTCTTTTGCCGTTCTAAGCAAATTTGTATGTGCCATCTCTAATTTTCAAAATAAATTTCTCTTTTGTGTGCTCGTACCGCTCGCGAGGCGGTGAGGGGTGGCCAATATTTTCCATGCTAGATGTGTTATTCTCACGATGAGTGTTTATTCACTTGTCATTGCATGAGAGTAAGGCAAAGGTGTTAGGGATGCCCAGTCCCAAAACAAAAAATGAATTTACTTTATGTTGTCAAATAATAAATTCATTAGAAAGTGTTGGTATGGAGGGCACTCGTTGATACGGTTAGCCATGGAAAGTGAAAGTATGGTTGAAAAAGGAATAAACTTTATTTTCTGTTTGGGAACCGCCTGTGATATATCTAGCATGGAAAGTGTTGGGAGCTCTAAGTCGTTTTCGTTGGTGGGAAAAGTATGCCTCTCAAAATGTTTTTATCTCTCAATTTTCGCTCTGACCTCTAGCACCTCTAAAAATCCCTACTTCCCTCTGGGAAGGGCCTTTATTTTACTTTATGAGTCTCCGTCTTCTCTTATAAAAGCACCAACTAGGGGGCACTATGATCGGAATTGAGCATTGGGTGTAGCTAATATGCGAGTGTGTTTCATGAATGGATCAATGATTGAGCATGATGGGCTAGGGATAACTTATTTTAGCATTGATATTTTGAAAGACATGGTTGCTTATTGGTATGCTTGAGTATTGAAATCTTCATGTCAAAACTAGACTATTGCTTTGAACCAGATAAAAGTCCAAATGTCCATACTACAAAAGAAAAGAATATGTGATGAATATGATAGGTAGCTTTCCACAAGAAATATTCCATTTTCAATTGCTACTTTATCATGATAAGTTTAATGAGAAAGAGTTGTTGTTATTGTCGGCGTCCTGGGAACGGGGGTCCCCAGACTTGCCTGCCTGCGGCCCATGGCGTGGCTCCACCAGTGGCCCTGTATGGCCCATCTTCGCCAGCAAACACTCAAGACCCTCGCGAGGGGCCAAGCCTCGCGAGGCGAATGATGCAAGTCCTGCTCAGGGCAGTCTCACCAGGCTGGTTCGCGAGGGGCGGAGAGATCAAGGCAAGGGACACCTCGCGAGGTTTCTGTGATGCAAGTCATGACGACTAGAGCCAGGCGGGCGCCAGCGCGCATAGTGTCCTCGTTTCCTCTTTGGTGCTAAAGGGGCAAGCGTAGGCAAGGAGTCCTGAGGCATCAGGCAAAGGTTTCTATATCGGTGCAACAAGACCAAGACCAGAAGGATGATAGGACGGAGGTCACCGTGGAGCCCAAGATGGCGTCACCACCAGAGCCTCTGGCAGGTGAAGACCACCTTTAGTCGGGATAACTTGTACTGGTTGTCCCCCTTCGAATTTGGCTGTTGTTAGATCCCTTCCCGCTCAATATTTGGGGAGAGGACCAGGGCCTCTATAAATAGGACTAGCCACCACCATAGAGGGGGACGGATCATCCAGATGACCCTCAACCACAAAAGTTCACCAAGCACAAGAGCACGTCTCCTCAGGAGGCTGTTCTTCCCTCGTAACCGTTCATCCTCAGCCCAAGAGGCAATCCACCACACCACACTGGAGTAGGGTATTACACCACATCGGTGGCCCAAACCAGTATAAACTCTTGTGTCTCTCCTTTTGTGGGTTCGACGCGCTAAGCTTTGAGATCGCGGTGAGAGTGAGGGCGCGATTAGTTAGGGAGAGATCTTCATGGGCACCCTAGTGTTCGAACCTCAAGGGTTTTGCCAGAACCCGTAATCCGACATTTATGATGCCAGGAAAACTGATTGAAATTATCATTGATCAAACTTGTGCACTTTGCTAGCATTCACACTTCATAAATTATTTCTTTTATCATTTACCTACTCGAGGACGAGTAGGAATTAAGCTTGGGGATGCTGATACGTCTCCAATGTATCTATAATTTATGAAGTATTCATGCCATGTTTACAACAATTTTATATGGTTTTAGCATGATTTGCATGGAACTAACCCGGACTGACGTTGTTTTCAGCAGAACTACCGCCGTGTTGATTTTTTTGCAGAACTTAAAGTTCTCCAAATGAGATGAAACTTTTTGACCATTTTTTTGGAACAAAAGAGACCCCCGAAGCTTCGTGGAAGGACCAAAAGGTGAAGGTGTAGGGCACAAGACACCGGGGCGCGCTTGGGCCCTTGTCCATGCCCCGGTGGGTTGTGCTCACCTCGAGGCCCATCTTCGCGTGAACCGACGCCAAAAAATCCTATAAATAGAGAAACCATCAAAAATAACCCTAGATCAAAAGTTCCGCCGCCGCAAGGCTCTGTAGCCACCGAAAACCAATTTAGACCCCGTTCTGGCACCCTGTCAGAGGGGGGAATCATCTCCGGTGGCCATCTTCATCATCCCGGTGGCCACCATGATCAGGAGGGAGTAGTCCACCCTCGGGGCTGAGGGTTTGTACCAGTAGCTATGTGTTTAATCTCTCTCTCTCTCTCGTGTTCTTGAGATGTCACGATCTTGATGTATCGTGGGCTTTGTTAATATAGTCGGATCATAAGGTGTTTTCCCCTCTCTATCTTGTTGTGATGAATTGAGTTTTTCCATTTGAGATTTCGTTCTTATCGGATTGAATACTTCTATGGATTTTAGAACACTTGATATATGTCTTGCAATTGAATACTCGTGGTGACAATGGGGTATCGTAGTGATTCACTTGATATATGTTTTGCCACTCAACTCGCGGATTCCCGAGGTGACATTGGGGTAATCTATGCATACGGGTTGATGCACGTTCTTGTCTTTGTTTCTCCGGTAGAAATCTTTGAGCACTCTTTGAAGTTCTTTGTGTTGGATTGAATATTATGAATCTGAATTTTCTTTGGTGTTATTTTACTACGAACTCTTGGTTAGATCGATCGGAAAGAATAGCTTGGTGTTATTTTAGTACGCACTCTATGATAGATTGATCGGAAAGAATAGCTTTGAGGTGGTTTCGAACCCTACAAACAATTCCGTCTTATGTTCTCCGCTAGATAGGAACTTTGGGTGATTCTTCATCGCACTTTGAGGGACGGTTATATGATCCAATTATATTAGCACTGTTGAGATATTGCACTAGCGAAAGTACGGACCCTAGGCCTCATTTTCAAGCATTGCAATACCGTTTTTGTTCCCGTTTACTATTTGTTACCTTGCTATTTTTATTAATTCAGATCATAAAAATATATTTCTACCATCCATACTACACTTTTATCACCATCTCTTCACCGAACTAGTGCACCTATACAATTTGCCATTTTATTGGGTGTGTTGGGGACACAAGAGATTTCTTGTATTTGGTTGTAGGCTCGTTTGAGAGAGACCATCTTCACCCTACACCTCTCACGGATTGATAAACCTTAGGTCATCCACTTGAGGGAAAATTGCTATTGTCCTACAAAACTCTGTGCTTGGAGGCCCAACACGTGTCTACAAGAATAAAGTTGTGAAGTAGACATCAGCTGCCGGGGGCGTGACTGGAGCAGGTGGCGCTCTAGCATTTGGGGTTATCTTATTTGCATTTGGATTTGACCGTAGTCGGTCTATGTGTGGATTTTGGATGATGTATGATTTAATTTATGTATTGTGTGAAGTGGCGATTGTAAGCCAACTCTCGTTATCCCATTCTTGTTCATTACATGGGATTGTGTGAAGATGACCCTTCTTGCGACAATACCTACAATGCGGTTATGCCTCTAAGTCGCGCCTCGACACGTGGGAGATATAGCCGCATCGTGGGCGTTACAAGTTGGTAATCAGAGCCATCCCCGACTTAGGAGCCCCCTGCTTGATCGAATCGCTAGCGTTGTTGATTCTAGAACAAAAATGTTTTGAGTCTTAGGATTATATATATCGGAGAGTAGGATTCTTTTTACTCCTCAGTCCCTTCGTCGCTCTGGTGAGGCCTCCTGACGTAGAAGTTTTGACTCTTCTCTCCTCAAATTTCACAAAAAAAAATTTAGGATCACGCGGGTATCTTGGAATCGTTCTGATGGTTTTGTGACGAGAACATTGTTCTTGGTGCCTCCTGACATTTAGGGGTTGTGGCAGTGTCCCGGGGAGTTGAGTTCCGAGGTGTTGTCGTCACAATTTTATCGTTGCAGTTCTGGAATACCTGAGTTTCGCCGACATCGATGCCACCCAGTACTGGGGCGGGAGTTCGGGAGTATTGCCATAACTCGTATAACGGATGCTTTTCGAAGGTTGAGGTACACGATTTCCGAAGGTTTCTTGGTTATGTGTTGACGGATGGATACAGCTGGATCTAGGGATTGCTAGTTTGTGTCCCCTGTATCCCCAACACCAGATTGCATAACCAGAAAGTTTCGGGAGTTTATAGGTGGGATTCAAGTAGCTCTTAGCATTTCTTCCCGCAGATATTTGATTTGTGATTGGGTAATCCTTACCACTTATTTGTTCCAGTTGCACCTTGCTATTTTATTCATCAATCTCTTATCAAGTGGCTTCTCACCTTATGGAAGTGCGATGATTTACTATGGAATTCATTCGTTCATCCTTGTTCGAATGTTTATTGTGAAGACTATATGTTGCAATTTCTATCCGTTGTTTCAACTTGTCTATTTGTCTATCAAGATGCTAACGGATGTCACCCTCTTCAGGATGGCTCCGCCAACGCGTCAGAATCCGGAACGCAATAAAGGGAGTCAGGCGAACCCTCCGCCACCATCTCCGCCTCCGGAGGCATGGCAAGCTATCATGGCAGCCACCAACGCCAATGCTCAGATGATTTTGCAACTCTTGCAAGAACGCACCCAAGGGCAAGGCAATCAAGGAAATCAAGGCCAAGGCAACAATCAGCCTCACTTCGCTACCCTCAACCAGTTCCTCGCAAATCAGCCCAAGTCTTTTAGCTACTGTGCCGAGGCCACAGACGCCGATGATTGGCTCATGGACATCAACAAGCATTTTGAATGTAGCAATGTCAGGCCTGAGGACTTTGTCAAGTTCGCTTCTTTTCAACTCAAGGATCAAGCTGCCGAGTGGTATCAACAATACAAAGATTCCAGAGGAGGTCGTGTGATTACCTAGGATGATTTCCGTCGAGACTTCAAAGCTCACCACATTCCACAAAGTGTTGTTGAGAGCAAGCGTGAGGAGTTCCGCAATCTCAAGCAAGGCAGCATGTCCGTGTATCAATACAATACTCAGTTTCAGAAGCTCGCTCGCTTCGCTAAGCAAGACGTTCCTGATGAAAAGGGCATGATCTGTCAATTCAGAGGTGGCATTAGAGAAGATCTGCAATTACCTCTCGTGCTTTTTGAGCCGACCAAGTATGATGATTTCTACAATATGGCACTGAAGCAAGAGGCTGCTCAGCTCAAGTGTGAGGCTTCTAAGAAGAGAGTCAGGGATGCAGTTCAGTCTTCTTCTTCCTCACTAGTGGCTGCTAAGAAACAGAAGTTCTGGTTGCCTCCTCCTCCTCCGTTTCGTCAGCCTTTCCAGCAGAAGGACAAAGGTGGCCATGGATCTTCCCACCACTGTCACGATCGGATTTTCGGGATATAAATTCCCAGAGAAACGGCCTGTGTGCTCACCAGCCCCAGGATTACTGTTAGCTGATGAGGTACCAACTTGATACAAGAATTCCAAGCAAGTACAAAAATATGCAGTACAAGACCATTGTGGCCTAGGAGTACAACATTTGGATTCTAATGGCTGAGGGCGGAAGCGATTGGATACATCTGCGTCTATGGGACTCCATTTCCCACAAGAAACAGCTGACCAGGATAACTCCTATCTTCGCAAGGCTGCAAAAGTCAATGCGTAGGTTCCGAGGTTGTCACCGCGATGCTTATCTCCAAGCAAGGAATCTGGCCAAGACAATAGCCAGGGACAAGCCAGTGAGTACGTTTGAATGTACTCGAAAACATTAAGGACACAGGTATAATATATCAAACATGCTCCGGGTTATTATGTGATCAAAAGTCTGTCACGAAGTATACGAAAAACCATGATGCACACATGTGGGTGAAAATAAACGAATATAAAGTACTGGGTGCCAAGCGAGGGTCTGAATGACTCCTCGAGAGGAAACTACAAGAATAGTAATACTGGTGCCAAACGAGGGTCTGAATGACTCCTCGAGAGGAAACTGCAAGAATAATAATACTGGTGCCAAACGAGGGTCTGAATGACTCCTCGAGAGTAAACTGCAAGAATAATATTGCCGCAGTCGGGCGTCTGAGCGACACCACAAAAAGGGCTTATAAGGGAATAATCACAGTGAATATCCAGGAGGTAGAACGATCCCAGGGATACTCAAAAAAAATACATAATGTAAATGGTTAGTCCAAAATAATAAAGATCACAATCTATATGTGCCATAATCTTAAACAATATTAAGTTCAGTCGTTTCTCCATCCGAAAACCGATAATATGGTCTAGTCAAACCGTACCTCCATCCGAATACCGTTACTGAGCTCTAGCTAATTCGTTCTCCATCCGAAAACCGTCACTGAGTTCTAGTCAAACCGTTCTCCATCCGAATACCGTTACTAGATTCAACTCAGACTGTGGTCTTTACTCAAGAACATGACTATCCAACAGGATATTTCCTCTGCAGAGGGAGTACCATTTTCCACGAGTAACGGGTTTACTTAGTCCCTCGGGACTAATTCCGTCTACGGTCTTTTAATTGAAAACACGCTTGACCTGCACACACCAGCTTAACTCACCGGTGTCTGGAATCACCCACGACACCTGCCAAGCAAAACTCTAAGTGGGGAGGCTACAACCTCGACGTAGCATGGGATCAAATTTCTATTCGCGCGCTCTAAGGGGGTGCCCCCCCTCTCGGACCCAACCGGAAACACCCATGCCCCCTGACCAAGTGGCATGCCTACCGGAGGCCTCCGGTATCTTCCACTATGGCCCCTCTGTACGGTGTGTGCTTTGGTAGGGGTTGACAACTTACTGAACCATACCCTGTCCCCTGCAGGGACAAGTGGTGGTACCAACAAATAAGGGAGCTATTGATCAAGACTCGGTCTACAACCGACTCAGGGGGTCCAAGTATCCTCCAACAATATTACCCTTTATGAAATAAATCACCACTCCTCAAACCTCACCATGCCATGCCGGACATACTCGTCTCGACGAGGGACTAGGGACAAGCTCGTGTCTACCCAAGACCACGACTTTCCCGGCTTCCTACCGGTATGCATGAGGAGCTCACGAGGATGATCCAAATCACTAATGTATCCATTGCTGACCACAACACAACTCCAAAGTGTACTCATGCACGAGACTATATCGATACAAAAAGCTATCACATACTCCAAGTCAAAAGGTGTTGTGATCGTATCAGAACACCACAACAAAATATTATGCCAGAGTTCAGAAATGCTTGCCTTCAAGAGTATGCAAAGGATGCACTTATTGGAAGCTTTCCTTTTTCTCCAAAAATCCTATTTTGCAAAATACACAATTAACAGATATTTCAAACACAGTACAAAAAGTTGTCTCAAATATTTTTGAAATAATTCTTAAAATAAACTAGATGAAATTTGAGAGAGGTAGGAAAAAGAATCAACTCATTTGGAGTTTGATTTTAAAAGTTATAGCCAGTCAAAGTTTGGTCAAATCTCTGTTTTTTAAATAAAACCAGAAAAGAAAACGTTTCGAGGGGAATACGCTTTCGCAGCAGAGGAAACGTACGCAGGGATTTGCGCCACCACTTAACCAGAGAGAGCGGCCGCGTGGGTCACTGACAGTGGGTCTAGAGGGCCCACTGGTCAGGTTTGACTGGTCTCCCTCTCCCTCCTTTCTCTGTGCCCGAACGGTGGCGGGGCTCTGGCGATCGCCGGCGGCGAACGGCGGCTCCTCGAGGGCATCTGAGGGCATGGATGGGATGGCCAGACCGAGGCGGTCCTCTCGGTGGGCGTTAGGCAGGCGGGGACGGAGGAGGTCACCGGCGGCGAGCTTCGCGGCGGAGGGGGCTACGATGGTGAAGTGACATTTGGGCTCCGGTGATCCTCGGCCGAAGCTGAGGTGCTAGGCAGCCCCGCATGACTAAGGGGGAGTTCTTGGTGGCGCTGGATTGGCGGGGGAGGGCTTGGCTGCGACGCATGGCACGGGATTGCGACGGCGACCGAACTTGCCGGAGGCGGGGAAGAAAGCTCCTTCCCGTCGATTGCTGGCTGTGGGAGGGCTATGGGGGTGGTCTGGGGTTGCTTGAGTGTTCGGTTGAGCTCGGGGTCCCTTTAAATAGGCGCTCGAGGCTGGCTCCCGCGGTGGCCGAGGATAAGATCGTCGGCGACCACTTTTGTGTAGTTGCAGGGCATCGTGGCGGCGACGAAAGCGTGCCGACTAGTGGGAGGATAAGCACGGCCTGTGCTCTGGGGCAGCTGGCGTGCGCTGGCGGTTTGGGCGGCGCCGTCCGCGGCGGAATCCGCTGCCGACGCCGGCGTGCTGCCAAGGCGGCGCTGCAGGGTGCCAGGGAGAGCTTGGAGGGTACTGGAGAGAGGGCGAGTGCCTGGCATGGTTCGGCAGGCGAGCACGGGCCAGAGATGGGACGCGACGAGGGCGGCAGAGCGGCGTGTCGGCTCAGTGCGTGCGCGTGCAAAACGTGCGCTCTGGGCGCGCCCAGAGCACGCACGGCAGGTGTTCGGCGCAATGCCAGCGCGCTCTAGAGAGCTTGGGTGAGGCTGGCAAGGAACAGAACAAGGGTAGGGGTGGCTAGGAGCTCAGTGGACAAGGTTGCTGGGTCAGTGGAACAAGTTCACAGTGCAAACAAAGAACTCATGCCAAAACAGGCTGTGCCCACCAGGTGTTCGACAGAATGCCAAGTGCACTTAGGCAACTCTTGGAGTGGCCAAAATCTCCAGATCAGTGTCTCTTTAGGTGTAGGAGATGATGGTAAGATCACTTGGGCAAAACCAGAAACTTGTTAGTGCAAGTTTTGCAAAACTCCAGTTTTGGACAGAAAGAAAAAGGGTTTAAAGCATGCACTTGAAAACCTCTAATGAGTCCACTCTCCTGGACTTAAGGGTTTAGAAGGGAGGGCTATAAGTAGGAAAAAGCTCAGGGTTACTAGAGCAAAGAAAAATAAGGTTGCAGTACAAATCACCAATTTGGACCAGAATGCAAAAGAGGTTGATCCACTCAAATTTTTCAAAGAACATCACTGGGTTTTTGCTTGAAGATGAATTGTATGCACCCACTGACATCTCCAAACACTTGGAAGAATTTTTAAAGAAATATTTAAATGGGTTGTAGTGCAAAAGTGCCTACTGGACCAGATTGGAAAAGTTGGTGTAGAACTCAAAATCTCCAATGGCCAGAAGGTATTTTTGCATAAAAGTGATGTGGAACCATCACATGACATCCCCAAATTTTGGTGGAAATTTTGAATGCATTTGCCAAAAGGTTGCAGTGCAAAACAGGCTCCAAATGCAAAAGAAATCATTTTAAAAGAATAAAGATCTGGGGAGACAAGTCTTGAAATTTAAATCCATTGATGAGGAATTGTTTCTTAAGGGAGAGTATTCAAGTCCAATAATACTTTTGAAGGTTTTACCCACAAGAGGCAAAAATCCAAAATCACAAAAGGTAAAACTTGACAAAAAAAATGGAAAAGTTTTATTTCCTGGCAACATTTTACTAAATAAAACAAGGCCAAAATTTTGGGGTGTCACAACACTACCCCCTTAAGAAAAAATCTCGTCCTCGAGATTTGTTAAAAGTTGTTTTGAACCAGAATAAATTTGTTTTTATCAAAGAAATCCTTCAATTGCACAAAAACAAAACAGCTACAGTAAGGGGGCAATAAGTGGTGTAAAACCACAGTGTGGTACACTGGCGTAGTGTGGAAAAATCCACGGTTAGGGAAAACGAGATATTTCTACGCGGATACAGTAATTTAGAATAAATTCTAAATTACTAAAATACGTTGGTCGCACCCGAGAGCACAGTGCTCTCTTTGGCTGACAGGTGGACCCAGGGCCCACTGTCGGCCTCTTCTCCTACCTCTGGCTCTCTCTTCTCTCTCGCGCGTTCTCCCGCGCTTCCTCCACCGGCGATGCCTAGCTCGTAGGGCATCGAGGCCGTACCGTGGTAGTGCGCGGCGTGCTTGCTGCCGGTGCAGCGTGCACTCACCTCGCGGGCCAGGGCGCTGTCGGCACTGCTCGCGGACTCGCCTCCGAACACCGGCGGTCGAGCGACGAGTGGCGCTGGTGGACCTCGCCCACCGTACACCGATCTTGGGCTATAAAACGATCGCGGTGCTCCTCTCTTCTTCCTCACACCCGGCCTTGCTCCTACTCCTCCTTCCTTCTCCTCCATTGCGGCTAGCAGGAGCTCGAGCCGAGGCTCTAATGGCGGAGGCAATGCCGGACTGGTATGTGGTCCTGGTGTGTGGAGGCTTGGCGGTGCTGCTGGGGTTCTCCGTGCTCCTGTGCGCGATGATCCTGGATGATCGTCGTGATGCTGCCGCTCGAGTGTTGGCTCTTCGCGGTGGCAGCGATCACGTGGATTAGGCGCGGCGTCGAGCGCTAACTGCTGCCGGGGTGCTGGGGCAACTCGTGCCCGAATGGTCACTTCACAAATCTCCCTCACTGAGACTGTGGTGTCCTCGAGTGTGGTTAGATAGGCGCAAAAATGAGCTCAAGGATTTGCAATTAGTGCTCGAGGTCGAGTGGTGGCGGCTGAGAGTTTGCTGTTACGATGCTGCGCGAATAAAAAAAGATCCATGTCGTGAAAATATATACGTGGCAGTGACTCGGGGAAAGAAATCTCCTCAGAAAACATGTTGCGAGAGAAGAAATAATTAAAACCGAACTAACAGCAGTAAAACTTCTCACAAAACAGGAACTAAAGAAAATCGGATCCGTTGCACAAAGATTTTACGAACATGCTGCAACACATAAATACAAGTACTGGGACAATAAATACATCGGAGGCGTTTACAAAGAAAACGGTAAAAAGACAGGGTCCTGAGAAAATGCCTCTGGCACTGGGGCACACTCCTCTTCTATCAGGGGAAGCGGGTTGACCAGTCGATGAATGCGCCCTTCTTGGTCAGGCCTCAGTGGTCTGCCAATGGCGATCCGAGGATTTAAATCAGCGAGGCTCTGGAGATAACCCATTACTCGCTGAGTTAAACGCTCCTGGGCAATAACGTACTGGGCAAGGTTGGCCAGTACTGGATCTCTCTCAACGCGCCCACCGGGAAAAGATGCAACTTCTCCGGGTGCTGCACGACTCGGAAAATAATAGTATCCTCGCTCGCTAGCATAGGGCACTGCGAATCGAAGACGAGTGAGCGCCTCGTACGCAGCAGCTTGTATAGCCATATGCGGAGTCGGCATGGATTTCCCCACGAAGGAGACTTCCGTTGGGTCTTGGTTTGGGTAGGCGGGAGGGATGTGCACCACTGCCCAATACTTCGAGGTGGAAGGGGTGATCCTTGATTTGAGCAACTCGTACTGGGGTGGATGGGTGGCACTCATAGTACTGCAGGTAAAGTCCCACAATAATTTGACAAAGCTACCCGGGGTTGCGTCTGGGGTTCTCAGATAAATACTGGGGGTCGACATGGCTGTGAGTGCCGCGCACAGAGATGAGGGGTGCTCGGCAAGGTCACGGAGTGGCCTTTATATAGCACCGGGGCTGGGTTATCTACTGGGGTGAAGGGTAACTGGCTATCGATCCTGTTCCCGGGTCAAAGCCACAGATATGTATATCACATAAATGTGACGCATTACTGTGTGCGCCGTCGGGGTTGGTCTTGGTAGCTGCGCCCGAAATTTAAAAAGCAACTGTACGCTAACGTACCCATGCATAGCTACTACTCCAAAAATAAGAGCGCTCAAACAGACAGCATGCAATAAAAGCGATACAAGACCACATCATTACAAAGCATAGGAAAACTAAGGCTCGATACAACTCGAGCGACTTAGTCTACTACGTTAATGTCTAAGTGGGCTGGCCTTGCGGACGCCGATACTTCTCCACGGTTCTCACCGTCGGGATCTGCCGACTGAGGCTGAGGGGCTGCAGAGTCGGGGAAATGGTGATGACCATCGCGGGGGTTTTTGGCCACAATCCCGTTGGAATGGGTTCCCAAAAGGCGACGAAGCGCTTCTGGGGTCACCAAAGCACTCTAGTTGATGGCTGGCGCAGACCTCAAGGGGTCGATCGGGTGTCCGAACAGCACGACTGGGTTGTCGGTGTCGGGCTCCGCGTCTCTTCTCGCCGGGGCTCGGCGAACCAGCTCTCCACGAGCTTCGATCAGATCGAGGGTGACTTGATCGAACAGTTGCTCTAGTGCGCTTACATAGCGCACCAGATGTAACAGCGCAGGGTCTATCTCGTGGTCTCCGTTGGCAACCTGGGGCGGCCTACCATACCCGTCACGACTGGGGTAGTAGTAGAATGGGCGACAGTTAACTCTGGGCGACAGGTGCCGGAGTTGAACTATAGCTTCGCGGGCTGCCAGTTGGATGGCTTGTGGCTCAAAGGAAGTTGTCCTTCCAGTGAACCTGTAGGGGCGTTCTGGTGACAGACCCCTACCGTAGATGTGCACAGTGGCCCAGTACTGACGGCTCTCACCATACATGGGTCCCTGGTACACAACATACTCAGGAGGCTCTTCTAACGCATAGGCACGGCGGGTGAGGTTTGCGAGCACGGTCACAAAACCTCCAAGGTTAGTCGCTGTGGTCTCATTGTGAACAATGGGACCAGGCATCGTGGCTGGGTTTGGGGAAAGAGGCTGTGCTGTGCCCTTTTTATAGGGAAAGGGGACGGAGTCTTCCTCCGCACGCTTGCGATAGAGACTGGTTGGGTGTCGGTCACTGGCGCGTGATCGACCGCTAGGCTGATAGGTTGGGCACCGTCCGCCGAAAGGCGTCGGGTCACTGTGGAGCTATCTTACGCGGGAAGCTTGACCGGGGTTAGGCTAAGGTCTGGTGGTTTGGTTAACCTAGGTTTATTGACCTGGCTAAGATAGGATTAGCCAATGGTCAGCCTGGCTCTGATACCAAGTCTGTCACGACCGGATTTTCGGGATATAAATTCCCAGAGAAACGGCTTGTGTGCTCACCAGCCCCAGGATTACTGTTAGCTGATGAGGTACCAACTTGATACAAGAATTCCAAGCAAGTACAAAAATATGCAGTACAAGACCATTGTGGCCTAGGAGTACAACATTTGGATTCTAATGGCCGAGGGCGGAAGCAGTTGGATACATCTGCGTCAATGGGACTCCATTTCCCACAAGAAACAGCTGACCAGGATAACTCCTATCTTCGCGAGGCTGCAAAAGTCAGCGCGTAGGTTCCGAGGTTGTCACCGCGATGCTTATCTCCAAGCAAGGAATCTGGCCAAGACAATAGCCAGGGACAAGCCAGTGAGTACGTTTGAATGTACTCGCAAACATTAAGGACACGGGTATAATATATCAAACATGCTCCGGATTATTATGTGATCAAAAGTCTGTCACGAAATATACGAAAAACCATGATGCACACATGTGGGTGAAAATAAACGAATATAAAGTACTGGGTGCCAAGCGAGGGTCTGAATGACTCCTCGAGAGGAAACTGCAAGAATAGTAATACTGGTGCCAAACGAGGGTCTGAATGACTCCTCGAGAGGAAACTGCAAGAATAATAATACTGGTGCCAAACGAGGGTCTGAATGACTCCTCGAGAGGAAACTTCAAGAATAATATTGCCGCAGTCGGGCGTCTGAGCGACACCACAAAAAGGGCTTATAAGGGAATAATCACAGTGAATATCCAGGAGGTAGAACCATCCCAGGGATACTCAAAAAAAATACATAATGTAAATGGTTAGTCCAAAATAATAAAGATCACAATCTATATGTGCCATAATATTAAACAATATTAAGTTCAGTCGTTTCTCCATCCGAAAACTGATAATATGGTCTAGTCAAACCGTACCTCCATCCGAATACCGTTACTGAGCTCTAGCTAATTCGTTCTCCATCCGAAAACCGTCACTGAGTTCTAGTCAAACCGTTCTCCATCCGAATACCGTTACTAGATTCAACTCAGACTGTGGTCTTTACTCAAGAACATGACTATCCAACAGGATATTTCCTCTGCAGAGGGAGTACCATTTTCCACGAGTAACGGGTTTACTTAGTCCCTCGGGACTAATTCCGTCTACGGTCTTTTAATTGAAAACACGCTTGACCTGCACACACCAGCTTAACTCACCGGTGTCTGGAATCACCCACGACACCTGCCAAGCAAAACTCTAAGTGGGGAGGCTACAACCTCGACGTAGCATGGGATCAAATTTCTATTCACGCCCTCTGAGGGGGTGCCCCCCCTCTTGGTCCCAACCGGAAACACCCATGCCCCCTGACCAAGTCGCATGCCTACTGGAGGCCTCCGGTATCTTCCACTATGGCCCCTCTGTACGGTGTGTGCTTTGGTAGGGGTTGACAACTTACTGAACCATACCCTGTCCCCTGCAGGGACAAGTGGTGGTACCAACAAATAAGGGAGCTATTGATCAAGACTTGGTCTACAACCGACTCAGGGGGTCCAAGTATCCTCCAACAATATTACCCTTTATGAAATAAATCACCACTCCTCAAACCTCACCATGCCATGCCGGACATACTCGTCTCAACGAGGGACTAGGGACAAGCTCGGGTCTACCCAAGACCACGAATTTCCCGGCTTCTTACCGGTATGCATGAGGAGCTCACGAGGATGATCCAAATCACTAATGTATCCATTGCTGACCACAACACAACTCCAAAGTGTACTCATGCACGAGACTATATCGATACAAAAAGCTATCACATACTCCAGGTCAAAAGGTGTTGTGATCGTATCAGAACACCACAACAAAATATTATGCCAGAGTTCAGAAATGCTTGCCTTCAAGAGTATGCAAAGGATGCACTTATTGGAAGCTTTCCTTTTTCTCCAAAAATCCTATTTTGCAAAATACACAATTAACAAATATTTCAAACACAGTACAAAAAGTTGTCTCAAATATTTTTGAAATAATTCTTAAAATAAACTAGATGAAATTTGAGAGAGGTAGGAAAAAGAATCAACCCATTTGGAGTTTTATTTTAAAAGTTATAGCCAGTCAAAGTTTGGTCAAATCTCTGTTTTTTAAATAAAACCAGAAAAGAAAACGTTTCGAGGGGAATACGCTTTCGCAGCAGAGGAAACGTACGCAGGGATTTGCGCCACCACTTAACCAGAGAGAGCGGCCGCGCGGGTCACTGACAGTGGGTCTAGAGGGCCCACTGGTCAGGTTTGACTGGTCTCCCTCTCCCTCCTTTCTCAGTGCCCAAACGGTGGCGGGGCTCCGGCGATCGCCGGCGGCGAACGGCGGCTCCTCGAGGGCATCTGAAGGCATGGATGGGATGGCCAGACCGAGGCAGTCCTCTCGGTGGGCGTTAGGCAGGCGGGGACGGAGGAGGTCACCGGCGGCGAGCTTCGCGGCGGAGGGGGCTACGGTGGTGAAGTGACATTTGGGCTCCGGTGATCCTCGGCCGAAGCTGGGTGCTAGGCAGCCCCGCACGACTACGGGGGAGTTCTTGGTGGCGCTGGATTGGCGGGGGAGGGCTTGGCTGCAACGCATGGCACGGGATTGCGACGCCGACCGAACTTGCCGGAGGCGGGGAAGAAAGCTCCTTCCCGTCGATTGCTGGCTGTGGGAGGGCTATGGGGGTGGTCTGGGGTTGCTTGAGTGTTCGGTTGAGCTCGGGGTCCCTTTAAATAGGCGCTCGAGGCTGGCTCCCGCGGTGGCCGAGGATAAGATCGTCGGCGACCACTTTTCTGTAGTTGCAGGGCATCGTGGCGGCGACGAAAGCGTGCCGACGAGCGGGAGGATAAGCACGGCCTGTGCTCTGGGGCAGCTGGCGTGCGCTGGCGGTTTGGGCGGCGCCGTCCGCGGCGGAATCCGCTGCCGACGCCGGCGTGCTGCCAAGGCGGCGCTGCAGGGTGCCAGGGAGAGCTTGGAGGGTACTGGAGAGAGGGCGAGTGCCTGGCGTGGTTCGGCAGGCGAGCAGGGGCCAGAGATGGGACGCGACGAGGGCGGCAGAGCGGCGTGTCGGCTCAGTGCGCGCGCGTGCAAAACGTGCGCTCTGGGCGCGCCCAGAGCACGCACGGCAGGTGTTCGCCGCAATGCCAGCACGCTCTAGAGAGCTTGGGTGAGGCTGGCGAGGAACAGAACAAGGGTAGGGGTGGCTAGGAGCTCAGTGGACAAGGTTGCTGGGTCAGTGGAACAAGTTCACAGTGCAAACAAAGAACTCATGCCAAAATAGGCTGTGCACACCAGGTGTTCGACATAATGCCAAGTGCACTTAGGCAACTCTTGGAGTGGCCAAAATCTCCAGATCAGTGTCTCTTTAGGTGTAGGAGATGATGGTAAGATCACTTGGGCAAAACCAGAAACTTGTTAGTGCAAGTTTTGCAAAACTCCAGTTTTGGACAGAAAGAAAAAAGGGTTTAAATCATGCACTTGAAAACCTCTAATGAGTCCACTCTCCTGGACTTAAGGGTTTAGAAGGGAGGGCTATAAGTAGGAAAAAGCTCAGGGTTACTAGAGCAAAGAAAAATAAGGTTGCAGTACAAATCACTAATTTGGACCAGAATGCAAAAGAGGTTGATCCACTCAAATTTTTCAAAGAACATCACTGGGTTTTTGCTTGAAGATGAATTGTATGCACCCACTGACATCTCCAAACACTTGGAAGAATTTTTAAAGAAATATTTAAATGGGTTGTAGTGCAAAAGTGCCTACTGGACCAGATTGGAAAAGCTGGTGTAGAACTCAAAATCTCCAATGGCCAGAAGGTATTTTTGCATAAAAGTGATTTGGAACCATCACATGACATCCCCAAATTTTGGTGGAAATTTTGAATGCATTTGCCAAAAGGTTGCAGTGCAAAACAGGCTCCAAATGCAAAAGAAATCATTTTAAAAGAATAAAGCTCTGGGGAGACAAGTCTTGAAATTTAAATCCACTGATGAGGAATTGTTTCTTAAGGGAGAGTATTCAAGTCCAATAATACTTTTGAAGGTTTTTCCCACTAGAGGCAAAAATCCAAAATCACAAAAGGTAAAACTTGACAAAAAAATGGAAAAGTTTTATTTCCTGGCAACATTTTACTAAATAAAACAAGGCCAAAATTTTGGGGTGTCACAACCACCCAACCCTGGCTATCAGAACAAGTCTCACAATCAAGCTCCAAAGTCGAATGCTCCTTATCATCGTCCACTCTCAGAGGTGACTTGCAACAAGTGTCAGCAGAAAGGTCATTATGCTAACAAGTGCTTCAACCAAAGGCTCCTTCCGCCTCCTCCTCCTGTGAGATCTTCCAGCAATGAAGTGGTCAAGCATAATCCCAAGTTTGCAAAGGTGAACATGATGAATGCAGCTCAAGCGGAGGAATCTACTGATGTGATAATGGGTAATCTCTCAGTTAATGATATTCCTGCAAAAGTCTTATTATATACTGGTGCTTCGCTTTGTTTCATGTCAAGACCGTTTTTTGCCAAGCATGAATTCACTTGTTCACATATGGGTAAACCCATGGATGTCGTTTCTCCGGGTAAACGTTTGAGTTCTAGTTTGGTGGTTCCGGATGTTTCCATCAAGATGGGAAACTATAAATTTCTGTCTTCTCCAATTGTTCTTGGTGACTCGGATATTGATCTAATTCTCGGGATGGACTGGCTTTCTAAGCACAAGGCTCAACTTGATTGTGCTGCCAGGGAAATTCAATTGAGACACTCTTCTGAGGATGTTATCATTTATGCCGCTCGTGATGAAACCATTCGGTTGTTTTCTCTCAATAAGAAGGGCGAGTTGGATGCTATTTCTCAAATTCCAGTCGTTTGTGAGTACCAAGATGTCTTTCCAGAAGAGCTTCCGGGTATGCCTCCTCACTGCCCAGTTGAGTTCGTTATCGATCTTGAGCCTGGCACGGAACCTGTTTGCAAGCGTCCTTACAAGCTTGGACCCAAGGAGCTGAAAGAATTGAAGAAACAGCTCAATGAACAAGAGCGTCTGGGTTTGATCAGACCGAGTTCATCTCTGTGGGGCTGTGGTGTTCTTTTTGTCCAGAAGAAGGATGGCACGGACCGACTTTGTGTCGACTACCGTCCATTTAACAAGAAGACAATCAAGAACAAGTATCCACTTCCCAACATCAATGAGCTATTCGAGCAACTCAAAGGTGCTAAAGTATTCTCCAAGCTTGACCTTCGAATGGGTTATCATCAGATTCGCATTCGTGAAGAAGATATTCCCAAGACAGCATTCAGAACAAGCTTTGGTTCTTATGAATATACTGTCATGTCTTTCGGCCTTGTCAATGCTCCTCCAACATTCTCTCGGATGATGAATTTCATCTTCAACCCCTATACCAATGAATTCGTCCTGGTGTATCTTGATGATATCTTGGTCTTCTCCAAGAATAAGAAGGATCATGCCAAACATTTGCGATTGGTGCTCGACAAGCTCAGAGAGTATCAATTCTATGCAAAGTTTTCCAAATGTGAGTTTTGGCTTGATGAAGTTCTTTACCTTGGTCACATCATCTCTGCCAAGGGCATCGCTGTTAATCCCGAGAAGGTGTCTGCAATTGTAAATTGGGAACCTCCTCAGAATGTCAAGCAGCTTCGCAGTTTTCTTGGTCTTGCAAGCTATTGCCGAAGATTCGTTGAGAATTTCTCTAAGATTGCAAAGCCTCTTTCCAACCTCCTCCAGAAGCATGTGAAGTATGTCTGGACTCCTGAGTGTGACGTTGCTTTCAACACTCTCAAAGAGAAACTCGTCACAGCTCATGTCTTGACTCCTCCTGGCGAATCCAAGCCATTCGAAGTTTTCTGTGATGCTTCTCTTCAAGGTCTCGGTGTTGTGTTAATGCAAGAGAAGAAAGTTGTGGCCTATACCTCTCGTCAGTTGAAGCCCAACGAAAAGAACTACCCCACTCACAATCTTGAGTTGGCGGCAGTTGTCCATGCATTAATTACATGGAGACATCTCTTGTTGGGAAGAAAAGTGGACATATTCACCGATCACAAGAGTCTTAAATACATCTTCACTGAGCCCAACCTCAACCTCAGGCAAACTCGATGGGTCGAGATGATTCAAGAGTACAATCCGAGTATTGAATATACTCCAGGCAAGGCCAATGTCATTGCAGATACTTTGAGCAGGAAGGCTTATTGCAACAGCTTAATTCTCAAGCCATTTCAACCTGATCTTTGTGAAGCTTTCCGCAAGCTGAATCTCCAAGTTATTCCTCAAGGCTTTCTTGCCAACCTCATAGTCTCTCCTACTTTGGAAGATCAAATTCGTGAGGCACAACTCCTGGATACCATGGTGAAGAAGGTGAAACGTGGCATCGACAAGGGTCTTTCCAAATACAAGTGCTATCGCATTGATGACAAAGACACTTTATTCTTCGAGGACCGGATTGTGGTTCCTAAAGGTGATCTAAGGAAAGTCATTATGAACAAGGCACACAATTCTCTTCTTTCCATTCATCCTGGAAGTACGAAGATGTACCATGACCTCAAGCGGTCGTATTGGTGGACTCGAATGAAGCGAGAAATCGCTCAATTCGTGAACGAATGTGATGTCTGTCGAAGGGTGAAAGCAGAACACCAACGACCAGCTGGTCTCCTCCAACCTCTTGCTATCCCAGAATGGAAGTTTGATCATATCGAAATGGACTTCGTGACGGGATTTCCAAAGTCCAAGCGCGGAAATGATGCTATCTTCGTTGTCATCGACAAGCTTACTAAAGTGGCTCATTTCCTTCCAATCAAAGAATCTATTACAACAGCTCAGTTGGCAGAGCTATACACCTCCAGGATTGTCTCCTTGCACGGCATCCCACAATTGATATCTTCAGATCGTGGAAGCATCTTCACTTCTAAGTTCTGGGACTCCTTCTAGAAGGCCATGGGCACCAACATTCGCTTCAGCACAGCTTTCCATCCTCAAACTAGTGGCCAAGTCAAGCGAGTCAATCAAATCCTTGAAGATATGCTCAGGGCTTGTGTCATTTCCTTTGGCATGAAATGGGAAGATTGTCTTCCATATGCCGAGTTCTCCTACAACAAGAGCTTCCAAGCGAGTTCGGGCAAGGCCCCATTCGAGATTCTATATAGCAGAAAGTGTCGTACTCCTCTCAATTGGTCAGAGACTGGTGAACGCCAACTTCTTGGCAATGACTTAATCATAGAGGCTGAAGAAATGTGTAAAGTCATCCGTGAAAATCTCAAAGCCGCGCAATCGCGCCAGAAGAGTTACTATGATAGTAAGCACCGTGATTTGGCTTTCGAGATCAGAGACCATGTCTACCTCCACGTCTCTCCAATGAAAGGCACTCGTCGCTTCGGTATCAAAGGGAAGCTTGCCCCTAGATACATGGGTCCTTTCAAGATCATTGGCAAAAGAGGCGACCTCGCCTATCAACTTGAGCTTCCCTCCAACTTCGCGAACATGCACGATGTGTTTCACGTGTCACAGCTTCGCAAGTGATTCAAGACTCCTGTGCGCACCATCAACTTCGAAGAGATTGACCTCCAAGAAGATCTGTCTTATCATGAGCACCCCGTTGCTATTCTTGAAGAAACTGAGCGCAAGACTCGCAACAAGTCAATCAAATTCCTGAAAGTGAAGTGGTCGCACCATTCCGACCGAGAAGCCACCTGGGAACGCGAGGACCACCTCCGTTCCGAATATCCGGAGTTCTTTCAGTCCTAGATCTCGGGACGAGATCCTCTCGTAGTGGTGGAGTGTTGTAACACCCCGGATGTAACTTTCCATATTTGTAACTCCAACTCTTGCCATTTTCGGCTATGTGTTATGATTTTCCCTCCGTGGTTGGGTTTTGTCTTTCGTTTTGCATTTTGTTCATGTCATGCATCTCATATCATGCCATCATGTGCATCTCATTTTCATACGTGTTCGTCTCATGCATCCAAGCATTTTCCCCGTTGTCCGTTTTGCAATCCGACACTCCCACATGCACCGGCGCACCCCACTTGTTTATTTTCGTGAGCGGGTGTTAAACATTCTCGGAATGGACCGAGGTTTGTCAAGTGGCCTTGGTATACCACCGGTAGACCACCTGTCAAGTTTCGTTCCATTTGGAGGTCGTTTGACGCTCCAACGGTTAACCGGGTAACCGCAAAGGGCTTTTGTGTGTTGCAGCAAAACCCTCCCTCCAAACAGCCCAATAACCCCTCTAAGTCACCTCCATGCTCTCGGTCGTTCGATCACGATCGTGTGGGCGAAAACCACACTCCATTTGGACTCTCCTAGCTCCGTATGCCTATATAAACACCTCCCCCTCCGAAATTTGCGTCCAAAACCATAGCCTCTTCCTCCTCCGCGCGCCGGACAAAACCTCCCGCGCCGCTGGACACGTCTGTCGCCGCCCTCGCCCAATCCGCCGCCGCCACATGTCGCCTCCCCGCGCCCACATCGCCGCCGCCGCCCGGGGCCCAGATCCGGCCCGCCCCGGGCCGAACCGGGCCACGCCGGGCCCCGCGCCGCCTCCTCCTCCTCCAGCGCCTCCTCGCCCGCGCCCGCGGCTCCCGCCGCTCCACCCGCAGTCGCCGGCCGTGCGCCCTGCAGCCGCCGCCGTTCCCGCGGATCCCCGCGCCGTCGCCTCCCTCCGTTGAGCGCCGCCCGAGCCCGCGCCGCCGCCTCCTTCCTCGCCGCCAACGCCTCCTCTCCGCCCGAGCCCCGACCTCCCCGTCCTCCTACTCCGGCCGAACCCCGGCGAGCTCACCCCGGCGCCTCGGTTCACGCGCGCCCCGGTCCAGATTCAAGAGAGGTTGACTTCCCCCCCCCCTCGTTTTCTTCTAAGTCCCGAGGATATTGCATTATGTGCTCATGTTCATCGCATCATATCTCATTACATACTGCTCATATTCATGCGCATGATATAACGAAATGTTCGCCACGAGATGTTCTTCATTTTGTTCCATTGTGTCATGCTCATTGAGTCCATCTTGATGCCCAAATCTCTGGTGCAAGAGTGCTATGTGATGTTTACTGCTGTTACTTATCAGAACTTGGTGGTTTGTCTTTTTCATTGCATTAGATCTGTGCATCTTATGGGCATGAGCTCTACAGGTGTTTTGATCTATGCCATGCCATCTTTACAGAGGTGTATGCCATGTAGTTTTGTGATTTATGTGGTGACTAGCACAAGCATGCAAACTAGGCATCGTGATGTTTCTGTTTTCAGGGACTTAAGATTTTTGCCAAGTCTGTTACTGCTGTTATTTTGTTGCCATGTATCCATGTGGCTACAGTGGGATCCATGCTTATTTTGAGTATGTTCAGTAAGGATGTTTTGTATACATAGTTGTGCTCTATCCATCCATGCCCCTGTTTGCAATTATGGAGTGCCATAGCATGTCTTAATCTTGCTCTACTCTTGCTATAAAATATTCCTGGCAGATTGTTAGCATGATATTCAATTTTGCCAAGGTTGTTGTAGTTGATCCATACATGCTATGAATTTGCTCTTGCCATGGTTAGCTTCATAAACATGTCATATTGCTGTAGGTATGCTTGTTTTGTCATGCATTGCTTTGTGATGAGTGAATCAAGCTCACCAAGATGCCTTCATAAATCTGTTAATGCCATGTTCTGTTTTCTGCTAAGTCTGTAACCTGTTAATGAAACTTTCTATGTTTACATGGGTGCCATCATATCTTCTGATCCTTTTTGGCTCATGGTCATTAAGGGACTTTTGTTTTATGCATTTAGTAGATTCATTCCATGCCTTTCTTTGCTATGTTAAGTTCCTGTAGCATGTGTTTTTCTTGCTCTGAACATTGCTACCTGATGCTGTTTCTGCCATGTCCAGTATTTTTACCCAAGTCTGTGAACCTGATATCTTTTGCACTTTTGCCATGCTTGTTTCAACCCGTTATGGTGTGATCTAGCCATAGCTCAGTGTTCATCTTTTGTCAAGCATCTCCTGTAGATTACTGTCATATGCTTTGTTGCTACGTTGGGGTGCTGTAGCATAGTGACTTGATGTATTCTATGTGCTATCATGATGTTAATTGCAGAATCGTGTCATTCTTGTTTTGCTTGCCATTTGCAAACCGTGCATTCGTTTCCGGTGAACTTTATATCGATTTCAACCGAAGTCATCTCATTTTTCCAGTGGAATACTTGGTTTGCCAAGTTACTGCCTTGTTCATCCTTTTTCTTCCGGAGCACGCATACGCATCGCATATCATATCTTGCATATCATGCATATCATGCATGTATTGCATCATGTTGCTTGTGCATTTCCCATGATTGATTGTGGTTCCATTGCTTGTGTTCTTGCTGTGGGTAGAGCCGGGGGACGAGTTCGCGAACGAGGAACATGTTGAGTACGCTTACGAGGATCAAGCTTTCGACAACTCTGAGAACCTTGCAGGCAAGATGACCATACCCTCGAAATCACTTCTATCTTTGCTTTGCTAGTTGTTCATTCTATTGCTATGTTGCGCTACCTACCACTTGCTATATCATGCCTCCCATATTGCCATGTCAAGCCTCTAACCATCCTTTCCTAGCAAACCGTTGTTTGGCTATGTTACCGCTTTTGCTCAGCCCCTCTTATAGCGTTGCTAGTTGCAGGTGAAGTTGAAGCTGGTTCCATGTTGGAACATGGATATGTTGGGATATCACAATATATCTTACTTTAATTAATGCATCTATATACTTGGTAAAGGGTGGAAGGCTCGGCCTTATGCCTGGTGTCTTGTTCCACTCTTGCCGCCCTAGTTTCCGTCATACCGGTGTTATGTTCCTTGATTTTGCGTTCCTTACGCGGTTGGGTGATTTATGGGACCCCCTTGACAGTTCGCCTTGAATAAAACTCCTCCAGCAAGGCCCAACCTTGGTTTTACCATTTGCTACCACCTATCCCCTTTTCCCTTGGGTTCTGCAGACTCAAGGGTCATCTTTATTTTAGACCCCCCGGGCCAGTGCTCCATCGAGTGTTGGTCCGAACCGAGCTGCCTGCGGCGCCACCTTGGGGAAACTTGAGGGTTGGTTTTACTCATAGCTAGACTCATCCGGTGTTGCCCTGAGAACGAGATATGTGTAGCTCCTATCGGGATTTGTCGGCACATCGGGCGGCTTTGCTGGTCTTGTTTTACCATTGTCGAAATGTCTTGTAAACCGGGATTCCGAGACTGATCGGGTCTTCCCAGGAGAAGGAATATCCTTCGTTGACCGTGAGAGCTTATAATGGGCTAAGTTGGGACACCCCTGCAGGGTATTATCTTTCGAAAGCCGTGCCCGCGGTTATGTGGCAGATGGGAATTTGTTAATATCCGGTTGTAGAGAACTTGACACTCGACTTAATTAAAACGCATCAACCGCGTGTGTAGCCGTGATGGTCTCTTTTCGGCGGAGTCCGGGAAGTGAACACGGTTTTTGGGTTATGGTTGACGTAAGTAGGAGTTCAGGATCACTTCTTGATCATTACTAGTTGACGACCGTTCCGTTGCTCCTCTTCTCGCTCTTATTTGCGTATGTTATCCACCATATATGCTTTGTGCTTGCTGCAGCTCCACCTCATTACCCCATCCTTCCTATTAGCTTAAATAGTCTTGATCTCGCGGGTGTGAGATTGCTGAGTCGTCGTGACTCACAGATACTTCCAAAACAGTTGCAGGTGTCGAGGATACCAGTGCAGGTGACGCAACCGAGCTTAAGTGGGAGTTCGACGAGGACCTTGGTCGTTACTATGTTTCTTTCCCTTCTTATAGCGTTGCTAGTTGCAGGTGAAGTTGAAGTTGGTTCCATGTTGGAACATGGATATTTTGGAATATCACAATATCTCTTATTTAATTAATGCATCTATATATTTGGTAAAGGGTGGAAGGCTCGGCATTATGCCTGGTGTTTTGTTCCACTCTTGCCGCCCTAGTTTCCGTCATACCGGTATTATGTTCCTTGAGTTTGCTTTCCTTACGCGGTTGGGTCATTTATGGGACCCCCTTGACAGTTCTCCTTGAATAAAACTCCTCCAGCAAGGCCCAACCTTTGTTTTACCATTTGCCACCTAAGCCTTTTCCCTTGGGTTTTCGCGGGCCCGAGGGTCATCTTTATTTAACCCCCCCGGGCCAGTGCTCCTTCGAGTGTTGGTCCGAACCGAGCAGCCTGCGGGGCCACCTCGGGGAAACTCGAGGCCTGGTTTTACTCGTAGCTTGACTTATCCGGTGTGCCCTGAGAACAAGATATGTGCAGCTCCTATCGGGATTTGTCGGCGCATCGGGCGGCTTTGCTGGTCTTGTTTTACCATTGTCGAAATGTCTTGTAAACCGGGATTCCGAGACTGATCGGGTCTTCCTGGGAGAAGGTTTATCCTTCGTTGACCGTGAGAGCTTATAATGGGATACGTTGGGACACCCCTGCAGGGTATTATCTTTCGAAAGCCGTGCCCGCGGTTATGAGGCAGATGGGAATTTTTTAATGTTCGGTTGTAGAGAACTTGACACTTGACTTAATTAAAATACATCAACCGTGTGTGTAGCCGTGATGGTCTCTTCTCGGCGGAGTCCGGGAAGTGAACACGGTTTGAGTTATGCATGAACGTAAGTAGTTTCAGGATCACTTCTTGATCATTTCTAGCTTCACAACCATTGCGTTGCTTCTCTTCTCGCTCTCATTTGCGTATGTTAGCCACCATATATGCTTAGTGCTTGCTGCAGCTCCACCTCATTACACCATCCTTTCCTATAAGCTGAAATAGTCTTGATCTCGCGGGTGTGAGATTGCTGAGTCCTCGTGACTCACAGATTCCACCAAAACAGTTGCAGGTGCCGACGAGACCAGTGCAGATGACGCAACCGAGCTCAAGTGGGAGTTCGACGAGGAACGTGGTCGTTACTATGTTTCGTTTCCTGATGATCAGTAGTGGTGCCCAGTTGGGACGATCAGGGATCTAGCATTTGGGGTTGTCTTCTTTTCTTTTGGTTCCGTAGTTGGACCTATGTGTGTACTCTGATTGATGTATGATTTATTTATGTATTGTGTGAAGTGGTGATTGTAAGCCAACTCTTTATCCCATTCTTGTTCATTACATGGGATTGTGTGAAGATGACCCTTCTTGCGACAAAACCACAATGCGATTATGCCTCTAAGTCGTGCCTCGACATGTGGGAGATATAGCCGCATCGTGGGCGTTACAAGTTGGTAATCAGAGCCATCCCCGACTTAGGAGCCCCCTGCTTGATCGAATCGCTGGCATTGTTGAGTCTAGAACAAAAATTGTTTTGAGTCTTAGGATTATATATATCGGAGAGTAGGATTCTTTTTACTCCTCAGTCCCTTCGTCGCTCTGGTGAGGCCTCCTGACGTAGAAGTTTTGACTCTTCTCTCCTCAAATTTCACTAAATTTTTTCAGGATCACGCGGGTATCTTAGAATCATTCCGATAGTTTTGTGACGAGAAAATTGTTCTTGCTGCCTCCTGACATTTAGGGGTTGTGGCAGTGTCCCGGGGAGTTGAGCTCCGAGGTGTTGTCGTCACAATTTTATCGTTGCAGTTCTGGAATACCTGAGTTTCGCCGACATCGAAAATCTCTTTTATGCAGTTGTTGGTGAGATCACCTTGACGCCACCCAGTACTGGGGCGGGAGTTCGGGAGTATTGCCATAACTCGTATAACGGATGTGTTTCGAAGGTTGAGGTTGCATCATATACAACTCTTCTTCTAGAAATCCATTCAGGAATGCAGTCTTTACATCCATTTGCCAAATTTCATAATCATAAAATGCGGCAATTGCTAACATGATTCGGACAGACTTAAGCATCGCTACGAGTGAGAAAATCTCATCGTAGTCAACACCTTGAACTTTGTCAAAAACCTTTTTCAACAAGTCTAGCTTTGTAGATAGTAACACTACTATCAGCGTCCGTCTTCCTCTTGAAGGTCCATTTATTCTAAATGGCTTGCTGATCATCGGGCAAGTCAACCAAAGTCCACACTTTGTTCTCATACATGAATCCCATCTCAGATTTCATGGCTTCAAGCCATTTTGCGGAATCTGGGCTCACCATCGCTTCTTCATAGTTCGTAGGTTCGTCATGGTCTAGTAACATAACCTCCAGAACAGGATTACCGTACCACTCTGGTGCGGATCTTACTCTGGTTAACCTACGAGGTTCAGTAACAACTTGATATGAAGTTTCATGATCATCATCATTAACTTCCTCACTAATTGGTGTAGGCGTCATAGAAACCGGTTTCTGTGATGATCTACTTTCCAATAAGGGAGCATGTACAGTTACCTCATCAAGTTCTACTTTCCTCCCACTCACTTCTTTCGAGAGAAACTCCTTCTCTAGAAAGATTCCAAATTTAGCAACAAAAGTCTTGCCTTCGGATTTGTGATAGAAGGTGTACCCAACACTCTCTTTTGGGTATCCTATGAAGACACATTTTTCCGATTTGGGTTTGAGCTTATCAGGATAAAACTTTTTCACATAAGCATCGCAACCCCAAACTTTAAGAAACGACAACTTGGGTTTCTTGCCAAACCACAGTTCATAAGGTGTCGTCTCAACGGATTTCGATGGTGCCCTATTTAACGTGAATGCAGCTATCTCTAATGCATAACCCCAAAACTATAGTGGTAAATCGGTAAGAAACATCATAGATTGCACTATATCCAATAAAGTACGGTTATGACGTTCGGACACACCATTACGCTGTGGTGTTCCAGATGGCGTGAGTTGCGAAACTATTCCGCATTGTTTCAAATGAAGACCAAACTCGTAACTCAAATATTTGTCTCCGCGATCAGATAGTAGAAACTTTATTTTCTTGTCACGATGATTTTCCACTTCACTCTGAAATTCTTTGAACTATTCAAATGTTTCAGACTTATGTTTCATCAAGTAGATATACCCATATCTGCTCAAATCATCTGTGAAGGTCAGAAAATAACGATAACCGCCACGAGCCTCAACACTCATCGGACCGCATACATCAGTATGTATTATTTCCAATAAGTCTGTTGCTCTCTCCATAGTACCGGAGAACGGCGTTTTAGTCATCTTGCCCATGAGGCACGGTTCACAAGTACCAAGTGATTCATAACCAAGTGGTTCCAAAATCCCATCAGCATGGAGTTTCTTCATGCGCTTTACACCAATATGACCTCAACGGTAGTGCCACAAATAAGTTGCACTATCATTATTAACTTTGCATCTTTTGGCTTCAATATTATGAATATGTGTATCACTACGATCGAGATCCAACAAACCATTTTCGTTGGTGTGTATGACCATAGAAGGTTTTTATTCATGTAAACAGAACAACAATTCTTCTCTAACTTAAATGAATAACGGTATTGCAATAAACATGATCAAATCATATTTATGCTCAACGCAAACACCAAATAACACTTATTTAGGTTCAACACTAATCCCGAAAGTATAGGGAGTGTGCGATGATGATCATATCAATCTTGGTACCACTTCCAACACACATCGTCACTTCACCCTTAACTAGTCTCTGTTCATTCTGTAACTCCTGTTTCGAGTTACTAATTTTTAGCAACCGAACAAGTATCAAATACCCAGGGGCTACTATAAACACTAGTAAGGTACACATCAATAACATGTATATCCAATATACCTTTGTTCACTTTGCCATCCTTCTTATCCGCCAAGTATCTAGGGGCAGTTCCACTTCCAGTGACTAGTCCCTTTGCAGTAGTAGCACTTAGTCTCAGGCTTAGGTCCAGACTTGGGCTTCTTCACTTGAGCAGCAACTTCCTTGCCGTTCTTCTTGAAGTTCCCCTTCTTCGCTTTGCCCTTTTCTTGAAACTAGTGGTCTTGTTAACCATCAACACTTGATGCTCTTTCTTGATTTCTACCTTCGTCGATTTCAGTATCGCGAAGAGCTCGGGAATTACTTTCGTCATCCCTTGCATATTATACTTCATCACGAAGTTCTAGTAACTTGGTGATACTGACTAGAGAACTCTGTCAATCACTATCTTATCTGGAAGATTAACTCCCACTTGATTCAAGTGATTGTAGTACTCAGACATTCTGAGCACATGCTCACTAGCTGAGCAATTCTCCTCCATCTTGTAGGCAAAGTACTGTCAGAGGTCTCATACCTCTCGACACGGGCATGGGTATGAAATACCAATTTCAACTCTTAGAACATCTTATATGCTCTGTGGCGTTCAAAACATTTTTGAAGTACCGGTTCTAAGCCGTAAAGCATGGTGCACTAAACTATCAAGTAGTCATCATACCGAGCTTTTGTCAAATGTTCATAACGTCTGCATCTGCTCCTGCAATAGGTCTATCACCTAGCGGTGCATCAAGGACATAATACTTCTGTGTAGCAATGAGGTTAATCATCAGATCATGGACCAAGTCCGCACCATTGCTACTAACATCTTTCAACTTAGTTTTCTCTAGGAACATATCAAAATAAAACAGGGGAGCAAAACGCGAGCTATTGATCTACAACATAGATATGCTAATACTACCAGAACTAAGTTCATGATAAATTTAAGTTCAATTAATCATATTACTTAAGAACTCCCACTTAGATAGACATCCCTCTAATCCTCTCAGTGATCACGTGATCCAAATCAACTAAACCATGTCCGATCATCACGTGAGATGGAGTAGATTCAATGGTGAATATCACTATGTTGATCATATCTACAATATGATTTACGCTCGACCTTTCGGTCTCAGTGTTCCGAGGCCATATCTGCATATGGTAGGCTCGTCAAGTTTAACCTGAGTATTCCGCGTGTGCAAAACTGGCTTGCACCCGTTGTAGATGGACGTAGAGCTTATCACACCCGATCATCACGTGGTGTCTGGGCACGACGAACTTTGGCAACGGTGCATACTCAAGGAGAACACTTTTATCTTGAAATTTAGTGAGAGATCATCTTATAATGCTACCGTCAATCAAAGCAAGATAAGATGCAAAAAAGATAAACATCACATGCAATCAATATAAGTGATATGATATGGCCATCATCATCTTGTGCTTGTGATCTCCATCTCCGAAGCACCGTCATGATCACCATCGTCACCGGCGCGACACCTTGATCTCCATCGTAGCATCGTTGTCGTCTCGCCAATCTTATGCTTCTACGACTATCGCTACCGCTTAGTGATAAAGTAAAGCATTACAAGGCGATTGCATTGCATACAATAAAGCGACAACCATATGGCTCCTGCCAGTTGCCCATAACTCGGTTACAAAACATGATCATCTCATACAATAAGATTTAGCATCATGTCTTGACCATATCACATCACAACATGCCCTGCAAAAACAAGTTAGACGTCCTCTACTTTGTTGTTGCAAGTTTTACGTGGCTGCTACTGGCCTTAGCAAGAACCGTTCTTACCTACGCATCAAAACCACAAAGATAGTTTGTCAAGTTGGTGTTGTTTTAATCTTCGCAAGGACCGGGCGTAGCCACACTCGGTTCAACTAAAGTTGGAGAAACTGACACCCGCCAGCCACCTGTGTGCAAAGCACGTCGGTAGAACCAGTCTCGCGTAAGCGTACGCGTAATGTCGGTCCGGGCCGCTTCATCCAACAATACCGCCGAACCAAAGTATGACATGCTGGTAAGCAGTATGACTTGTATCGCCCACAACTCACTTGTGTTCTACTCGTGCATATAACATCTACGCATAAAACCTGGCTCTGATACCACTGTTGGGGAATGTAGTAATTTCAAAAAAAATCCTACGCACACGCAAGATCATGGTGATGGATAGCAACGAGAGGGTAGTGTGTTGTCCATGTACCCTCGTAGACCGAAAGCGGATGCGTTAGCACAATGCGGTTGATGTAGTTGTATGTCTTCACGATCCGACCGATCAAGTACCGAACGCACGGCACCTCCGAGTTCAGCACAGGTTCTGCCCGATGACGTCCCTCGAACTCCGATCCAGCCGAGTGCTGAGGAAGAGTTCCGTCAGCACAATGGCGTGGAGACGATGATGATGTTCTACCGACGCAAGACTTCGCCTAAGCACCGCTACGATATGACCGAGGTGAATTATGGTGGAGGGGGGCACCGCACACGGCTAAGAGATCAAACGATCAATTGTTGTGTCTATGGGGTGCCCCCTGCCCCCGTATATAAAGGAGCAAGGGGAGGAGGCGGCCGGCCAGGGAGAGGCGCGCCAAGGGGGAGTTCTACTCCCACCGGGAGTAGGATTCCCCCTTCCAAGTAGTAGGAGTAGGAGTCAAGGAAAGGGGAGAGAGAAGAGAAGGAAGGAGGGGGCACAACCCCTTCCCCTAGTCCAATTCGGACTAGGCCTTGGGGGGGCAGCCTCTCCTCTCTCTTTCCCCTAAAGCCCAATAAGGCCCATATACTCCCCGGAGAGTTCTCGTAACTCTCCGGTCCTCTGAAAAATACCCGAATCACTCGGAACCTTTCCGATGTCCGAATATAGTCGTCCAATATATCGATCTTTACATCTCGACCATTTTGAGACTCCTCGTCATGTCCCCGATCTCATCAGGGACTCCAAACTACCTTCGGTACATCAAAACACATAAACTCATAATATAACCGTCATCGAAACTTTAAGCGTGCGGACCCTACGGGTTCGAGAACAATGTAGACATGACCGAGACACGTCTCCGGTCAATAACCAATAGCGGAACCTGGATGCTCATATTGACTCCCACACATTCTACGAAGATCTTTATCGGTCAAACCGCATAACAACATACGCTGTTCCCTTTGTCATCGATATGTTACTTGCCCGAGATTCGATCGTGGTATCTCAATACCTAGTTCAATCTCGTTACCGGCAAGTCTCTTTACTCGTTCCGTAATACATCATCCCGCAACTAACTCATTAGTTACAATGCTTGCAAGGCTTATAGTGATGTGCATTACTGAGTGGGCCCAGAGATACCTCTCCGACAATCGGAGTGACAAATCCTAATCTCGAAATACGCCAACCCAACAAGTACCTTTGGAGACACCTGTAGAGCACCTTTATAATCACCCAGTTACGTTGTGACATTTGGTAGCACACAAAGTGTTCCTCCAGTAAACGGGAGTTGCATAATCTCATAGTCATAGGAACATGTATAAGTCATGAAGAAAGCAATAGCAACATACTAAACGATCGAGTGCTAAGCTAACGAAATGGGTCAAGTAAATCACATCATTCTCCTAATGATGGGATCCCATTAATCAAATGACAACTCTTTGTCTATGGCTAGGAAACATAACCATCTTTGATCAACGAACTAGTCAAGTAGAGGCATACTAGTGACACTCTGTTTGTCTATGTATTCACACATCTATCATGTTTCCGGTTAATACAATTCTAGCATGAATAATAAACATTTATCATGAAATATGGAAATAAATAATAACTTTATTATTGCCTCTAGGGCATATTTCCTTCAAAACAGTGCAGCCCAAGCCCACGTGGAGCTCTTCCCCTACCCCCTGTTCACATAGCAGGGGCGTGGCAGCCATCCGGGGCGCCTTGGCCTTGGCTGTCGGCGTGGCAGCCATCCGCCACCCCCTGGGCGCCTACAAGGTGACCCCCCTCGACCCCCCTTGCCAAAACCCTAACCCCCATACTCTCCTTCCCTCCTTTTTCTTGATCTGGAGCTCACCCCGAGCTCAACGTCGACGTGCGCTCGTCGATCCCGCGACCGCCGTGTCTCCCGAGCCACGCGGAGACGTATAAAAGCTCCGCCACGCTCGTCTTCGTCGGATGCATCCACTGGTTTGAGCCGGGGCACTCTGCATCGTCATCGCCATCTTCTTCCCCACGATGAACCAAACCACCAGCACCACTGCCTCATCGTCGCCCCGCTGCTCCGACGCCTCCCGGCCCTCCTCGAGCTCGCCCCGCGCTCACTGTGAGCCCCCTCCGTCAACCCCTGTTTTCCCCCTTGTTAGACGTTGTAGTCTGCCGACGCGGCCGAAGCTCTGGCCACACCTAGGACGCGCCTTCCTGCAGCCACTTCTGCCCGCCCGTGCCTGACCTCGCTGCCGCTGCATCCTGCTACCGCGTCGATGCGCCCCGGGCCGCACCCCTACCTCGCGTGCACGCTGCTATCCGCAAGCGCCTCGCCCCTGCCCGCTCGCTGCCACCCCGCGACCTGGCACAACCCCACAGCTGCCCGGGCTCTGCTCACACCCACGTCGCTCGCGCCGCCGTCTGTCGGAGTCCTCGCCTCCGCCCGCTATTGCTTCGGCGAACGCCGCCGACCGCCGCTGTCCGCAGCTCACCTCCGGTCGCCGCTCACTCACACCCGCCCACCACGGCTCGCCCTTCTCACCCTGGTTGCCCCGTGAGACTGCTGCGACCTCCCGCTTCCCCAGCGTCACCCCCTGCTGCTCCGGCCAAGCCACCCCACGGCTGCTGCTGCGGCTCCCGCTAGGCCGCAGCCGAGCGCCGCCGCCGCCCCTGCCTCAAGCCTCCGGCTGCCGCCCGCGCATCACCGCGGCTTCGCCCCGCTCCGCGCCTCACTGGCGCCCGCGCCCGTTAACCGCACACTCGGTTGGTCCTATGGGCCACTGCCTAGTGGGCCCCCTGTCTACAAAAAAATGTTTTTTAACAAAAGATATAAATATTAGTTAATTAATTAACTTAATTAACCTTGCTTAGTTAGTCTAATGAACCATATTAGTCTAGCTAAACTTGCTTAATTAGGTAGGGCAATGACAGATGGGTCCCGGCCGATAGTTTGACCAGCCGGCGCTCTGTTGACTGGTGACGTCATGATGACGTCAGGCGAACATCATAATTGCATTTTTTTAATTAAAGACAATTTTAGAATATTGTTTAAAACTTTAGAAAATTAATATAAAATAATCCGTAAATCGGATGAAAATACTTTGTACATGAAAGTTGCTCAGAACAACGAGACGAATCCGAATACACAGTCCGTTTGTCAGCCACACGTCCCTAGCATAGCGACCATGCAACTTTTCCCCTCCGGTTCATTTGTCCGAAAACGTGAAACACCGGGAATACTTTCCCGGATGTTTTCCCCCTTTGCCGGTATCACCTAGTACTACGTTAGGTCACCTCTAGCACCGCGCATTGCCATGTTATGCTTTGTGATGCTTTGATTGCTCTGTTATTTATTGTGTTCCCCCTCCGTTACTTTTTCCGGTAGACCCCAAGACCGCTGCCGGTACCCTTGTGATCGACTACATCGACGACGAACCCTTCTTTTGCCAGAGCAACCTGGCAAGCCCCCCCTTGATCACCAGATATCGCCTATTCCTTCTCTCTGCTGCTTGAAATTAGATAGTGTAGCATGTTACTGCTTTCGGTTACTCCTATTCCGCTGCATAGCCTGTCATTGTTTCTACAGTTGTTACCCTTACCTGCAATCCTACATGCTTAGTATAGGATGCTAGTATTCCATCAGTGGCCCTACATTCTTGTCCGTCTGCCATGCTATACTATCGGGCCGCGGTCACTCGGGAGGTGATCACGGGTATATACTTATATACATAATATTTGATACATGTGGTGACTAAAGTTGGGTCGGCTCGTAGAGTACCCGCGAGTGATTCACGGATTGGGGGCTGAAAGGACCTTTGTCCCAACGGCCCTCTAGGTGGATCTTTGTGGCGGAGCGACAGGGCAGGTTGAGACCACCTAGGTGAGAGGTGGGCCTGGCCCTGGTCGGCATTCGTGGTTACTTCAAAATAACACGCTTAACGAGATCTTGGTATTTGATCTGAGTCTGGCCATTGGCCTAAACGCACTAACCAACTACGCAGGAACAGTTATGGGCACTCGACGTCGTGGTATCAGTTGAAGCATCTTGATGTCAGCGACTGAGCGGCGCGCGCCAGATTGGACCGCAAGCCTGCCCTTGTATTAAGGGGGCTAGGTCTGCTTCCGGCCGCCCTCACAACGTGCAGGTGTGCAATGGACGATGGCCCAGACCCCTGCACCATAGGATTTAGACCGGCGTGCTGACCTCTCTGTTGTGCCTAGGTGGGGCTGTGACGTGTTGATCTTCTGAGGCCGGGCATGACCCAGGAAACTGTGTCCGGCCAAAGGGAATCGAGCATGTTGGGTAATGTGGTGCACCCCTAAAGGGAAGTTTATCTATTCGAATAGCCGTGATCCTCGGTAACAGGACGACCCCGAGTTGTACCTTGACCTTATGACAACTAGAACCGGATACTTAATAAAACACACCCTTTCAAGTGCCAAATACAACCCGGTGATCACTCTCTCACAGGGCGACGAGGGGGGGTCGTTGGGTAGGATTATGCTTTGCGATGATACTTGGTGAACTTACCATCTACTCTCTTCTACATGCTGCAAGATGGAGGCTGCCAGAAACATAGTCTTCGACAGGACTAGCTATCCCCCTTTTATTCTGGCATTCTGCAGTTCAGTCCACCGATATTGCCCCTTTACACATATACCCATGCATATGTAGTGTAGATCCTTGCTTGTGAGTACTTTGGATGAGTACTCACGGTTGCTTTGCTCCCCCTTTTCCCCCTTTCCTTTCTTCTCGGTTGACGCAACCAGATGATGGAGCCCAGGAGCTAGATGCCACCGTCGATGATGACTCCTACTACACCGGAGGTGCCTACTACTACGTGCAGGCCGCTGACGATGACCAGGAGTAGTTTAGGTGGATCCCAGGAAGGAGGCCTGCGCCTCTTTCGATCTGTATCCCAGTTTGTGCTAGCCATCTTATGGCAACTTGTTTAACTTATGTCTGTACTCAGATATTGTTGCTTCTGCTGACTCATCTATGATCGAGCACTTGTATTCGAGCCCTCGAGGCCCCTGGCTTGTATTATGATGCCTGTACGACTTATCTTTATTTTAGAGTTGTGTTGTGATATCTTCCCGTGAGTCCCTGATCTTGATCGTACACGTTTGCGTGTATGATTAGTGTACGATTGAATCGGGGGCATCACACCCTGCTGGAAACAACTCCTCACAGCTTGCCGGACCACCCCCTCCAGTCGGGCCTATGGACCCCACGAACGAGGCTGGTGCTCCCACAGTAGAGGAGGTGCCGCTAGTCCTCGTTGCCGAGCCCCAGGCTCCAACTTGGGCAAGTCACATTGTCCACTTCCTCCAAACCGGAGAACTTCCCGGCGACCAAGATGAAGTCGAGAAAGTAGCCCGAAGGGCCAGTATGTACCAGTTTGTCTATGACACTCTGTACAGAAGGAGGCCCAATGGTGTGAAATTGAAGTGTCTGCCGGGAGGATGGAAAGGAACTGTTGGCTGAGATTCACAGAGGAATGTGCGGCTCACACATTGGATCAAGGGCATTAGTTGGGAAAGCATTCCGGCAAGGATTCTATTGGCCCACAGCCCTCCAAGATGCAGTCGAACTCGTCACGACATGTGAAGCCTGCCAGTTTCATTCCAAGAGAACACACCTGCCTGCCCAAGCCCTTCAGAAAATCCCTCTATCATGGCCATTTTCAGTGTGGGGGCTTGATATTCTCGGCCCCTTCCCCTGAGCAATCGGGGGCTTTGAATTCTTGTTCGTTGCCATCAACAAGTTTAGAAAGTGGCTGGAAGTGACTGTCGTGACAAAGGTGACTGCTCAGTCAGCTATCAAGTTCTTGAAAGAACTGGTGTGTTGTTTTGGAGTTCTGGCAAGGATCATTGCCGACAACGGCACCCAGTTCATGAGCCGCGCCTTCATGCAATATGTTCATGCCCTCGGATGCGAGATCTCACTTGCCTCTGTGGCACACCCCCGGAGCAATGGACAAGCTGAGAGGGCGAACGCTGAAGTGCTGCGAGGACTCAAGACATGAACCTTTGATACGCTGCAGAAACACGACAGGGGGTGGATCGATGAGCTGCCGGTAGTTCTTTGGTCTCTCAGAACGACACCAAACCGAGCTACCGGACAGACTCCCTTCTCCCTGGTCTACGGGGTAGAAGTAGTTATCCCCACGAAACTCATTTACGGGTCCCCTTGAGTGCTTGCCTACGATGAAGTAGCGCAAGATCAGAACCGGCGTGACAATGCTGTGCTACTCGAGGAGAACCATCTCCGGGCTGCTACGCGTGCTGCACGCTACCAGCAAGCCCTGCGTCGCTATCACAGCCACAGGGTTCACGCCCGGTGTTTTGAGGAAGGTGACCTTGTCCTTAGGCGCGTTCAGTCCGCCAAGGGTACAAACAAGCTGTCACCAAAGTGGGAAGGCCCTTACCGGGTAGTACGAGTCACAAGACCCGGCGCAGTCCGTCTGGAGACCGAAGATGACACTCCGCTGCAAAACTCATGGAATATTGAGCATCTCCGCAAGTACTACCCGTAAGGTGCGAGGCTGCTGGGCACCGCCCGGCAGCCACCCTTTTGTACAGGCCTTGCCTCAGCTGCATGTAACCCCTTGTACAAAGCCGGGGCGATGACCCCATGCAAGATAAAATAAAGAAGCGTTGTAGGGGGGGCCCCAACTAAGATTGCATGCATGCACGAGCACATCTAGTTCACTGCATAAGCATTTAATGAGCATTTGCATATGCATATAGATAGGATTGCATCTTGCATTCATTTCTCATCTACATGGAGTTGCAAGTTCCTGCCGTGAACTTGACTTCGACAAAGGACGAGAAGATTGAACGGCACAACGAACTCCAGCAAAGTCAAACAGATAAGTTTTCCTCATGTCCATTAGTGTTCTGTAAAGCTATTTCTTCGCATGAGAAAACCTCGCCTCTCTTTTTGAGACTTAGGTGCTCCCATCTATGACTCGAACATTGCTTCGGTTAGGATGGTCGCAGTAGCCTTTGGTAAAAAGGAGTTGGCGGGGGCCTGGCCCTCTGTCTGTTCGTCGGCAGACATAGCTCTCCGGCAGACAAAGAGGGTGCCAGCAAGATATCCTGCCAGGAAAACTCGTTTATTTACATTAAAGAGGCACTCCACCTCTGCATGGACATATACATGCACGGGTTCCCCGCAAGGTTCATCTTTTCCATTCATATGCTGATACAAGTACAAGCATTACAGAACACAAAGATGGACTCGAGAGATTACATTATCTGAACTAAAATCTGGCGGTTGCCTACAAGTTTAAGATTGAAAAAAGATAAAAACCCAATAACCCCTTTTTCCTTTCTCTGCTCCTCTTCTTTAGGATACTGGAGCAAGAGGGAAAGGAGAATAACAGGAGAAGTTGGGAGAGGGCAGCGACGAAGAGGCCGACAGGGCGGTCATCCGCCACGGTCCGCAGGTGGCATGCCCCAGGAGCCGCGCAAGGTGACGAGCAAGGCCCGTCACCCCTCCCCAAGCAAGAAGAAGAGGGGAAGAAAAGGGGGAAGGGGCAGAGACGGTAGCAGCATCACCCACAACAAGCATGCTGTGCTACCATCGCCTCGACGGACCGGAGGGCGCGCCTCTCGTCGACTACAGCCCCAAGGCCTCCGGGAGGGGCAATGCTGGGTTACCAATAATCCCCAGCCCTGCCACCCGGCCAAGCCTCGAAGAGACCAAGGGATTCACCATGCCAGGGACCAGGCTCACTCCCCGAGCGCCAGCACCAGCCTGGAGGGACAATGACCCCAAGCGGAAGCCCGAGGGCTGGCCCCAGGCTCCTCCCTTCGGCATCGCTGGCAGAAGGAGAAAACAAGAGAAAAAGAAGGGGGATGTAGAAATGGATGACTCTGCCCTCCTCCGCCCCTCCCTTTTATAGGCCTGGCGGGAAGGGGCAGCTGCTCCATCAACGGGTGACCACCATCCTCCTCCCCCAATTCAAGGTGGGTGGGCCCTCTCCAAGATGCTCTCCCGCGCCACGCGCCACGCGCCTCCGTTACCTACCCCGCGCGATGCATGCAGCATACGTGGCCAAAGGATAAGGGCGCACGGTGGGAAGAGTAAATTGGCAGTTTCTACCCCGTGCGTTAAAGTCATTCACAGGCCATCACTGGAGCAGCCCCACCACTATTGGCTTCACAACGCGCGCGGGGAAATCCAAAACTGCCCCGAGATCAAGACTAATAAAACAGCAATGGAAACCTTAAGGGGCCAACCCCTTCGGAGATCCTGCCTGTGCACTTATTAGGCCCTGCCCCGACGATGCTCGGCAGCGCGTTCGGGGCAGTCCCGGGGGCTTCTGTCGGTGCACCAAACCCTAGGTCTGTTGCCCTTGTGCACAGGCACAAGATCAAGATTGAAGCACCAGCTCAAGCCGAAGATCGAAGATCCAAGAGATTTAAAGAACCAGCATGCAGAACCAGCATGCAGCTCAGAGAGGCCAAGATCGAGCCAGATGAGCGAGATATCGGCAAGAGAAGGGCCTCCATGGCCGGGCAGGCGAGCCCGGCAAGGGGCAAGGCCACCACTAGAAGCAAGCAGCCAAGCCTCCCCGGCAGGGCCTGCCGGGGCTCACAGGGGTCGAACCACCCCACCAACCACTCAAGCACGACCCACGTCATCAATCAGTGCAGTGTCAAGCCGCAAGATGGTTAAGTGGCAGCCATTCGCCACATGGCAGCCATTCCCTACAGAAGAAAACCACAGATGACATCCGTCCTGCAACGTGTCAAGGGAACAGGCGCGGAGCTGGCAGGATAGCCTGACAAGCCTTGCCGGGCAACCAGTGATGTGACACTAAGCGTGTGACACCCCGATAGTTAAGCTACAGTAAACCCCTGTTAATGATGCCAGGTCATCATAATTAAATTTTTACTAAACCTCATTTGTTACAAACTAAGTTCAAATTCAATTTCAAAATGCAAGTCAAATTATTATTTCTGCCGACATGGAACCTAGAGTGTTCTTAGTTTTTTGATTAATTACAAAGTAATTTTCATGGTGAAACCAACAATTATTTGAACTAGTGAAATGCCTCTAACTTTTTTAAAACAGGACCAAAATAGCAACTTTTAACTCAGTTATTATATTTAACCAAATTCAACTGAATTCAGATAACCCTCAAACTTTTTGTGGCATTCAAAAATATTGCATAGTAGTCATATGACAAGTTTCATATTTTACAAAATCCATTTGGAGCTCAACTTAACATAAAACATTAACAAAATTTAGGAAACAGAAAATATAAAAAAAGAGAAAAAGAAAAAGAAAAAGAACCGGGCGCACTGTTAGACTGGGCTCTAGGCGCACACAGTGCGGCCCAGCCCAACCGCCCCCAGCCTTTCCTCCTCCTCCTCGCTAGAGGAGAAGGCCGGGGTGCCATGGCCGCGGGCACCCGGCGCCGCACACGGCCGAGACGCGAGGGGATAAGAGCGACCCCAGCCTCCCTCTCCCTCTGCAACCCTAGCCCCCAAATCCCCCTCCCCCTTGCTCGAATTCGACGACCTAAACAAGGCCGAGCTCGTGGTCGTCGTCATCTTCGTCGATCCCGTGGCCACCGGCCACCGTTTGCCACAATTTTATGCCCAGGAGCTCCGGCTGCCTCGTCTACTTCATCTACGGCCATCAGTTCGAGTCCCCTCGCGCTACATCGCCAGGATCGAGTCTTCTTCCTCCTTCGGCCGCCGCCGTTCTCCATCGACCCATTGCCGTTCTGCGCTCCTAAGCTCTCAACGAGCCTCCATGCGCTCCTTGGTGAGCCCTCTGCCTTTCACATCTACCTCCACTTCGATTTGCTATCTCTAGCCGCCGCGCCACACTTGCCGTAGTTCGTCGCCGCCGTCGTGCTTGTTGCCGCTGCTGTAGCGCTTCTCCGGCTCAGGCAAGCACACCACGGTGCTTCTCACATCGCGTGGGAGCTGCCTAGCCCTTCAGTGCTTTGCGTGCGTGCTCCTAGCACCGCCCCCCTCGAGTTCTTGCTTCGGCCACCGCTCACCGTCGTCGTTGCCGTCGCCTTAAGTTGTCCCCGCCTGATCCAGTAGCACCGATGGACGCACAATGTCTTGCTCGCCCCCGACCGCACTCGCCGCTGCCCCACGGGCTTCTGCGCGCGCGCCGGCGCTGGCGGCCGCTCGCCCGGGCCGCGCCCAGGGCGCACCCCGCAGCCGCCCGCGGTCCCTGCTCCACCTACTGTCGTTGCTGTTGCGTTGATTCAGCTTGCAGCTGCAGCTCGTGTTGTTGCTGCTGTGCCGCTGTAACTACTCGGCTTACCGCTGCTGCTCTCTGCTCCGCTGCCTTGCCGCCTGTGCGATCCTGCTGCTACTTGCTACTGCTCTTGCGCCATTGCGCTCTACGCTGCTACTGCTCCTAACCACTACTGCTGCTGTTACCTGATGCTTGCTAGCTAGGTACGGTTGCTCTCCTCCATGGCAGTGTGTGTATGCGCCGTGTGTGTGTGGGGTGTGTGTTCGTGTGTGTGTGTGGCTGCCTAGGCCACTACCACCTGGGTCGGCCACTGTTGAGATTAGAAACTAATCTCCGTTAGTGCTAATAATCCCCCTATGTTGACTAAATTGATTGACTTGGTCTAGATGTAGTCTATGTCATGTGGGCCTATCTTATTTCTTAAAAAAAGCCTAATTAAAAGTCTGTTTCAATGTCAAGTAGGCCCCACTTGTACTATTCATTGATTGACCAGTCAATTGTTGACTGAGTCAACCCAGCCCCTAGCCCCACTGGTCATACATTGTGGGTAGGTGTTGTTGTGTACAAAAGGTATTCATTGTTTTTATTTCGAATTAGAAAGAATCCAAGAAATCATTTAAACCTGGAAAATCATAATAAATAAACCGTAGTTCAGATGGAAAAACTTTATACATGAAAGTTGCTCAGAACGACGAGACGAATCCGAATACGCAGCCCGTTCGTTAGCCACGCGTCCCTAGCATAGCGAACCTGCAACATTTCATCTCCGGTTCATCTGTCCGAAAACACGAAACACCGGGGATACTTTCCCGGATGTTTCCCCCCTTCGCCGGTATCACCTACTACCGCGCTAGGGCATACCTAGCACCGCGTATTGCCTCGTTATGTTTTGTGATGCTTTGTTTGCTCCGTATTTACTGTTTCTTCCCCCTCTTCTCTCCGGTAGACTACGAGACTGATGCCACTGCTGGTGCCCCGATCGACTACGGTGTTGATGACCCCTCCTTGCCAGAACAACCAGGCAAGCCCCCCCCCCCTTGATCACCAGATATCGCCTATTCTTCTCTATACAGCTTGCATTAGAGTAGTTTAGCATGTTACTGCTTTCGGTTAATCCTATTTTGCTGCATAGCCTGTCATTGTTGCTACAGTTGTTATCCTTACCTGCTATCCTACTGCTTAGAATAGGATGCTAGTGTTCCATCAGTGGCCCTACTCTCTTGTCCGTCTGCCATGCTATACTACTGGGTCGTGATACTAGGGAGGTGATCACGGGTATATACTATATACTTTATATACATGACACATGTGGTGACTAAAGTCAGGTCAGCTCATTGAGTAGCCGCAAGTGATTCTGATGAGGGGGCTGAAAGGACAGGTGGCTCCATCCCGGTAGAGGTGGGCCTGGGTTCCTGACGGCCCCCGACTGTTACTTTGTGGCGGAGCGACAGGGGAGGTTGAGACCACCTAGGAGAGAGGTGGGCCTGGCCCTGGTCGGCGTTCGCGGATACTTAACACGCTTAACGAGATCTTGGTATTTGATCTGAGTCTGGCCATTTGGTCTATACGCACTAACCAACTACGTCGGAACAGTTATGGGCACTCGACGTCGTGGTATCAGCCGAAGCCTTCGTGACGTCAGCGACTGAGTGGCGCGCGCCAGATTGGACTGGAACGCCTGCTAGGCTAGGTCTACTTCCGGCCGCGTTCGCAATGTGCAGGTGTGCAATGGGCGATGGGCCCAGACCCCTGCGCCATAGGATTTAGACCGGCGTGATGACCTCTCTATTGTGCCTATGTGGGGCTGCGACGTCTTGATCTTCCGAGGCCGGGCATGACCCAGGAAAGTGTGTCCGGCCAAATGGGATCGAGCGTGTTGGGTTATGTGGTGCACCCCTTCAGGGAAGTTTATCTATTCGAATAGCCGTGTCCCTCGGTAAAAGGACGACCCGGAGTTGTACCTTGACCTTATGACAACTAGAACCGGATACTTAATAAAACACACCCTTCCAAGTGCCAGATACAACCTGGTGATCGCTCTCTAACAGGGCGACGAGGAGGGGATTGCCGGGTAGGATTATGCTATGCGATGCTACTTGGTGAACTTACCATCTACTCTCTCCTACATGCTGCAAGATGGAGGTGGCCTGAAGTGTAGTCTTCGACAGGATTAGCTATCCCCCTCTTATTCTGGCATTCTGTAGTTCAGTCCACCGATATGGCCCTTTACACATACACCCATGCATATGTAGTGTAGCTCCTTGCTTGCGAGTACTTTGGATGGGTACTCACGGTTGCTTTTCTCCCTCTTTTCCCCCTTTCCCTTCTACCTGGTAGCCGCAACCAGATGCTGGAGCCCAGGAGCCAGACGCCACCCTCGACGACGACTCCTACTACACTTGAGGTGCCTACTACTACGTGCAGGCCGCTGACGATGACCAGGAGTAGTTAGGAGGATCCCAGGCAGGAGGCGTGCGCCTCTTTCGATCTGTATCCCAGTTTGTGTTAGCCTTCTTAAGGCAAACTTGTTTAACTTATGTCTGTACTTAGATATTGTTGCTTCCGCTGACTCGTGTATGATCGAGCACTTGTATTCGAGCCCTCGAGGCCCCTGGCTTGTATTATGATGCCTGTATGACTTATTTATGTTGTAGACTTGTGTTGTGATATCTTCCCGTGAGTCCCTGATCTTGATCATACACATTTCCGTGCATGATTAGTGTACGATTGAATAGGGGGCGTCACAAAACGGTGCATTTAATGCACCCTGTCAGCCCGCGGAGTTAGGTATGATAGCACTGTTTGCTATCATACCAGTGGATAATGACCACTTTGCCACTGTGGTGACCCCTTGATCTATAAAGGGAGGCCCAGGGCACTCGTAGAAGGGGTTAGAAGGTTGGAAAGTTGACGAGCCTAAGCCACCATACGCGCATAGTCGCAGTGGCCCTGAGGTAGACCTTGCCGGGCAAGTGTACCACGCACCACCACACTGATTCCACCATCAATCCACCAAAACAGGAGTAGGGTCTTACGCCTCACGGCGGCATGAACCTGGGTAAATTGCTTGTGTGCTCTCTGCCGTGCTGTCGTGCGCTGATCTGCTCTTTGTGCAATGCGACGTCCTCCCGCCGAACCAGCAAGGGGCCGCCCGGTCCCATAGGTGGCCGCGGATATCCCGCGATACTTTATCTTCATATTGGTTTGTCTTCAACATTGGTTTCACTTCAAAGTTTATCTTTGCAATGTTGATTTGGTCTTCACTGATATATATATATATAGGAGAAATATTTCCTACTTGCATTCTAACAGGTAAGTTAAAAAAAACTCTAGAAGTTTCATCATCTTTTCAGTCTGTGTGTCTATATTGGGTACACTAGTTTTATCTGAAAATAATGTAAACCAAGCAGTTCAACCACTATTAGCATAGACGTCCAACAAAAGAGTACAAGAAGCAAAATTATATGTCACATGTTTAGAAAAAAATAGATCTGGATGTGAAGTTCAAATACAGGAATCATAGAAGTTCAAGGACACAGTTGCAAGAAAAAATATATGTAACATGTTCAGAAAATATAGTTATCTATGTGAAGTTCAAGTACTGGTACCACAGAAGTTCAACAACACTGCTATAAGAAAAAATTGTGTTACATTATTAGATAGTCCTACTTCTACCTGTGAAGTTCAAGTTCTTGTATCATATAAGTTCAACAACACTGCTGTAAGAAAAATATATGTGACATTATTAGATAGTCCTACTGCTACCTGCGAAGTTCAAGTACTTGTACAACATAAGTTCACCATCAGTGCAAGAAGCAAGTTTCATTTTTTTGTTCATGCAGACCAGTGCCCGTCGATGGTGAAAGCTATACCACAATAATTCCCAAACACCGTACACAAGCTATGCCGTTCGCACATCCTGAAGAAGTTCAAGGAATACTGCGCGTTGCTATACAAAAAGTATAAAACATTCAAAGAGGAGTTCACAGCTATCTTAAACTGGCCGCTAATGCCAACGGAGTTTGAAGCTGCCTGGGCTGCACTCGTGCACAAGTAAAACCTACAGAATGACCAGATGATGATGCAGCTGTGGAGTGATAGGAAAATGTGGATATCAGCATATTACAAGAACATTTTCTGTGCTGGAATAACTTCTACACAACGAAGCAAGAGCATGAATCACATGCTCAAGAGAGGGTTTGTCAAGGGGACCCAGAACCTACACAAGTTTGCTAGGCTGGTAAATGCTTGCATACAAACTCGGATGCAGAAGGAGAACGAGCAAACAATGACGAGCATGGTATTAAGACAAAAAACACCCCCACCATATTCTGACTTCCTTCAACATGTGCACTTTGCATTTAAAAAATCAAACCCATGACTTTGCTTCGTCTAATATCTTAATTTTTGACATGTGCAAAGCAATCCTGTGATAAAAACAACATACGGCTATGAGGAAGACATGGCTATCAAGTACACGAGAGCCGTGTACATCAAGATGAGGACCAGGATGAGAAAAGCCACACTATTTCACGCAAAGCCTACAGCAGAGACCACTAAGTACCTTGTGTACTACCACAACAAGGCTGGCCATGATGATGAAGACAGATTTGCCTCGTCGAAGCATGAATTCCAGGTTGTAGCTGACCCAGAGAATGAAATATACGAGTGTGAATGCAAGCTTTGGACACACACAGGTGAGCGGAAAAACAAAATCATTAAATAGCTAAACTAGTAGTATCATATCAATATATGAAACTCAATGATGGCTCACAAACTATGTATTATGCATTCATCACAAAATGCAGGTCTGTTCTGCCTTCACATCATGAACATACTGGACTACCTGAAGCCTGGCAAATTTCCAGACAACTATATCCTCAAACGGTACACAAAGACTACAAAATCACAACCAACATTTGGTACAAGGGAATATAACACAACTGCATCGGATGGCAGCTCAAGACTATCCAAGCAAGACATCTTGCTACAGTTAAATTTGATGGTTAACAAGAAAGCGATGAGATGTGACCAGCAATATGACAGAGCCTTCTATGTCTCAAGAGGCTCGTGGAAGAGCTTGATGCAATACATTCAACAAATCAAGTGGATGCTGACGAGAGGATGGTTGAAGAGGATGCTGAAATTGAAGACGACCTTCATTATTATGAAAATGAAATGCTCCACACCGCTGCTCAAGCCAACCAATGCAAGCAGGATGTTGACCAATTAATGCAATAGCGGCAGCAAGAGGCGGTGAAGCTGCTACTGCAATCTGAAACAAAGGGTAGGAAGAAACTTTCTGTAGCAAGGAAAAGTGACAGGAGAGCTCAAATAAAGGCACCATCTGCAGGAAGAGTCATCGTGCTCGATGAGAATGGAGTGCCACTTGGACACAGGCAATGTAGTGTGTGCAAAAAGGTTGCAAGACACAATAAACTCACCTGTCCAACACTCTTAGAAAGAAATGATGCCGAGGAGGTCAAGCAATCCAAAGTTCAAAAACAGCAGCCCAAAGTTCTAGAACAAAACAAGGGACCACACCTACAGAAAGCAAGCAGCAGGCTTTGTAGCATATGCAAGGAGTATGAACCACACAATGCAAGAACATGCCCGAAGCGTGCAGATGCTGAAAAGACAAGCCAAAAGCCAGAAAAGAAACAGAAAGCAAAACCTAGAGCCAGCAACAAGAAAGTGGTGGAAGATGAAGAGGAGGAAGAGGAAGACGAATATGAAGACATCATTGAAGAAGAGGAAGACGAAGAGGAAGAGGAAGAGGAAGAGGAAGATGAAGACGAAGAGGAAGAGGAAGACGAAGAGGAAGAGGAAGAGGTACATGTCAAACAAAAACCACTACAAGCAAAGCCTTGGAGCAGCGCAAGGCTGATGAACAATTAGACTAGGTCGATGAAACAAAGCAAACTTATGTCATATCAGTGTGCAGAATGTTATTCCACTATTGAACAGTATTTTAGGAGAAGCTTACTTGAACTTCTATTTTTGAAGTTTCAAAGAAATTATACGGTAGAAGTTCAAGTAAGCTTACAGTAGAAGTCCTGGTATAGTATGAGAGGAGGTGCTGGTGATGTATTGCATGAAAGAGCAAGCAGGAATAAAATGAAATATACATTGCGAAGTTCAAGTAAGCATACTGTAGAAGTCCTGGTATATTATGAGAGGAAGTGTTGTGCTGGTGATGTATTCCATAAAAGTGCAAGTAGGAATAAAATGAAAATATACACTATGAAGTTCAAGTAAGCTTACAGTAGAATTCTGGTATATTATGAGAGGAGGTGCTGGTGTTGTATTCCATAAAAGAGCAAGCGGCAATAAAATGAAAAAAATATACAATTTGAAGTTCAAGTCAGCTTACAAAAGAAGTTCTGGTATATAAATAGATGTAGGAAAAAATATGCTTGACAAAATAAGTACTGTCGTATAAACTAAGGTTAGTAAGCCTAAGACAATGCGTTCAGATATGAAGTTTTGTTTGGATACGTGGAGAAGTTCACGTAGAATGCCGAAAAAAGATAAAGAAACGTAAAGGGGTGTATGAGAATATTTTTACATTAAGTTATAGTTGAAAACCATTCGCAGTTAAAAAATCACAAAAAAGCACATATAGATTCTATGCAAAAGGCTACATATTGGTTGAGTTGAAAAATAATAATACATTACACAACACAAAAATTCTCTCCATCTGAAACCAGCACCCAAGCCAGATCTCAAGCAGAAGTTCAAGTCAAAGATCATATGTTGGGGCCAAAAATTAAACAACCCAAAAAAACCAGTAGTTCAACGATAACCCAGACAGAAGTTCAAGTACATATGCTGGGGAAAATCATACAACACTGGAATACTGAAAACGATGCAATACAATGAAATTCACAAGCCAAATTCTCAATACCAGATATATTTGTCCTCAATAAAATAAATAACAGTACTACAGCTATAGATACACAAATTACTAAACCATTCGTAACCAAATCTTTATGAAATCGTTCCAATCATTATCAAACCTAAATCTTTATGAAATCAAATCTACACTAAGACTAATAGTTCGAATTCACAGGCCCAAGGACTGGATCTCGGCAGGAAGCTCTCCATGCACAATTTCATTATTCTCGCTAAAGACTAGAGTGTGCATGAACTCAGCCTTCCAGTCATCTACAGTAGCGTGTAAACAAAAATGAAAGGATGGTTTAGTAAAGGATAACTAAAACCACAGCAGGAGCATCTCGGCTAAAACACACAAGAAAAATGGAAGGATGATGAGACAAGAACAAGGACAAAACATACTTCCACATTACCAAAATCTTCAACAAGCTCATCGCCATCATATGTAGAGCAGTACTTCATGGAGAAGAAACCACAATCACTATTCAGTTGCTTTGGAACATCAATAAAAGTTGGCCTCTTTGCAATATTCACCCAGTTTGGCTGCTTGCTCGCTTTGTACGCAGCCTTGCCGTACATCTCCTCCAGCAACCCAACAAATCTCTTGATCTGCCAGAAATGACAAATAAGATGAAATCAAAAACATCTTAACCAAAATAGTTAAGTTCACATACATAAAGCGACACTTGAATAAAATCTAGCTAAACGATAGCAGAAGTTCAACTGTCAAATGATAGTCAGTTCAAGTAGTATTACCAAAACAGAGACAAAAAATATTTTGTCAACAGAAGGCATAATAAACTTCGTGTCAAAAAGAGAATATGACGGGAGGTTCAGGCAAAGAAACACTCACAATATTTTGGCAGTCTCCATGGAAACTTGTTCGTGACATTCCCTTATCAGTGTAAGGAAGTTAATCAAGGATGTCAATACTCCCACGATATCTATTCAGCACCTACACACTGTAGTGCGCTATTTTGTCAATTGGCTTGAAAAGTAACAAAAAAACTGCCGAGAATGAAAGAAATGGTGAACACAAACTATAAAGCATAAGTATTGAACAACCGAGATGAGCAAAAACTTCTTGACAAACTCAGCAAAAGGATGTACATAAAATTAAAAGAAAGCAAGAGTTATGAAAACCTAACCAACTTTGCGTTAAGAAGGTCTTCTTCCTTGCGAACAAACCTTGGGAGGAGTTTAGCTTCTTCTTTTTTGCATCGAATTTTGGAGCTGATGCAACGAAAAAATCATACTCCACGCACTACTGCATTCAAAAAACAGAATTAAAATACCTCCCAAATGTCACTACACCAAAACTAGAGCAAAAAAGGGAGATAGGGTTACAAAGAACTAAAACCTGAATGAAGTAGGGATTCAGTACAACCTTCTCAGCACAAGAGAGGATCTCAGAGGTCTCCGGCTTATCCTTCCACAAGTTTATGAGATAATCCGTTATGTCTCCTTCCATCTGCTACCCTTCACTGAAAAGAGTATAAAGGACACGTCTTGTGAGGTCAATCACATTCATAGGGATGGTAAACATGTAGTAGCTTGTGCTATAGATTTAAAAAGATGGGAAAAATATTAGAAGCACAACTCCAAGACAAGGAGGATGAATAGAAGTCCAGATACTATAACATCAGAATTTCACAAAAAGTAGCATGCCTGGCAGCAACAAAAACAAGAAGAAATACTCACTCAGAATACTTCTTCAGTCCATCTTCACTAAGCACATACTGTTTCAACCTCCGGGCCTCAGATAGATGAGGGTAACCGTATTTACTTAGGGGAGCGACAGCAGAATGTCACTTCATAGGCAATGTTGATGCTCTCTTCGAGGAAGTTATGTAGCCTGACTCAACTGCCGGATTCCTCCTGGTGATGACAACATTCTTCCCACCTCTCCCAACAACAGTACCAGCACCAGATTTACCCTTCTTCGGGTAAACAATCTTCTCAAAATCATCATCCAACGAAATCACCTCTACTTCGACTGCACCAACCTTCCTGGAGCAAGGGGTATTTGGAGCAGCACAAATTCCGATAGCCTGCTTCCCCAACTTGGAAGGAATAAGGGTTCGAGAGCTATCATCTTCTCTCAGAGTTGTGCTCATCGATTCCTCCCTAGGCTGGTATTCCTGTGACCCAAGGAATGAGTAGTGGTAATCGGTCAAGTCCAATGGCTCCACTGTCAAGAAAAGAAAAAAAGAACATTAAATATAACTGAACTTTAGGTACTGTCAGGGTTCAAGAACGACACCTATCGGATCACAGAGAATCCCTACTACTGTTGCCGGGGCGCGGGGCTGTGGAAAGAGAGGGTTTAGAAGATGAACACGGGGGAATTTTATCCAGGTTCAGGCCGCAAGCGATGCGTAATACCCTAATCCTGCTTTGGTGTATATTTGGTGTTCTTGAGATCTTGAACTAGCTGTGGTGCATGCCTAGCCCAAAAAGTTCGAATCCTTCCTCAGTACGCCTCGGGCCTCCTTTTATATGTCAATGGGTCTGCCACAGTGGCACATTGGAGGTGGAAAGTATCTACAGTGTACAAGTCTATCTCTGACATTGTGGGACAAAACGAATTTAATGCACTGCCGACGTGTCCTCTTGCTTTATGTGGGACGGCAAGGAAGCTCGTCTCATCTCTTGCCGCCTCGCCTCGCTTCGATGCGCGTCCAAGCTGACGAGGCATGCAACGCCACGCTGGCTAGCTGGCTGCTGCGCTGGTGCGGTGGCAGGGTCTTCACAAAGATCCGCATGCCACCACGCAGGTGCTTGCTTGGTTTGCCTAGAAGCTGCATCCTGCCACGTAGGTGCGTGCCTAGTTGGCAGGCTGGCTGCTGCGTCGGAACGGCCATGGGGTAGCGAAACCTTTGTAAGTGCGGGCCCGGTTGTGGCTCCGCAGATGTCCCCGGCAAGGGTCTTGTGGGCGTCCCCGACAAGGGTCTTACCGAGGGGCCTTCGTCTTCTGGTTCTCATCTGGTCTTGCAGGCTTTCAGTGTTCACAAAGATCTGCATGCCACCATGCAGGTGCCTCCCGAGCCTTGGTTCCAATGTTGTCGATGGTATCGGAACTCTGAGGCTCAAGGGGTGGCGGTCTTGCTAGTGTTGGGGAAGTTGCCCCGGCAAGGCCCTTGCCGGGGCAGCGTAGGTCATCCCCGGCAAGGCTCTTGCCGGGGGAAACCCTCCTTGCCCCTTCGCTCTTCGCGACTCTGGTCTCAGCGTAGCTCTGGTAGTTTTGTTCCTTGCTTCCTCTGCCCCGCCAAGCTTGGCCGCAGGTGTGGCTACAATTGCCCGTGCACAACTAAAGGGGTACAGAAGGCCCGTAGTTTTGTACACCGACAAGAGCCCCCGGGCCTGGGCCACACATAAGCGCAGAGTGTTGTTGGGCCAGGCCCAGAACGATGCTCGGGCGCACGTGGTAGAGTCTTGACTACAGTAACTCCCTCGCCAGTTGGGCTTCCCCACGACCCACGTTGAACACGTGACGTGGGGGTCATGCGTGGGGCGGTTGCTGCATGTCTGTGTCACATCGTGGTAAATGGTAAAGAGGCGGCCCGCGCCTTCCCCATAAAAAGGAAAAACCGCAGGCGCGCTGCTCATTTACCCTCTGTGCCTTTTCCATTCTCGGAACAGCCGCTCCCCTCTTCTTCTTCCTCAAGCGCGAGTCGAAGCTCTTGCCTCTGTTTGCCGCCACCGCACCCCCATTGCCCTCAATTCTTCACCCCCCCCTAGCTGCCATGGTGCCCAAGACAGGCAAGGGCAAAGGAGTGGGTAAAGACGACAGAGGGAAGGAGGCGTCGGAGAGTGAGTTGGCGGTGCTTCGGATGCAGCACGCCCTCTTCCCCTCGACGGTCGACGCGGTTACCCTCAGGGACTACATCAGGCCCCTGTGGGGAAGGGCGACGTCGGGGCACCCTGCCACGTGCATCATCCTCGCCGATTTCGCCGAGGCCGTCCCAAATCGGTATCCCTTCTTCGTTGATTATTTTTCCTCCGGTCTCTGCCCCCTCTTCTCTGATTTCTTCAATGACATCATGCACACCTACGGCTTCCACCTTCTAGATTTCATGCCGAACGTCGTGGCGTGCATGGCTTTCTTCGCCCACCTCTGTGAGGGTTTCGCCGGAGTGCGTCCCGGCACGGCGCTCTTCCAACATTACTTCACCCCTCACATCCAGCCAGGGGGCGCCATCTCCGGCTGCATCACCTGGATCCCGAGGAACCATAACAGGGGAACATACCCGAAGGGTGCCTAGAAGGAGAGGCGGGAAGAGTGGTGGGGCTGGTGGTGCTGGATTGAGGAGGCAGACCCGCAAAAGTTCTGCCGGGTCCGTCGGAGGCCGCCGGTCCGCGGCAAGGACTGGAGCGACATCGACGCCAACGACAAGAAGCTCATGGTTGCCACCACTAGGATCCACTGCTTCACCTCGTTGGGCTCACTCTTGAGATGATTGGGGCGGACTTCATCCGCCGACGGATCGCCCCGCTGCACAAAAAGGGGAGGCCAGCCTGGGACTTCACGAACGCGGCTGACATCATGAGGCTCCTCCCTGGCTTGAAGCACAATTTCACGGTGCTAGGGCATGCCCATTTTTGCTAGAGGCTCTTTCAGCTCAAGGTGAATGAAGACGGCGGGGTCGAGAGGACCGGCAAGGCCGTCAAGGCCGGCGGGTCTCTGTTTGTGTTGCAAGCGGGGGTGGCCTCGTTGAGCAAAAACTCTCGCCAGACCGACATCATCACCATGATGCCGGACTTCAACGCGCATGGCCTCGACCGAACTTGGGACGAGCCAGAAGCAGAGCGGGTGCAAGAGTTCTTCGACAACCTGTCGGAGAGGTATGTCTGTGACGAGCCGCTGCTCATCCGCAACACGACCAAGGCGGAGCTGGCATACATTGCTGCCAGGGCGGAGGAGGCGGCGCTTGCCCAGGAGGCCGGCAGCGTTGGCACCGTGGAGGACGAGGCTGAGACGGCCGCAGAAGAGAAAGAGCTCACGGAGTGGGCGGGGTCTGCCGGGGAGGTCAGCGGCGCCGGTGCCGGGGCTCCCCTTGTTGAAGTCGTGGTCGAGGGGTCGACCGGAGTGGAGACCGAGGCGGATGACTCCTCGCCCCCGGCAAGGAGACGCATCCTGCGGCGGGCTAGCTCTGGTGAGCCGGTCCGACCTGGCAGGACCGTGCAACGGCAACAGGCCCAGGCGCAGCCCGTGCACCAGACAAGGGCTGCGACAGCAAAGAAGAAGGTGGCGGCTGCCGCTTCTTCCTCGTCCAAGCGGCGCAGGACCCCATCCCCTTCTCCTCCCCCTTCGAACAGCGAACCCGAGGCCGATTTCGACCTTGGGTCCTTCAGCCCGAAGAGGAAGAGGAGGCCGGCGGAGGAGGAAGAGTAAGCATCTCGCCCTTTATCATTTCTGACTCTCAGCCCATGTTGTTTCCATTGACCTTATCTTGTCTTTGAAGGGAGACGGAGACGCTGGCCCAGAGGGCGGCGAAGAGAGCCAAGGCCTCGGTGGGCGTCAAGCCCCCGGCGAGCACTTCGCGCACGCCGGTGGTGGTGGAGATCAGCCGAGATGACAGCCCTCGACACAGCTCCCGCCCCAGCCCCCATCGTAAGTTCATTACTCGCTCCCCATTGATGGGCGTTGGGGCACGAATCCTTGGTGCTGACCTTGCCGGGTTTGCGGGAGGAGAGCAGCAGCAGGAGGAGCCCATGAGGGCCACTCCCAACACGCCGCCCCCATCGACCACGCCGCCCAAAGGGGCGTCTCCGGCAAGGGCAACCACCACCGAGCCCACGCACATGGAGGAGGAGGAGGCGTACTTGGGCGCTGGTGGCTCCGTCCCGACAACGAATGTTGGCGGGGAGGGAACCGCTTCCCAGCTTGGCGCGGGTAAGCGGCCTGCCTCTCGTCCCTATCATCTTTTCTCTCTCTTTTTGTCCTGGACCTTGATCTTGGCCTCGTTTCGTCCTTCCCTTCTGGTTTCCAGACCCTCCCTCGATGGACCAAGAGGATATCGACATCATCATCGGGGAGCTCGCCAAGGACACCAAGGCCGAGGCCGTCAGGATCGCGGCTGAGGAAGCCGCCTAGTCCGCCACCGGGGAGCTGCCGGGGAGCCCGGCAAGGCCGCTGCCGAGGAGCCCGGTAAGGCCGCTGCCGAAGAGCACGGCAAGGGGCCTGCCGGGGAGGCCGCCGAGGAGCCCGCCGAGGAGGAAGTGGCCAAAGACCAGCCTTCCTCCCCCGCAGCCCCTGCGCCGCCTAATTACCTGAAGGTGGGCGATGACCTGTCCGTCTGCCTCCCAGGGTCGGCAGACACCAGAGCGCCTGCCGAGGGGGAGGTCTTCGATGACGAGGTGCTCGCCACCGCCGGGCTCCAGGTCGTCGACGAACCGAGCGCCAGCGGTGACGGTTCCTAGGAGGAGCAGCTTCTTCGAGCCATGGGCGCCAACTTACAGAAGCTCCAAGTGCTCCACCGTGCCCGCCAAGACAAGGTGAGATCCAGGATGGTGGCGGTGGACAAGGCGGAGGCAGATTTTGAGGAGCGTGTCGCTCAGGCACAAGTCTAGTTTGGTGAGGCCCGGGATGAATTGAAGGCTGCCCAGGGTGAGCTAGATGAGCGCAAGCAAGAGCTCATCCTGAAGCAGGCCGACATCGAGAAGGCCCAGGAGGTGGCGAAGGAGCAGGCCGCCAAGGACGAGGCTGCTCGGCAGCAGCAGCAGGCTCTGCTGAACAGCTAGGAGGAAGACCTCGCTGCCCGTGAGCAGGCGCTTGTCGCCACACTTCGCGGCAAGGATGAAGGGATCGGGAATATCGTCGCGCAGCAGACCCAGGAGATGGTGCAGAGGCACAAGGAGGCACTCGGTGCTCAGGCCCTGGACCACGCCGGCAAGGTGCAGAAGCTGGAGCTGGAGCAGGAGGAGCTGAAGAAGAAGATCTTGGGGCTGACGGACGAGAGGGACACAGCCAACCGCGCTCTCACGGATTCACAGGTCGCCATCTCCAACAAGGCCAAGCTGCTCTCCGAGGCCAGCGTTTCCATCAATGATCTGAAGCTGAAGCTGGACGGCTTGGAGGGGAAGCTTTTGGAGGCCGAGGCTCGTGAGGAGACCCTGAACAAAGCCCTAGAGGACGAGAAGTAGCTGCAGAGCAATGTCGCTGCTGAGCATGAGGATTACGCGAAGAGCGTAAACCTCTGGATCAGCCGCCTCGTCGATGTCGCCGGGAGGATCTCTGCGAAGCTGGCCTCCATGGGCATGCCGAATGTCAGGTACTCCCAGGAGCCGAACGTGAGCCCCATCGCCAAGCTGACCCTGTTCTTCAAGGGCGTCCTCAATGCCCTGGAGCAGCTCCGCTCCAACCGAGTAGTTTATCTGGCCAATGAGTCCCGGAGGCTCTGCCGGGGCGCCCTGACCAAGGTGCTTACCAAGGTGGCGTTCTGGAACCCTAGCGTCGATTTCGCCGATGTGCTGGAGAGCTTGCCGGAGGGCACGGACCTTGCGGCGCTCGAGGAGCGTATCGAGCCCATCATCAGCTACGTCGATGGAGTCAAGAGGGTGGAGGGCCAGCGCCAGGACTAGGCACCCCGTTTCTCATCGCCGCTGCGAGTTCATGACCAAGACAATTTTATCTTAAGTTAGAACCGCGGAAACTATTGATGTAATATAACTCTGCAGTACTTTGAAGCATGCTATCTTCCTGTTCGATCTTTCCTTGTATCTGCACACCCTATTCCTAGTTGGATAGGTTTGCCGGTGCGTAAACCCATGCTATGGCGCTTTGAAGGACAGATCCTCAGCAGCCAGCCGGGGGGCGCTTGCTGCCGGGCAAGCCACCCTGCCGTTCTCAGCGCAGCCGCTTGAACTATTGAGCGGACTCGAAACAGAACGAGGGCGTTGCCAATAGCGGAAGGGCTCCATTGCGCACAGGTTTTCCATACAAGGTGCAAGATTCTTCGAGAGAATAACCTTATATTAAAAAGGAATTTGCTCAAGGTTCTGCGTGACTTAGCTTTTTTGTCGCTACACGGACAGTTGTCGGGGCTGCGAACAGCACTGCCTCGCCTAGCTGATCGCACCAGAGTGTGGCTGATTGACGTCGTCTTCTTCTCTTGAGCCATCACGATGAAGGATCGATGAACTGGCTTCAGAACCGGATTTTCACAGCTTGCGCCCCCTATCTAGCGCGCCAAAGATGTCAGGGTTCAAGAACTACACCTATGGGGTCACAGGGAATCCCTACTACGGTTGCCGGGGCATGGGGCTGTGGAAAGAGCGGGTTTAGAAGATCAACGCAGGGGAATTTTATCCAGGTTCGGGCCGCAAGCGATGCGTAATACCCTAGTCCTGCTTTGGTGTATATTTGGTGTTCTTGAGATCTTGAACTAGCTGTGGTGCATGCCTAGCCCAAAAAGTTCGAATCCTTCCTCAGTACGCCTCGGGCCTCCTTTTTTATGTCAAAGGGGCTGCCACAACACAGGAGGTGGAAAGTATCTACAGTGTACAAGTCTATCTCTGACATCGTGGGACAAAACGCATTTAATGCGCTGCCGACGTGTCCTCTTGCTTTATCGGGGACGGCAAGGAAGCTCATCTCGTCTGTCGCTGCATCGCCTAGCTTCGACGCGCATCCAAGCTGACAAGGCATGCAGCGCCACGCTGGCTGGCTGGCTGCTGCGTTTGTGCGATGGCAGGGTCTTCACAAAGATCCACATGCCACCATGCAGGTGCTTGCTTGGTTGGCCTGGAAGCTGCATGCTTCCACGTAGGTGCGTGCCTAGTTGGCAGGCTGGCTGCTGCGTCGGAACGGCCATGGGGTGGCAAAACCTTGGTAAGTGCGGCCCCGGTTGTGGCCCCGCAGATGTCCCCGGCAAGGGTCTTGCCGAGGTCTTGGGGGCGTCCCCGGGGTCTTGCCGGGGGGCCTTCGTCTTCTAGTTCTCATCTGGTCTTGCAAGCCTTCAGTCTTCACAAAGATCTGCAGGCCACCATGCAGGCGCCTCCTGATCCTTGGTTCCAATGTTGTTGATGGTGTCGGAACTCTCAGGCTCAAGGGTGGTGGTCTTTCTGGTGTTGGGGAAGTTGCCCCGGCAAGGCCCTTGCTAGGGCAGCGTAGGTCATCCCCGCCAAGGCTCTTGCCGGGGGAACCCTCCTTGCCCCTTCGCTCTTCGCGCCTCTAGTCTCAGCGTAGCTCTGGTAGTTTTGTTCCTTGCTTCCTCTGCCCCGCCAAGAATGGCCGCAGGTGTGGCTACAACTGCCCGTGCACAAGTAAAGGGGTACAGAAGGCCCCTACTTTTGTACACCGACAGTACAACACAATGTACAGTCCAACAAATATAGATGACATGGTTACTACTCAAGTTGACCTAAAAAATGTGTTGCATTTAAAAACTAATGAAGTTCAAGCACAACCAAAGGCACAATTCAAGATAAACTGATGAGAATGGAAAACATTCAACTACAACTAACAAAGTTCAAGTAGAAAAAATGTTGTTGTCCAAGTAAGCTATGAAAGGAAAACAATACTGAAGCAAAATAGACAAGCAAAATAAAAAGATAAAATGCATTTCATGTAGAATAAAAGATGCAGTCCAAGTAAGCAGTCCAAGTTTCAAGACTTACATGTATAGTAGCCAAACAGACCAGGGAAGTTTGTGTCAAACAAGTTAAAAGATGCAATTGAGTACAACCATGTCTTCCTGATATCCGTGATATTTTCATGGGAATAGTTTGCAAGAACCCCTTCATGAAACGAATTAACATTCGTAAGCATGAAGAATCTGCAGTCGATACTGTCATCAAAACAAAAAAAAGAACAATGTTAAAACGAAAAGAAAGCCAAAGAATAAAAGACATTGCAGCTTACGTACAACTGGAATTGAACAGAAGTGATAGAGAGAAAGTGGAACTCATACTTGTTAGTCTGCTGGGGGACATCAATCCAATCCAATGCGAAATGGTCAATAGAAAGAGGACTGAAGGGTGTCTCCCTGTCGTTGCTCGTATCGTTCCAAAGCTTCTTGATGTTATCAGTCATCCGCCAAAACAGGCGTACCGCGCAGTCATCATTGGGTCCATAGTAGGAGTCGAGAAGCTGGAACCTTGAATTCTTCTGGTTAAGAAATATCAAAACCCAATGACCAACACCACCCAAGTGAGCAGGAATTTCAGGTGGGGAAAAAGTGGGGAAAACAACCTGAAGCAAGATAAGCACACAAATCATTAGAACTAAAAATTAATATCAACGGTACAAAGAAAATAAAACAATATAAATAGACTGGATCACGGTGGAAACTAATACAGAGACAAAGAATAAGGCATTGCTTATAGAATCATGTGCATCCATGCTATTTGGACCAGTCGCCAAGTACTTCCTCACACGGGAATCAAACTGCCCTCTGAAAATCTTGTCCTAAAATAATGCAGACAACAGCAACATATGAAATACAATGAGACCAACAAGTTTTAACTAATATGGTAAAGAACAAAACAGAAAAGAAATTACTATATGGGTTGACTTACACAAACCCAATACGACAGGATGAGTTTATCTGATCCCTGGTATTTGGCACATAGACAATACAGTGCAACCTCAGCTACACTAGATCAAAGCATTTCGCGTGGAGAATAAGATATTGCGACATCTTCAACTGTAGCTTCACACTCATTGTTTTGGAACATAATCTTTGATAAAAAAACAAGCAATAGAAAGTGAAAGAAGTTCAGCATCAGGAACTCAAGAAGTTCATCACATATAAAAGCACAAAAGTTCAGCTACATCACAACAGGCAGTACAAAAAGCTAGATGTTCAGCACCACAGAAGTAAAATAAGTTCAGCAACAGAGAGTAAAGAAGTTCAGGTATAAAATCACAGGCAGTTCCTAAGGTAGATGGATATAAATTCTGACCAGCTGCACTGACCTCTTAGAACGATCATTCTTAAGCCTAGTTACACTGAAACAAAAGTCATCAACCTTCTTTCGGACGACATCAAGTTCACTATCTGCTCAGCAAAAGAATAGAAATTAAGAGCAACATACAAACACATAGATCACGACAGGAGCAACAAACAAACACAAGCATATCTCAGCTGCTACACCACAAACATAAAACCACATGATTATAAACATGACAACCCATGCATTACAAACCTTCCCCCACATAAAAACAGGTTCACTTCACTTTATTTACAAACCACACGACAAAGCACAAACCAGAAGTTCAACTTGCACCACACAGACAGTACACAGGGATATCATGGACTAAAACCAACAACAAAAAGGATGGGGATGGGGAAAGAAGAGAGAAGCATGCTCCTCTCTTTATGGATTCTTGCCTAGACCAGTTGCAGCACTGGAATGATCAATCTCCTTTCCCAAGCTATCGCTTTCAGTGTCTACATCGTCATCTCTAGTAGACATTGCCGTGTCGTCGGCAAGGACACCAGCAGCAGCTGGAGCAACTGGAGAATCTGAAACAACAAAAACTGTTGGTTGTGCTGCAGTAGGAAGAGCTGGAGAACCAGCATCAACAACAACTGATGGCATTGCTACAGGAGACTTCTCCGGGCCTGCAGCAGCACTACCAGTCTCAACAACAGCCTCAATGGGATCTTTCTCTGAAATGTTATCTCTAGCTGTCTTGCCCTGCTCAGCATCAAAATCACCAGTGCCAATGGACGACTGAGGTTCAGTTGGGTCCACCCCATCGGAGTAGCCGGTGCCTGACACAGCCTTGTCTGCAACCTTCTCTGAAGGAACACTAACATTGTCATTCTGCAGCAAGAACAAAAAGTAATTAAAAATGGGCACATAGTGATAAAATGTACAAGAAGTAAAATAAAAAATGAAACAAATGGACAAGAAAAATGGTACTTTATGATCACTGCCATGAACCTCATCAACAAATAAATCACTTGCAGGAGCAGTTTCATGCACAGGGACAGTTGCACTATCAGGTAAAACATCCTCCTCAACCCTAGCACCATCATCAATAGCCTACAAAAAAACCATATAGAACACAAATGTCTAATCAGCAGAAGTTCACATTACATAATTAAAGAAGGTCAGCTATGACCACTTACATATAGAGGAAGTCCAAAGACAGTAAACATAGAAGGTTAGATATCAAACTATTATCATACAAAAAGGGAACAAAAGGGCTAGTTATGGAAAGCTCAGAAGTTCATATACTATAACCCTTGAAGTTCAGACACTGAAAACAGAGAAGGTCACCTACGAAACACTAATACTGAAAAGAAGAAGTTTAGAACACATGAAATCAATAAGGGCCACCTATGACTAAAAACAGTAATAACTGAAAGCTATCAATGAACATTAATGCAAAGAACTATCAAAAGCCAACATAAACAAACCTCTTCGGTATGCTCCGTGTGGCCTCCTTCACAACCCAAATGAACAGAATCTTACCTCTGAATCTGTCTGACAACAACATTAGCCTCATCTTCAAAAGGCTTGCAACGAGCATCCTGCATTTCCTTGAACAGCCCAAAGCTAGTCCGTAGGTGAGAAGTGCTCTGACGAAGCTCAGCAAGAAATCTAGCTTCAATTGACAAAACCTCCTTTGAAGACTCAGCATCAAAACCGTGGCCGGGAGGAAGAATCCCATCAATGCGACTAAGACGCTCAACAATTATTGGAACACGGGCCATCTCCCCACAAACAGATTCCAAAAGACCATCAATCCTAACAAGAGAAAGATTGGCAGGATCAAACAAACCCTCAGAAGACACGCCACCTGCAGCACTCACACGGGCAGAAGAACCTCTTGGATCTACAGGGGGCACCAGTATTGACATCCCGGGAGAATTCAAATCTTGGGGAAGTTCCCTCCCTAGGCTGGTGGCACGAGGCATACTAAGAACGGGGAGTTCGATACGCCTAAAGAACACAACCGCAGCCTGTGTCTTCCACTGCAAACAAAAAAAGTCAATGTGTCAAAAAAACAAATGAAGGAACATGGAACAAAATATTGAAGACAGTATCAGAAGTTCAAGTTAAACTACACATGAAAGAATGATGCATAGAAACACTCACAGGCAGTTTCCCAAACACCCAGTTGTCTGGGTCACCATCACCCTTCTTAACCAAGTCAGCCGTAGCAAGCTCAAAAAGCTTGTCCTGATCCATGAAATTGATGCGAGGGGTCCTCAAATCAGGATTAGTCATCTTGCCAATGATAAGGCAGTCCAGATACATAAGAAGTGGCGCAATGCCATAGCCTATGACAGCTTTTCCTCTGCCAGTCCCTTGCTGATATCTAGTAACAGCCAATCGAATATCATCAACAACCAACTGGCAATAGTCCATATTTGCCATATCTTCAAACACAAGATTCTCAGCCACTGTTGTTGAAACGTTTCCAACGTATCTATAATTTATGATTGTTCCATGCTATTATATTATCTGTTTTGGATGTTTAATGGGCTTTAATATGCTCTTTTATATTATTTTTCGGACTAACCTATTAACCGGAGGCCCAGTGCCAGTTTCTGTTTTTTGCCTATTTTAGTGTTTCGCAGAAAAGGAATACCAAACGGAATCCGAATGGAATGAAACCTTCGCGATGATCTTTCTTGGACCGAAAGCAAACCAGAAGACTTGGAGTTGAAGTCTGGAACACCACCAGGCGGCCACGAGGCAGGAGGGCGCGCCCCCACCCTCATGGGCCCCTCGTAGCTCCATCGACGTACTTCCTCCGCCTATATATACTCTTATGCCCTAAAAACGTTAGGGAGAGCCACGAAACCACTTTTCGACTGCCGCAACCTTCTGTACCCGTGAGATCCCATCTTGGGGCCTTTTCCGGGATCTGCCGGAGGGGGAATCAATCACGGAGGGCTTCTACATCAACACCATAGCCTCTCCTATGAAGCGTGAGTAGTTTACCACAGACCTTCGGGTCCATAGTTATTAGCTAGATGGCTTCTTCTCTCTCTTTGATTCTCAATACAAGGTTCTCCTCGATGTTCTTGGAGATCTATTCGATGTAATACTCTTTTGCGGTTTGTTTGCCGAGATCCGATGAATTGTGGATCTATGAACTTGATTATCTATGAATATTATTTGGTTCTTCTCTGAATTCTTATATGCATGATTTGATATATTTGCAAGTCTCTTTGAATTATCGGTTTAGTTTCGCCTACTAGATAGATCTTTCTTGCAATGGGAGAAGTGCTTAGCTTTGGGTTCAATCTTGCGGTGGTCGATCCCAGTGGCAGTAGGGGAAACGACACGTATTGTATTGCTGCCATCGAGGATAAAAGATGGGGTTTATATCATATTGCATGAGTTTATCCCTATACATCATGTCATCTTGCCTAATGTGTTACTCTGTTCTTATGAACTTAGTACTCTAGATGCATGCTGGATAGCGGTCGATGTGTGGAGTAATAGTAGTAGATGCAGAATCGTTTCGGTCTACTTGACACGGACGTGATTCCTATATTCATGATCATTGCCTTAGATAACTTCATAACTATGCGCTCTTCTATCAATTGCTCGGCAGTAATTTGTTCACCCACCATAATACATGCTATCTTGAGAGAAGCCACTAGTGAAACGAATGGCCCCCGGGTCTCTTTCTTATTATATTGCATCTCTTTTATTTACATCGCATCTGGTTTACTATGCTGCAATCTTTACTTTTCAATCAATACAACAAAAATACAAAAAATATTTACTTTACTATCTTTATTAGATCTCACTTTTGCGAGTGGCCGTGAAGGGATTGACAACCCCTTTATCGCGTTGGTTGCAAGGTTCTTGATTGTTGTGCAGGTACTACGTGACTTGTGCGTTGTCTCCTACTGGATTGATACCTTGGTTCGCAAAAACTGAGGGAAATACTTACTCTACTTTGCTGCATCACCCTTTCCTCTTCAAAGGAAAACCAACGCATGCTCAAGAGGTAGCAAGAAGGATTTCTGGCGCCGTTGTCGGGGACATCTACGCCAAGTCAAGACATACCAAGTACCCATCATAAACTCTTCTCCCTCGCATTACAATATTTGCCTTTCGCCTCTCATTTTCCTCTCCGCCACTTCTAAAATGATTTTCGAAAACCTTCGCTTTTTCTCGCCATGGCCGAACCAATAGGGGCTAAGTGTTTTCTCCCGGGTTCCAATACTTCGGATAGTCCCTCTATCCTTTCTAAGCTCATAAATAATGATGCTATGGAAAGACCTACCGGGATTACCAATGGAAGTTTTGATAATTTTGATGAAGATGATCCCGGAATTTTTCGTTATTTGCTTGATGAATTTTTGAATGATGCTTGGGATAGGCTATTAAGGATCCGAGCCAGCTATGTGCCCCAATATCAAATTGAGATTTACTCAAGAAGTTTTTATGTTGGCTTACCTTCTTCTTTCAAGCAAGTTTTGGATTCTATTTTTGAAGAAGGTTTTCTGGAGGGGGATGCCATCGATACATATGAAAAGATGAAAGCTATATTTGGGCACCCCATGCGTGAAAAGGTTGAATCTACCTCTCTTTAGTGTTTTTATCAGAATGAAATTATCAAAGAGATGAGGGCTAGATTAGATGCAAATTTTCGTAGTGTGCTTAATCTTTCTTCTACCATTAATGTCCACTTACTCTCACAAAATAGAAATATAAGTGCTTTAGATAAGAAATGTTCTCTTTATCACCAAAAGGGAGCAGATGGCAATACCTAGTTCTATTCTTGCTTTTATGCCTAGCTAGGGGCGTTAAACGATAGCGCTTGTTGGGAGGTAACCCAATTTTATTTTTGTTCTTTATTTTTTGTTCCTGTTTAGTAATAAATAATTCAGCTAGCCTCTGTTTAGATGTGGTTTTAATTTTTAATTAGTGTTTGTGCCAAGTAGAACCTTTGGGAAGACTTGGGTGAAGTCTTTGCGATCTTGCTGTAAAAACAGAAACTTTTGTGCTCACGAGATTAGCTGCCATGTTTTACTGGAGAGTGATTTTACGCTGATTGTTTATGAAGATGATTAATAGACAAATTCCTCATGTCCACCAATTTATTTCAGAATTTTTGGAGTTCCAGAAGTATTCGATTTAGCCAGATTGCTACAGACTGTTCTGTTTTGACAGATTCTGTTTTTCGTGTGTTGTTTAGTTATTTTGATGAATCTATGAGTAGTATCGGGGGTATGAACCATAGATAAGTTGGAATACAGTAGGTTTAACACCAATATAAATAAAGAATGGGTTCATTACAGTACACTAAAGTGGTGGTTTCTTTTCTTATACTAACGAAGCTCATGAGATTTTCTGTTGAGTTTTGTGTTGTGAAGTTTTCAAGTTTTTGGGTAAGATTTGATGGATTATGGAATAAGGAGTGGCAACAGCCTAAGCTTGGGGATTCCCAAGGAACCCCAAGGTAAAATTCAAGGACAATCAAAAGCCTAAGCTTGGGGATGCCCCGGAAGGCATCCCCTCTTTCGTCTTCATCTATCAGTAACTTTACTTGATGCTATATTTTTATTCACCACATGATATGTGTTTTGCTTGGAGCGTCTTGTATGATTTGAGTCTTTGCTTTTTAGTTTACCACAATCATCCTTGATGTACACACCTTTTGGGAGAGACACACATGAATCGGAATTTATTAGAATACTCTATGTGCTTCACTTATATCTTTTGAGCTATATAATTTTGCTCTAGTTTTTCACTTATATCTTTTTAGAGCACGGTGGTGGTTTTATTTGATAGAAATTATTGATCTCTCATGCTTCACTTATATTATTTGGAGAATCTTTTAAAACAGCATGGTAATTTGCTTTCGGTATAAAATTAGTCCTAATATGATGGGCATCCAAGATGGGTATAATAAAAACTTTCATATAAAGTGCGTTGAATGCTTTGAGTAGTTTGATGCTTGATGATTGTTTTGAGACATGAGGATGGTGATATTAGAGTCATGCTAGTAGAATAATTGTGAATTTAAGAAATACTAGTGTTGAGGTTTGCATGTCTCGTAGCATGCACGTATGGTAACCATTGTGTAACAAATTTGAAGCATGAGGTGTTTCTTTGATTGTCTTCCTTATGAGTGGCAGTTGGGGACGAGCGATGGTCTTTTCCTACCAATCTATCCCCTAGGAGCATGCACATAGTGCTTGGTTTTTGATGACTTGTAGATTTTTGCAATAAGTATGTGAGTTCTTTATGACTAATGTTGAGTCCATGGATTATACGCACTCTCACCCTTCCACCATTGCTAGCCTCTCTAGTACAGCGCAACTTTCGTCGATACCATAAACCCACCATTTATCTTCCTCAAAACAGCCACCATACCTACCTATTATGGTATTTCCATAGCCATTCTGAGATATATTGCCATGCAACTTTCCACCGTTCCGTTTATTATGACACGTTCCATCGTTGTCATATTTCCTTGCATGATCATGTAGTTGACATCGTATTTGTGGCAAAGCCACTATTCTTAATTTTTCGTACATGTCGCTCTTGATTCATTGCACATTCCGGTACACCGCCAGAGGCACGCATATAGAGTCATATTTTATTCTAGTATCGAGTTATAATTTTTGAGTTGTAAGTAAGTAGAAGTGTGATGATCTTCATTATTAGAGCGTTGTCCCATGTGAGGAAATAAATAAATAAATATATATAAAAGAGAGAAAGGTCAAATAATAAAAGGAGAAGGCCCAAAAAAGAGAGAGAGAAAAAGATAAAAGGGACAATGCTACTATCCTTTTTTTCCAGACTTGTGCTTCAAAGTAGCACCATGATCTTCATGATGGAGAGTCTCTTATTTTGTCACTTTCATTTACTAGTGGGAATTTTTCATTATAGAACTTGGCTTGTATATTCCAACGACGGGCTTCCTTAAATGCCCTTGGTCTCCGTGAGCAAGCAAGTTGGATGCACACCCACTTAGTTTCTTTTGCTGAGCTTTCATATATTTATAGCTCTAGTGCATCCGTTGCATGGCAATCCCTACTCACTCACATTGATATCTATTGACGGGCATCTCCATAGCCCATTGATACGCCTAGTTGATGTGAGATTATCTTCCTCCTTTTTTGTCTTCTCCACAACCACCATTCTATTCCACCTATAGTGCTATGTCCATGGCTCGTGCTCATGTATTGCGTGAAAGTTGAAAAAGTTTGAGAATACTAAAGTATGAAACAATTGCTTGGCTTGTCATCGGGGTTGAAAAAGTGTGACGAAAATGGAGCATAGCCAAACTATATGATTTTGTAGGGATGAACTTTCTTTGGCCATGTTATTTTGAGAAGACATGATTACTTTGTTAGTATGCTTGAAGTATTATTATTTTATGTCAATATTAAACTGTTGTCTTGAATCTTTCAGATCTGAACATTCATGCCACAGTAAAGAAAATTACATTGATCAATATGCTAGGTAGCATTCCACATCAAAAATTCTGTTTTTGTCATTTACGTACTTGAGGACGAGCAGGAATTAAGCTTGGGGATGCTTGATACGTCTCCAACGTATCTATAATTTTTGATTGTTCCATGCTATTATATTTTCTGTTTTGGATGTTTAATGTGCTTTAATATGCTCTTTTATATCATTTTTGGGACTAACCTATTAACCGGAGCCCTAGTGCAGTTTTTGTTTTTTTTGCCTATTTTAGTGTTTTGCAGAAAAGGAATATCAAACGGAATCCAAACGGAATGAAACCTTCGCGATGATCTTTCTTGGACCGAAAGAAAACCAGAAGACTTGGAGTTGAAGTCTGGAATGCCATGAGGCGGCCACGAGGCAGGAGGGCGCGCCCAGGGGGTAGGCGCGCCCCCCACCCTCGTAGGCCCCTCGTAGCTCCACTGACATACTTCTTCCGCCTATATATACTCTTATACCCTAAAAATATCAGGGAGAGCCACGAAACCACTCTTCCACCGCCGCAACCTTCTGTACTCGTGAGACCCCATCTTGAGGCCTTTTCCGGCAATCTGCCGGAGGGGGAATCAATCAGGGAGGGCTTCTACATCAACACCATAGCCTCTCCGATGAAGCGTGAGTAGTTTACCGCAGACCTTCAGGTCCATAGTTATTAGCTAGATGGCTTCCTCTCTCTCTTTGATTCTCAATACAAAATTCTCCTTGATGTTCTTGGAGATCTATTCGATGTAATACTCTTTTTTGGTGTGTTTGCCGAGATCTGATGAATTGTGGATTTATGAACTTGATTATCTATGAATATTATTTGGTTCTTCTCTGTATTCTTATATGCATTATTTGATATCTTTGCAAGTCTCTTCGAATTATCAGTTTGGTTTGGCCTACTAGATTGATCTTTCTTGCAATGGGAGAAGTGCTTAGCTTTGGGTTCAATCATGCGGTGCTCGATCCCAGTGACAGTAGGGGCAGCAAGGCACGTATTGTATTGTTTCCATCGAGGATAAAAAGATGGGGTTTATATCATATTGCTTGAGTTTATCCCTCTACATCATGTCATCTTGCCTAATGTGTTACTCTGTTCTTATGAACTTAATACTCTAGATGCATGCTGGATAGCGGTCGATGTGTGGAGTAATAGTAGTAGATGCAGAATCGTTTCGGTCTACTTGACACAGACGTGATGCCTATATTCATGACCATTGCCTTAGATAACTTCATAACTATGCGCTCTTCTATCAATTGCTCGGCACTAATTTGGTCACCCATCATAATACATGCTATCTTAAGAGGAGCCACTAGTGAAGCCTATGGCCCCCGGGTCTCTTTCTTATTATATTGCATCTGTTTTATTTACATCGCATCTCGTTTACTATTTTGCAATCTTTACTTTTCAATCTATAGAACAAAAATACTAAAAATATGTACTTTACTATCTTTTTTAGATCTCACTTTTTGCGAGTGGTCGTGAAGGGATTGACAACCCCTTTATCGCGTTGGTTGCAAGGTTGTTGATTGTTTGTGCAGGTACTAGGTGACTTGTGCGTTGTCTCCTACTGGATTGATACCTTGGTTCTCAAAAACTAAGGGAAATACTTACGCTGCTTTGCTACATCACTCTTTCGTCTTCAAGGGAAAACCAACGCATGCTCAAGAGGTAGCAGCTGCCTCCCTGAACACTCGTGTAGATGTACCAGGAATAATAACCTTCGTGAAAAGAATCAGGTAAAACACCTGCAGAGCCAGATCATCCTTCGTCTCATCGTTCACAAGTTCCCCGACGATCTTCTGCAGATCCTTTTTCTTGATGTCATCACTCCTATTGTATCCAAGTTTGGCCTTCAGCCTCATAACAGCATTACAAAACCATCCTTCGAGGGCCTAGAAGGGGTATGATCACCTTGAGGGAATCCAAAAAGATGGTGAACAGCATCCCTTGTAATACGCAAAACCTGTTCGCCTCACCCATGTCCAGAATCATAGTTGAAGGGTGAATCCTTGTGTAGATGTGGCCCATCAAAAGATGAGAAATGTTGGAGTCAACCATCAAGTCAAACACACAACCAAAACCAGCCTTGATAACCCTCGCCTTGTGCCTAAGTTGTAGCAATTTTTCGCACAACTTGACCTCTTTCAAGGAGCAGCGTACCGTATTGTTAAAATATCTCGCATCATCTCCTCCTTCATCACTTCTTCGGCTGCTTTGCCTCCTCTCTTCCTCTTCTCAGGCCGCTCCACAAGCTAATACTGCAAAAAAATACAATGACAAGGAAAAAGGCAGAACAATGAGTTAGAAAAACTACACCAAAATTTCACTAATGTCTACATAGGAAGTACATTTTAGAAGTCCAACTATGTCTACATAGGCAGTACAACCATGTATGACCAGAAGTTAAGATGCTTTCAAAATGTTAGAAATTTACAGAGCAGAAGTTCAACCATGTACACCAAGGTAAAAACCATGTATAGAAAGAAGTTAAGCTAATTTCTTCATGTATATATCCAGAAGTTCACCTATGTACACAAAGGCAGTAATACCATACAAGCCAAGCTTTTCAGCTAATCTATTCGTGTATATGAAGCAGAAGGTCAGCTATGTACACCAAGGCAGTACTACAAACACAAATATAACAACAAATCTACAAATATTCTCAAAACCAGTAAACATGAGAGATTCATACCTGATCAGCAGCAGCAGCATCATCGTCATCAGCGTTGAAATCATCATCATCCTGGTCCTCTGGATTAACACGAGAATGCTTCTTGCAACCCTTGTTAACCTTTGCTGGTGCAACCTTGCGCTTAACACCGCATTTCATGCCCTTACCAGATGCACCAGCACCAAGCGGAGAAGGTGTAGGCACCGCAGTGGCAAGCACATGAGGACTACGACGTGACGTACCACTGAGGGCTAGCCCTTCCTCTTCAGAAAGTTCTGCAGCCCTTGAAACACATGGGCTCCTTCGAGGAGTAAATTCACTAACTAAATGCTTCCTCGCCGCGGTCTTCTTGATTTTCTTCTTCACAGGGACAACCATGCCATCAGTGCCACACGACACGCCTTCTTCAGCAACAGAGCAATGCCCAACCGTGAGTTCAGCAACATCACCAGATTCAGGAACATGAGAACCTTTCTGAACACGCGACGCCATCATCTTGTCAAAAGCTTCATGCTTCTTCCTCTTGCGTTGATCCTATAGAAGAAGCTGAAGGGGCACATCCTCAGCTTGCGTGACAGGTTCAGTGCCATCAACAGACTGGGACTGCGTCTCTAACATCTGAAGAGATCACAAAGGCTCTGGAACGGAATCACAACCATCGACTAATGGAGCCCCCTGCTCGGCTGCAGCAGTGTTTTCTGCCACACCCAACTCAGATACAACATTGTTCATGGTGTTCACAGCTTCCTCCTATGTGGATACATCTGCAAGAACACAAAAAACATAGCAAAAAGGAAAATAGTCAGGAACAAATACAAAAACACACGACAGGAACAAATTAAAAAACCATGGCTCAAGAATTTAAAATAAAAAGAAAAGGAGTTGCACATACTAGGTGAAGCAAGAGCTACAGAAGCAAGATCCTCTAGGCTTAAATTTTTCTCAAGGCTCGAAGCAACCTCAGCAATCACTGGTACGCGTCGGTGCTATACTGGTTTTTAGCCCCTTTCCGCGACGGCGTTCGGAACCGTCACCTAGTGAGTGTGGGCAATAGGGGGGTCCTTCCCACACGACCCAGAAACCGTCGAGGATATGCCCTCCTGGCACACACGCTCGGCAAAATGAGGTCGTGTGCGACCGGTGAGCACTCAAATACAGAAATACATACAGTAGTGCTAAAAAAATACAATTATACAGGCAAAATCATTTCGAATCGTAAGTACATCCCACACAGTCAGTCACCGCTAAACATTTCCGTTCGTATATACATCCCACACAGTCACTCCAAGGAAAACGTTTGCGCAAGGTGGCGTGACGCAAACAGTTTTCAAGAGAATGTTGTGTGTGATTGTTCATTGATCCAACACGGTTTATTCCTAGAAACTGTGTGCATTGCCCGAGGTCATCGCCCATGGTGTTTTCTCAATAACCGTTTGCAATAGGAAAACCGCTAATTGGCCAATTAGCGGGCTAATTTCCCTAGTATTAATAATCCATTTACTAATCTAATTGACATTCATATTAAGCACATAATTTATTCCATTTCCATATTAAGGAAGCAGGATTTCATAATTGAAATACATCAGAGTACAACATGATATAGCTTCAGCACTCAGCTAGCCCATTACACAACTGCACCAGCACCAAGTTTCACATGCAACATCTAGAACCTTTCAAAATTAGCATCATAGATGGTACATAGAGAGATGCATCTCATCTGGAAAGCTGCTTAAGCGGAAGGCGAATATTGAGCCTTCATTCATGTTGAAGGTATTTGCAACTTTAGGCTAGTGCCTGTGGATGATTGACCGTCCATCCTTCGACCTCTTCAGGAACACTTCAATATTGAACCGTGGGTGTTGTATGAAAACTTTCCTCGCCTCCTGACCACAGAGGTGGTTTCAGAGGTAATCATCAGTGAAGCCTGAAAACAAGGATGTGCATAAATATCTTCTCTATATTGGAAATGGGGCAAGGGAATAAAAAAGGCAAGGTATAATAGTTAGTACCATCTTGTAAACCTCAGTGCTTCCCATTGTTTCCCTGCAACACATATAAGGTAGTTTGTCATCATGTTAAGTAAGGGTTCGCATGCTATCAGTAAAATATGTTGATGATAAATAAGCACATTGCAGATTCATCCGATTAATTCAAGCCACATGGAAAACCCATTTATCCATACCAAGCATGATTAAGAACTAGGAAATATAGCACTTGTATATGTTTCTCATGTATTAAGTGCAACCAAATTCAATTTATTCCTCACATGGTATACAATAACAGAATGCAGCCACAACAATTGAACATTGCATTGCAGAATTGAACCAAGCAGTTAACTTAACACCACAACAAATGAACCAAACGTTAACTGAGAACCACATTGCACAATATAACATACTCCTAATAGAAGATCAGACGGTTAACCAAACCAGGCATGCTTAACAACTTGGAAATATAGCAATTGTATTTGTTTCTCATGTATTTAGTACAGCCAAATTCGATTTAATCCTCACATGGTATACAATAACAGAATGCAGCCACAACAATTGAACATCGCATTGCAAAATTGAACTAGTTAACTAAACACCACAACAAATGAACCAAACGTTAACTGAGCACCACATTGCACAATATAACATACTCGTAATAGAAGATCAGACAGTTAACCAAACAAAGCATGCTTAACAACTTGGAAATATTGCACCCTCAAGAATTGAACATCACATTTGCAGAATTGAACCAAGAAGTTAACTGAACACCACATTGCACGACATATAGAATATATACACTATAGCAGAAGATTGCATGGTAAAAGTAGATAGCACAATTCACTATAATTTGTTAAGGAAAGGCAGTAGCTAGCAAACTAAACATGGGTCCTTATAGTGAGCTAATAAGACAAGCTACTCCTCATTGTCGAAGATATCGATGACGATTGGCTCCTTGGACATGGAAGAGGGCGAGGCCTCCGCATCGTGGGTGCCCTCGTTGTAGTGGTGAGTTGCCTGAGCCGCTCCGGGCACCAACCTGTTGGCTCTCGAGATGAGGTAAGCACGTGCACGCTGAGAAAACACCTCGTAGTCTTCGTCGAAGGCACCGACGGTGGCCTCAAGAAAATGCCACGAACTATCATTTAAAGCAGCCAACCGGATCACAGCGTCAGCACGCGAGGCATCAATGGTGGCCTCGACGGCGAGTTGCTCCTCCAAGATCTGGGGGTCGGCACGAATGGCAGCTATCGTGACCTCACCCGCGCGTGCGGCCGCGATTTGCTTCTCCGCAGCCAAATGCTCCTTGAGATCCTGGCTATACAGCGTGGACCATGGCTTAGGGCGGCGCTTATTTTGTGGAGGGGTCGGTGATTTGGGTGGAAGTTGTCGTGCTCGCGTCGGCGGTCGGGGCATGTGGGATGTGGAAGGAGGAGGAGGATGGGGGTCGGGTGTGGATTACCTGCCTGGATAGGTGAGGCCGAGCAGCGTGAAGGAGGGTCGCCGACGAGGAGGCAGCGCTGCAAGCAAGGAGTGAAGGTTTCAACTTGGAAAGGAAGGCGGAAAAGGGGAAATGTGGCTTTTGGTAAGGGGGAGGGGGTCGGGAGGTAGATATTTTCGCGGAAGCCGAACATTTGGAATCACTTCAGCGAAAAACTAGCGCGCAAAGTGTCATCAGGCATGGTCTCTTATTCAGAGCGGGCTGTGGGCTGTAGCCGTCGCACCTTCTCGCGTAAGCCGTATGCATACTATACTCCAATGGTGCTCCAAGATATTTTGTGCTGCATCTCACATGGTTGCTTATAATAAACTGTGTGGTATCTACTTGATTTTTCATCTTGATTTGAATTACATAATGGGGCCACAGCGGCCATGGACGGTGTTTGAATTGCTAGACCTTTTATCTGTAGTGAACATGCAACTATATGTGTGTCATAAAAGAATTGGAATTATTCAGGGTTCGTTTGGACATTTTTATGCATTAACTGAGTTTTCAATGCATTTATGTGCATAATTCAAATTTGAACTACATGCACATGCTCGAGTGCATATAAATTGGTTGAAAAAACATATCTTTGTCCTTGGGTGCATGCTTAGGTCCCATGCAAGAAATGAGAATGAATGTCAAACACCCTGCCACCGTCACTCGGCCGCAAACATTGAGATACCTTGTTTTTAAATTCTAGTAAATCTAAAACTCGTCTGAAATTCATGAAACTTGGCATGCTATCATGGAGCGGCATCAACATGCCGTGGTAAATTTTTTGTCCCATTTGGGGTAGGTTTGGGTATATGCTTCTCACAAACCAGAGCTTCTCACAACAAGCATGATGGTTTCAGTAGGGAACGCCCCAGCTTTGCGGACAAAATGATATCCATTGCCTCTTATTGCTTTCAAAAAAATTCTCGTGTCAACATAGAACAACAGGAGTGTTGTGTTATTTTTTGTGATTTTTCGGGGTTCGTTTGGACATTTTTATGCATTAACTGAGTTCTCAATGCATTTATGTGCATAATTCAAATTTGAACTACATGCACATGCTCTAATGCATATAAATTGGTTGAAAATTCAAATCTATGTCCTTGGTTGCATGCTTAGGTCCCATGCAAGAAAAGGGAATGAATGTCAAACACCCTGCCACGGTCACTCCACCGCAGACATTGAGATACCTTGGTTTTAAATTCTAGTAAATCCAAAGCTCGTCTGAAATTCATGGAACTTGGCATGCCATCATGGAGCGGCATCAACATGCCGTGGTAATTTTTTTGTCCCATTTGGGGCAGGTTTTGGGATACGCTTCTGATCAACCAGAGCTTCTCACCACAAGCCGGATGGTTTTGGTAGGGAACGTCCCACGTTTGGGGACGAAAAGATATCCATTGCCTCTTATTTCTTTCAAAAAAATTCTCGTGTCAACATAGAACAACAGGAGTGTTGTGTCGTTTTTTTGGATTTTTCGAGGCTCGTTTGGAAATTTTTATGCATTAATTGAGTTTTCAATGCATTTATGTGCATACTTCAAATTTGAACTACATGCACATGCTCTAATGCATATAAATTGGTTGAAAAATCAAATCTGTGTCCTTGGGCGCATGCTTAGGTCCCATGCAAGAAATGGGAATGAATGTCAAACACAAGGGCACGGTCACTCGGCCGCAAACATTGAGATACCTGGTTTTAAAATTCTAGTAAATCCAAAACTCGTCTAAAATTCATGAAACTTGGCATGCTATCATGGGGCGGCATCGACACGCCGTGGTAATTTTTTTGTCCCATTTGGGGCAGGTTTGGGGATATGCTTCTCACAAACCAGAGCTTCTCACAACAAGGGTGATGGTTTCGGTAGGGAACGTCCCACCTTTGGGGACGAAATGATATCCATTGCCTCTTATTGCTTTCAAAATTTTTTCTCGTGTCAACATAGAACAACAGGAGTGTTGTGTCAATGTTTGGGATTTTTCGGGGTTCGTTTGGACATTTTGATGCATTAATTGAGTTTTCAATGCATTTATGTGCATAATTCAAATTTGAACTACATGCACATGCTCTAATGCATATAAATTGGTTGAAAAGTCAAATATGTGTCCTTGGGTGCATGCTTAGGTCCCATGCAAGAAATTGGAATGAATTTCAAACACCAGGGCAACATTGATTGCCGGCAAAACGTTGAGATACTTTGTTTTTAAATTCTAGTAAATGCAAAACTCATCTGAAATTCATGAAACTTGGCATGCTTTCATGGAATGGCATCAACATGCCGTGGTAATTTTTTGTCCCATTTGTGGCACGTTTGGGTATATGCTTCTCACAAACCAGAGCTTCTCACAAGAAGCATGATGGTTTGATAGGGAACGCCCCACCTTTGGGGACGAAACGATATCCATTGCCTCTTATTGCTTTCAAAAAATTTCTCGTGTCAACACAGAACAACAGGAGTGTTGCGTTATTTTTTGTCATTTTTCGGGGTTCGTTTGGACATTTTTTATGAATTAACTGAGTTCTCAATGCATTTACGTGCATAATTCAAATATGAACTACATGCACATGCTCTGGTGCATATAAATTGGTTGAAGAATCTAATCTTTGTCCTTGGGTGCATGCTTAGGTCCAATGCAAGAAATGGGAATGAATTTCAAACACCAGGGCACCGTTGATTGCCGGCAAAACGTTGAGATACTTTGTTTTTAAATTCTAGTAAATCCAAAACTCGTCTGAAATGAAAGTTGGCATGCTATAATGGAATGGCACCCGACATGTTGTGGTATTTTTCTTGCCCATTTTGGGAGAAGGCGCACTCGAATAACAACCAACAAAGGCATTTTGAAAAAATAGCTGCCACTTTAATATCTCAAACGTTTGTATAATTCAAACCGTGTGCGTTATGTTAACCGTTCACGTGGCGCCATGTGTCTTAGTTTTAATGGATATAGGTTTTAATGGCTCTTGATCGCAAACGTTTTAGATAGAACACCCTCATGCAAAGTGAGAGCAGGATTTGTGCATCTCTTGAACACAAACGACTCTTTTGGATGACCCGTGTGAACCACTTACAAACAATTTGGTGCGATTTGCATCTGTCATATTGGGTATGTTGCCATTTGTCAAACTAGAAAGATTGACATTTGTTGATCTAGTAACATTGCCATTTTCCTACCTTGTAACACTGCGATTTGTCAAAATATGAAGCTAAATATCACTAGCAGTATCTAATTTTTGCAACTAAAATTCAGTAATTAAGCATAGATGGAGGCGAGGAGGCATGTTCAGCTGGGCGTGCAGCGGTCAGCGCGGTACTATTCGATTTGACACCGGGCGACACAGTTCTCGATACGGCTTTAATGCAAACGAGGGAGAGGGTCGCGGTTCCGAAATGTTGAACGGCCAATGATGCATCCTCCTTCAATTAGCATTGCGTGAATGCATGAGGGAAGTAATGGGAGGAGGACCGGGAAAAGAGGCAGCACGATGTGAATGCAATGTAGTTTGCACTCATATAAAGGTGCCCCTCCATTCCAATGCATCTCCCACATCATACACACCTAAGCATTTGCCTAAGCACCTACACTAATAAGCGCAAAAGTGCTCACTCCAGACCCATGGCGGCGATGCGCGCGAGCGGCCAGTGGCTGTGTAGATGGTCCACCATGCCGCCTTGCGGCATGGCACCATGGATCGTCTCCACACGGTGTTGGCGACCCGCTGGTGGATTGCCGCCGTCGACGCCAGCTACGACTCTCGGTACGACCAGATGATCGTCCGCACCACCAACAGGTTCACCGTCGTCAAGAAGCTCGCGGACGACATCACCGTACTCCTCCAGCCCGTGCGTCTGGGCTCCTCATTGGCTGCCACCCTAATCGGCCTCCATGGTCGGAAGCTCTTTCAAGCACTGGTGGCCCTGCGACTTCCCGCTAACGCCACGAAGAATGTCCACCTGGAGGTCGTGCTCGCCGCGAGGCACCGCGCGCTACAAGAAACCATAGACCTACACATCCATGTGTACGAGCGAATCGTGTACATAGGTATCTACAAGGCTAGTGAGGACGCTATGACGTTGGCCTTCTTCAAACGGCTGGAAGCCTTGTATGCCTTGGCTCAGAAGCACCTTGACCTCGCCACAAAAGCCGCCACTCCTTAGCCGCCGGATAGTGGCCCGGCGCACTGAGTTGAGGAGGAGGAGGTCGTACGTTGATGGATGCAACTTTCTTCTTGCCTCCTGTAACCACCACTGCGACCGCATCATCGTGGCCTTAATTCTTATTGAGCTATTGCATTCTTGTTCTAGTCAATACAGACATGTGCGATCCCTTTGCTTAATTATATGCTTCACTGTAACTAGTACTCCATCCGTCAATTTATAAGTTATGCTGCCAGTGTTTGGGGCCGGCGCACAATCACGCACGTTCGTGTGCATGCGGTTGCACCGGGCACATCTTGTTAAGTTGAACCGTTTATGTTCTCTTCCATAATTGAAAACAGTGCATTCGACTGAACCGTATGCCGTATATCACACACACCTTGATCTGGCTGACCGTTTTTGTTGCTTTCCCTAATACCAAACAGTTCATCGGAGCGAACCGTATGCCGTATATCACACACGCATTAATATGGCTGCCTGTTTCTGTTGTTCTGTCTAATCACAAATAGTTTGTGTGGATCAACCGTATGCCCTGCTTCGCACACGCAACTAAAATTTGAACCGTGTTTGGCGCATCCGTCATCGCAAATGTTTTGCACCTTTTTAACGGTTCTTTTACACCACCGTTTGCGATTATGGCATCGCACACAGTTTCGGCGAAGGGTCTCTAATCGTAGTGTCGCGTTAGCAGCATCCTGTAGTAGTGAATCACAGTCCAAGGAATAATTGGTGTTTTAGCTGCATCAGATCTTGGAGCATCAATATTAACTTTTGAAGCTCCATCTTGATCGCAGGCATTTTTTTCAGAACTATTCAATTCATCCAACTACAAAAAATGGAAGTAAAAAAGGCAGCCGAGTTCTAATACGCAAACCTACACCAAAGGAAGTTCTACTTATACATGAATGTCCAATATCCAGAAGTTCAACAATACCTAACAAGGCAGTAAAACAATGAACAATCTACAATTTACATACTAAAGATATAACAATCTACACTAGAGGGAGTACTACATATAGATGAATGTCTAGAAGTTCAACAATATATAACAAAGCAGTAAAACAAATGCGCAGAACAGAAATTCAACCAAATTTCATTATAAACAACAATAATTAAAAACAGAAGTTCAACTATGTGACCCAAGAAAGTAGCAGATAAAAAGATGTAGCATGACCAGAAATACTATTTCACAACCAAACTGATTATCAATACCATGAAAATGATCTCAAAAAACAAAGATATACACTATAAATACGAAACATTTAGGAAGTCCAACAACACTTGGTGACATAGTTCACCAGCAATTCATCAAATAAAAATTAAGCAACACTCTACTAACTTAAACTAAGGGTAAAATGCATACACATCACCTTTGTTAGAAGTGCACACTTTTAAGAATGGGCAGTCCAACAAGACAACCAAGTGAAGATATGGGCAGACATATAAAATAAAACTGCTATTTAAAATACAAGATGCATATACATTAAAATACCTGGAGAAGGTTTTGAAGCTATGACAACACAATCCCCTTGATGAATGGAACTCCAAACCCTAGAAAAACCTACAAAAAACAGGGGAGAAATCGCATATAATTAGCAAGTAGAAAATCATACAACAAATACAAAAAACAACTAAATGAAACCCTAGGATGAAACAACTAAAACACATCAACAATTATGAAAGATGTACTGTAGCACATCTAGGCGAGCTCAGCAAAAACAGTACTCATAAACTAACTAGCATGTGACAGAAACAATCTAGACTACGAAATCAATAAAAATAATGCATTTAGATACAACAGATCTAGCAGGAACCACCACAACACACCCTTCTTACATGCATCTCACTCGTGAAATTACAAAAAAGGGAAATCAAATCCACACAAGTATGACAGGTGAAATAGCACACACAAGCATCCCAGAGATAAAAAATGACCACGGAGGAATCGAATCCACCCACCACACACACAAACAACCCTACCTAATCTCGCATCCAACCATCAGAAGAAAAGGGAGGAGGTGGATGCAAGAGCACACAGAGGAAACAGAGAGAGCTCGTCAAATCTGGCGAGTACTAAGAGCAAGCATTGGGGGAGGCAGCATTTGTACCTCTCCAAATGACCCTGATGCAGGAATCCGCGGCGGTTCTTCCACCCCCACGACACCACACGCACGTTGGAACCACGCAGACAGTTGCGGCTTCGCTTCAGAGGAGAAGAGAGCGGGCTGGGCGAGGGAGTGCGGGGCGTGGGGCAGAAATAGGAGCGGGGCGGGCGCTAGTTACTCCACTCACGAGCGGAGGAGACAGCAGCGGAGAAGTTGGGGGAGGTTGGAGGCGACGAAGCGAGCGGAGCGTCAGAGAGGGAGAAGAGAGCGAGCGACAGGGGGGATTTCTGACAGGTGGTCGCGAGGGAGATGGACAGTTAATGCCTCTCTGTAGTGGGTGTTGAAGTGCCGGGGTAATTACAAGTTTACCGCCAACAACTAAAAAAGTAAATGCATCTATTGATTAATGAATGCACCATTCGAACGCATCTATTTTAAAAAAGATAAGAACAAATAACAAATCTGCTGGTATCCCTTAAAAGAAAAAAATTGATGGCAAATAGAAGGTCAAGTACACTACCAAGGGAAGAAAAATACATACACAGATAAGCACTTACAAACAAAGAAGAAGTTCAAAAAATAAAGAACAGAAGTTCAAGTACACTATTTAGCAAAGTCAGGCATATGAATGAATAAACACTAAGAAACGAAAAAAGAAGAAGTTCAAATACAAAAACATGTGAAGTCCATATCTAACTAAAATACACAGCTTACAAACTATATAAAAGTTCAAAATTCACCTACACACAAAGTACACATGTGGCTCGGCCTCGCTCTACCGCATTGCTGCGCGCTAGGTTTTGACAGGACGTAATGTGGTTATTCTGTTTCCACCCCCACTGCATGCACCCCAGAGCCACACCCCTAAGATAGATAGTGGGGTCACGGATGTGACGGACTCGCCTCCACATGCGACGATGCGGCACGCCGCATCGTCGCCTGCTCCGGCTTGTACCTGTCTTGGCCTCGCAGTGGGAGGGGAGGGGGGGTCCCGACCCCCCTGCCCCCCGGCTCGGCCTCGCGCTACCGCATTGCTGCGCGCTAGGTTTTGACAGGTTCCAATGCGGTCCTTTTGTTTCCACCCCCACCGCACGCGCACTAGAGCCACAGCCCTAAGATAGATAGTGTGGTCATGGATGTGACGGACTCGCCTCCGCATGCGACGACACGGCACGCCGCGTCGTGGCCTGCTCTAGCTTGTTCAAGTCTCGGCCTCGTAGGGGGAGGGGGGTCCCGTCCCCCCTCCCCCGCTCGGCCTCGCGCTACCGCATTGTTGCGCGCTATGTTTTGATAGGACCCAATGCGGTTATTCTGTTTCCACCCCCACCGCACGCACCCCAGAGCCACACCCCTAAGATAGATAGTGGGGTAATGGATGTGACGGACTCGCATCTGCATGCGACGACGGGGCACGCCGCGTCGTCGCCTGCTCCGGCTCGTTCCTGTCTCGGCCTCGTGGGGGGAGGGGAGGGGGTCCCTCCTGATACGTCTCCAACATATCTATAATTTTTTATTGCTCCATGCTATTGTATATTCTGTTTTGGATGTTTAATGGGCTTTATTATACACTTTTGTATTATTTTTGGGACTAACCTATTAACCCTAGGCCCAGTGCAAATTGCTGTTTTTTGCCTACTTCAGTGTTTCGCGGAAAAGGAATATCAAACGGAGTCCAAACGGAATGAAACCTTCGGGTGCGTGATTTTTGGAACAAACATGATCCAGAGGACTTGGAGTGGATGTCAAGAAACGAACGAGGAGGCCACGAGGCAGGGGGCATGCCTACCTCCTCTGGGCGCGCCCTCCACCCTCGTGGGCCCCTCGTGGCTCCACCAACCTACTTCTTCCTCCTATATATACCTACGTACCCCTAAACCATCGAGGAGCACCACGAAAACCTATTTCCACTGCAGCAACCTTCTGTACCCGTGAGATCCCATCTTGGGCCTTTTCCGGTGCTCTGCCGGAGGGGGCATCGATCACGGTGGGCTTCTACATCAACACCATAGCGTCTCCGATGATGTGTGAGTAGTTTACCTCAGACCTTCGGGTCCATAGTTATTAGCTAGATGGCTTTTTCTCTCTCCTTGGATCTCAATACAAAGTTCTCCTCGATCTTCTTGGAGATCGATTCGATGTAACTCTGTTTGCGGTGTGTTTGTCGAGATCCGATGAATTGTGGGTTTATGATCAAGATTATCTATGAGCAATATTTGAATCTTCTCTGAATTCCTTTATGTATGATTGGTTACCTTTGCAAGTCTCTTTGAATTATCAGTTCGGTTTGGCCTACTAGATTGATCTTTCTTGCAATGGGAGAAGTGCTTAGCTTTGGGTTCAATCATGCGGTGCTCGATCCCAGTGACAATAGGGGAAACGACACGTATTGTATTGTTGCCATCGAGGATAAAAAGATGGGGTTATATCATACTGCTTGAGTTTATCCCTCTACATCATGTCATCTTACCTAATGCGTTACTCTGTTCTTATGAACTTAATACTCTAGATGCATGCTGGATAGCGGTCGATGTGTGGAGTAATAGTAGTAGATGCAGGCAGGAGTCGGTCTACTTGTCACGGACGTGATGCCTATATAGATGATCATGCCTAGATATTCTCATAACTATGCTCAATTCTATCAATTGCTCGACAGTAATTTGTTCACCCACCGTAATACTTATGCTATCTTGAGAGAAGCCACTAGTGAAATCTATGGCCCCCGGGTCTATCTTCCATCATATTAATCTCCCGTCAACTAGCTATTTCTTTTGCCGTTTATTTTGCAATCTTTACTTTTAATCTTTATCACAAAAATACCAAAAATATTATCTTATCATCTCTATCAGATCTCACTTTTGCAAGTGTCACATCCCTAGCTTCTGGTTTTGCACTAGACTAGCTCCATGAGTGCATCATGTTTAAATTTTATTTAAGATTGAAATGGGGGATGATAAAACCCTAGCACCCAAGGAACTCAAATAGGTTCAGCCAAAATATTTTCAATGAACTCAAAATATCCTTATAAAATGTTCATGATTTATGGAAAAAGGTGAAAGCCTCTGCCATAGATGATGCATATTTTTCCAGGACATTTTGGCCATTGAATTAAATCATAATTGTATTTGAGTTGGAGCAAAAAAAAATTCTATAAATATTTTTATTGCTCCAATGATCCTGGAATATTTTGTGGAGCTCTAGGATAAACCTTTTTGCATCCACAATAATTCCCAGAAGCTGCAAAAATAATTTGGTTAGCAAACCAAATTAAAACAAATCTGCAAAAATTAGAAAAATAGTAAAGAGAGAGAGAAAAAAGGACTTACCTGGCGCCAACGAACCGGCCCAGCACTGTAGCTGGCTGGCCCAGCCCACTTACCTCCTCGCTCGTCGTCTTCCTCCTGCCAGTAGGCAGGAGCGAACACACGCGCGCACCCGCGGAGCCCTCCACTTCCTGCTTCGCGCTGGAGGCCGCCCCTTCGTCCTAATCCGCGTCTGGAGATGCCCGAGGCCCCCCTCTCACTTTCCCCTCACTCTCTGCTCTCCCCCTCTCCTCTAGCTCTCTATTACGCAGCCACCCGAGAGAAACCGTCGCCGTCGTTCAAGCTTCTGGCGGCCATCATCGTCACCTCGTCGAGCCAGATGTACAGGACGTCGCCCTCGTCTTCTTCGACCTCTCCGCAAACGAACACGAGCAGAAGAGCTCCGAGCCAATGGGATCGGCGTCGTCTTCAACCTCCTGCCGCGGAACACCGTTGATGGATTCGTCGTCGTCACGCCGTCCCCGAGGCTCCCGAGCTGTTCTTTCGGGTCCCTGTGAGCTCCTACCCGATTCCCCTCCCTCGTTCTGTTCGTTTCCGTGCTGTTACACCCTCGCCCATGTGCCCGAGCACCGCCGTCCGCCATGGCCGCTGCCCTCCTTGCTGTCGAGCTCGTTCCGCTCTGCTCTATTGCCCGCCGTGCTCCTGGAGACCCCAGGGAGCCGTAGACCCCCTCATCCGGGCTCCCCTGGCTCTGTAGCCCCGTGCCGCTCAAACCCGTGGCTCCGGCCGCCGCTAACCTGGACGCCGCCGTAAACTCCGGCCACCTCCGGTGAAGCCGCTTACACTGTTGAACGCGCGCGAGTCCCAGCGTCCCGTCGCCGCAAACCGCGTTCAAAACCGAGGTATGTGGGTGTTTTCCAAGCTCCTCAGCCGCGCCTGTTGTCGCTGGCGTCGAGCCGCCATCGAGTTTGACCTTGCTAACCAAGGGTTTGGCCTCCCCTGGCTCACTAACATGCGGGCCCAGCCCGCCAAATTAACCCAGGTTAGCTTAAGCTAAATGCTAATTAACCCAGTTAGGTAGGTTAGTCACTGACACGCGGGACCCACCGGTCAGTTTGACCTGGGTCGCCCGTTCTGCTGACGTCATGCTGACACAGTAAACTCTTTTCTGGAATTAGTTTAATTCTAAAATAGCCAGGCAATTCCAGAAAATGTTATAAACTTCCAAAATTCATATAAATTCAACCGTAACTCAGAATGAAATAATTTATATATGAAAAATGATCAGAAAAATCCAATCTATCCATCTGACCATTTCCATGCATGTTAGAACAAATTATGACTACTGTTTAGGACAATTCAAGTAAATGGCATTTAAGAAATCACATATGGAGTTTGAATTTGAATCTTTGATTCAAGCCAACTCCATTTAACTTGCTGCTAGTTGCATTAGCTCAAACCACAGCATATTGCCATGTCATGATCATGCATCATATTGTGCATTGCATTGATTGTGGTCTTCCTTGTTTGCCGGTGTTTGCCCCCTCTCGATAGATGTGGTTCCGACGATGAGTTCGATGACACCGATGAAGAACTATACTATCTTCAGAAGTGCCAGGCAAGCAAAACCCCCGTGTTCATTCCGATACAATCCCACTCTGTCGCTCCTGCTCTCTTTTACTGCATTGGGACAACAATGATTCATCTGTTACTTGCTGCGGTAGCTGAACCCCTTTATCCTCTGCATGATCTATCATTGCCACAGTAAATCGATGAAACCCACTAGCATGAGTAGGAGTTGTTTGAGCCCTGATGTGCCTACTCATTCATGCTTGTTTGTCATGCCTGCTATTGCTTAGAGTTGTGTCAGGTCTGATTCATCGGGAATGAATTGGAAAGTTGTGAACATGTCCTACTGTGTGAGAGCTAAGTGTGTGAACACGATTTGGTAAAGGTAGCGGTGAGAGGCCATGTAGGAGTACATGGTGGGTTGTCTCATTGAAACCATCCTCAGGAACTGAGTTCTGTGTTTGTGATCCATGAACAGCTACTACCACGCATTGGAATGCTTAAGTGCCCCTCTCGACTTATTAATCAACATGATCTCTGTCCAGGAGTTGCAACTAGTTTCTGGTGTTTGTAGGTAGTGTTAGTAGTCTACCAAGTGGCACCCGGTACAGGTGGGCTTGGGACAGACTAGGCACAAGTGGCCTGGTGTACCGAGGGGCACACGGATGGTGGGCTCGGGAACCCTGCACACATCATTTGGGGCCGCGAGCGACACCCCGGTCGGATCTCCTTGCGGATGGAACTCGAATAGGCGATAAACCTGGACTAGAGACTTGTGTGGTTAGTCAGGTCGTGGCCGACTCCCTCGCCAGGCTTCCGCTTGAAGGTTGCCGAGGTACACGACGTGTACATGGTGGTAAGTGGCGAGAGCGTGTGTGACGAAGTACACCCCTGCAGGGTTAATATGATCTATTCGAATAGACGTGTCCGCGGTAAAGGACTTCTGGGTTGCCTATAACAGTTCATAGACAAGTGAAAGTGGATACTCTAAAACTCGCAAGATAAGCATGAGTGCTATGGATGGCGTTCTCGTAGGGAGACGGGAGCGGATCCATAGTGGTGTATTGATATGGTGAATATGTGGACTCGTGTGCGCCACCTCAAAAGAGTTGCTTGTAGTCGTAGTTCAGGATAGCCACTGAGTCAAAGCTGGCTTGCTGCAGTTAAACTCCACTACCCCCTTTGTTGATACCGATGCATATGTAGCTAGTTCTGATGTAAGTCTTGCTGGGTACATTTGTACTCACGTTTGCCTATTTTATGTTTTGCAGAGAGACGTCAGTCTCGCTAGTAGTTCCGTGTGGTCTTCAACGTTTAGCTTGATACCTCAGCTACGATCTTGTGCCCTCGGCAGGATCTGGTAGATAGTCAGGCTTCGCAGCCTTTTTCTTTTGTAGATGTCTGTACTCAGACATGTTAAGCTTCCGCATGTGCTTTGACTTGTATGCTCCGAATGTTGGGTCATGAGACCCTTGTTTGTAATATCTCGCTCTTGGGAGCCTAATGAATAAATACTCTGAGTCGTAGAGTCTTGTTGTGATGCCATGTTTTATTTGCACATATCGAGCATATTGTGTGTATGATTGAAATGCTAGGTATGTGTGGGATCCGACAACCTAGTTGTTTATCCTTGGTAGCCTCTCTTATGGGGAAATGTAGTCTTGTGCTTCCATGAGCCATAGTAGTCCGCTACAGCCCGGTTCACCGGAGTCCTGCTAGCCCAGCACTACTGCTCCGGAACACTTGACTGGCCGGCATGTGATTCACTTTGTTCCTGTGTCTGTCCCTTCGGGGAAATGTCACGCGGTGACATCCGGAGTCCTGCCTAGCCTGCTATAGCCCGGGTTCCCGGAGTCCTGTTAGCCCAGAGCTACAGCCCGGATTCGCACGCTGCTGACCGACATGCTCGATGTTGATTCATGTATGCCTGTCCCCGTAAGTTAGTGCCACTTTGGGTTCACGACTAGTCATGTCGGCCCGAGTTCTCTGTCATATGGATGCTAGCGACACTATATATACGTGAGCCAAAAGGCGCAAACGGTCCCGGGCCATGGTAAGGCGACACCCGTGGGAATACCGTGCATGAGGCCACAAAGTGATATGAGGTGTTACCGGCTAGATCGATCTGACTTGGAATCGGGGTCCTGACAGCTTTGGTATCAGAGCCTGACTGCCTGTAGGATTACCAAGCCAAACTGGTCGAAGTTGAGTCTAGAAATGCTTTAGTTATATAAGGGAATTGATTGTGGAAGGGAACGTAAGGCTCTTTTTACTCCTTTACCTTATGCCCTTCTGATCTGAGTCACCCTTTTCTCTTCTACGGGGATTAAGAACTAGGCTTCTCATCTTTCTATCAGGATCACGTGTTACTAATCTGTAGACTCATAGGATTGAGGGATCTAAGCCCCAGTTCAGTTTCTACTACTTCCGTGTGTTCATAGTTGGTCTCGGAACCTTGATATTGTGCTTCTAAGTGGTTATGCCACCATTTTTGCAGGATGTCTCAAATCCTTTGAGCATTTGCAGCCGTTATGCTGTCCGAGTCATCCCAGGCTTCTAAATAATCTGATGCATTTGCAAATCCCTTCTTTCCGTTCTCGATGTTCCTTTGGGCCAGATTAACCACACTAATCGTTGAGTTGAGGTACTCTGTTGCCCTAACATATATGTTGGAATTATTATTATGACCCTAGGTGTTTTAGGGAGTCACCTAGTAATCTAGCAATGCTTTGTATTCCCAGTGTGATGGTTCTGGCCATTATTCTCGAAAGCATCCCGTGATGCCATTTAGTAGTAGGCATTCTATTTCTGGGTTCTTGAACCCAAGATTCACTCTACTTAATTCGTGTAGCTAGTGTTTGCTTGTTTCTTTAGGATATTAGTAACCTTTGTGATAGTCTTCGAGGTCCGTGGTATATCGTTCTTCCAAATACCATGAACCATTCTAGGCAGGAGTTCTTTTGAACCAAAAGATCACAACCAGGGCGCTCTTGAGGAGTACTCCATTCATATTGTGACTCTGCCAGTCCTTCCTCCTCTGCATGGGTTATCCGGAAGAAATATGTTGAATTTGTTCGACATACTAATCCATGCATCCACAACTCAGAAAAACATATGTTCCTTTGGGTTGTCCCTCTTTAGTTATTTTCTGGCCTTCGTCTATCAATTGATAGTCAGGACTAGTTGTGCATCTGTGTTATCGATGCCTATTACTCTTGTGGTCCGTCAAGCCATTCTATTCCGGAATGACTAGGAGAAACAAACTCTAGTACCTCATCCATTTCGAGGATTGGGTCAAAGCAATTGTATTCCGCAGACCAAAATGCCAATCCAGCTTTTGCTCTGCTCTACCTTGGAGCGTTACCATCTTTATGTCAAGAGTGTCATGAGAATTGCACCACCTCTTATGAATTCTTGACGCAGTGATACTTCTCGCCATCATTATTCATTCCTCGGTCCCGTGTTGTCACAACCGGAATACCGACAAGTGAACCGTGATGTGTGAAATTAATACTCTGAGCAACTCATTGCTTGGTAGTTAATGGCAATACTCTCATTCTTAGCGTGCTGGTTATTGAATCATCATCCTACGATTGATCGTGCTACCTAGTCCATATTTCTGGGTGCACTCATCGATCAATGAGTTAGGATAGTGTCAGTCCTTGCTTATTCGGTCATATCATCTTGCCCTGAAAAGCAAGATTCTTCTCGAGCTTGGCAACATATCGGTGGATCATGATTTTCCAAATATCTTCTTGGAAGTACCACCAGGTTGTCCCCTGACCGATATGTTGAGTTCGTGATCAAGTTGGTTTTCTTATAAACCACCCCTGCTCCAAGCATCTGTGTGGGATACCCCTGAGCTAGTTGGTTAAGCTGAACAGCAACTTGGAGAGTTGGAAGATAAAGGCTTGCCTAACTTAGTTCATTCCAAAGGGATATCTTGTGTTTGTTGTAGAAAGATGATTTCTTCATCGATTGGTCCTTGTGATCAGTTATTGAACCTATCATCTTGCCCAAACCTTGATTTGAGTGTGGGCCATCGTCAAATCAAGTTAGAACCAACGATATTCGTAATGTTGTCTTACTCATGGTTGATTCCTCGAGCATACACCATTACATCCTTTGGTCTAACCAATGCTATCACCATGTTCACTTAATTGTGGAATTTCATCTATATGGAAGCTTGGATGGATTGTTGTTGAGCCCATCGGCAACATTCTTATCTTCTCCATGACTCGTGTTGAACATTAAGTTAGTGTTGGAAACTTGTGCTAGCATTTTCTTCGTGCTATCTCATGAAGGATATGTTTAGATGGAAGAAGTGACTTTCTTTAATTCACATGCACTTGATGCAAGTGGTCGCCGTGGATCCGAGAAAGATTGTTTTTGTTTTCTCTGGAACCATCCCAAGTCAGTCATGCATGTGCGAAGTATGCTATGGTTTGATAGGCTCGCTACCTCCATTCCATATGTGTTCCTAGCACACCAAGCCACTGATTGATTTGTTTAAGGAAAAGGAGTTGTTGTGCGAATACTAGTTCATGCACAAGGCTTCGATATCCTCGTTGATGGTTCCCCACCTGAACTCGGTAGTGTTTTATTATAAGACTACTATGTGGTCATGCTTGTCTGGGACAGTGTGTTCACATATATGTAGCAGAACCAGCTCATGTTTTGGAGCTTGCTATCGTAGCTCATTTCTCGAGAATCTCGCAACGTCATCTCGTCGATTGTGTTGCAAACTTTCATTTTACTCTCTAGACTGGATGAGTCTGGAACATTCTGAGACCAACCAGATCTGAATCTCAGGCAGACATGATGGTTGGAACGTTTTCCAAGAGTTCCTTATGGATTTTTGTGCTTCCGAAGTCCGACTTTTACTTGATGTTCTAGATATCAAACCGTATCTATGAATGGATTACGCTAGCACATCAACGAGAACATTAGAAGCAGAGTGCTAAATGTCTCTCGGTCGATCATCCAGATTTTGCTCCCTTGGCTTCGCTAAGGTGAAATCTGAGAAAGTGTTGTCCTCCTTTGCACCTGCATCCTCCATCACCGTTCATCATGGTAGTATGATGTGTTGCTAGGATCCTCGGCACGGATGTTGGTAAAACCTTGATGAATATGGAAATGCTCAAGTTCTTGAAAGCACGCTCAGTCACTAGGTTATATCCTTGGTATCAACTGGAATGTGCCTTCCATTTGCTGAGTTGTTCTATAACCATAGTTTCCTTTCCAAATTGAGTGTGCCATTCTTTTGAATTCTTTCAAACGATCATTTGTAAATTGCCTTACGCTGGTATGAAGAGTTTCAATGATCTCTGAATCAAAAGTAATTCTTTTTTGCCACTTAAGGGAATAATTCTACGAGTCACCTTTCCTAAGGTGCCCCATTATGGAGTCATGGCAATTAACTCCTCGCTGCTTTGGAACCCATGCACCATCCTACCCAAGCGTGGAGTTGTTGCCTACCAACATGAACCTTCGTCATCTACTTTTCCATCACCCCTGATGTGTGTTACGTGTCTCAGCTCAAGAGATGTTATTATGTCTCATTCCATGAATTTATCGTGAGTTGCTCGATCTTCGAGAAGGTCAAATCCTGTAGAGTTTATTTCTGTCGTCGTGTTGGATGAAGATCTCGAAAGCAAAGATGTCAAGATCAAGATGATGATCGAATCAACGTCTTCGAGGAGAGCAATTGGATCATGAAGATTGTGTTAGCTTTTGTGTCCCCTCTTCCTCTTACCCTACGCCTGAATCTCGGGACGAGATTCTTGTTTAGTGGGGGTGAGTTGTCACATCCCTAGCTTCTGGTTTTGCACTAGACTAGCTCCATGAGTGCATCATGTTTAAATTTTATTTAAGATTGAAATGGGGGATGATAAAACCCTAGCACCAAAGGAACTCAAATAGGTTCAACCAAAATATTTTCAATGAACTCGGAATATCCTTATAAAATGTTCATGATTTATGGAAAAAGGTGAAAGCCTCTGCCATAGATGATGCATATTTTTTCAGGACATTTTGGCCATTGAATTAAATCATAATTGTATTTGAGTTGGAGCAAAAAAAATTCTATAAATATTTTTATTGCTCCAATGATCCTGGAATATTTTGTGGAGCTCTAGGATAAACCTTTTTGCATCCACAATAATTCCCAGAAGCTGCAAAAATAATTTGGTTAGCAAACCAAATTAAAACAAATCTGCAAAAATTAGAAAAACAGTAAAGAGAGAGAGAGAGAGAGAGAGAGAGAGAGAGGAAAGGACTTACCTGGCGCCAACGAACCGGCCCTGCACTGTAGCTGGCTGGCCCAGCCCACTTACCTCCTCGCTCGTCGTCTTCCTCCTGCCAGTAGGCAGGAGCGAACACACGCGCGCACCCGCGGAGCCCTCCACCTCCTGCTTCGCGCTGGAGGCCGCCCCTTCGTCCTAATCCGCGTATGGAGATGCCCGAGGCCCCCCTCTCACTTTCCCCTCACTCTCTGCTCTCCCCCTCTCCTCTAGCTCTCTATTACGCAGCCACCCGAGAGCAACCGTCGCCGTCATTCAAGCTTCTGGCGGCCATCATCGTCACCTCGTCGAGCCAGATATACAGGACGTCGCCCTCGTCTTCTTCGACCTCTCCACAAACGAACACGAGCAGAAGAGCTCCGAACCAATGGGATCGGCGTCGTCTTCAACCTCCTGCCGCGGAAAACCGTTGATGGATTCGTCGTCGTCACGCCGTCCCCGAGGCTCCCGAGCTGTTCTTCCGGGTCCCTGTGAGCTCCTGCTCGATTCCCCTCCCTCGTTCTGTTCGTTTCCATGCCGTTACACCCTCGCCCATGTGCCCGAGCACCGCCGTCCTCCAAGGCTCGCTGCCCTGCTTGCTGTCGAGCTCGTTCCGCTCTGCTCTGTTGCCCTCCATGCTCCTGGAGACCCCAGGGAGCCGTAGACCCCCTCATCCGGGCTCCCCTGGCTCTGTAGCCCCGTGCCGCTCAAACCCGTGGCTCCGGCCGCCGCTAACCTGGACGCCGCCGTCAACTCTGGCCACCTCCAGTGAAGCCGCTTACACTGTTGAACGGGCGCGAGTCCCAGCGTCCCGTAGCCGCAAACCGCTTTCAAAACCGAGCTCTGTGGTGTTTTCCGAGCTCCTCGGCCGCGCCTGTTGTCGCCGGCGTCGAGCCGCCATCGAGTTTGACCTTGCTAACCAGGGGTTTGACCTCCCCTCGCTCACTAACATGCGGGCCCAGCCCGCCTAATTAACCCAGGTTAGCTTAAGCTAAATGCTAATTAACCCAGTTAGTTAGGTTAGTCACTGACACGCGGGACCCACCGGTCAATTTGACCTGGGTCACCCGTTGACCTGCTGACGTCATGCTGACGCAGTAAACTCTTTTCTGGAATTAGTTTAATTCTAAAATAGCCAGGAAATTCCAGAAAATGTTATAAACTTCCAAAATTCATATAAATTCAACCGTAACTCAGAATGAAATAATTTATATATGAAAAATGATCAGAAAAATCCAATCTATCCATCTGTACCATTTCCATGCATGTTAGAACAACTTATGACTACTGTTTAGGGCAATTCAATTAAATGGCATTTAAGAAATCACATATGGAGTTTGAATTTGAATCTTTCATTCAAGCCAACTCCATTTAACTTGCTGCTAGTTGCATTAGCTCAAACCACAGCATATTGCCATGTCATGATTATGCATCATATTGTGCATTGCATTGATTGTGTTCTTCCTTGGTTGCCGGTGTTTGCCCCCTCTCGATAGATGTGGTTCCGACGATGACTTCGATGACACCGATGAAGAACTATACTATCTTCAGAAGTGCCAGGCAAGCAAAACCCCCTTGTTCATTCCAATACAATCCCACTCTCTCGCTCCTGCTCTCTTTTACTGCATTAGGACAACAACGATTCATCTGTTACTTGCTGCGGTAGCTGAACCCCTTTATCCTCTGCATGACCTGTCATTGCCACTGTAAATAGATGAAACCCACTAGCATGAGTAGGAGTTGTTTGAGCCCTGATGTGCCTACTCATTCATGCTTGTTTGTCATGCCTGCTATTGCTTAGAGTTGTGTCAGGTCTGATTCATCGGGAATGAATTGGAAAGTTGTGAACATGTCGTACTGTGTGAGAGCTAAGTGTGTGAACATGATTTCGTAAAGGTAGCGGTGAGAGGCCATGTAGGAGTACATGGTGGGTTGTCTCATTGAAACCGTCCTCAGGAATTGAGTTCTGTGTTTGTCATCCATGAACAGCTACTACCACGCATTGGAATGCTTAAGTGCCCCTCTCGACTTATAAATCAACATGATCTCTGTCCAGGAGTTGCAACTAGTTTCTGTTGTTTGTAGGTAGTGTTAGTAGTCTACCAAGTGGCACCCGGTACAGGTGGGCTTGGAACAGACTAGGCACACGTGGCCTGGTGTACCGAGTGGCACCCGGATGGTGGGCTCGGGAACCCTGCACACATTGTTTGGGGCCGCGAGCGACACCCCGGCCGAATCTCCTTGCGGATGGAACCCGAATAGGCGATAAACCTGGACTAGAGACTTGTGTGGTTAGTCAGGTCGTGGCCGACTCCCGCGAGGCTTCCGCTTGAAGGTTGCCGAGGTACACGACGTGTACATGGTGGTAAGTGGCGAGAGCGTGTGTGACGAAGTACACCCCTGCAGGGTTAATATGATCTATTCGAATAGCCGTGTCCGCGGTAAAGGACTTCTGGGTTGCCTATAACAGTTCATAGACAAGTGAAAGTGGATACTCTAAAACTCGCAAGATAAGCGTGAGTGCTATGGATGGCGTTCTCGTAGGGAGACGGGAGCGGATCCATAGTGGTGTATTGATATGGTGAATATGTGGACTCGTGTGCGCCACCTCAAAAGAGTTGCTTGCAGTCGAAGTTCAGGATAGCCACTGAGTCAAAGCTGGCTTGCTGCAGTTAAACTCCACTACCCCCTTTGTTGATACCGATGCATATGTAGCTAGTTCTGATGTAAGTCTTGCTGGGTACATTTGTACTCACGTTTGCCTATTTTATGTTTTGCAGAGAGACGTCAGTCTCGCTAGTAGTTCCGTGTGGACTTCGACGTTTACCTTGATACCTCAGCTACGATCTTGTGCCCTCGGCAGGATCTGGTAGATAGTCAGGCTTCGCAGTCTTTTTATTTTGTAGATGTCTGTACTCAGACATGTTAAGCTTTCGCATGTGCTTTGACTTGTATGCTCTGAATGTTGGGTCATGAGACCCTTGTTTGTAATATCTCGCTCTTCGGAGCCTAATGAATAAATACTCTGAGTCGTAGAGTCTTGTTGTGATGCCATGTTGTATTTGCACATATCGAGCATATTGTGTGTATGATTGAAATGCTTGGTATGTATGGGATCCGACAACCTAGTTGTTTATCCTTGGTAGCCTCTTATGGGGAAATGTAGTCTTGTGCTTCCATGAGCCATAGTAGTCCGCTACAGCCCGGTTCACCGGAGTCCTGCTAGCCCAGCACTACTGCTCCGGAACACTTGACTGGCCGGCATGTGATTCACTTCGTTCCTATGTCTGTCCCTTCGGGGAAATGTCACGCGGTGACATCCGGAGTCCTGCCTAGCCTGCTACAGCCCGGGTTCCCGGAGTCCTGTTAGCCCAGAGCTACAGCCCGGATTCGCACGCTGCTGACCAACATGCTCGATGTTGATTCATGTATGCCTGTCCCCGTAAGTTAGTGCCACTTTGGGTTCACGACTAGTCATGTCGGCCCGGGTTCTCTGTCATATGGATGCTAGCGACACTATCATATACGTGAGCCAAAAGGCGCAAACGGTCCCGGGCCATGGTAAGGCGACACCCGTGGGAATACCGTGCGTGAGGCCACAAAGTGATATGAGGTGTTACCGGCTAGATCGATGTGACTTGGAATCGGGGTCCTGACAGCAAGTGGCCATGAAGGGATTGACAACCCCTTTATCGCGTTGGTTGCAAGGTTCTTATTTGTTTGTGTAGGTACGAAGGACTTGCGTGTTGCCTCCTACTGGATTCATACCTTGGTTCTCAAAAACTGAGGGAAATACTTACGCTACTTTACTGCATCACCCTTTCCTCTTCAAGGGAAAACCAACGCATGCTCAAGAGGTAGCAAGAAGGATTTCTGGCGCTGTTGCCGGGGAGTCTACGCACAACTCAAGACATACCAAGTACCCATCACAAACTCTTATCCCTCGCATTACATAATTTGCCACTTGCCTCAATTTTTCCTCTCCCCCACTTCACCCTTGCCGTTTTATTCTCCCTCTCTTTCCGTTCGCCTCTTTCCCATTGTTTTCTTGTGCCATGGCTGAATCAAAGAGGGCTAAGGGCTCTCTCCATGGTTTTAATACTTTGGATAGTCCCTCTGTCCTCTCTAAGCTCATAAATAATGATGCTACGGAAAGACCTACCGGGGTTATCAATGAGGGTTTGAATAATTTCGATGAAGATGATCCCAGAATTTTTCGTTATTTACTTGATGAGTCTTTGAAAGATGCTTGGGATAGGCTTTTAAGGATCCGAGCTAGCTATGTGCCCCAATATCAAATTGAGATATACCTAAAAAGCTTTTATGTTGGGTTGCCCGCTTCGTTCAAGCAAGTTTTAGATTCTATTTTTGAAGAGGGTTTTCTTGAAGGGTATCCCATAGATACCTATGAAAAGATGAAAACTATATTTGGGCACCCCATGAGTGAGAAAGTGGAATCCACCTCTCGTTTGTGCTTTTACCAAAACGAAATTATCAAAGAGATGAAAGCTAGCTTAGATGCAAATTTCCATAGCATGCTTAATCTTTCTTCCACAATTAATGGCCACGTGCTTTCTCAAAATATAAAAAATAATGCTATAGATGATAAATTTTCTCTTCCTTTCCCAACACCAAAGATGGCAATACCTAGATCTATCATTTATGCCTAGCTAGGGGCGTTAAACGATAGCGCTTGTTGGGAGGCAACCCAATTTTATTTTAATTTCTTGCTTTTTGGTTCTGTTTAGGAATAAATATTTGATCTAGCCTCTGGTTATATGTGGTTTTATGTTTTAATTAGTGTTTTTGCCAAGTAAAACCTATAGGATCTTCTTGGATGATAGTTATTTGATCATGTTGAAAAAGTCAGAAACTTTCTGTTCACGAAAACAATTGTTAAAAAACACCAGAACGTGATAAAATACTGATTCCAATTGCAGTAGATCAATAAACAAATTATCTAGGTCTTACTATTTTGTTATATTTTTCTGAGTTTCATAAGTTTGTGTTAGATACAGATTACTACAGACTGTTCTGTTTTTGACAGATTCTGTTTTTCGTGTGTTCTTTTCTTATTTTAATGAATCTATGGCTAGTAATGGATTTTATGAACCATATAGAAGTTGGAATAAAGTAGGTTTAACACCAATACAAATAAATAATGAGTTCATTACAGTAGCTTGAAGTAGTGTTTTGCTTTCTTTCGCTAACGGAGCTCATGAGATTTTCTGTTGAGTTTTGTGTTGTGAAGTTTTCAAGTTTTGGGGAAAGATTTGATGGATTATGGAACAAGGAGTGGCAATAGCCTAAGCTTGGAGATGCCCAAGGCACCCCAAGGTAAAATCCAAGGACACCAAAAAGTCTAAGCTTGGGGATGCCCCGGAAGGCATCCCCTCTTTTGTCTTCGTCCATCGGTAACTTTACTTGGAGCTATATTTTTATTCACCACATGATATGTGTTTTGCTTGGAGCGTCTTGTATGATTTGAGTCTTTGCTTTTTAGTTTACCACAATCATCCTTGCTGCACACACCTTTTGGGAGAGACACACATTATTCGGAATTTATTAGAATACTCTTTGTGCTTCACTTCTATCTTTTGAGCTCAACAATTTTGCTCTAGTGCTTCACTTATATCTTTTAGAGCACGGTGGTGGTTTTATTTTAGAGAAATTATTGATCTCTCATGCTTCACTTATATTATTTTGAGAGTCCATTAGAAAAGCATGGTAATTTGCTTTGGTTATAAAATTAGTCCTAATATGATAGGCATCCAAGATTAGTAAAAAACTTTCATATAAGTGCGTTGAATACTAAGAGAAGTTTGATACTTGATGATTGTTTTGAGATATGGAGATAGTGATATTAAAGTTGTGCTAGTTGAGTAGTTTTCAATTTGAGAAATACTTGTGTTAAAGTTTGCAAGTCCCGTAGCATGCACGTATGGTAAACGTTGTGTAACAAATTTGAAGCATGAGGTGTTCTTTGATTGTCATCCTTATGAGTGCCGGTCGGGGACGAGCGATGGTCTTTTCCTACCAATCTATCCCCCTAGGAGCACGCGCGTAGTGTTTGGTTTTTGATGACTTGTAGATTTCTGCAATAATTATGTGAGTTCTTTATAATAATGTTGTGTCCATGGATTATACGCACTCTCAACCTTCCATCATTGCTAGCCTCTTCGGTACCGTGCATTGTCCTTTCTCACCTTGAGAGTTGGTGCAAACTTCGCCGGTGCATCCAAACCCCGCGATACGATACGCTCTAGCACACATAAGCCTCCTTATATCTTCCTCAAAACAGCCACCATACCTACCTATTATGGCATTTCCATAGCCATTCCGAGATATATTTCCATGCAACTTTCCACCGTTCCATTTATTATGACACGCATCATCATTGTCATATTGCCTTGCATGATCATGTAGTTGACATCGTATTTGTGGCAAAGCCACTGTTCATAATTCTTTCATACATGTCACTCATGAGTCACTGGCCATCCCGGTACACCGCCGGAGGCATTCATATAGAGTCATATTTTATTCTAGTATCGAGTTGTAATCATTGAGTTGTAAATAACTAGAAGTGTGATGATCATTATTAATAGAGTATTGTCCCAAAAAAAAGAGAAAGGCCAAAAAAAAGAAGGCCCAAAAAAAGAGAAGAGAAATAAAAAGGGGCAATGCTACTATCTTTTTTTCCATACTTGTGCTTCAAAGTAGCACCTTGATCTTTATGATAGAGAGACTCTTGTTTTTTCACTTTCATATACTAGTGGGAATTTTTCATTATAGAACTTGGCTTGTATATTCCATCAATGGGCTTCCTCAAATGCCCTAGATCTTCGTGAGTAAGCAAGTTGGATGCACACCCACTTAGTTTCTTTTGTTGAGCTTTCATACATTTATAGCTCTAGTGCATCCGTTGCATGGCAATCCCTACTCCTTGCATTGACATCAATTGATGGGCATCTCCCTAGCCCGTTGATTAGCCGCGTCAATGTGAGACTTTCTCCTTTTTTGTTATCTCCACACAACCCCCATCATTATATTCCATTCCACCCATAGTGCTATATCCATGGCTCACACTCATGTATTGCGTGAAAGTTGAAAAAGTTTGAGATTACTAAAGTATGAAACAATTGCTTGGCTTGTCATCGGGGTTGTGCAAGATGGGAGCATTCTTGTGTGACGAAAATGAAGCATGGCCAAACTATATTATTTTGTAGGGATGAGCTTTCTTTGGCTATGTTATTTTGAGAAGACATAATTTCTTGATTAGTATGCTTGAAGTATTATTATTTTTATGTCAATACTAAACTTTTATCTTGAATCTTTTGGATCTGAACATTCATGCCACGATAAATAAAATTACATTGAGAAATATGCTAAGTAACATTCCACATCAAAAATTCTGTTTTTATCATTTACCTACTCGAGGACGAGCAGGAATTAAGCTTGGCGATGCTTGATACGTCTCCAACGTATCTATAATTTTTTATTGCTCCATGCTATTATATATTCTGTTTTGGATGTTTAATGGGCTTTATTATACACTTTTATATTATTTTTGGGACTAACCTATTAACCCAAGGCCCAGTGAAAATTGCTGTTTTTTTGCCTATTTTAGTGTTTCACAGAAAAGGAATATCAAACGGGGTCCAAATGGAATGAAACCTTCGGGAGCGTGATTTTTGGAACAAACGTGATCCAGAGGACTTGGAGTGGATGTCAAGAAACGAACGAGGAGGCCACGAGGCAGGGGCGCGCCTACCCCCCGGGCGCGGCCTCCAAGCTCGTGGGCCCCTCGTGGCTCCACCGACCTACTTCTTCCTCCTATATATACCTACGTACCCGAAACCATCGAGGAGCACCACGAAAACCTATTTCCACCGCCACAACCTTATATACCCGTGAGATCCCATCTTGGGGCCTTATCCGGCGCTCCGCCGGAGGGGGCATTGATCACGGAGGGCTTCTACATCAACACCATAGCCTCTCCGATGATGTGTGAGTAGTTTACCTCAGACCTTTGGGTCCATAGTTATTAGCTAGATGGCTTCTTCTCTCTCTTTGGATCTCAATACAAAGTTCTCCTTGATCTTCTTTGAGATCTATTCGATGTAACTCTTTTTGCAGTGTGTTTGTCGAGATCCGATGAATTGTGGGTTTATGATCAAGATTATCTATGAGCAATATTTGAATCTTCTCTGAATTCTTTTATGTATGATTGGTTATCTTTGCATGTCTCTTCGAATTATCAGTTCGGTTTGGCCTACTAGATTGATCTTTCTTGCAATGGGAGAAGTGCTTAGCTTTGGGTTCAATCATGCGGTGCTCGATCCCAGTGACAGTAGGGGAAACGACACGTATTGTATTGTTGCCATCGAGGATAAAAAGATGGGGTTTATATCATATTGCTTGAGTTTATCCCTCTACATCATGTCATCTTACCTAATGTGTTACTCTGTTCTTATGAACTTAATACTCTAGATGCATGCTGGATAGCGGTCGATGTGTGGGGTAATAGTAGTAGATGCAGGCAGGAGTCAGTCTACTTGTCACGGACGTGATGCTTATATACATGATCATGCCTAGATATTCTCATAACTATGCTCAATTCTATCAATTGCTCGACAGTAATTTGTTCACCCACTGTAATACTTATGCTATCTTGAGAGAAGCCACTAGTGAAACCTATGGCCCCCGGGTCTATCTTCCATCATATTAATCTCCCGTCAACTAGCTATTTCTTTTGCCGTTTATTTTGCAATCTTACTTTTAATCTTTATCACAAAAATACCAAAAATATTATCTTATCATCACTATCAGATCTCACTTCTGCAAGTGGCTGTGAAGGGATTGACAACCCCTTAATCGCATTGGTTGCAAGGTTCTAATTTGTTTGTGTAGGTACGAGGGACTTGCGTGTGGCCTCCTACTGGATTGATACATTGGTTCTCAAAAACTGAGGGAAATACTTACGCTACTTTGCTGCATCACCCTTTCCTCTTCAAGGGAAAACCAACGCATGCTCAAGAGGTAGCACCTCCCCCCTCCCTGCCCCCCGGCTCGGCCTCGCGCTACCGCATTGCTGCGTGCTAGGTTTTGATAGGACACAATGCGGTTATTCTGTTTCGACCCCACCGCAGACACCCCAGATCCACACCCCTAAGATAGATAGTGGGGTCACGGATTCGACGGACTCGCCTCCGCATGTGACGACGCGGCAAGCTGCGTCGTCGCCTGCTCCGGCTCGTTCCTGTCTCGGCCTCGCAGGGGGAGGGTAGGGGTTCCCCACCCCCGGCTCGGCCTCGCGCTACCGCATTGCTGCGGGCTAGGTTTTGACAGGACGCAATGTGGTTATTCTATTTCCACCCCCACCGCACGCACCCAGAGCCACACCCTAAGATAGATAGTGGGGTCACGTATGTGACGGACTAGCCTCTGCACGCAACGACGCGGCACGCCGCGTCGTCGCCTGGTTCGGCTCGTTCTTGTCTCGGCCTCGCAGGGGGAGGGGAGGGGGCCCTGACCCCCTCCCCCGGCTCGGCCTCGTGCTACCGCATTGCTGCGCGGTAGGTTTTGACAGGACGCAATGCGGTTATTTTGTTCCCACACCCACCGCACGCACCCCAGAGCCACACCCCTAAGATAGATAGTGGGGTCACGGATGTGACGGACTCGCCTCCGCATGCGATGACACGGCACGCCGCGTCGTGGCCTGCTCCAGCTTGTTCCAGTCTCGGCCTCGCAGGGGGAGGGGAGGGGGGTCCCATCCCCCTCCCTCCCCCACCGGCTCGTCCTCGCGCTACCGCATTGTTGCGCGCTAGGTTTTGATAGGACCCAATGCGGTTATTCTATTTCCACCCCCACTGCACGCACCCTAAGATAGATAGTGGGGTCACGGATGTGACGGACTCGCCTCCGCATGCGACGACGCAGCCTCCGGCTCGTTCCTGTCTCGGCCTCACAGGGAGGGGAGGGGCGGTCCCGACCCCCCTCCCCCCCGGCTCGGCCTCGCGCTACCGCATTGCTGCGCGCTAGGTTTTGACAGGACGCAATGCGGTTTTCAATGATTAAATATTTAAAATCCAAAAAAATATCAAAATTTAGTGATGATGTTCAAATTGTAAAGACACAGAACTTCGGGAGTTTGAAAAAACATCAGATGAACATGTCAAAAAAAGCGAATTATACGGGAGCAAAAATCTAGTAAGTTTAGGTTAAAATACGCACTGAAGTGCTAGCACTGCTCGAAGTATGCAAATATGTTACAAAAAAATAAAAAAGTATGTGTGCATACTTGGGACTAATCCCATGGTTGCCCATGGGACAAACTCAAAAACTAATTCGGAAAATTGGTAATTTCAAAAAAAACAAAGAAATATAGAGCACAATGCTGCACCGCCTTGCAATGTGGAAAGCCAGAAGTTCAATCACTATTACCATAGAATTCCAACTTCCACTACAGACCATGGATGATCCAAAAAACCATCCCCGAACATTGATCAAAATAAGAAATTAAAATAACAAACATAATTAAAATAAGAAGTTCAAATAGTAATGATATTGAAGTTTGGGGTTTTGTAAAACCTCAAATTAACATGTTAAAAACAATTAGCATACGCTCAGGATAGTTATTCAGTGAAGACCAAAAACTATTAGAAGTACGAAAACATACTAGAAAAAATTAAAAGTACATGCATATCCATCGGCCAATTAATTCCATGGTTTCTCATGGGACTCGGTCAAAAAATTCAAAACCAATGCAAGAATGAAAAGTGACAGAAATAAAGAAATATAGAGGACTTGCTGCATTACCTTGCAAAGAAGAAATAAACAACACAGAAGTCCAGCTTGTACAGCTTGTACAAACGACACAAAAGTCCAGCTTGTACAAACGACCATTAGATGATCTAGAAAATATGAACGAACGAATTCGTCCGAAGCATAAAATCCTCTGTGCCAGATTAGAACACGTCTGCAACACCTTGGAAATGATTCGGCAACTCCCTTTACACAACAAAAATGACCAGAGGGTAAATTTTAAAATCGTAAAAACAACCCGTCCAACAGCCGCGGGAGTGCCAACATCAAATCGCTAGAAATCAAACCGTGTGGACACTCCCGATTGAAATTGACGACTTAGTAAGCCTTGATTTTTACTAAACTACGCAAAATAGCCAGCAAACTTTACAGAAAAACGAGAAAATCATCAGAAGCGGAGGCTGCATCTTAGGCGCATGAAGAACACGGCCGATTTCAAATTTGTTTGAAATAACAAAAATTTGTGCACCAAACTCGTACCAAAACCTAATTCCCATCGTGCCAGAGCTTCGACCACATCCACAACAAGATTAAACTTGTAACAGACACACGTTCATCACGTCCCGAGAGAAAATCCGCCAATGACCGAGATTCCTATTTAAAACGGGCATTTAGTTGCTAAAAACCATTTGCAGATTACACTCACATCACAAACAACACGACTGACTAGAAAAAATCGCGGGGGAAGGCACCATTGCGAAGATAGCCCGAAGGTCGGGTTCCTACAGAGGGAAGTTCAGGTTGTGATTAGAATAATATTCTGATCCCGTGATCAGAATAGTGTTTATATATATATATATATATATATATATATATATATATATATATATATATATATATATATATATATATATATATATATATATATATATATATATATATACTACTTAATACTACTTAAAAAGAATGTAAGGTTCCCATTTCACCTTTCTTTCCATCACCCCTTCGTCCAACCTTCCATGTATATGATAATCAATCACCTTAATTCACTTACCTTTTGAACCAATTTCATTTCAAATTACTTACCAAACATCTAATCAAATTATGAGGTAATTCATGGATAGAATTTGATGAACATTTATTTACACAATCGCATTATTATGGACAGGTAAATCACAAGCTAACGCACTAGAATATTTATATCCCGTTGCAACGCACGGGCATTGTTCTAGCACACACACACAACCGGTCTGTTCTGCTAATATTAGCAGAATAGCTATTCTGATAACACTTCCGCCCTGCACGCTCAACGCAAGTGCACGTCATTGTTTGAACCAAGTGTGCTGCAGTACTTATACGAGTGAACTTCTCGTCGCAAAAAACTGTACGCTGTGTTTTTTGGTACATTTTTTGCTCTAGTTTTTTAACCGTTAGTCGGAACGACGCATGTAATATACCGTTGAAAAGCAATGGATTAGGCTCTACTTCGACATGTTGAACACTTCTCGAGATTCCACACGGTTTAAGAGCAGTTTTGAAAATGGTGCAGCCCATGACGAGTGGCAGCGAGCGTTTTTTCGCGATTTCTTCTAAACCGCTGGTCGGAATGAAGCAAATGATACACCATTGGAAAGATATCGTCGAGGCGCATCTTTTTCATATTTATTTTCTCTAATTCGTTACGGTTTAAGAGCAGTTTTAAATTTACTAAATCGCGGAATTCTGTTTTTCAATTTTTTTCAAATTTTCGGTACTGTTTTCGCTCCAGTTTTCTAACGGGTTGTCGAAATGAGGCATATGATATGCCATTGGAAAGCTACCGACGAGGCGCAACTTTCATATGTTAAAATATTTTTGAGATTCCTAACGGTTTTTAGTTAATTTTAAAAATCATGCGGCTGACGACGAGAGGCAGCGGCCGTTTTTCGCAAAAAATTTATAAACCGCTACTCGAAATTATTCAAATTGTATGGCGTTGATATCAATGATGCGCAACTTTTTCATATAGAAGACTCTCTCCGATTCCTTACGGTTTAGGAGCAATTTTGATTTTAACGAAATGCGGACACTCAGTTTTTTCGCGACACCAAAATCGTCGTATGTACTACATCAGACAGAAAACCGCACTTCTTTAGACTAAAAACAGCACTTCATCGGACAAACAAGTGCACTGCATGATTTCTTTTTTTGTGAGACGTAAATTTTCCTAAACGAGGAGTGCACTTCATGTCGAGTGTTGGTGAACCGCAAGACTATGAAAAGTGAACCTTGAGACTACCGTGAACGGGTCGTACTGCATCAGACATAAAACCGCACTACTTGAGACTAAAAAGCGCACTGCATCAAAAAGTCAAATGAACTTCATGAATTCTTTTGTCGGACGTAAATTTTCTCAGACGAGTTATTGTTGTCTAATTTTCAACTTTTTTTATGATCGAGAGTGCACCGCAGAGACGAGGGCAATTGAACCGCGGTATTTATCGAAGCGAACCGCAGTACTGTTTTGTTGTTCTGCTAAAAATTTCGATCTTTCATGTCGGGCGCAAGTGAACACCATCACTCTCAAAAGTGAACCACATACGAGGACCAAACGCACTGCAGGGGTAGATTTAGTTGATTAAATTTTAAAACACATGAAACAAATTGCACTTCATACAAAGAGGGTAATGAGCTGATATGTAATTTGTTCACATAAAATTCACAAGTGGACTTCTGAACAAAAATGTGTATGCCATCTCGTTTTTGCCTCCATAGCGGTGCAAAGAAGCAGTGCGGAAGCTCATAGCACCCATCCGAAAACTGCACCGGAGATACATCAGCAACGAACTGCACCAGAGCACATCTTTTACAGGAGTAAAAATTCAAAACGCACACTCAGCACCTGGGAAGTCCACACCGTCGTCAAGTGTTTGCCACATAGTTTTGGCATCGCGTGGCGAGCCACTATCAGAACTATTGTGGACTGCACGAAACAAACTCTGAAAACGCAACAAAAATTGATGAAGTAACCATCGAGGGATGACTAAAGGGATGCCTGGCTATGGCATAAACTGCACAAGGCCTCCATCACGGACAACACTGTAGTGTCCCCCGTCGCGCACTACACCGCAATGCGGCGTCCCCCTCACGCACTGCACAAGTGCAAACACCACCATGCGTCCCCCGTCACGCACTGCACTGCAGCGCACAGGTGCACTGCACGCAAGCTTCAAATGAGATGCACGGGACGCGCGGAGTGCGCAGGAACCTGTCGTTGACCCTGATGATGGAGGTCGAAATCGGTGGCAAGGAAGCGTGGCGATGCGGGGGTGTCTTGGGCAAGCGGGATCCAAGGGCTGGCAATGGATGTTGATCCTAGTAGCTGAGGAGGAGGGGAGGCTGGCCGGGGATTTGGGTGGCACTGGGTTGGGGAGTTGGTGTGTGGGAGGCCTCGGGAGTACCTCAACCGTTGCAGCAGAGGACAACCTCGTCGCATGGGGCACCAGCAGCGGGAAAAGAGTGGGCCGCCATGGCCGCTGCTGAGTGCGTGGTCCATACCGTGGATCCGGTTGCCAGGACTCGTCGCGGATGGCGGAGAGCGGCCGAGATGCACCGGGTCGGATGGAGGTGGCAGCAGGAGCGGTGGGAGGCGCGCGAGGCCATGGGCCTACAGATCCTGCAGACAAAGGCCGGGGGTGGCCCAATCTGGCGGTGAGGGAGGCCGGGGAGGGCGGCGGTCGGCAGTGAGGTTCGTATTGGGGCCATGGCATCGCGGCGGCGCGGGGGAAGGAGGTGGGGTGGCGGTGTGGGTGAAGGTCGCCGCTAGGCGGCGCGGGGAGGGAGGTGGCGCGGCGGCGTGGGCAGGGAGGTGGTCCGGAGGCACAGGGAGGAGGTCGTGCGGGGGTGGAGGTGGGTCATGCGAGGGTGGAGCACGGGGAGAGAGAGAGGTGGAGGAGAGGATAAGGTGGAGTGAGTTTTCTTTTTTTCTTTTTGCCTCCACAGTTCTGTCGTGGTTAGTTTGTAGTTATAGGCGGGTCGGGGTGTTAGCAGAATAAGGGTCTTAAAGGTGTTATTAGAATAGACCCATCATATATATATACACTATTCTGATCACGGGCTCAGAATAATATTCTGATCACAACCTGAACTTCCTGCATAACGCGCCTGAACTTCCCTCTGTACGAACCCGACCTTCGGGCTATCTTCGCAACCGTGGCTTCCCCCGCGAATTATTCTTGTTAGTCGTGTTTTTTGTAATGTAAGTGTAATGTGGACACATTTTTTAAATGTAAATGCTTGTTTTGATTCGGATTCTAGCACGTTGGCGAATTTGCTCTCGGGGTCGTGATTAACTTGTGTCTGTTACAAGTTTAATGCATGTTGTGGATGTTGTCGAAGCTCTGGAACGATGTGGATTAGGTTTTGTACGAGTTTGGAGCTCAAATTCTTGTTATTTCAAACAAATTTGAAATTGCCCGTGTTTTTCATCCGCCCGAGATGCAACCCGCGCTTCTGTTGATTTCTCGTTTTTTCCTTAAAGTTTGCTGCCTGATTTGCGTACTTTAGTGAAATTCAAGGCTTACTAAGCCGTCAATTTTAATCGGGAGGGTCCTTACGGTTTGATTTCTAGCGATTTGATGTTGGCACTCCCGCGGGTTTTTGCACAGGTTATTTTTGCGGTTTTGAAATTTGCCCTCTGGTCATTTCAGTTGTCGAAAGGTAGTTGCCAGATCATTTCCAAGGGGGTGCGGACGTGTTGCAATCTTGTGCAGATGATTTTATGCTTCGGACGAATTCGTTTGTTCATTATTTCTAGATCTTCTAATGGTCGTTGTATAGGCTGGACTTCTGCGTTTTCATGCCTGAACTTCTTCTTTTCCTTCGTTGGATCTTGTCGGGGCTGGGGCGGCTCGGGATCGGGATCGGGGGAGGATCAGGTGGATCCTGTTGGGTCTGTCCAGATTTCTGTGCTGGACTTCTGCGTTGTCATACCTGAACTTCTTATTTTCTTTCGCTGCAAGATAATGCAGCAAGTCCTCTGTATCAGAAACCCTTACTAGATTTCTTCTGCTATTCTTGTTGTAGCTAGTGTGTAAGTGTGGAGTTGGACCACAGGCACATGCATCCTCTTTTCCCTTAGTCTATGTTTTGGTATAGTTTTTTGATCATCCACTATCTTCGGTAAGATCTGGACTTCTCTTTATTTATTAATGGTTGAACTTCTGGTTTTCCAGATTGCATTCCACATTTGCAAGGCGAAGGCGCATGGTGCTCTATAGTTTCTTTGTTTGGAATCCTTTGTATTTTTAATTCTTCAGATGTTCTTTTTTATACTTTTGTCTCGTGAGCAATCATGGGATTAGCCCAAGTCTGCATGCACTTTTTCCAGATCATGTAAGGGTCGTTGTAGAAGCTGGACTTCTATGTTGTTTATACGTGAACTTCTGCTTTTCCTTCTTTGCAAAGCAATAAAGCAAGTCCTATGTATTTCCTTCTTTTTTATGTTACTTTTCATTCTTTGCATTGGTTTGGATTTTTTTGACTTAGTCCCATGAACAGCCATGTAATTGGGCGATGGATATGCGTATTATTTTTTATTTTTTCTAGTATGTTTTTGTACTTATAATAGTTGTTGTTCTTCACTAAATAACTATCCTGAACTTCTGTGTGATAATCGTTTTTAACATGTTAATTTGAGGTTGTTATTTTTTGGATTTAAATATTTTGTAGACATTGAAATTGGCATTGCGCGTATTGACAAATGCGGTAGCGCGAGGCCGAGCAGGGGGGTAGGGGGGTTGGGACCCCCACCTCTCCCCCTGCGAGGCCGAGACAGGAACAAGCCGGAGCAGGCGATGGCGTGGCGTGCCGCGTCGTCACATTCGAAGGCGAGTCCATCACATCCGTGACCCCACTATCTCTCTTAGGGTTTTTAGGGTTTAGGGTGCGTGTTGTGGGGGTGGAAACAGAATAGCCGCATTGCGTCCTGTCAAATCCTAGCGCATAGCAATGCGGTAGCGCGAGGACGAGCAGGGGGGTCGGGACCTCCCCTCCCCCTGCGAGGTCGAGACAGGAACGAGCCGGAGCAGGCGACGATGTGGCGTGCCGCGTCATCGCATGCGGAGGCGAGTCCGTCACATCCGTGGCCGCACTATCTATCTTAGGGTGTTTAGGGTTTAGGGTGCGTGCGGTGGGGGTGGAAACAGAATAACCGCATTGCGTCCTGTCAAATCCTAGCGCGCAGTAATGCAGTAGCGCGAGGCCGAGCAGGGGGGGAGGGGGGTCGGGACCCCCCTCCCCTCCCCCTGCGAGGCCGAGACAGGAACAAGCCGGAGCAGGCGACGACGCGGCGTGCCGCGTCGTCGCATGCGGAGGCGAGTCCGTCACACCTGTGACCCCACTATCTATCTTAGGGTTTTTAGGGTTTAGGGTTTAGGGTTAGATATGAACTTCATCTGTTTTTGTACCTGAACTTCTTCTTTTTGTTTCTTTGGGTTTATTTATTCTTTTTCCTTTACTTCTTTTATCAGAGTACTTGAACTTCTGTTCTTTATTTTTTGAACTTCTTTTCTCTTGTTTTTTAGGTGCATATTTATGTATGTATGTTTCTTCCTTTGGTAGTGTATTTGCCTTCTTTTTTTGGTTTTGAGGATATCAGCAGTGCTGTTGTGTGATCTTATCTCATTATAATAGATGCATTCAAATGGTGCATTCATTTATCTATAGATGTATTTACTTTTTTAGCTGTTGGGGGGTAAAACTGTAATTGCTCTTGCGTTGCAAGTCCCATGACAGAGAGGCATTAATTGACCATCTCCCTCGTCACCACCTGTCAGAAAACCCCTCTTCCCCTGTCGCTCGCTCTCTCCCCCTCTCCGTCTCTCCGCTGCCTTCATCGTCTGCAACTCCTCCCGATTTCTCCGCGCCTGTCCCCTGCCCTCGTGAGTGGAGTAACCGGCGTACGCCCCTGCTCCTATTTCTCCCCCACGCCCCGCTCTCCCTCGCCCAGCCCGCTCTCTCCTGCTTCGAAGCGAGGGCGGCAACTGCCTGCGCAGTTGCAAGGTGCGCGTGGCGTCGTGGGGAGTTGAAGAACCGCCGCGGATTCGTGCGTGCGGGGGTCGTCTGGAGAGGTACAAGTGCTGCCCCGCCCTAATGCTTCCTTCTTGTTTCGCCAGATCTGTCGAGTTCGCCTCCTGTGTGCTCTTGCGTCCGCCTCTCTACCCCCTTCTTCTGATGGTTTGGTGGTAGATTAGGTAGGGTTCTTGTGCGTGTGGTGGGTGGATTGCATTCCCCTGTGGTCAGATTTGTCTATGTGATGCTTGTGTGTGCTATTTGTCCCTTCAGGCTTGTGTGGATTTCATTTCCCCTTTCTTGATTTCAGCATTCAGATGCATGTAAGAGAGGGTGTGGTGTGATACTGGATCTGATGTATCTAATTTGTTTTAGTGTTTTTGATTTCGAAGTCTATATGGTGTCTCTCACATGCTAGATAGTTTATGGATTCTTTTTTTGTTTGTGCTTGCCTAGATGTGCTACTGTTCATCTTTTTATACTTGCCGGTATGTTCTGGTTGTTTCATTCTAGGGTTTGATTCAGTTTCTTTTTATATTTTTGTTGTATGACTTTGTCCTTGCTAACTATATGCAATCAATCCCCTGTTTTTAGCATCTTGTTCTAGTGTTTGGAGTTGCATTCATCAAGGCGGTTGTGTTGTCATGGGTTCAAAACCTTCTCCAGGTATCTTAATGTAGTTGTATCTTGTATTTTAAATAGCATTATTCTTATATATGTCTGCCCATATCTTCACTTAGTATTCATGTTGGACTGACATTCTTAATAGTGTGAACTTCTAGGAAAGGTTATGTGTATGCTTTTTACCATTAGTTTGAGTTAGAATAGTGTTTGCTTACTTTGTAGTTGATGATTTTGCAGGTGAAACTATGTCACCAAGTGTTGTTGGACTTCCCAGATGTTTCATATTTGTAGTGCATATCTTTGTTTTTTTGTTATCATGTTGATGGTATTGATATTTAGTTTGCCTGTGAAATACTATTTGTGGTCATGCTACATCTTTTTTATGTGCTACTTGCTTGGGTCACATAGTTGAACTTCTGGTTTTAATTATTGTTTGTTTATAATGAAATTTGGTTGAACCTCTGGTATGCACATTTTGTTTTACTGCTTTGTTATATATCGTTGAACTTCTGGACATTCATGTTATATGTAGTAGCCCCTCTGGTGTAGATTGTTTTTATATTTAGTTTGTAGATTTTTAGTTTGTTTGTTATGTTTACTGCTTTGTTAGGTATTGTTGAACTTCTTGGTATTGGACATTGTTGTCAAAGTAGAAGTCCCTTTGGTGTAGGATTGTGCATTAGAACTCAGCTGCCTTTTTACTTGCATTTTTTGTAGTTGGTGATGAGTTGAATAGTTCTGAAAAAATGCCTGCGATCAAGATGGAGCTTCAGAGGTTACTACTGATGCTCCAATATCTGATGCGGCTAAATCACCCATTATCCCTTTGACTGTGATTGCCGAGGTTGCTTCGAGCCTTGAGAATTTTTCAAGCCTCGAGGATCTTGCTTCTGCAGCTCTTGCTTCACCTAGTATGTGAAACCCCTTTTCTTTTCATTTTAAAGTTTTGAGCCATGTTTTTTTAGCTTGTTCATGTCGGTTGTTTTTGTTTTTGTTCCTGACTTTTTTTTATTTTTTGCTTCGATTTTGTGTTCTTTGCGGATGTGTCCACAGAGGAGGAAGCTGTGAACACCATCAATGATGTTTTATCTGAGTTGGGTTTATCAGAAACCCCTGCTGCTGCTGAGGAGGGGGCTCCGTCAGTCAAAGGTTGTGATTCCGTTCTGGATCCTTTGTGCTCTCTTCAGATGTCAGAGACACAGTCGCAGTCTGTTGATGGCACTGAACCTATCACGCAACCCGAGGATGTGCCTCTTCGGCTTCTCCTGGAGGACCAATGTAAGAGGAAGAAGCAAGAAGATTTTGACAAGAAGAGGGTGGCCCGCCTTGAGAAAGGTTCTGATGTTCCTGGATCTGTTCATGCGGCTGAGCTCACTGTTGAGGAAGACGTGCCGTGTGGCAGTGATGGCACAGTTGTCCCTGTTAAGAAGAAAATCAAGAAGACTGCTGCGAGGAAGCTAGTAGTTGGTGAAGTTACTCCTCGGAGGAGCCCACATGTTTCAAGGCATGCAGAAGTTGTTGAAGATGACGGGCTACGCCTTGGTGGTACGCCACGCCGTAGTCCTTGTGTGCTTGCCACTGCCGCGCCTACACCTTCTCCGCTTGGTGCTAGTGCATCTGGTAAGGGGAAGAAATGCGGCGTGAAGCGCAAGGTTCCACCTGCAAAGGTCAACAAGGGTGTGAAGAAGCGTTCTCGTGTTAATCCAGAGGACAAGGATGATGCTGATTTCAATGCTGATGATGAGCACGACGATGATGCTGCTGCCGCTAATCAGGTATGAATGTCTCATGTTTACTGTTTTTTAGAGCATTTGTCGCTATTGCTGTAGTTTTATTGTTTTTAGCACTACCTTGGCGTACATAGCTGACCTTCTGCTCCATATAGACGAATAAATTAGCCGATGTGCTTTGCTTTTATGGTATTACTGCCTTTGTGTACATAGTTGGACTTATTGGTATATACATGAAGAAATTAGCTTAACTTGTTGGTATACATGTTTGATTACTGCCTTAGTGTACATGGTTGAACTTCTGCTTTTTAAATTTCCAACATTTTTGAAAGCATGTTAACTTGTGGTCATACACGGTTGTACTGCCTATGTAGACATAGTTGGACTTCTCAGATACATGTTTGATTACTGCCTTAGTATACATGGTTGAACTTCTGCTTTGTAAATTTCCAACAATTTGAAAGCATCTTTACTTCTGGTCATACATGGTTGTACTGCCTATGTAGACATAGTTGGACTTCTCAGATGTAGTGTGTATGTAGGCACTAGTGGAATTTTGGTGAAGCCTGTGTGTCTCATTGTTCTGCCTTTTTTCCTTGTCAATGTATTTTTTTTCAGTATCAGCTTGTGCAGCGGCCTGAGAGGAGGAAGAGAGGAGGCAAAGCGCCCGAAGAAGGTGGCCAAGGAGGAGGTGAGGCGAAACGTTTTAACAAGACGGTTCGCTGCTCACTAGGAGAGGTCAAGACTTGTGCGAAAATGCTACAACCTAGGCACAAGACGAGGGTTATCAAGGCTGGTTTTGGTTGTGTTTTTGACTTGAAGTTTGATTCCAACATTTCTCGTCCTTTGATGGGCAACATCTACACGAGGATTGACCCTTCAACCATGATTTTGGACATGGGTGAGGCGAACAAGGTTATACGTATTACAAGTGATGCTATTCACCATCTCTTCGGGTTCCCTCAAGGTAATCGTACCCTCCCTAGGCCCTCGAATGATGGTTTCGATGATGCTATTATGAGGTTGAAGGGCAAGCTTGGGTATGCTAGGAGTGACGACATCAAGACAAAGGATTTGCGGAATATCCTCGCTGAACTTGTGAAGGATGAGACGAAGGATGATCTTGCTCTGCAGGTGTTTTACCTTATTGTTTTCATGAAGGTGGTTATCCCTGGAACGTCTACACGAGTGTCCAGGGAGGCAGCAATGGCCGAGAACCTTGTGTTTGAGGATATGGCAGACATGGACTACTGCCAGTTGGTTGTTGACGATATTCGGAGTGCTGTTGTTAGGTATCAGCAAGGTACTAGCAGAGGAAAAGCTGTCACAGGCTGTGCCATCGCGCCGCTTCTTATGTATCTGGACTGCCTTATCATTGGCAAGACGCCTAATATTGACTTGAGGACCCCTCGCATCAATTTCATGGATCAGGCCAAGCTTCTTGAGCTTGCTGCGGCTGACTTGGTCACGAAAGGTGATGATGACCCAGCCAACTGGGTGTTTGGGAGACTGCCTGTGAGTGTTTCTATGCATTATTCTTTCCTGTGTAGTTTAACTTGAACTTCTGGTATTGTCTTCTATATTTTTTGTTCCCATGTTCCTTCATTTGTTTTCTGACGCGTTGACTTATGTTTTTGTATGCAGTGGAAGACACAGGCTGAGGTTGTGTTCTTTAGGGTTATTGAACGTCCTGTTCTAACTATGCCTCGTTCTGCCGGCCTAGGGAGTGGAAGTTCCCCAAGATTTGAATTCTCCCGGGATGTTAATACCGGTGCCCCCCTGTAGATCCAGGAGGTTCTTCTGCCCGTGTGAGTGCTGTAGGTGGCGTTTCTTCCGAGAATTTGTTTGAAGATGCCAATGTTTCTCTGGTTAGGATTGATAGTCTTCTTGAAACTGGTTGTGGGGAGTTGGCTCGTGTTCCTTCGACTGCTGAGCGTATTGGTCGTGTTGATGGGATTCTTCCTCCCGGACACGGATTTGATGTTGAGTCTTCGAAGGAGGTCTTATCTATTGAAGCTAGATTTCTTGAAGAGCTTCGTCAGAGCACTTCCCACCTCCGGACTAGCGTTGGGCTGTTCAAGGAAATGCAGGATGCTCGTTGCAAGCCTTTTGAAGATGAGGCAAGTGTTGTTGTGAGACAGATTCAGAGGCAGGATTCTGTTCGTTCGGGTCGTGAAGGAGGACACGTGGAGCATACCAAAGAGGTTTGTTTATGTTGGCTTTTGATATTTCTTTGCACTAATGTTCAATGTTAGCTTTCAGTTATTACTGTTTGTAGTCACAGGCGACCGTTATTGATTTCATGTGTCGTAAACTGTTTCTTTTTAGCACTAGTGTTCCTAGGTGACCTTCTCTGTTTATAGAACCATAACTTCAACTGCTACAGCAGCTGAACTTCCATGACTGGCCCTTTTTTGTTCCCTTTTGTATCTTAGAGTAGTTTGATATCTGACCTGCTATGTTTACTGTATTTGGACTTCCATTATGTGTCAGTTGTGATAGCTGACCTTCTCCGATTATGCAATCTGAACTTCTGCTGATTAGGTATTTGTTTTCTACATGATTTTTTGTAGGCTGTTGATGATGATGCTAGGGTTGAGGAGGATGTTTTACCTGCGCATGAAGCTGCTCCTGTGCATGAGGCTGCCCCTGTGCATGAACCTGCTCCCGCTAGTGGCATAATAGTTGATGAGGTTCATGGCAGTGAAAATAAGGTACCATTTTTCTTGTCCATTTGTCTTGTTGCCCCTGAGACGGACTTGCTGCCCCTGTGCATGAGGTTCAGTCAGCCCTTTGTAATGACTTTCTGTTTCTTTTTGCAGCAGCAGAATGATTATGTTAGTGTTCCTCCAGAGAAGGTTGCAGACATGTCCGTCTCAGGCACCGGCTGCTCCGACGGGGTGGTCCTGACTGAACCTCAGTCGTCCATTGGCGCTGAGGTTTCTGATGCTGAGGAGGGCAAGACAACTGGAGACATCATTTTGGAGAAAGATCCTGTTGAGTCTGCTGTTGAAACTGGTGGTAGTGCTGCTGCAAGCCTGGAGATGTCTCCTGCAGCAGAGCCATCAGTTGATGTTGATGCTGTACAGGCACAACCAAAAGTTTTTCTTGTTTCAGATTCTCCAGTTGCTCCAGCTGCTGCTGGTGTCCTTCCCGATGACGCTGCAACGTCTACTGGAGACGACGATGAATATACCGAAAGCGATAGCTATGGAGAGGAGGTTGATCATTCCAGCGTTGCCACTGGTCTAGGCAAGGATCCATGAAGAGAGGAGCATGCTTCTTTCTTCTTTCCCCATCCCCTTCCCTTTTTGTTGTTTGGTTTAGTCCATGATATCTCCTGTGAACTGTCTGTGTGGTCTAAGTTGAACTTCTGGTTTTTTTGTTTGTCGTGTGGGTTGTAAAGAATGTTAAGTGAACCTATTTTCTATGTGGGTGGAGGTTTGTAATGCATGGGTTGTGATGTCTATGATGCTGTGGTTTTATCTTTTCTGATGTAGCAGCTGAGATGTGCTTATGTTTTGAATGTTTGTGCTTGAATGTTGGTCTTAATTGAAACTGTCGTGAATCTATGTGCTTTGAATGTTGCTCTTAATTGCTATTTCTTTTTGGTGAGCAGATAGGGACCTTGCTGTCGTCCGAAAGAAGGTTGATGACTTTTATTACAGTGTAACTAGGCTTAGGGATGATCGTTCCAAGAGGTGAGTGCAGCTGCTCAATATTTACATCATCCATGTACCCCCTGTGAACTGCCAGTTGTTTCATACCTGAACTTCTCAACTCTATGTACCTGAACTTCTTATTTTACTTCTCTGGTGCTGAAATTCTGGCCTCTTTTGTATTGTACTGCCTGTTGTGATATAGCTGAACTTCTGTGCTAACATGTGTTATGAACTTCCTGAGTTCCTGCTGCTGAACTTGTTTTACTTTCTATTCGCTTGTTTTAGAGAAATGATTATGTTCCAAAACAAGGAGTGTGAAGCTTCTGTCGAAGAAGTTGCAATATCTTTTGGTCGTCGTGGAATGCTTCGATCTAATGTGGCTGAGTGTGGACTCTACTGTCTACGTGCGAAGTACTAGGGATCGGATAAACTCATCCTGCCGTATTGGGTTTGTGTAAGTCAACCATACAGTGATTTCTTTTCTGTTTTGTTCCTTACCATTTTAGTTAAAACTTGTTTGTCTCATTTTTGTATTTTTTTTTCATATGTTGGCGTTGTCTGCATTATTTTAGGACAAGATTTTCAGAGGTCAATTTGATTCCCGTGTGAGGAAGTACTTCATGGCGAGTGGTCCAGATAGCATGGATGCACATGATTCGGTATGCAATATCTTGTTCTTTGCCTCTGTATTAGTTTTGCAGTGCAATCCACTGTGTTAATATTTGTTTTATTTTTCTTTGTACCGTTTTGATATTAGTTCTCAGTTTTTAATGATTCGTGTGTTTATGATGCTTCAGGTTGTTTTCCCCACTTTTGACCCGCCTGAGATTCCTGCTTCCATGGGTGGTGTTGGTCATTGGGTTTCAATATTTCTTGACCTGAAGAATTCAAGGTTCCGGCTTCTCGACTCCTATTATGGACCAGGAGATGAATGTGCGGTATGCCTGTTTCGGCGGATGCCCGACAACATCAAGAGGCTTTGGAAGGATGCCTGCAACGACAGGGAGACACCCTTCGGTCCTCTTACGATCGACAATTTCCCTCTGGATTGGATTGATGTCCCCCAGCAGCAAAACAAGTATGAGTTCCACTTTTTCTCTTTATCACATCTGTTTAACTGTAGTTGTACTTAAGCTGCGACGTGTTCGTTGGGTTTCTTTTTCTGTTGTAACACTATTCTTTTACTGCGTTTGATGGCAGTATCGACTGCGGATTCTTCATGCTTACGAATGTTAATTCGTATCATGACGGGGTTCTTGCAAATTATTCCCATGAGAATATCGCGGATATCAGGAAGACATGGCTGTACTCAATCGCTTCTTCTAACCTGTTTGAGATAGACTTCCAAGCTCTGTTTGGCTACTACACATGTAAGTATTTGGAACTTGGACTGCTTACCTGCACTGCATCTTTAATTCTACCTGAACTTCATATTTTTCTCTGAACTTGGACTTCTGCTTGAGATCTGGCTGGGCTGCTGGTTTCGGAAGGAGAGGATCATTTTCTTTGTACATGAACTTCATTTCTATCTTTTTAGTTCGACTTCTGTGTTTTGTTTCAGTAATTTCAGTCCTTCCATTGCTTAAATGGACATGAGCATTTTCTTTTCTAATTGAACTTTAGAGATGATGCCTTTCTATGGTTTTGTTAGCTGTAGTTGAATGATTTCCAGTTCATCGGTTTATCTTGAACTGTGCCTTTGGTTGTGCCTGAATTTCATTTAGTTTTTTATAGCAACTAATTTTTTAGGTCAGCTTGAGTAGTAACCATGTCATCTTTATTAGTTGGACTGCACATTGTGCTGTTCCTGAACTTCAGTTGTATTTAATGGTGATGTTTTCTCTTCCTTTTTACTTTGACAGTGAATCCGTTGGAGTTGATCGATTACCACTACTCATTCCTCGGGTCACAGGAATACCAGCCTAGGGAGGAACCGATGAGTACAGCTCCGATAGAAGATGATAGACCTCAGACCCTTATTCCTTACAAGTTGGGGAAGCAGGCTGGTGGTATTCGTGGTACTCCAAAAACCCATTGCTCCAGGAAGGCTGATGCAGCCGAAGCAGAAGTGATTTCGTCCGATGATGATTTTGAGAAGATTGCTTACCCGAAGAATGTTAAATGTGCTGCTGGTACTGTTCCTGTAGAGGTGGGAAGAATGTTGTCATCACCAGGAGGAAGCCGACAGTTGAGTCTGGGAACATAACTTCCTCCAAGAGAGCATCAAGATTGCCTTTGAAGTGGCGTTCTCCTGTCGCTCCCCTGAAAAAATACAGTTACCCTCATCTATCCGAGGCCCGGAAGTTGAAACAGTATGCGCTGAGTGAAGACGGTCTGGAGAAGTATTTTGAGTGAGTTTTCTTCTTCTTTACTTTGTTGCTACCAGAGATGCTACTCTGTGTCTGAAACTTCTGTTGTTGTAGTATGTGGGATTCTGTTCATTTCTCCCTTGCCTTGAAGTTATAGTGTCTGAACTTCTGTTGTTGTATTGTCTGAACTGCCGTTGTTGCAGTATCTGAACTTCTGTTTTATGTCTCCTCTTGCCTTTTGAGTTATAGTACCTGAACTTCTGTTTGTTGTTGTATCTGAACTACTAATATATTTTTTTACCATCCTTTTGTATTCTGCAGGACAAGCTACTGCATGTTTACCATCCCTGGGAATGTGATTGACCTCACAGGACGTGTCCTTTATACGCTTTTCGGTGAAGGGCAGCAGATGGAAGGAGACATAATGGATTATCTCATAAATTTGTGGAAGGATAAGCCAGAGACCTTTGAGATATTCACTAATGCTGACAGGGTTGTACTTAGTCCCTACTTCATACAGGTTTTAGTTCTTTGCACCCCTATCTCCTTTTTGCCTTAGTTTTGTTGTAGTGGCATTTGGGAGGTGTTTTTATTGTGTTTTGGTGAATGCATAATACTGCCTGGAGTATGATTTCTACGGCGCAACACTTCCAAAGTTTGATGCAAAAAATCTGCTGGTCTCCTCCCAATGTTTGTTCGCAAGGAAGAAGACCTTCTTAACGCAAAGCTGGTTAGGTTTTCATAACTCTTGCTTTTTTTAATTTCATGTGCATCCTTTTGCTGAGTTTGTCAAGAAGTTTTTGTTCATGCCGGTTCTTCAGTACATATGCTTTATAGTTTGTGTTCACCGGTCCTTTCATTCTTGGCGGGTTATCTTGATTCTATTCAAGCCAATTGGCACAATGGCGCACTATAGTGTGTACGTGGTGAATAGATATCGTGGGAGCATTGACATCCTTGATTCACTTCCTTATGATAATATGAAAACGTCGCGATCGAGTTTCCACGGGGACTGTCAAAATATCGTGAGTGTTCCTTAGCCTGAACCTCCTTTCACATTCTCTTGTTTGACACGAAGTTTATTATGCCTTGTGTTGACAAAATATGTTGATGTCTCTGTTTTGGTAATACTGCTTGAACTGACTATCATTTATAAGTTGAACTTCTGCTATTTTGTTTAGGTGGATCTTATGCAAGTGTCGCTTTTTTATGTACCTGAACTTAACTATTTTGGTTAACATGTTTTTGACTTCATCTAATTTTGTTTTTTTGAGGGAGAACGACAGTGGGAGAGGCTCCCACTGACTTTGTATTACTCACAAAGGAACAATTACATATATGTTACAAAGGGTTTTGTGGCCCCCCGGCCATGCTAGCTATCCACGGTCTTAGTGGCTCAAGTTTACAATGTAATTAGACAGGAAAGGATGAAGATCCTCCCGGCAGTTATGTGTTAGCAACTCCAAGAGATGCTTGAATCTAGCTAGCCATGCTCCATGGGAGTGCTGAATCCCTCTAAAGTGTTGATTGTTTCTCTCCATCCAAAGACTCCAAGCAGCCAGGAGAAAGATATCCATGAAGAGGGGTTGTCTCCAATTACCCCTACCTCCATGCAGAAGAGCCAGTCTGTTATTTTCGGCAGATCAAGAGATTTGTTGGGTTGCTCGAGGAGGTGTACGGCAAGGCTGCGTACAAGGCGAGCAAGCAGCCTAACTGGGTGACTATTGCAAAGAGGCCGACTTTCATCGATGTTCCGAAGCAGAAGAGTAATGATTGTGGTTTCTTTGCCGTGAAGTTCTGCTCTTCGTATGATGGCGATGAGATTGTTGAAGATTTTGGTGATGTGGAAGTATGTTCTGTCTTTGTTCTTGTCTCATCATCCTTTGATTTTTCTTGTGTGTTTTTGCTGAAACGCTCCTGTTGTGGTTTTAGATATCCGTTACTAAACCATCGTTTCACCTTTCTTTGTTTGCAGGCTGCTGCATATGACTGGAAGGCTGAGTTCATGCACACTCTGATGTTTAGCGAGAAGAATGAAGTCATGCGTTCAGAGCTCCCTAAAGAGATCCAGTCCTTTGGCCCATGAATTCGAAGCATTAGTTTCATTGTAGATTTGATTTCGCACAGATTTTAGGTTTGATAATGATTGGAACAATTCCATAAAGATTTGGTTGTAAGAATGTTTTAGTGATTTGTGTATCTATAGGTGCAGCACTATTACTTATGATATTGTGGACAAATGTATTTGGTGTGAAGAATGATTTGGCTTTGTGAATTTCAATGTACTGCGTCGTTTTTCAGTATCCATGTGTTGAATGTTTTTGCCCCAACAGATGTACCTGAACTTCTCCCTCGGTTTTGGTTGAACTGCTTGATTTTTTTGTGTTGTTTATTTTTGGGCCCCAACATATGATCGTAGACTTGAACTTCTACTTTGAGATGTGGCTGGGCTGCTGGTTTCAGATGGAGAGGATATTCTGTGTTGTGTAATGTATTGGTAATTTTCAACCCAACCAATATGTATGCTTTTGCATAGAATCTATATTTGTTTTTTTGTGTTTTTTCAAGTGTGAATGTATTTCAGCTGTAACTTTGTGCAGAAATATTGTTGACGTTTCTTTATCTTTTGTCGGCATTGTACATGAACTTCTGCACGTATCCAAGCAGAACTTCACATTTGAACGCGTTGTCTTAGGCTTGCTAACCTTAGTTTATGCGGTGAAACTTTATTTTTTTAAGCATATTTTTTTCCTACATCGATTTTATATACCAGAACTTCTTCTGTAAACTGACCTGAACTTCAAGACTGTATGATTATTTGCTGGTTGTTCTTTTATGGAATACAACACGAGCACCTCCTGCTATAATATACCAGAACTTCCACTGTAATATTACTTGAACTTCACAATGTATGTTTTTCATTTTTGTCCTTGCTTTCACTCTGCATGGAATACATGACCAGCACAACACTTCCTCTCATATATACCAGGACTTCTGCAGTAAGCTTACTTGAACTTCACAATGTATGTTTTTCATGTTTGTTCTTGCTTGCACTTTCATGCAATACATCACCAGCACATCACTTCCTCTCATAACATACCAGGACTTCTGCAGTAATATTACTTGAACTTCACAGTGTATATTTTTCAATTTATTACTGCTTGCACTTTCATGCAATACATCACCAGCACATCACTTCCTCTCATAACATACCAGGACTTCTGCAGTAATATTACTTGAACTTCACAGTGTATATTACCAGGGGATGACATAATGTTCTACACATTGACATGACATAAGTTTGCATTGTGTTAATTGACCTATTCTAACTGTTCATCAACCTTGCGCTCCTCCTAGGCTTTGGTGGTAGAGGTTTTTTCTTGACATGTACCTCTTCCTCTTCATCGTCCTCTTCCTCTTCGTCGTCCTCTTCCTCTTCGTCTTCCTCTTCTTCGACGGTGTCTTCATCTTCGTCTTCCTCTTCATCTTCCACCACTTTCTTGTTGATGGCTCTAGGTTTTGCTTTATGTTTCTTCTCCGTCTTTTTGCTTGTCTTTTCAGCATCTGCGCGCTTCGGGCATGTTCTTGCATTATGTGGTTCATACTCCTTGCATATGCTACAAAGTCAGCTGCTTGCTTTCTTTGGGTGTGGTCCCTTCTTTTGTTCCATAACTTTGGGTTGCTGTTTTTGAGATTTGGGTTGCTTGACCTCCTCATCATTATTTCTTTCCATGAGTGTTGGATAGGTCATCTTGTTGTGTCCCGCAACCTGGTTGCACACACTACATTTCCTGTGTCCAAGTGGCACTCCGTTCTCATCGAGCACGACGACTCTTCCTACAGGTGGTGCCTTTATTTGAGCTCTCTTGCCACTTTTCTTTGCTGCAGTAATTTTCTTCCTACCCTTTGTTTCAGAATACAGTGGCAGTTTCATCGTCTCTTGCTGTCGCTGCTCCATTGATTGGCCATCACCCTGCTTGCATTGGTTGGCTTCAGCGGCGGCGTTGAGCATTTCAGCTGCATAATAATGAAGGTCGTCTTCAATTTCAGCGTCCTCTTCAGCCATCCTTTCGTCAGCATCCGCTTGATTTGCTGAATGTATTGCATCAACCTCTTCCACGAGCCTCTTGAGAACATAGTAGGCTCTGTCATATTGCTGGTCACATCTCATCGCTTTCTTGTTAACCATCAAATTCAGCTGCAGCAAGATGTCTTGCTTCGATAGCCTTGAGCTGCCATCCGATGCGGTTGTGTTGTAGTCCCTTGTATCAAAGGTTGGTTGTGATTTTGCAGTCTTTGTGTACCGTTTGAGGATATACTTGTTTGGAAATTTGTCAGGCTTGAGGTAGTCCAGTATGTTCATGATGTGAAGGCAGAGCAGGCCTGCATTTTGTGATGAATGCAGAATACATAGTTTGTGAGCCAGCAATGAGTTTCATATATTTTGATATGATACTACTAGTCCAGCTATTTAATGAGTTTGTTTTTTCACTCACCTGTGTGTGTCCAGAGCTTGCATTCACACTCGTATATTTCATTCTCTGGGTCAGCTACAACCTAGAATTCATGCTTTGACCAGGAAAATCTTTCTTCATCATCATGGCCAGGCTTGTTGTGGTAGTACACAAGGTACTTAGTGGGCTCTGATGTATGCTTTGCGTGAAATAGCGTGGCCTTTCTCATCCTATTCCTCATCTCGGTGTACACGGCTCTCGTGTACTTGATAGACATGTCTTCCTCGTAGTCGTAAGTTGTTTTTGTCACAGGATTGGTCTGCACATGTCAAAAAGTGAGATATTAGTCGAAGCAGAGTCATGGGTTTCATTTTTTTAAATTCAAAGTACACATGTTGAAGGTAAACAGAACATGATGGGGGTGTTTTGTACTTGTCATCATACCATGCTGGTCATTGTTTGCTCGTTCTCCTTCTACATCCGAGTTTGTATGCAAGCATTGACCCGCCTAGCAAAGTTGTGTAGGTTCTGGGTCCCCTTGACAAACCCTTTCTTTAGCACGTGGTTCATGCTCTCGCTTCGTTGTGTCGAAGTCATTCTAGCACAGAAAATGTTCTTGTAATATGCTGAAATCCACATCTTCCTATCACTCCAGAGCTGCATCATCATCTGGTCGTTCTCCAGGTTGTAGTTGTGCACGAGTTGGGCCCAGGCATCTTCAAACTCCGTTGGCATCAGCAACCAGTTTAATATATCTGTGAACTCCTCTTTGAATGTTTTATACTTTTTGTAGAGCAACGCGAGGTATTCCCTGTACTTCTTCATGATGTGCCAACGGCATAGCTTGTGGACGGTGTTTGGAAATGATTGTGGTATATCTTTCGCCATCGATGGGCATTGGTCTGCATGAATTAAAAAAATGGAACTTGATTCTTTTTTGTACTGATGGTGAACTTATGTTGTACAAGTACTTGAACTTCACATCTAGCAGTATGGTATCTAAGAATGTCACATGTATTTTTTCTTTACAACAGTGTTGCTGAACTTCTGTGGTACCAGTGCTTGAACTTCACAGTTAGTAGTAGGACAAACTAGTAGTGTCACACTCAAATTTTTTCTTAAACCATTGTTGTTGAACTTCTGTGGTAGCAGTGCTTGAACTTCACATAAATAACTATATTTTTCTGAACATGCTACATATATTTATCTTACAGCTTTGTCCTTGAACTTCTATGATTCATGTATTTGAACTTCACATTCATAACTAATTTTTTTCTAAACATGTGACAGATAATTTTGCTTTCTTGTACTGCTAGTTGGACTTCTGTGCTAACAGTGGTTGAACTGCATTCTTTACATTATTTTCAGACAAAACCAATGTACCCAACCACCACAAACCCATAGACAGAAAAGATGATGAAACTTGAAGAGTTTTTTTTAACTCACCTGTTAGAATGCAAGTTGGGTGCTTGTTGTTCATGCACCGTACAAATGTATCGAACAGCCACTTGAATGACTTTGCATCTTCGTCTCTTATCAGGGCAACAGCAAATATCGTTGACTGCAAGTGATGGTTTGTTCCAACAAACACTCCCAGAGGCATATGAAATATGTTGGTCTTGTAAGTTGTGTCGAATGTTATGCAATCGCCAAAGTCTTGATAGGCTCCTCGGTAGCTTGCATTGGACCAAAAAATGTTTTTAATTGACTTGTCCTTGTCCACTTGGATGTCATAGAAAAACTCATCATTTACTGCCTTCATGTCTTTGAAGAATGAAACAAGTTTCAATACATCATCCAAATCATCTTTCCTTGCATTCATGGCTTTCCTGCAAATCACATGCAAACATGCATTTGTTTAATTTTTGCTCGCAAAGGGTTGTGAGCTAGGATGCTATTTTACATTGCAGTATGTGGGTGTTTGAATACATACTGGTTTAGTAGGTCTCGTCCGGTCATGCTTAGGAAGTAGCTTCCATCTTCATTTTCAGATAGCATCGACATGATTGTTGTGTGCTTGACATCATGGTACTGCAGGAGCTTTACGTACTCCAAAATAGTGGGGTCGTAATTCTTGTGTGAGTGCAAAAATACCAGCATGTCATCAATTTGCATGAGCTGGTGATTATGATTGTACTCAATGTCCACTGCCATGCATGTGTCATCCTCCTGCACCTTCACCCTCATTCTTGCATTGCAGCCCGTCCTCTGTAATGTTTTGTTTCGCTTCCTGTTGGCCTCTGAAACAGAAGATGTGTGTATCCCTTGGAAGGCACAAACAAAATACTTGTGGTTGTCATTTCCCCCCGTCTTCCTAATTCCAAAACCAGCGTGTCTAGCGTATCTGTTATAAAATTCCCTTGCTTTCTCTACATCTTTGAATCGCATCTTTAGTCTTGGTATTAGATAATCCAGTAGATCCGGCGTCTGCAGAAAAAGAAAAAAATAATCCAAACAGCACGTTAAAATGCAGTTTATGAACTTGTTATCCTGGAGGGAGCAGAAAATTTGCAGATAATACAAGATGCGTATATAAATATTTATTGTTTCATTTACGTGCGTGTATGATCGCAACTCCGCCGGTGTCGGCTGCTGTCCCTCTGGGATGGGGCATGGCAAAGTAATCATAGCAGGATGCAGCAGTGGATCACGAGGAGGAAGGAGGGCTAAAGATGGCCTCTCTCTTGTTTGCGTCCTTTTTGCTTGAGGTGGTTGTGGAGGTATTGCGATCCTGGTCTTGGTTTGCTCTTTTGTTTTGTGAAGCAATCCATCTACCTTATGCCCCGTACAATTCTGACTTGTAGCAGCTGCAGGATCCAACGGTGGTAGTGTGCAGAGCACTCTCCTCCATGTGTGTGTTGCTGTTGGATTTGCCCTGGGATCCGGTTTAGTTGCTTCGCTTTGGCATTGATGAGGCACACTAGGATAACCTCCAGAGTTAGACGACTTGAGATAACCCCCTCCTCCATCGGCGTGCTTGGGAGTCTGCTAGTGGATACAAAGAATCCGCGGGGGATTTCTGGCGTCACCCAATTAGGTGGAGGCGCAAACTTGTGCGAATAGAGTTGTGACCCAGCATCTTGGAAGTATCCGTGTGTTTCGGGTGTCATCCATTTTTGGTCTGGAGCAGGTTGGTAATGCTGTTGGTGCGTTTGAGGTGTGACCCATTGAGGGGGTGGTGCAACGTGTACAGGCTTTGGATTGTGTACTTGCTGCCGGGAACTTCTAAGCTTCTTCATGCGTCTCTCGTCTTGCTGACATAAAAGAAAGAAATGTCTATTAGCACACAAGTTATATCTGCCTATACCTTTGTAACTGAACTTAGCATTATTCACAGCCTGAACTTCTCATATAAAAGTGGTGAGAGCCATCACACTATGCACTGAGCTGAGCATCTGCCAATACTTTTGTACCTGAACTGAGCACCCTTCACAGAATGAACTTCACATCCTGTTTAATTCTACAATATTTGATTACTTATATGTACCTGAACTGAGGACTCTCCACAACATGAACTTCTTGTTTTGCAAAGGGGAAATACTGTCTACAGTTAAAAAACCTGAACCTTCATGAGTTTGAATGGTTGCACTGCTAGTGCATACCAACCCGACCTTCATGTCATATGACATGCATGTATTATTTTCCTTTTATTTTTTTGCACAGAACCAGATACATACCAATCTGAACTCTAGCACACTTACTAGTTGAAATTCACATGGCTTTTCCACATGAGAATGTGAATGCAGGCAAATTTTATAGTGTTTGTAGCCTGGACTGAGGCTCACACACCACCTGAACTTCACATGGCTGTAAGCAGGCAGATTTTAAAAAAGCTTTTGTAGCCTGGACTGATGCTCACACACCACCTGAACTTCACATAGCTGTAAGCAAATAACAAACCGAAGTAAGGAAGAAGTTCAACCATACCCTGGCTAGAAGTTCGGCCAACCTTTTTCCAGCAGCTGATAGGCCACCTTGAGAACAATTCGTCGTGGAGGTAGGAGAGGAATTCCATGGCAATCCATGTCTTGCAGGGGGCGCGAAGTTCATCTGCACGAAGCAAGAAGGTCAGAGAAGGTAAGATTGAAGAAGAAGGCAAAATTGGGAGGAAGTTCATGTACATTTGCCATTGAATTTGAGGGCATAGCCGATGCCGCCTCCGCGGAGGAGTTGCTCCGTTGGTCGCGTCGCTCGCTGTAGCTTGCGTCGGGGCCGTCATCTGGTCTGCCAAGGCTTCGGGTGGTGACGATGTGACGAGGATGCGGCTTCCTGAAGTCCATAGCGGCTTCGCCGTGTCCAGGCGACGCGGGCTCCCTCGCGCCGACATCCGCCGTCGCTCGCTCGGCCGCGCCGGTGGTCGGCCAGGAGCTGGAGACGGAGGGGAGGCGGCGGATCCGGCCGGCCAGGAGCTGGGGAAGGAGGGAAGGCGGCGGATCCGGCAGGCCAGGAGCTGGGGAAGGAAGGGAGGCGGCGAATCCGGCGAAGTTCGGCGGCGAGGAGGGGGAGGTCGGGGGATCGAGGGGAGGAGGGGGCTGGGGCGGCTCGGGATCGGGATCGGGATCAGGTGGATCCTGTCGGGGGGTCCTCGGGATCCAGTGGATCCTTTCGGGCTGGCGGCAGTTCGGATGTTCGGGAGGGCCCTGTTGGGCCCTATATAGGGGCTGCTGTGATCCAAATAACTATTCTAATCCTGGGATTAGAATAGTGCTGTCCTATATATATATATATATATATATATATATATATATATATATATATATATATATATATATATATACAGCCGGTCTATTCTGCTAATATTAGCAGAATAACTATTCTGATAACACTTCCGCACTGCACGCTCAATGCAAGTGCATGTCATTGTTTGAACCAATTGTGCTGCAGTACTCACACGAGTGAACTTCCCGTCGCAAAAAACTGCACGCTGTGTTTTTTTGATACCTTTTTTGCTCTAGTTTTTTAACCGTTAGTCAGACCGAGGCGTGTAATATACCGTTGAAAAGCTATGGATTAGGCGCTACTTCGACATGTTGAACACTTTTCGAGATTCCACACAGTTTAAGAGCTGTTTTGAAAATGGTGCGGCCCATGACGAGTGGCAGCGAGCGTTTTTTCGCGATTTCTTCTAAACTGCTCAACGGAATGAAGCAAATGATACACTGTTGGAAACATATCATCGACGCGCATATTTTTCATATGTATTATTTTCTCTAATTCGTTACGGTTTAAGAGCAGTTTCAAATTTACTAACTCGCAGAATTCTGTTTTTCATTTTTTTTCAAATTTTCAGTACTGTTTTCGTTACAGTTTTCTAACCGTTTGTCGAAATGAGGCGTATGATACGCCGTTGGAATTCTATGGATGAGGAGAAACTTTCATATGTTAATTTTTTTTTGAAATTCTTTACGGCTTTTAGTTAATTTTGAAAATCGTGTGGCTGGCAACGAGAGGCAGCGGCCGTTTTTCGCGAAATTTTTACAAACTGCTGGTCGAAATGATTCAAATTATACGCCGTTGGAAAGATATCGATGAGGCGCAAATTTTTCATATAGAACATGTTGGAGATATGCCCTAGAGGCAATCATGTGATGATGATATTTCCATATGTATTCATGAGTCCTTTGTATTGTCCTTGAACATCATCAATGATATGTATCAATAAGTATGTGACTTGTTTGTGGAACTATGTATTGTATGATGATTGTTTTAATGGTCCCTAGTTGATAAGGTTATGCGGACACATATCCTTGACTAGTATACGACTCGGTTGATAACTATGTTTCACAAGTCATGTGCATGGAGATGCTAAACCGATAGTATGGGCTTGGGGATGGAGATCACCGAGCCGGACAGACCCACTTTGAGACGCAGCGAGATATAGTCATCTGTTAGTCTCAAGTGCAGTGTCGGTGCCATGTCCTAGACCTGAGGTCCTCGCATGTTCTCGGGATGGGGATCGACTCACTTAGGGTCTATCAAACGCTACTCCGTAACTGGGTAGTTATAAAGGTAGCTTTCAGGTGAGTCGTGAGACATGCCGCGAGACATGGTTGACCAAGATGGAATTTGCCCCTCCTATTTGGAGAGATATTCTCTGGGCCCTCTCGAGTGATCAGATTCAGAAAGCATGGCCATGCGACTTGGGTTAAGTGTTAACCCAGTTCGGGAATCTGTATCATGGTTTCGAGAAGAGAGGTCGAGCTAACACAAGGGTGACAAGTACTCGCCTTGAGCTCGACAACAAATATCGTGAGGCAAAAGGAATGTTGCATATGCCACATTGTTGAGGTTCGTCAAACGACTTTACGCCCACATGGGAGTTGGCACGTTCTGCTAGGAACGGCTACCAACTATCAACTCTGGTCGTGTTCATGTGTACGTGAACCTATAGGGGTCGCACACTTAAGGGGCTGCAGCCCATTCGGATTGGATCTGAGTGGAAAATGGATGTGGACTCCTAGTGGGCTCAAGTGTTGAGCCCACCTCGGAGGTCTATATAAAGGGGAGTGGGCACACCACTTAGGGTTGATCGGATTGAACCCTGGTTAGCCACCGCCACTCCCCATGCCCATGCCGCGCGACCGGACCTAGCATTCCGCCGCTCGACGCTGCTCCACGTACGTGTGGATACCTTGGAGGCATCGCATCTGCGGTGCTTGGACGAACCGTTCGAGGGAACCGCGAGGTGCCGTTCGCGGGAGATCACCGTTAACGGGTCTTCGCTGTTCGCGGGAGATCGGCAACGCGAGGAGGAGACGGCCCGGGAGATCGGCTACACGCATCACCAACTCTACTTTCGCTGTGGTGACTGCGCGTCTAGTGGTAAACCCGATCCCGTGATCTATTTCCAGCAGCATGATCTTGGCTGCGCGGTAGAAAATTTTATTTGGCGCTAGCGTAGCATACCGCGTGTTCCAACAGTGGTATCAGAGCCTCCGCTGTGTGGTAATAGATTCGATGATATGCATATGAGATATGTAGATCGGTTCAGGTGCGGGTCGATGAGATCGGCCGCGCATGTCAGTGTTGAAGGTTGGTTTCATGATCTTGTTTCCGTGATCGTGATGCAGAGGTCGTGACACTACTTACCCCTACCGGTCAGTTGTCCGCCATCGGGGTAGACAGTGGAACGTAAATCCGGATGCAGCACGCGAAGATCAATGAGATTGATCGAATCGGAACATAGATCAACACCTTGGAAATGTGATTTCCGCGGTGTTGAAATCTGTTGGAGCGGTCTCGGTAAAACGGCTGTAATTTTGCATACGAACTCCGATTTTTCTCCACGAACTGTCAAACTAAAGCTAAAGAAAAGTTGGATTTGCGGCGAAACTCTGGAACAGGATTTTGGTGCTTCTGGCTAGGCCAAAATCCGCTTGGAAGATAGAGTTTCAGGAGGTTTTATCTTCGACGGTAGAACGTCTGACTCGTTTTTGCAGGGAATGATTGTGATTTGGTATAGCCCATGTATGTTGCTTGTATATTATTGTTTCATGACCTGCGTGTCATGAGTGCGGCAACCGGCAGGAGCCTTATGGTTATCCCATTATTGTATTAATGACCTGCGTGTCAACATAAGAAGTCATGTAATGTAATTTACTTTCAGTAGCTATTAGTTTTTAATAGCATAGTATCTTATGTAACACTTGGCGGTTGACACCATGGCATGGAGATCGAGATCACCACGAGGACAACCATGCATGGGCAGACTGCGCACGTGGAGATGGAGATCACCACGCGCTGTCAAAAGGGGCTATACCATATCACACATACATAAACTGCCTATGAAAGTTTATCCCTTTTATGCACCCTTCCTTTTGCATGGTAGATGTTTTAAGTAGGGTGATCCCTCAAAGAATGTCAAGTACAAATGCCTCCCCAATTGCTGCACCTTCACATGTCAAGTATATTTAGTGGCGGGCATATGAAATTAGGGTGCTACTAGATCTCCTTGAAGTGATGGGTTTGTGTCGGACACTTACACGCGGAGCATTGGTTGACTTGTCGTGGCTATCAAAACAGTTTTGGGCTACGAGGCATAGGAGTTGGCGAGGCATGAGATGTCCCCAACAACAAGAGTCGTATGGAGATACGATTAGCAAGAGTTGCTTACCGAGTGATCTTGTCCTCTAGCGGTGATGCAAAAGCTCACTAGTTGACATGTTGATCTTGGATCTTGAATCACTAAGTATCAACTGAGGGATGTTGATTTTAGTGGGAGTAATGATCTTATTAAAATGTTTAATATGAATTACTCTTCATGAATACATGTCTTAGTGTTTTGCATATTTCTGATGTAGATCAATGGCACCACCTGCTCAAGTTACCCCTTTTGCGTTGAAATCAATCCTGGAAAAAGATAAATTGAATGGAACAAACTTTACCACCTGGTATAGAAAACTGAGAATTGTTCTTAGGCATGAGAAAAAGGAACAAGTTCTAGAGAATCCGCTTCCAGAGGAACCTGCCGATAATGCTAATGCCACAGCCAGAAATGCCTACCAGAAACTCGTTGATGAATCAAACGAGATCAGCTGTCTCATGGTGGCTTCTATGGAGCCCGATCTACAGCAACAGTTCGAAAACATTGAGGCTTTTGATATGATCGAGAACCTTAAGAGCATGTTTCAAATGCAGGCTAGGACCGAAAGGTTCAACGTCTGGCGGTCCTTGATGGATTGTAAGCTGAAAGAGGGTGATCCACTGAGCCCGCATGTGACAAAGATGATCGGGTACATGCAAGCTCTGGATAGGCTGGGCTTCCCACTTGGGGATGAGTTGTCCACAGATACAATTCTGGGTTCTCTTCCGGACAGCTATGGGCCGTTCATCTCGAACTACCATATGCATGGGATGGAAAAGAAGCTCACTGAATTGCATGGGATGCTCAAAGTGGCAGAGCAGGATATCAAGAAAGGTACACATCGTCAAGTGTTGATGATGCAGAACTCGGCTAAGTTCAAGAAGAGCTGGTCCAAGAAAAAGGCTAAGGCAAAGAGCAAGAGAAGGAGGCAACTCCAACTACAGCCACTGCGCCTAAGTCAGGGATGGCTTCGGGGAGTATTTGCTTTCATTGCAAGGAACCCGGACACTGGAAAAGGAACTATAGCAAGTGGCTTGCCGAGAAGGGCAAGAAGACTGGAAGTATGACTTCTTCTTCAGGTACACTTGTTGTATATGTTATAGACATTTATCTTGGTGATGTTTCTAGTAGCTCTTGGGTATATGATACCGGATCGGTTGTTCACATATGCAACTCGATGCAGGGGCTAAGCAGAACTAGGAATGTCGCAAGAGGAGAAGTTGACATTCGCGTCGGGAATAAAGCAAGAGTTGCTGGATTGGCCGTCGGCACTATGCAACTTAATTTACCTTCAGGATTTGTAATGGAACTTGATAATTGTTATTATGTTCCTGCTTTGAGTCGAAACATTATTTCTGCCTCATGTTTGACGAGACAAGGTTATGAATTCAGTATTAAGGACAATGGTTGTTCTATTTACTTGAATAATATGTTTCATGGCCTTGCACCCGTTGTGAATGGGTTATTTATCCTAGATCTTGAAGGTGAATCAGTCTATAACATAAATGTCAAGAGGCATAAGCCTAATGAGATAAATCCGACTTACATCTGGCATTGTCGACTAGGACACATTAGTCAAAAGCGCATGAAGAAGCTCCATGATGATGGAATTCTAACTTCGTTTGAGTTTGAATCATTCGAGACATGCGAGTCTTGCCTACTCGGTAAGATGACTAAGACTCCTTTTGCAAAGAGTTGCGAGAGGGCGTCCGAGTTGTTGGAACTTATACATAGTGATGTATGTGGACCAATGAGCACGACAGCTAGAGGTGGTTTCCAATACTTCGTGACTTTCACCGACGACTTGAGTAGATATGGATATGTCTACTTGATGAGGCACAAGTTAGAAACTTTTGAAAAGTTCAAGGAGTTTCAGAACGAAGTGGAAAATCAACTCGGCAAGAAAATCAAACTTCTATGATCTGATCGTGGCGGTGAGTATATGAGCCAGGAGTTTGATGATCATTTGAAGAATCATGGAATAGTTCCACAACTGACTCCTCTGGGTATGCCACAGAAAAATGGTGTGTCAGAACGGAGGAATCGGACCCTCTTAGACATGGTCCGATCAATGATGAGTCAGTCGGATTTACCCTTGTCATTTTGGGGATACGCTCTAGAAACTGCAGCTTTCACACTAAACAGGGTACCATCTAAGTCCGTAGATAAGACACCATATGAGATATGGACTACGAAGAGTCACAGTTTGTCTTTTCTAAAAATTTGGGGATGTGAAGCATATGTCATGCGACTCCAGTCGGATAAGCTCACACCCAAATCGGACAAGTGCATATTCGTGGGATATCCAAGGGAAACCTTGGAATATTACTTCTACAACCGTGAAGAGGGCAAAGTGTTTGTCGCTCGACATGGAGTTTTCCTTGAGAAAGAGTTTCTCAATCGGAAGGCTAGTGGGAGGACGGTCCGACTAGAAGAAATTCGAGAACCACACGGGGACGTTCCGGTAGGTGATACTGTCACACCGGAGTTAGTCAGGGAACCCGTAGTGGAGTCGACACCGGTTCCATGGAGGTCAGAAAGGTTACGCAATTTGCATGACTGCAATGTGTTGTTCTTGGAGAACAACGAGCCGACTACGTATGCGGAAGCGATGGAGAGCCCTGATTCCGAGTTATGGCTTGAGGCCATGAGATCCGAATTAAAGTCCATGGATGACAATCAAGTTTGGAACTTGGTTGATCTGCCAGATGGCGTTCGAGCCATTGAGTGCAAGTGGATCTTTAAGAAGAAAACTGATATGGACAGAAATGTCACAGTCCATAAGGCTCGACTTGTTACTAAAGGTTATCGACAAGTTCAAGGAGTTGACTACGATGAGACTTAGTCACCGGTAGCGATGCCTAAATCAATTCGGATCATTCTTGCTATAGAGGCATATTTCGACTATGAAATATGGCAGATGGATGTCAAAACGGCTTTCCTTAATGGAAATTTAACCGAGGATGTGTATATGACACAACCCGAGGGTTTTGTCGATCCAAAGAAGTCTAGCATGGTATGCAAGCTTCAGAGATCCATTTATGGATTAAGGCAAGCATCTCGGAATTGGAACATTCGTTTTAATGAAGCTGTCAAAGAGTTTGGCTTCATCAAGAATGACTGTGATCATTGTGTATTCAAGAAGGTCAGTGGGAGCTTAATTGCATTTCTGGTCTTATATGTGGATGACATATTATTGATTGGAAATGATGTTCAAATGCTTGAATCTGTCAAGGACTCATTGGAAAATAGTTTTTCTATGAAGGACTTGGGAGAAGCAGCTTACATTTTGGGAATCAAGATCTATAGAGATAGATCAAGAAGGCTTATTGGATTAAGCCAGAGTGCGTATATTGACAAGGTGTTGAAGCAGTTCAACATGCAAGATGCCAAGAAAGGTTTCTTGCCCATGTCACATGGCATTAGTCTTAGCAAGACTCAGAGTCCTACGACTCCTGATGAGAGAAGACGCATGGATGGGATTCTGTATGCTTCGGCTGTTGGGTCCATCATGTATGATATGGTATGTACTCGTCCCGATGTTAGTTTTGCTCTTAGCGTGGTGGGCAGATACCAGGCTGATCCTGGGGAGAGTCACTGGACAGTGGTTAAGAATATCCTGAAGTACTTGAGAAGGACTAAGGATATGTTCCTAGTTTATGGAGGTGAGGATGAGCTCGTTGTAAAGAGTTACACCGATGCTAGTTTCCAAACAAATAGGGATGATAGTCGATCACAATCTGGGTTTGTGTTCATTCTGAACGGAGGAGCAGTGAGCTGGAGGAGCTCCAAGCAAGATATGGTAGCTGATTCTACAACAGAGGCCGAGTACATTGCGGCTTCTGAAGCGGCAAAAGAAGGTGTTTGGGTGAAGAATTTTATTTCTGATCTTGGTGTGGTTGAGGGTGCGTCTAATCCATTGGACCTCTATTGTGATAATAGTGGTGCCATTGGGCAAGTCAAGGAACCACGGAACCATCATAAAACCCAACACATACTTAGGCGGTTTAACCTTATTCGCGACATTGTCGAATGAGGTGATGTAAACATATGCAAGGTACACACGGATGCAAATGTTGCTGATCCATTGACGAAGCCTCTCCCACGTCCGAAGCATGAGGCGCACATGAGCTCCATGGGCATAAGATGCCTAAATGATTGACTCTAGTGCAAGTGGGAGACTGTTGGAGATATGCCCTAGAGGCAATCATGTGATGATGATATTTCCATATGTATTCATGAGTCCTTTGTATTGTCCTTGAACATCATCAATGATATGTATCAATAAGTATGTGACTTGTTTGTGGAACTATGTATTGTATGATGATTGTTTTAATGGTCCCTAGTTGATAAGGTTATGCGGACACATATCCTTGACTAGTATATGACCCGGTTGATCACTATGTTTCACAAGTCATGTGCATGGAGATGCTAAACCGATAGTATGGGCTCGGGGATGGAGATTACCGAGCCGGACATACCCACTTTGAGATGCAACGAGATATAGTCATCTGTTAGTCTCAAGTGCAATGTCTATGCCATGTCCGAGACCTGAGGTCCTCGCATGTTCTCGGGATGAGGATCGACTCACTTAGGGTGTATCAAACGCTACTCCGTAACTGGGTAGTTATAAAGGTAGCTTTCAGGTGAGTCGTGAGACATGCCGCGAGACAGGGTTGACCAAGATGGAATTTGCCCCTCCTATTTGGAGAGATATTCTTTGGGCCCTCTCGAGTGATCAGATTCAGAAAGCATGGCCATGCGACTTGGGTTAAGTGTTAACCCAGTTCGGGAATCTGTATCATGGTTTCGAGAAGAGAGGTCGAGCTAACACAAGGGTGACAAGTACTCGCCTTGAGCTCGACAACAAATATCATGAGGCAAAAGGAATGTTGCATATGCCACATTGTTGAGGTTCGTCAAACGACTTTACGCCCACATGGGAGTTGGCACGTTCTGCTAGGAGCCGCTACCAACTATCGACTCTGGTCGTGTCCATGTGTACGTGAACCTATAGGGTCGCACACTTAAGGGGTTGCAGCCCATTCGGATTGGATCTGAGTGGAAAATGGATGTGGACTCCTAGTGGGCTCAGAGCCCACCTCGGAGGTCTATATAAAGGGGAGTGGGCACACCACTTAGGGTTGATCGGATTGAACCTTGGTTAGCCACCGCCACTCCCCATGCCCATGCCGCGCGCCCCGTACGTGTGGATACCTTGGAGGCATTGCATCAGCGGTGCTTGGACGAACCGTTCGAGGGAACCGCGAGGTGCCGTTCATGGGAGATCACCATTCACGGGTCTTCGCTGTTCGCGGGAGATCGGCAACGCGAGGAGGAGACGGCCTGGGAGATCGGCTACACGCATCACCAACTCTACTTCCGCTGTGGTGACTGCGTGTCTAGTGGTAAACCCGATCCCGTGATCTATTTCCAGCAACATGATCTTGGGTGCGCGGTAGAAAATTTTATTTGGCGCTAGCGTAGCGTACCGCGTGTTCCAACAGAACACTCTCTCCCATTCCTTACGATTTAGGAGCAATTTTTATTTTAACGAAATGCGGACACTCTGTTTTTTCGCGACACCAAAATCGTCGTATGTACTGCAACAGATAGAAAACCGCACTTCTTTAGACTAAAACTGCACTTCATCGGACAAACAAGTGCACTGCATGATTTCTTTTTTGTCGGACGTAAATTTTCCTAAACGAGGTGGAGTGCACTTCATGTCGAGTCTTGGTGAACCGCAAGACTATGAAAAGTGAACCTCGAGACTACCGTAAACGGGCCGTACTGCATCAGACAGGAAATCATGCTTATTTAGACTAAAAAACACACTTCATTGGACAGACAAGTGCACTGCATGATTTTTTTTATGGGACGTAAATTTTACCAAACGAGGTGGAGTGCACTTCTATAGACTAAAACCTGCACTACATCAGACGGGCAAGTGCACTACATGTTTTTGTCGGATGTAAATTTTCTTAGATGAAGAAGTGAAGTGCACTTCACATCGGGTGTAAGTGAATCGAAACACCATAAGAAGTGAACCGCATCGCCTTCTCTTTTCATTTTTTCAACTTTTTTTGCACTCTGTGAACCGCATGAGTTACTGTTGACTTTTTCATGTTACACATTTTTTGGGGGAGTGTTTTTCATTAACATGTTTTGGGACTGTAGTGGCGAGCCAAGTGCATTGCATTCTTCTAACGCGTCCAGACTCCAGAGTAGAGGCTAGTGTACTGCATTAGTTTCTTTTTCTAATGCTTATTACCTAAGGCATCTGAACCACTTGATTAAGTCTAGTAAACTATCTGCTTTATTTTTTCTAACTACTTTTTGTAAATGCATTTGGACGGTCGAGTCAAATGTAGTGAACTGCACTTTTTATTAACAAAATGTGTATGTTTTTTTAGCCATCATGCGAACCAAATGAACTGCTCTGCCAGTTTTTTGTACATGTGAACTCCATGCATTTTTTGAACTGAAGAACAAAATAAAATTACAAGGCAAAAATTGAACTGCACGCACTGCATTTCCTTTTTCACTTTTGCTCCATATTGTTTTTTTGCTGCAGGGGGTAGCATAGTGAGGAGCCAGAACCCCCTGTACGAGTATGTAGAATAAGAGAAAAAGAACATCAACAAGAAGAGAACCAAACTGCGCGAACAGGCACGCCGCACTGCACCAACATCACCCAAAATTTTCCCCAAGGGAGTAAACTGGCATGGGTGCTACGCCTCAGCATCACCCCCCTACCGGACTGTGGCTCACCTGAGCATGCATGCCTAACATCGCCAGACTGCACGCACAAGAGAGCAGATGATGCATTTTTCTTGACTCTGTCATGGACCGCATGGTGTGCACCTGCGGGCTGCATCACGCGCGACGGCGGACGGGCGGCGATTGACATGGCCGTGCTTGCAGGAGGTCGTTGGGGCGTGAGGCTGGACGACCGGGGGATGCAGGGAGAGGCGCTGATGCGGGAGTAGCCTGCTCGACCCTGGCGGCCTGAGGGTCGCGAGGCGCCGTGGATTAATGAACCACATCAGGTCCAGCAGCGAGGGAGCACGCGGGGATCAGCGGCGGCTCCTACTCGATCCCGTCCTCTGCTGGCGCGACAGGGCCATCTCCCCCCGGATCTGTCAACAAATGCTCTGCACACGTCCGCCGTCTTGCTGCCATCGATGGGTGGGGCGCTGGCATCCATTCGCATGCCTGGGCACCGACTGCATTCTCGACGTTGGCCAGCCATACCGGGGGCTGGCCAGCGACTTCATAGTGAGGTACAGGCCCGGTGTGCACTGCACACTACAACCTTCCATACCACCTGTGAGCCGCCGATGAGCTGCATGTGGTTATATTTTTAGAAAAACTTCTGAACGCGGGCGCGTGCACTTTCGAACCGCAAGTCACCCCGTCCATTTTCACCTCACGCGCGTGCCAATGTTGCCATTGATGCCCTGCTCATGCAAAACAACACCCTCTGCTAACTTTTCATTTGCAGGAAGCACTGCACTGCAACTTGAGGAGTCACACACCCACTGCACTGCACGCCGAGTCGCAGTGCACTACACCGCCATGGTCATGTTGTCCAGCGGCGGAGGTGGACAGAGGACCGCCTCACCAGCGGGGTTGTAGATCGCATGGCAATGTGCTCGGGGAGGACCTATCCAGCGCTGCTGGGTAGTTGGGGGTTGTCCCGATGCAGAGTCGCTGCAATCCACCATGCGGGTGGTTTCTTCCCTTGCTGTAGTCCACCCCGAGGGAGTTGAGGGGACGCGCCGCCGCCGAGGGGATCTGCAGGTCATAGCCGCAATGAGGCCACGCCGACCTCGATTCGATGGTCGCTGGAGCGCATGGTGGTGGTGCTTGCTGGATCCGTTAGGGACAGGTCCCTGCCGCGCGGATCTGACGTTGGGGAAGAAGACGGGTGGTCAGTCGGCGCATGTGGTGGCCGACCCGGGTGGTGGCAGCCGGGAGGAAGTGGTGGGGTGGCTTGTGGCGGGAGGGGGCGGCGAGAGAAGGGAGGCGTTGTGGCGCGGGAGCAGGGCGGCGCGGGGAGGGAGGCGGCGCGGCGTGGGAGGAGGTCGGCGTGGCACGACAGGTGGGCGGGCCGGTGGCACAGGGAGGGAGGCGGCGCGGGGGCATGGTGGGAGGCTGAGATCGTGCGGGAGTGGGAGGTACATGATAGGGTGGGTGGTTTTTTTTACCAAGGCAGTTCAGTCGGGTCTTTAGCGTGGTTAGTTTGTAGCTACGAGGTGGGTGGGCGGTGTTATCAGAATAAGGCTTTGGTGTTATTAGAATAAGGTCTTAAGGGGGTGTTATTGGAATGCACCCACCCTATATATATATATATATCAACCGTGTGCAGGGAATTTGTTAATGTCCGGTTGTAGAGAACTTGACACTTGACTTAATTAAAATACATCAACCGTGTGTGTAGCTGTGATGGTCTCTTCTCGGCGGAGTCCGGGAAGTGAACACGGTTTGAGTTATGCATGAACGTAAGTAGTTTTCAGGATCACTTCTTGATCATTTCTAGCTTCGCGACCGTTGCGATGCTTCTCTTCTCGCTCTCATTTGCGTATGATAGCCACCATATAAGCTTAGTTGCTTGCTGCAGCTCCACCTCATTACACCATCCTTTCCTATAAGCTTAAATAGTCTTGATCTCGCGGGTGTGAGATTTCTGAGTCCTCGTGACTCACAGATTCTACCAAAACAGTTGCAGGTGCCGACGATGCCAGTGCAGATGACGCAACCGAGCTCAAGTGGGAGTTCGACGAGGAATGTGGTCGTTACTATGTTTCATTTCCTGATGATCAGTAGTGGAGCCCAGTTGGGACGATCGGGGATCTAGCATTTGGGGTTATCTTATTTCCATTTGGTTTTGACCGTAGTCGGTCTATGTGTGGATTTTGGATGATGTATGAATTAATTTATGTATTGTGTGAAGTGGCGGTTGTAAGCCAACTCTCGTTATCCCATTCTTGTTCATTACATGGGATTGTGTGAAGAAGACCCTTCTTGCGACAATACCTACAATGCGGTTATGCCTCTAAGTCGTGCCTCGACACGTGGGAGATATAGCCGCATCGTGGGCATTATAACTGGTCGGGGTGAAGATACCCCGAACAAGCCCCTCAGAGGATTACTTTCCATAGTGACAAGTGACAGTATTGTCCTCTACAACATTCACTTATAGCTATGTCTTCAAGTTGCTATTTTTCTGCACTAAGTGAATGTGATCGGACCATAATCCCTTCTATGCTTATCCCTCAAATTCTCTCTGTCTCTTCATATGCATTCTGTTGACACATGTCGAATGTCTTCACCGTGTCCTTGTCAGCTGAAGATACAAAGACACACATTTAAAACTGCTTTTAATATTCCTATCCTTTTTGCCAGAATACCGGAGAAGCCGGAACGACCACCTCACAAACCAGGCACGCGTGGGGCCGTGGCTAAACCTTCAATAAGTTGCATGCCTGACACATGTCCTTCAGATGTGAATCGCCAGGGGCACCTGCGTAATTGCACCGCGTTGTCCTCTTTCGTATAAATACCTCTCCCCTCACGGTCATTATCTCTTCTCCCCTCGCTGTCTTGCTCAAACCCTAGAGCCACTGCTAGCATCTTCCATCGCCGGAGATGAAGCGCTTCACTGCCTCGACCTCTCCGGCGTCGGCTTCACGCCGGCCACGGACCTCTTCCTTCTGTTGCCGCCGTAGGAGTCTTCTGCCGCCAAGTTAGGGTGCGGGAGATTGGACTGCTCGGCCTCTCTACTTCTCGTCTAGTAGTGCATCGAGCGGTAAATAAGAACTCACTTTTTACCGTTTATTTGATCCATTCCACTATCTAGATCTTCCAAAAGTTGTTTCTGAACTTCCAAATCTAAATATTTCCTTTTATGAATCTCATAACTTGCAAAGATATTCACTTATGCTTCACAACTAATTAGATTCCTCACTTGTACTTATTCATGGATTCGTACAAATCTGGAACCAACTCACATCGATAAGTGAATGTCTTCGCACTATGAGGTCAATGTCTTCAAACTGGTTTATCTTCAAAATCCTTTGAGAATGCATATGACCTCTTCCCCTTCCCTCGCATCTCTAATGTTGTCACAGGTACTTGTCCATGGGAGAATCCCTTGGTTCTCATAGTCTGCATTCATTTGCAGAGTTCTTACAACATCACATTGAATCACCTAAAGCCTGCTCTTGTCTGACAAGTAGATTGAAGCCAAAATCAACTGTGAAGCCATTCATTCTGAATCCAATGGCTGGCGGGAAATCAGCAAAGAAGGGTGGCAGGCAGCGCCAGGACAATACTGCTTTGGACCTGCCACCAGATCTCTATGAGCAATACAAATCTGACCCAGAGAAAACCTACGGTGAACGCAAAACTCAAGTCCAATGGATTCGAAGATATTGGGCAGAGGAATGGTTTTAGTATCACTTTGTTACTCCTGAGTATGCGAAGAAGAATGTTGTGAGGCCACCATGGGCCGATATTGTGTGTAGGAAGCTGCACCCCAAGACAAAGGCTAAAGCCATTGCAAAGGGGTTCTATCCTTGCATTGTCAGAGGACCTCGGCCTGAAGATGCCGACCCATCCAGTCTTAGATGGTGTCGCGAAGAAGAATTGTTTGAACAGAGCCTCCAGTTTGCAAGGGCTTCTGCAGTCCAGAATAAGAAGGACCTAGGGATTGACCTCAACCCTGGTCCAGCAGCTCCAAGGCCAGATGGCAGTCGTGAAGCTGATCAGAATATTATTGGTCCCTTCAATAGCTTTGATGGGCTTCTCTCCCACACCGCTGCACAAAGGGCCACTGTTGAAGAAGCTGCTGGTGAAGAGGAACATGAGGATGTTCCAGAGCCCCTGGAGCCAAGAAAAAGTCTAAGGCTTCAAAATCGGCTGCTGCTCAAGAATCTGAAGCCAAAGCGACTGAAGATATTCCGGTTGCATCAGCCGATGAAAAAGACGAAGTCGATCGTGAAGTTAGTCCCTCCACCACATAACCAGTTGTTAATGAAGAAGTGATTGTGCCAGACCCCCCAATCCATGAAGCCGAGGAAAATGTGGCAGCCAACACCACCACTGGTGCCAATGATGTTGTCTTGGCTGAAGTAATGTGCAGCCCAAAGTCAATAATGCCACGGAAGACAATGTGCAGCCATCCACCTCGGATGTGGTTGTTCCTCCCCCTGTGCCTCACAACATGGAATGCACGTTCTATCGTCGTGAGCTTTTTACTGTCCGGTGGCCAATCTTGACACCACCCACTGCTCCTAGTCCCCAATATGACTATTATGTGGAGCAAAGGCCTCAAACACATAAGTCAAAGCCTAGGCTGCCAAGGCTTCCGAGTGCTGTCACTACACAAGGCTCATTCAGTGTGCTTAGCTTCAAAGAGCACAACACTTTCTTTGACAAGGCCAAGTACCCTTACAAGAAGCCAAAGATCTCATTTGACAGGTTCTGGAGCCACCAGCAAAGGAGCTACTATTCATGCATTCTCTACAATCAAGACAGGATTTTTTCCCACAAGCGTCTTGACTGTGATGCCATTGCAGGACTGCCATGCCTTGAAGAAGCCCTTGGCTGCTTCCGTGAAGTTGGTCTGCTCCCATTTGTCGTCGACAAGGAGCACTGGAATGAAGAGCTTCTTCTGCAATTCTATGCCACTCTACACATATCAGGCTACAACAGGGATCTGAAGAAATGGGTCCTTGAGTAGATGTCGGGGGATGTCCATCATGAAGCTAAAGCTCAAGATATCATCGAGCTCACTTCCCTGCCCACTCCTGGTGATCTGTATTAGCCAGGTTGTCAGCACCATCAGCAAGAACTGCAGAGTGTCTTCCAGAAGCCTGAGCGCAATATGAGTCAAATGCTCAGCATGATGAAGCCTTTGCCAATTGATGCTAAATACCCCAAGGAGTTCTATCTCAACGACCTCGAGTACCTACCCCATACTATATATCACATTCTGAGGCATACTCTGTGTCCTATCAAAGGGAATTCTCCTGACACCAAGCTTGAAGGCACTATGAAGACATTGGTCTTCTACATCATCAATGGGATTAGGTTCAACACTCAAGACTTACTCATCCGACAATTGGCAGCTTCAGGCATTGCACTTTTTGGCCTCAAGTTTTATACTCCATGGGTCATGCGGCTGATTAAGCTTCACTCAACCATCAAGTATCAAGCTTCAGCGTGCAACCATGTTGTATTCTTGCCTAAAGTGGACATGTCTCATGAAGCTATTTACCCTGAGCCTGCCAAGGAGCCTATACGTGAAGACAATGTCGCCTTTCAAAGCTTACCACAGCCTATGGAAGGCGTTCATGTGCCTAATCCTACTGCTCCTGCTGGTCCTCTTGCTGGTCAGCTTCGGCTGCCTCCTCGTGCAAACACTGATGCAACAGCCAGCACGGTAGCTCAAAGGCCTCAAAAGCGTGCTCATGTCCTGAATGATAGAGAGCTTCTTGTGTCACTTCACCAGAAGCAAGATAGGCATCATGACATGCTGAAGCGCCAGATGCGGTGTCTTCTCATTGATGTCAATCGTATTCGCAACCTTGCAACCAAGAACTCTTTTGTTGCACATGAAGCCTGTCGGAGTTCCTTGAAGAGCCTCACAATGCTTTGTTCTAAAGACGATCTTCAAGCAGATGGCTTCATTGAGCGCTTCAAGTTTGACTCCAGGCCTCCACAATTAGCAAGTTGGCGTCCAACTCCTTCCCTTGAAGATTCTGAGTATTCATCTTCGGCTCCAGCTATTGTTGCGAGAGTCATTGATGAAGAGGATGACACCACTTCACCAGCAATGGCTTCACTGCACCAAGATTCTGCATCAGGCCCCTCTGCACCGCCCAACTCCAACGTCGACCCTGCTGCCCCAACATCTTCACCGCCTGGGAACGAGTAGACACTCTATGTCTTCAAGCCTTTTTGGTCATTCCTGACAGAAGGAGGAGAAGCATATGAGTTGATAGTCTTCAAGCGGGTCCATATGGGTCGGATGCTTATTTTTCCTAAGTTTTTACAACACTCGTTCTTGAACTATTGGCTTTTGAGTTGTAACACTTAAAACTTGATGGTCGTCTGCCATTTTTTCTGCTACCGTTTGATGCGATGATAAATCCCGCATGAAGTCATTATGGAGACACCCATTTCTCATTGTGCATTTCATTATCTTCATTAGATTTGTATATGCATGATGAATTATCTTCATGTGTTGAAGAGGATCTCCACAAATTAAAACCTGCCATGTGCATTTGCATTCAAAGGAAAAATATTTATATGCACATATTCGGGGGAGCCTCTTTCAACATATGTAGCCAATACTCATGTACTTTAACTTTCAGATACTTTTATCCCCGTTGAAAACTTCAGCCAGTTTGTCATCAATCACCAAAAAGGGGGAGATTGTAAGTGCATCTAGTGCCTCCCCTAGTTGGTTTTGGAGTATTGATGACAAACATGGTTGAGGGACTGATGTGTTTGTGAAAATTGCAGGATAACATAGGTAGTAGTCCCTCATTGATTCGGTTTACCTACCAAAGATGACCCCCTAAAAATGTATGAAGACATTGAAGACAATGGTGGTTCATAACGACATTCACGTTGAAGATAACGATGTGTGAAGACATGCAGTTGAAGAAAATGGAGTGCGAAGACATAGTTTGTTTCGTAGTTTCCTTTTCTTCTTTATTGAGTCATAGGAACCACCGAACTGTGAAGGGGTCCTCCGGCGTTCGGGCTATGTGACATGGGCCGAACTGATGGGCCATGAAGATGCAAGACAGAAGACTTCCTCCCGTGTCTGGATGGGACTCTCCTTTGCGTGGAAGGCAAGCTTGGTGTTCGGATATGAATATTCCTTCCTCTGTAAACCGACTCTGTACAAACCTAGGCCCCTCCGGTGTCTATATAAACCGGAGGGTTTAGTCCTTACAGGCGATCACAGTCATACAGGCTAGACATCTAGGGTTTAGCCATTACAATCTCATGGTAGATCAACTCCTGTAATCCTCATATTCATCAAGATCAATCAAGAAGGAAGTAGGGTATTACCTCCATCAAGAGGGCCCGAACCTGGGTAAACATCATGTCCCCCGTCTCCTGTTACCATCGACCTTAGACGCACAGTTCGGGACCCCCTACCCGAGATCCGCCGATTTTGACACCGACATTGGTGCTTTCATTGAGAGTTCCGCTGTGTCGTCATCAGAAGGTTCGATGGCTCCATCAATCATCTACAACAATGCCGCCCTGAGGGAGGTTTTTCTCCCCGGCCAGATCTTCGTATTCGGCTGCTTCGCACTACAGGCCAACTCGCTTGGCCATCTAGAGCAGATCGACAACTACGCCCCAGGTCACCAGTTTAGTTTTGGAAATCTGGACTATGTCGCTGATATACGTGATATACGTGACGCATACCTCTGAAAGGGAGCGCAAGCACGAACTACGAGACGACCACGCCATAAAGCCGGACGCCCCAAAATTCAACCCATGGGCAGCCTGCTCGATCACTTTTGATCACGAGGACCACCCAACCAGTATCCGTCATGGAGGTTCGGCAGCTCTAGTCCTCGATCCAATTATCGGCGGATTCCATCTCACGCGAGTCCTCATGGACGGCGGCAGTAGCCTCCATTTACTCTATCAAGACACTGTCCACAAAATGGGCATTGACCCTTCAAGGATCAAGCCCACCACAACTACCTTCAAGGGAGTAATACCCGGCGTAGAAGCTCACGGCACAGGCTCAATCTCACTGGAAGTCGTCTTTGGTTCACCGAAAAATGTCCGACGCGAAGACTTGATCTTTGATATTGTCCCATTCCGAATTGGCTACCATGCACTGCTCGGGCGGACCGCTTTTGCTCGTTTCAATGCGGTCCCAAACTACGTCTCTCTAAAGCTTAAGATGCCCGATCCATGCGGCACCATAACGGTCAACGGAAACACAGAACGCTCGCTCCGCACTGCGGGGCATATTGTGGCAATCATAGCCGAAGTACAAAGCGGCCTCCTCAAGCCGCATATCTCATCGGTCATTAAACCGCCGGCCTCTACTGCACAGGACCGGTCAATTTAAGAGCTGGATTAGCAGCTCCGCCTTTGTCGTTCGCCTCTTATACCTGCAGAGTTTGCACCGCGCATACATAATCATGCACTCAAAATACCTTGGTCATCGGCGAAGGCACAATACAGACAGGCCTACAAAGAGGTTCGTCCGGACTTTAACCTTTTCTCTTTTTCCTAACTACTCTCTTATCTTTTTGCCACAGGTGAATCAATACCTGTACGTCCTATGGACTTGAAAGGCCTCTTTATGAGCCCAGCTTTCTTACAAATAACCGGGGCTTGCTCCCTTTAAGGAAGCCTTTTCGCGGAAGCACAGGCAGCGTAGACGTGCGACAGGAGGTCCAACAGATTTTTTGTAGACCAAAAACTCTAATTGAAACCTGTACATGGACTTTTTTCTTCATCCCTCGACCCCTGGTAGGTAAAATGGCCTGGGTGGTGGTGTCATAATCTGTAAGATTATGTTCGACGTATCAATCGGATTTTAGTGAACATAATCCGTCTTCAGTATTTGCTTTTCCACATACAAACGTACCTTGCTTCTTCAGTTGTTTCACGCAGACACCTCGGCACAAATCGCCAGGGGCTTGATACGGCAACATATGGGTTACCTAAAAAATTCCGAACAACTCTATAGCATACTTCGGCGTCACGAGTTTGGCTTTATATGGATCAGTTCCGAATCATATGTTTGATCAATAGTTGGGTTGCCCAGCTCCTATGCTTGCTACCCTACGTTTTGTCTTATTGGCTAGGGTAGTAAAGGGAGAACTACTGCGATTGTGTTTCCGGTTCACCTGATCAAACACCTCAGTAGAGAAAGCCTAAAACTGACTGTCATGATGCGGCGAGAGCTGGTCAACCACTCAGCGACTTATCAGAATCTTTGCGATTTCTTCCATATTACACGAAGGACCGTCCTTCTGGTCACCTATGTAATGGAACCGTATTCAGATAACTACGCACATACTAGGGGCTACATCATAGACCCACCGTAAAACTCCTATGGCTAAGTGAAGGTGTTAAAGCCCTATAGTCCGATCGCCTAGTTTGCCGCACTGACACCTCCGTTCCGGACCAAGATGTTGGATCAAGAGTGGTCAGGTGCTATTCCGAATAGCCCCGTATTATATGCGAGGGGGCCGAAGCCGACGACTGGCAAACTTTCAGGTTATAAGAAACGGCCGCACAGGAGGAAATAAATGGCAAAGGTATATAACACAGCTTTCATGTATCATAATATTGTTTTCACAATTCCGGTACACTTATTCAAAAATAATATCCTTCGAGCACTGACCCTCTATCAAGTGGGCGCCCTCTTGGACGTCCTCCAAATAATCCTCCGGCGTGCGATGGTCCTTGCCTCCAGGCAGACCCTGGGTTGCAACATCGATGGCCTTCATCTTTGCCCAGTACATCTTGATGCGGGCGAAGGCCATTCGGGCGCCTTCTATGCACATCGACCGCTTGATGGCGTCAATACGCGGGACTGCATCGACAAGCCGCTACACCAAACTGAAATAGCTGCTTGGAATGGGTTCGGCTGGCCATAGCCGAACGACAACGTCCTTCATGGCGGCTCCGGACATCTTGTGTAGCTCGGCTCACTAGGCCATCTATTCGTTCAGCAGCGTCGGACGCCTTGCCACGTTGAATTGCGACCAGAAAAGCCTCTTTGCAGCAGGTCCTTCCTGTGCTTGGAAGAACTGCACCGCGTCGGAAACACTCTTCGGCAGATCCAAGAACGCATCTGCAGAACTCCACATTTGGTTAAGCAGAGCATACTTCGGGTCGCCGAACTTAGTCTGTGAAAGAAATGGTTTACCAGCCGCTATCTCCCCAGCCTGACGGATCTCCTCCCGAGCCGCTCTAGATTCGGATCGCGCTTCTTTCGCCTCTAGTAAGGCCATGTCGAGTTTGGCTGCCTTGGCTTTGTTATCCTCCTTGAGAGATTTGCACCTGCTAGTGGCATCCTTCAGCTCCCGCTCCATGGCAGATATTCTCTCCCGGCACTGGCGCTGAGGTGCCTATTCGGCCTTTAAATCCGCAGCCACCTTCTTGGCAGCTGCGTCGCTCACTCTGGCCTGCTCCATGGCCCGGGCAAGTTCAGCCCGAAGGGTCTCAATAGCGGCAGCACCATCTACAAGTCGTGCATGTCACACTATATGATTTTCAGCCTCGTGCTCATACTAGTATACATGCATAAACAAGCTGTCCCAATACATACCTTGTGCTTCGTCGAGCCGCCTGTTAATAAGAGTGATGTCCTCATCCGCTAACTCAAGCTTCTACTTTAGATCTGCAACTTTCGTAGCTTGAGCGGTCGCCATGGACGTAACAGCCTGTGTTCGAATTAATTAGGTCACTTCCTGAGCATATCTTTTTGATCCTTTGATCGCCTCCCTGTAGAAGCCGACCAGAGCCTCAGGGGCTACTATCTATACACGGGCGCATTATGCATGTAAAAATAGTTAAGCTATTTCACTGCATACCTCGAAGCCTCTCAACAGGCCCATGAAGGCTTCATTCAATCCGCTTCTCGCGGACAGAACCCTTTCAACTACCGTACCCATTAAAGTACGATGTTCCTCTGAAATGGATACACTTTGTAATGTGCTCATCAGAGTATCCAGCACCTCCGGATTCCTGGAGGCTTTTGCGGGAGTATGCATTCCCTTCAAAGGGGTACATCGGCTCGACCCTAGAGTCGTCTTCGGCTGTAAGCCGGATAGCTTGGGGCCTTCATTGCTGGCCCCCGTAGGGGCTGCGCCCCCTGGACCCTTGATGATCGAAGTACCACCCTCGAGCGTTGTTTTCATCGTCCCCCACACCGCTTGATGGTCAGGGGAGATTCTCCGAGATGACACCTTGAAGTCGTCTGCCCTAAGAGGCGAGGAAGTATGAGAAGGCGTTTCGCTTTTCATCATCCCTGGAGAAAAGTCCCCTGATGAGGAGGACTGTCGGGGTGGACTATGGGCCGAACTGCAAGCATATAGTTTAAATGTTACCGCTGCAACCCGAAAATAACGGGATATGTCTAGAGCATCCTTGTTCAGTTACGATTCCGGAAGGGGCTTGTCCCTAGAGAGGTGCCTTGCGACGACATCGGCTTCGGAACCCGAACCATATGGTGGGGATACCTTCCCTCTCTTGGGTGCTTCCACCTCCAAGTCTTCGGATGCATTCCTTTTCCTCCCATGAGGGGAAGGAATATCACCTTCTCCTTCCCCTTCGTCTTTCGAAGTGGGAGCTTCAGACTCCCCGGACATAGTGTCTGGCATACATGCCGAGTGGAGGCCGCTTTCGGCCTCTTCGCTCTTCTTCTTGTCCTCTTGCGCTGGCACTTGATACGGCGCCGGGACCAGCATCCTCGTCAACATAGGATCGGCCGAGTCTTCGGGAAGTGGAGCTGAACACCTAATTTGGTCCGCCTTCTTTATCCAGCCCTGGTCAAAGATAGAACTCTCAGTATGTCGCTATGGGATAATCAACCGAGTTGCGGTCAGAAATTGAGTGCTTACCGAGGTATCCGGATGGTTGCAGTCGAGACCGATGTCCTCTGATGTGTCCGGCCACTGCTTTCGAGTCTTGAGAATAGTTTCCGCATCCCTTCGTGCATTGTGCCGAAGAATTGTTGAAGGGTCCGCAGTCCTTCCGGATTGAACTCCCACATACGGAGAGGCCGTCGCTGGCACGGGAGGATCCGGCGGACTAGCATCACTTGGATCACGTTGATAAGGCCAACGTCCCTTTCGAGGATACTCCGGATATGACTTTGCAGCATCTATACTTCATTAGCTGTTCCCCAGTCTAGTCCCTTATTTATCCACGATGCGAGCTGCAATGGAGGGCCAGATCGGAACACAGGTGCGGTTGCCCATTTGGTGCCGCGGGGTTCGGTGATATAGAACCACTCCTGTTGCCATGAGTTGGAGGTTTCCGGGAAGGTGCCTTTTGGCCAGATAGTGTTGGAAAGCTTGCTCACCATTGCACCACCGCACTCCGCTTGTTCCCTGTTAACTAGCTTCGGCTTCACATTGAAAGTCTTGAGACACAGGCCGAAGTGTGGGGGGATGTGGAGAAAGGCTTCGCACACGACGACGAACGCCGAGATGTGGAGAAAAGAGTCCGGAACTAGATCGTGAAAATCTAGCCCATAATAGAACATGAGGCCGCGAACGAAGGGGTGAAGAGCGAACCCTAGCCCACGGAGGAAGTGGGAGATGAATACAACCCTCTCGCCGGATTTTGGTGTACGAATGACCTACCCTTTACTAGGGAGCCTTCTGAAGCTTCGCGATATCCTCCTCGGTGACCGAGGAGGCTGCCCACCTACCTTGGGAGATGGATCCGGACATAACTAGATGGCCTGGTAACAATGGAAGAAATCGAATCCTGGGCGCTAGAGCCTGGGGTTGGGAAGGTTGAGGAAGAGATAGGCGTGTTGGGAGAAAGACGGGTCTGTGCCCCTTTATAAAGGCGAAGAATATCGAACGCCCCCTCACGGGCTTTGAAGCTCGCCTATTCCCAAGGGATCGCCAACAACACGGTTGGATTACCCACGCCCATATTGATGAGGATCCCATGATAAGGGGACACGATCTCTGCTTTGACAAGACGTGCCAATGGAAACCGCATCTCGAAACACGTAGCGGAAGGCTAAAAACGGTTCGAAATAATGACCGGGCGGAGACGTGGCGTCTCACTATAGAAGATGTCAGCATATGGGACTTCTTAAATATTATACTCTTTACGGAGCTTGTTTTGCAGAGCCAGACACGTTCACTGTGTTCCAGGACTATTTTAAAATATTCGGAGGAGGAACCCCCTTGCAATGCCGAAGACAATCTGCACGTCGGACACATCATCATTGAAGGCTGGTTTAGGGGCTACTGCGGGAGTCCTGGATTAAGGGGTCCTCGGGCGTCCGAGCTGTGTGACGTTGGCCGGACTGATGGGCCATGAAGATGCAATACAGAAGACTTCGTCCTATGTTCGGATGGGACTCTCCTTTGCGTGGAAGGCAAGCTTGGCGTTCGGATATGAAGATTCCTTCCTCTGTAAACCGACTTTGTACAAACCTAGGCCCCTCCGGTGTCTATATAAACCGGAGGGTTTAGTCCGTAGAGGAAATCATAATCATACAGGCTAGACATCTAGGGTTTAGCCATTACGATCTCGTGGTAGATCAACTCTTGTAATCCTCATATTCATCAAGATCAATCAAGCAGGAAGTACGGTATTACCTCCATCAAGAGGGCCTGAACCTGGGTAAACATCGTGTCCCCCGTCTCCTGTTACCATCGACCTTAGACGCACAGTTCGGGACCCCCTACCCGAGATCTGCCGGTTTTGAGACCGATAGTGGGGTCCAAGTGAACAAACTCACATGACTCATGTGATGCTCAACCAAAAATCTATGTCTTCGAGCAAAGACAATGTGAGAAAATCTTATCTAGAGTTGGATAAGTCAGTTTTGCTTGTAGCCCAAGACAAGCTGCCGCGTGTGTTTGAAATCCGACCGTTGGACATGTGTCGGTTCCTTAGTGACCCAGGGTCATTTCAGACATATCATGTCGGGTTGCCTCCTGGCTATAAATAGCCCACCCCCTACACCATCAATTGGTGGCTGCTCAGAGTTAGTGCACGTCTTTTGTCGTTTGAGAGCAACCCACCTCCGAAGCCCTTGAGAGAGAGATCCTTGCGAGGACAAAGCCCAAAACACCCAGAGCCAAAGAGTGTTAGGCATCACTGAAGTCTTTCTGTTTGTGTGGCCTGAAGACTTGTTACACTTGAGGACTGTGCATCCTCCAGCCGATTAGGCATCACGTTCTGAGGATCCAAGAGTCATTGTGGATCGCCAGTGAACGGAGTCTATGAAGGTTTGGAAGTCTACCTTGAATACTTACCAGAGTGATTGGGTGAGGACTGGGTGTCCTTAGCTCAAGGGGAATAAGGTGAACACACAGTCTTCTGAGTTCAATATCAGCCTCCCTAACCAGACGTATAGTTGTCATAGCAACTGGAACTGGTCTACCAAATCCTTGTCTTCACCAAGCTACTCGTTCTATCTACCAACTCATTTACATTTAGTTTGTCTTTGTGAAGTCATTGCTTGCTTGCCTGATCTGTTTGACTTCACTGTGTGAAGACTATTATCTGATTGGCTTCATTCTGTCATCCATTCCAATCTGTTCTACCTAGCTGCTATTAGTCTTCGTGCTTTCATTATACTGTTTATTTGACTATGGATTGTCTAGTGTAGTTTATCTTCTGCTGCATATCATATAGGTTCAATTTGATTGTTTGTCTTCAAAGACCTCATGTTTTGAAGACTTTCACAAAAATCACCTATTCACCCCCTCCCTCTAGTCGATAACTAGCACTTTCAGCTACTCTTTCAACTTGCTCTTGCTCTTCGGGACGTTCTCCTGTTTGGCGAAACTGAACTATCTATTGCGCCCATGTCGGAGCTTGCGGCTCGATGACAAGGACTAAAGGCATCTCTTGGGCCTCAGGAGCGCTAATCTCAAAGGCAGGAACCTAGGGTACTGCCCGAGGCCACTGCTCACCGACAAGCGCATTGATGTTCCTTGTATCTACTTTGCTGGTGCCTTCTGGAGCTCTGTCCGAAAGTAATTTCCTGTACTTATCTTCCTCCGCTCCTTGGCTCTCGTTGACGGGGTAACTGTGGGTCGAGTCAAGTGGAGCACGAAAGTGCCTAGTTCCACAGGTAGATTTTGAGCAGCACACTTTGACAGTTGATCAGCAACGCTGTTTTCCGCATGAGGGACATGCTCTGTTTGCAGACCGTCAAAGTGTTCTTCCAACTTCCTCACTTCATCTACGTACACTTCCATCAACGGGCTTTGGTAGTCCTTGTTCACTTGCTTCACTACAAGCCGTGAATCTCCTCGAATGATCAACTTTTTGATCCCCAATTCTACTGCAATTTTGAGGCCGGCAAGCAATCCCTCATACTCAGCAGTATTGTTGGTAGCTTCCTCCCGGAGGAAATGCGTGTGAACCACGTACTTGAGATGCTCTTCGGTGGGTGCAATAAGCAGTACCCCGGCGCCAGTGCCTTGCAGTGAGAAAGCACCAACAAAGTACATAATCCAATCCTTTCCAGTCTCCCTGCCGGGGAGCATTGACATCCAAATCTCATCATCTAGTGTTGGCGCCATTCTGCAATGAATTCAGCCAATGTGCGGCTCTGGATAGTTGATGTGCTCTCAAACTTGAGCGCAAAGCTCAACGATTGCAATGCCCATTCCACTATCCTGCCGGTTGCTTATGGATTCCTTAGGATACTCTGCAACGGAAAGTGGGTGCCCATCATGATCTCACGCGCTTGGAAATAGTGGTGCGGCTTACTTGACGCCATGAGTAGGCCAAAAAGCAACTTTTGGACGCCTGAATACCTTGACCTAGCCCCCTGCAGTAGGGAGCTAACTAATATGTCTCCAACGTATCTATAATTTTTGCTTGTTCCATGCCGTTATATTATCATTCTTGGATGTTTTACAATCATTTTATAGCAAGTTTATATCATTTTTTGGGACTAACCTATTGACACAGTGCCCAGTGCCAGTTGTTGTTTTTGCTTGTTTTTTACTTCGCGGCATACCAGTACCAAATGGAGTCCAAAGACAACGAAACTTTTTCGAGATTTTTTCTGGACCAGAAGAAACCCAGTGGGCCAAAGATGTACCAGAGGGGAGGCACAAGGTGGGCACAACCCACCAGGGCGCGCCTGGAGACCCAGGCGTGCCTAGGGGGGTTGTGCTCCCCTCGGTGACCTCCCGCACTGCCTCTTCGCCCTATAAATTCCCAAATATTCCAGAAATCCTAGGGGAGTCGACAAAACAAATTCCAGCCGCTGCAAGTTGTAGAACCATGAGATCCAATCTAGACACCATCACGGAGGGGTTCACCATCCTCATTGGTGCCTCTTCGATGATGCGTGAGTAGTTGATCATAGACCTACGGGTCCCTCGGTAGTAGCTAGATGGCTTTCTCTCTCTCTCTCTCTCTCCCTTTTGATTCTTAATACAATGGTCTCTTGGAGATCTATTTGATGTAACTCTTTTTGCGGTGTGTTTGTTGGGATACGATGAACTTTGGGTTTATGATCAGCTCTATATCCATGAATATTATTTGAGTCTTCTTTTGATCTCTTATATGCATGATTATTTATATCCTCATATTTCTTCTTCGAATCTTTTGTTTAGTTAGGCCAACTAGATCAATTTTTGTTGCCATGGAAAGATGTGCTTTGTGATGGGTTCGATCGTGCGTTGTTCTTTCACAGTGACAGAAGGGGCAGCAAGACACGCATGTATCGTTGCTATTAAGGATAACAAGACAGGGGCTATTCCTGCATGAATAGATCTCGTCTACATCATGTCATCCTTCTTATTGCATTACTCCTTTTCTCCATGAACTTAATACACTAGATGCATGCTGGATAGCGGTCGGTGTGACGAGTAATAGTAGTAGATACAGGCAGGAGTCAGTCTACTAATCTTGGACGTGATGCCTATATATTTATCATTGCCTTAGATATCGTCATAATTATTCAATCTTCTATCAGTTGCCCAATAGTAATTTGTTTACCCACCGTGTGCTATTTCTTGAGAGAAGCCACTAGTGAAATCTACGGCCCCCAGGTCTATTCTTTATCATATTTGCTTTGAGATCTATTTTTATTTTCTTTTGTTTTTAGATCTATTATTCCAAAATCCCAAAAATACCTTGCACTTTTTTATTACTTATTTTATTTTGCGCTTTACCGAGATCTATTTATCCAATCTACCATAATTTTTATCCCGTCAACTTGACAATTTCTGGCGCCATTACCCGAAAATGGATTGACGACCCCTTATACGCGTCAGGTTGCAAGTATTTGTTCTTTGTGTGCAGGTACCGTTTACATAGTGTTGCTTGCTTCTCGTACTGGATTGATACCTTGGTTTCATAACTGAGGGAAATACCTACCGCAGCTGTGCTGCATCATCCCTTCCTCTTTGGGCAAACACCGACATAGTTCAAGCGACATCACTAACAAAGTATACTGGCAGCTGCACCACTTTCTTCTTGGACGTAACTTGCTTCTCAACTGTCTTCTCTTGCACCACCTTTTCCTTCCCGGGATCTAGTCTTATCGGGGGAACTTCTACTTCGTCAACGGAGGTCCCTGTCGTGGTTCCTTACTCGTTATCAGCTTCTCTCTGTGCAACTAGTGCAACACTAACCACCTGATTTGTTGTTGCTAAATATAGCAGCAACGGCCCTTGTGGCTTAGGCGCGACTAGAGTTGGTGCAGAGGAAAAGTACCTTTTCAGGTCCTGTAGTGCGACCTCCGCTTCCGAAGTCCATTTTATCGGACCTGCCTTTTTCAAGATTTTGAAAAATGGTAGGGCACACTCAGCAGGCCTTTAAATGAACCTGCTCAAAGCTGTAACATACCTGGCAAGACGCCTCACATCTTTGACAGTCCTGGGTGCCTGGATCTGCTCGATGGCCTTAATCTTGTGGGGGTTCGCTTCGACCCCACTCTACGATATAAAGAATCCAAGGAGCTTGCCAGAGGGGACACCAAACACACTCTTCTCGGGGTTGAACTTCATGTTGATCTTTCTCAAGTTGGCAAATGTTTCTTCCAAATCTTGGATCAGGGTAGACTTGTCCTTGGTCTTGACCACAATATCATCCATGTAAGCCTCAATGTTTCTGTGCAGCTGTGGCTCAAAAACGATCTGAATTGCCCTTGCAAATGTTGAACCCGCACTCTTTAGTCCGAAAGGCATCCGTACGAAGCAGTGCGTGCCACATGGAGTAATGAATGCAGTTTTCTCTTCATCTTCCTTTGACATAAATATTTTATGATATCCGGAGTATGCATCAAGAAACGAGAGCAGATCACAGCCAGCGGTAGAGTCCACAATCTGGTCGATGCGCGGCAAGGGAAAAGGATCGTTTGGACATGCCTTATTGAGGTCGGTGTAATCAATGCAAAGTCTCCACTTCCCGTTTGCCTTGCGTACGACGATCGGATTTGCCAACTAGGTTGGATGTAGCACTCCTTTAACCAGGCCACCTGCCTCATGTTTCTAGATTTCTTATACTATGAATTGGCGTCGTTCCAAAGCCTGCTTCCTGACCATCTGCTTGACGGGCCAAGCACGAGGGCATACAGCAAGGTGGTGCTGATTTACCTCCCTGGGAACACCGGGGATATCAGATGGTTGCCATGCAAACCCATCTACATTCGTCCGCAGGAAGGTAATGAGCTTGCCTTCCTATTTGCTGTCTAAGATGGCACCGATGGTGAAAGTACCATCAGTGCAATCCTCCCTTGCTGGCACTTTCTTTGTTGCAGCTGGAGTGGCCTTGGATCTCTTGCCGGCAGAGCTTTCGGGTAAGTCCTCGATGGGTGCGTAGCACTCCAAAGAGGCGCGCTTCCCGGAAGCCTCACTGGATGTCTTGCCGGGCATCTTGCTATTCTTCGTCTTGGCGGGAGTTGCTGCCTTGTCGGCTTCTGCTACAACTGCGTCCCTGTAGAGCTTATCCATGCAGATGATTGCATCTTTCTGGTCTGAGCTAATGGAGATGACACCCATGGGCCCTGGCATCTTCAATGTATTATAGGCGTAGTGGGCCACCACAATAAATTTGGCCAAGGCAGAGCGGACAAGGATTCGATTGAACGGCAAGGGGATCTTAACCATCAAACACTACCTTCTCAGTACGGTAGTTCAGGTCCCCGCCAAATGTTACCGGCGGTGTGATCTTTCCCTTTGGTTGGCTCCTTCCCAGGTTAATTCCTTGGAACGTCCCCGTTTTCTTGAGATCTTCCTCGGGTATCTGCAGCATCTTGATCCCTCAGGGGAAATCAAGTTCAAGTCGTCTCCACCATCAACTAACATGTTTGTGACCTTGAGGTTGTGTATTGTTGGTGAAACCAACAACGACAAACACCCGACCGCAGTTGTGCGATCAGGGTGGTCCTCAGCATCGAAAACGATAGGCGTGTGGGATCACTTGAGGGGCCTTCGTGCATCTACTGCCGGTTCCACTTCATTAACTTCACGTGCCCATTGCTTGAGCTGATGGTCGGAGGAATGCAAAGATGCACCTCCATCAATGCACATGGCCTCCGTTGCCTTCTAGAACTCTTTCTCCCTAGACTCACCACCGTCATCTTCACTCTCTTCATCTTCTTCTTTCTTTTCTCTGCCCCTAGCGGGGTTTTCTTTCTTCTGGCCGGCGTTGCCGCGGCGTCCACCTTGTCCACCGCGGCCATTCTCACCGGATCCACCAGTACCTTCCTAACCCTTCTCCTTGTCCCGCTTCTCGTACTCTGCCTTCTACTTCTCAACTAGCTGCTCGACTTGGCAGCACTCTTGTAGATCATGGCCCTTGGTATGATGAATCTAGCAGTATGGCCCATCAGACTTGCTAGTCTTCTCCGCTGCAGCGGCAACCTGGCAATCAGCGCATGAAGCTACTTCCTTGCTAGTACCCTCTGTTTTGGATTTCTTGGTGGGGTTGGAGTTGTCGGACCCTTCCAGAGCCACAACTGTATTGCCTCTATGCTTTCTATTGCGTCTCTGATTCTTCTTTCCTGGGGCGGTTGCATCGTCATCGTCAGAGTAGACAACAACATCATCTTCCTCCCCGGGAAGCCTTCTCCCTTCTTCGGCACGTGCACACTTCTCCGGCAATGTATAAAGTTCGTTGACAGTCTTCGGAAAATGGACATGCATCTTCTCCCGCATCTTGCTGTTGCACACATTCGTGTGGAATGTGGAAAACACAGCCGCGGGGTGGATGTTTGGTATGCTTTGATGTACATGGCTAAACCTCTGGATGTACTTGCGGAGGCTTTCTCCTTCTTTTTGGGGGATGACTTGCAAGCTGCTGGGCAATCCTGGACCTTTCTGTCCTCCGATAAATGCACCAACAAACTCATTGCAAAGATCTGACCACGAAGCGATGGTGTTTTCCAGCAATTCATCAGCCAAGATCTCACGTTGGGCTTGAGCACCAACGAAAATTAGTTGGCTAGGATTTTCTCATCTCTTCCCCCGGCAGCTTGCATAGCAACCGTATAGATGCCCAAAAACACTGCTGGGTTTTGATTATCGTTGTACTTTTCTGGGACTTCAGGGTTGAACGCGCGAACAGACAGCCAGCAGACTTGCTACAGCTCATGTGTGAAGGTAGGGCATCCAACCTCGTAAGGTAGGTACTCGGCAACAACGGGCGTTGTCTCATCGATGACTAGACCGTTGCGCTTGTCTGATTGACGGTGCGTCTCCTGACGCCGATGGATAGTGGTGCGGGCATCCTCCGCCCGCCTTTCCAGCAGCACTTGCCTCTGATCCCGCTGCATCTGCGGATCTGAGGAAGCCATCGATGGGTTGTCAGGCTGGATGTCTTGTTGGTTTTGCTGCGAAAGTCGAGGTTGTCACTGAGACTAATGCTGGGGAGGGGATTGCACCATGGGCGCAGCACCTGCCCCACGGTCCTCAACTTGTGCCGCAGGCGCAGTTGGCAGGCGCCGTGAGGGCTCCGCCAACTGGGACCTGTTTGCATCGGCAAACTCGATCAAATAGTATTCCTCCACACGTCCATCTTGTCAGCCACTGGGGGAAATCCAGCAGCATCTGCGCTCACGCCATTGCTTCTGTCGCCGTTCGGGGTATGTTGGAGCGTGAGGAACGTGATGTCGCTCAACTCCTGGCGGAGCCAGCAGAAGCAGCATTGCGGTCCCGTTGCCAAATCGTGAGGGCGGCAGTGGGTTGGCGTGGTGGGTGTGGCGCCTGCAGATCTTGAACTTGATCAACTTGCGACTTGCCATGCATACGCTGTTGCGGACGCACAACAATACCGCTCGGCGTCTTACCGCGTCCATCATGTGATGGACGTGGTACGTGTCTCGATGTCATCTCCCCCGCAGCGCCGAGGTTGGTGGAGCGGGAGGATCTCAGCTTGTGCTAGACCGGGCGGCATCGCTCTGGTGGTTGCGCTCGCCCTAGCACGGGAGAGCGGGGGGGGGGGGGGGGGAGTTGCACGTCCGCGCCGCCCGCACCATTGTTGTGGTCATCGCTAGAGGGCCGTGGGAGCTGACCAGCTCCAGCGCACCCGTTGCCTGCGCCCGCCGTGGTGGGCACGGCGACAACACCTCCTGCGCTGGTCGCGCCCCCTGTGGCTTCCACACCGACTGCTGGAGTGGCACCGCCTATGCCATCCGTAAGCGAATGTGGTGGGAGTTTGGACGAGGATGGTTTTGTCATCATGGAGCCCTTATTCTTGGGTGCAATGGGTGATGAAGAAGATGCAGAACTTCACGTAGCCAACGCGCTTCTCACTGCTTTGATCTACGACAATGTAGACCCCTACCTGGCGCGGCAAAGATGTCGGCGTGGAGCCGACGATCTATTACGCAGTGCAGCCCCTTTGCTGGTACGCTGAAGGGTGAAGATCAACGCAAAGAGCAAACACAACAAGGAGAAAATGATTTTACCCGGGTTCGGGCCGCCCAGAGGTGCAAAACCATACTCCTGCCTTTGGGTGTAATGGTGGTGTTGAGCATAAGTACATGGAGCTCTCTCCCCGGCAAGAGGTGAGAAGAGGGCAGCTGCACGAATACCCCTCCTAATGTTGCCCTGGCCCTCCTTTTATAGTTCAAGGGGTTACCACAATGCAAAAAGGTCATTACAGGGGTGATTAGACTAATGTAGAACTATCATACCTAACTCTGGCAGTTAGGACAAAACGCATTAAATGCGCTGCTAGGTGTGAAGTGGAGGTTGAAGCTCGGAAAGGCTACCGTGCCGCTTAGCCAGCTACCTCCTATTAGTGTGACACGCCATGAGGATAGGTGTCAAAAAAGGTGTTTTACCCCCTCAGCAGGTAGACACGCACGGGTTACGTCCACCTAAGCACCTGCAGGCTCGACACCTCATTAATCTAGCGATCAGCTGATGAAAGAGGCGGAGCGCTGGTGTTGGCGGGAAGCCCATGCCTGAGGGGGGTTGCCGGGGCTTGACTTGCCGGCTCGTCCGGAGTTGGCTGCTCCCATTGAGGTATTTGTAGCTTGTCCCAGTGCTTGGTCATCTTAATGCTTTCCTTGATCTCACGAAGAGTGGCTTTTCTGGTCTAGCTGCATATGAGACTTGGTACCTGACACAAGAATTCGCAGCGTGCCTGTGCATAAGTCACGGCGGTAAACACTAATGTTTGTTGCACCGATAGTGTGCATAGATGGCGTTGAGAGAACTGCGTCTGCAAATGCCTCTAAAGACGTCTGCTGGACTGGTGGAGTAGACACGGTAGGTGGCACTAGAGCAGTAGCAGCAGGTGCAGACTGAGTAGGCCTCGTGTGTACAACTGGCATAGCTGAAGATCTGGGTCCCTGGGTACAGTCTCGAACCTCTCAGTACTGGGTCTCTCATCTCCACTATCTTCGGTTGCTATCCTGCTGGCCTCAACATCTGCCTGCAGCTTCTCCACAACTGTCTAAACCTAAGTGATCTTCACATCAAGATAATCAATTTTTGCCTCAACAACATGCTCTAAGCTCTCTTGGTTCTTGGAGATGCTCGCCAGACTCCTCTCAATCCTTAGGGTGGCCTCTAGCAGATATGACATTTGATCATTCTTTGACTTGAGGTTGGAAATAGGTGCATTTGGAGCTGCGGCTTCTTGAGTTGCCTTTGCTGCTGCTTCCTGAGCCTTCTCTTGTGCCTCAGCTGATGTGGTGTGTGAGGGATCCATCACCACCACATTATCCTCGAACTCTAGCTCAAGAGGGAGGTGCTCACGATCTAGTAGATATGTGTCTATACCAACCTTGGAGTTGATAAGCATCTGAATGTGTGGAGCATATCCACAAGACCTTTTCTGGCCAGCAACTGTCCTCTTGATTTTCTCAACAATTAAGCTCGTGACTTTGAATTTCTGAGGTGGGCAGTCAAACAAGTGAACCAAGTTAATGGAGTGGCCACAGATCATCCTCTCATCTCCAGATTTTGGCAATAGAGTGTGCCTCAAAATGGTGTGTTCGTGGTGGCCAAACTAGCTAGCAAGTGCTTGACTGGCCCAAGCTTGTGAGTTTCCAAATCATCATCAAGAATAGGCTTATACACATTTGCCATGGAGTTATGGTCCATCCTGGGTTTCCCATAGGCATCAACATCATCTTCATCTTCTTTAGGGGCATTCAGAAGAGCAGCCCACTCAGAGATTGATGATTGGTACTTGTGTCCCTCAGTCATCCATGCAATCTTGCCATCTGGATAGAAGTGTGTTGTAGAGTAGAATTGCATGACCATCTCGTCATTCCACTTAGTGAGATTTGGACCAACAAATGCATCAACTCTAGCAAGTCTAAAGCTCTCATGAACGTGGGGGAAATAATCTTCATTCTAATCTATGTATTTCCAGTCCACCCACTTCATGTCACTGACAATGGGCTTCTTATCGAGCAAAACTGTCTCGTAGAAATCTTGTTGTTCACGGGTGTGAAAGGGTAATCACACGATGTCCTCCTCCTGACTGAATATGGATCCATTTTTCTCCATTCTCGCAGACCTTTGTCCTTCCTGAGCATCATGTTCTCTGCAAGAGGGTGTGCATTGTCATTGTCTAGGATCTTGGGCTTAAGCTTTCTGAGCACTAGTGGCTCATCATCATCCTGAACCTCTGGCACTAGCGCCTTGTTCTTATCAGCTGCAGATATGTTCAGCTGCAGATATGTTCCTGGTAGATCTTGTAGGAGCGAGAGCTTTGGGCTTGGACTTGGAGGGGTTGGCAGGTTTCATAGCATTAGACATCAACTTCTGAGTCTTAGTAGGAGGTGCTTCTGCTTCTGGTTCTTCCTCCTCTTCCTCCTCATCCATCATCATGGAAGGTCTGCCAGTCACTCTACCTGTGGTCTTCCTCACCCTCTTCTTCTTCTTGCTGGCATCACCTTCAGCGCCACTTGGTTCCTCAATTGTGAATTGCATGGTTTCTTGTGTAGCGGAGGTTTTCCGAGGTTTTGACATTGGAACTCTCCTAACGGTAGTATTTTGCTTCGCACCTGGCTTGGTGGAAGCTGCAGCGCCATACTCATTTCTGAGTACTGCCTTCTTCTTGGAAGAGACATCTTCATCTGCAGCAAGATCCTCATCCTCACTTTCTGAGGTTCTCTTCTTCCCTGTTCTGCTGGCATCCTTTGGCAAGTTTCTTGGAGTGGTCCTACTGCCATCGTCATAGTTTTCACTTGGGCTTGAACCCTCACTGAGATCAACATTTTATTCTGGCTGATTCTGACTGTCACTGGCATCTGACATCTTGCAAAGCTGACCCTGTGAATAGATAGGTATGGCCAGAGTAGATGAGTATCACAAAAAGCAGATGGTTTTTCAAAAGTTTGACTCCAAACTTTAGTTAGTTTTCCATAGAAAGCATTTCGGAGCTACCGATTTGATCATCTGGGTGACACCGAAGCACTCACACAGCCTAAACACACTATCGGTTAGACCGAGTTGTGGTTTGGTGGATCCGAGATGTTAGGGTTCCACTCGGATTTTACTTTTGGTCTCACCGATTAGTACATTTCGGTGGCACCGAGTTGTACTTGTGTAATGCCCAGAGCTAATTGGTGGGACTGGAAATTTCATTTCGGTCGGTCCGAGATGAGTTCGGCGGAAACCTAACCATAAAAATTATCTTCGAATCTATTCTAATTGAATTTTCTAGTGGATAGATGAATCTCAAACGTGGCAAGATACCAAAGTTTTATATCGCGGGCGAAAAGTGCGCAATCGCGGCCTGGGAACCTCCACGCGAAGCGATGCCCAATTTTTCGCGATCTGCTGCTATGGCCGTGATCGCTGCATGAAACAACGTTAAATTGGTTAGCTGTCGGTGCATTTTCGCCGGACCGGCTATGACTCCATTTTTAACGGGCCGAAATAGAAGCCCATCCAGATATCAGCCCAATTTAATCCAGAAAACCTAGCGTCATTCACTCCTTGTTCCCCTTTCTCTCCCTCCCATCTGAAAAGTTGCGGCGACTGGGCGGTGCGGGCAGGAGGCAGCGACAGGCGAGGTGGTAAGGTGACGACCAAGGCTCTAGGCAACAAGCTGCGACCGGTGATGAGGGGCCTCTCCGCCTCCGCACCATGATGTGTCTCAACCGGTATCAACTCCTAGTCCATCGCTAGCAGGTACATGTAATGTGCTATCCATGGTGCATGGTGCAGACTACAGACCACCGTTTCTACACTATTAGATGAACTTACGTGGTGAAGTAGTCCCCTGTTTGTAGTAGTCCTTGATACCTTGAATATATGCTGGTTTTGTTTGAGTTTATTCTGAAAATCCCCTGTTTTTTGCTGAAAATACTCTGTCTTTCTGCTGAAACTCCTCTATTTTTGATTCCCGCTAAATGTCTTAGCGGCCGCTATTGCCCGCTATAGCGGCCGTTGCGTTTGGGAAAGGCAGCCGTGAAATGTTTTTGCCCCCGATTTTAATCTTTGCAAGATACTAAGCATTATCCTTGTGCATTGAATCGGAAGGGGAAAGCACGAGGAGATCGCATCGTACCCTAACTCGGTGACAATCCTCTACGGTAGCAATGGCGGAGTGCATTCCGTTGACGGCGGAGGATTCATCAGGCGACGACGCACAGGAGACGACGGTGATGATCCGAAGACCAAGGGGGCAACAGCAATGGACCGTGGGTGTGTGATGTTTGAAGGAATTTTCAACCATACGGGCCGCTGGATATAAATACACATGTCCTGCCGGTGGCACCGAGTGGAACGAATCGGTGGCAACGAGATGCGAAACTGCGTGCAGTTACAACAAATTGGTTGGACCGAGTCGGTCTAATCGGTAGTACGGAGATGGAAAACCTAGATCAGTCTAATGCTTTCGGTGTTACCGAGTTTGAGTGGATTGGTCTGCCCGAAATGCAGTAGAATGTTTTGGTAGGCAGCCCTTGAAGGATCGATGCATGGCTCCGAGTGCTCCTCACCCGGAGGGTCCGAAAAGAACTTGTTCAATTTTTGTGATATAGCATGAATAGAGTTTGAGACAAGAAGAGCATAAGTAGCTAGAGAGGGTTCTGAGGCATTCTTGTATATCCACTTGGTCAATAAAACCAAGCCAATCAAAACAACAAATGGATGTCCTTGAATGGAGAACATTTGCAACCAACATGCTCACACAATAAGATAGCCAATGAAATATGTTACAAGGCATGCACAATCAATTCTAGCATCTATCAAGCAATTGGCGATGACTAGGTCATCTATATATGAGTATATTGACTTAGGAGTCAAATGAGAACATTTGATCATAGGTCATACTCAACGTTTAAGCACAAGTGGGGTTACCACTTTTACATAATGCATTAATGTGTTCAGACCATTAGAGTTGCTTTAGCTCAATTTTTAGAGCAAAGCTCCCCCTAGATGTGATATTCCCCCTAAGAGGGATGAACTAACCTTGGGTTTTGTCGATGATGACTTCATGTAGATAGTGAACATGTGGATGTAGATCATTCGGAGCAATCCTTTGGAGTGTTGCACTTTCAATACCTACATGGGTTAGTCTCACAAGGAACATACAAGGAATTGCACATATGATGATGTCCATGAAAGCAATAGGTTACTTTGTCCCATGTCTTAGCAACAAGAGGGTTTGTGACTCCATGGACTAGTGCAACATATGAAAGTTGATTGCGCAAGTCCTTGCCCTAATGAATATGAGTGAAGTGTGTTGGCGGAGTCACCCTCAAGAACGCTCTAGTTCTTCTTCTTTGGGACCCACATCAACTTGATGGGAATCCTTGGAGTTCTAGTTGTACTTGATGAAGTAGAGCTTGACGTAGTCTTGGGAACCAACTTGACCATGGCCTTAGGAGCCTCTTCAAATGAGTCAATCTCTTCTTGAAGCTTGTGCTTGCCTTCTAGCTTGTGGTCTTGTGGTGGAACATCATCTTGAACTTGCATTCCCTCAAAAGAAGTGGGGTCATACTTCCCTTGTTGAGGAACAACCTTCGTCTTGGGGTATTGATCTTCTTCCCATTCAACTCCATTGGCATTGAACTTTCGTTCAAAACCAATACCTTGATTCTTCCGGTGCCTTCCTTGCTAGTGTACAATTTCTTCAAATTGCTTACTCCCGGCAAGGCTCTTGTAAACACCTTTCTCTATAATTCCCTTCAATAAGCTATTTTCTTGCTCGAGTGTAACTTCGCTAAGAGAATAACTAGTGGAATCAAGAAAACTACTAGAAGCAACAATATTGGATTTAGCATGATTATTTTTACTACTGGAGATAGAATCTTTCTTGCTCTTGTTGCTAGATTTTACTTGTGGCATATAAGTAGACAAGAGGAGACCTTCGGCAATGTAAGAAGAACTCTTCTTTCAAAGATCATCATTAATTGATTGCTTTTAGGAACTCATGCTCTTGCTCTAAATTTAGCTTCTCGAAGCATAGCTTCTCATGAGTCCTTAGAAGCTCTCTATGATCCTCTTGAGTTGTTTAATGAACAACTTAGGAGTGTTCAGTTCTTTAGTTAGACGCTCAATCTCCTTCTTATCATTGTCATTCGTTTCATCTTGATTAGCATGAGTATTAGCAAGTTCATCATGGTTTTCATCACTAGTTTTGTCAATAAGTAAATCATCATCACTTAGTAAATCATCTTCATCACTATCAAAATCAAGATACTCGGGTTGTGATACCTTGGCGATTTTAGCCATGAAGCATCTTCCAATTTCTTCATTTGGTGAGTCAAATAAGTCATAGAAGTTGGATGACACTTGTGCAAGACCGAAAACACCTTCATCTTGAGTATAGTTGGAGTCGGAGTGATAGGTTCTCTCAAAGTAGTTGACGGAGTGGGAACCGGACACCCATTCACCAAAGTGAGCTTGATGTCTTCGTCTTGTGTAGCGCTTTGATGACTTGTCCTTCCTTTCCGAATCCTTGCTTCTACGAGAGGGCCTTCATTCATAATGATCATCTCCACTCCTTCTCTCTCTTGGAGATGATTCATCTCTTCTACTTCTCCTTTTTGATGAGTCTTCTCTTGTAGGGAGCCGTACACTCATTGGAGTAGTGTCTGGGCCTTCCACAATTGTAGCAACTAGCATAGTGTCCCGCGCATTTGCGCGGCTAGAACCCTTATGTTTGACACTAATATTTTAGCTACCCCATAAACAATAGTTTGATTTTACTTGCTTTATATTATTTCTAATTTACTACTTAATGTAAGATAGTACTCCCTCCCTAAAGAAATATAAGATTTTTCAGCTCACTACTTTAGCGATCTAAACGCTCTTATATTTCTTTATAGAGGGAGTATCTAATAGTTTGTGTTGATAATAGTTATGACCATTGATTTTGATACCAATATAAAGATTTCTCTCTTCTCCTACACATCATTCTCAATTCTTAATTTTTCACTAATAGTTTCTAGAAAATTTGCACCAGTAAATAAATCAAACATTTGTAGTTTCTGCATAGTTTGTCTCTTCCATTTCTTCATGTTTTAGCACTCATTTTTTTAAAGGAATGCTCTATCTTGCTGATTTCACTATACATTCGCTCTGTCTTATATTCCCCTCTACCATGTCACTCTTCTATGTTTTTTTATTATTATACGAAATTTGACATAGAGACCAAACCTCCAAATATGAGACTTAGTATCTTTTGAGAAACTTTCACCAAGATATTAACCTAACCATTGATGGCTTACCACACCCAATAATTCACCTTATTCGGATGTGTGATGCATTTACAGTCTATCTCTCTCTAATCTTGCTCATTGGTCCTCTAAAATTCTAGTGTTTATTTTCTTATGCACCGTCGATAGGCATCCCTTGAAAAAACATGCATTTGAAATCCATAAAATCCTATCGAAAATTCACTCTACATGGCATCTCAATCATGTGATTCACCTATCCCTACCATGTGTTAGTTCCCAAAATCCAAAGAAATATATATATTCATGATGAAATTCATTTTGTTATATGATGATGCATTCTCATTGGGTGCCAAAATATGATTTTATGTTTCCGGAAAAAGAAAAACTGTATCAAAAGGTATATTTACCCTTTTCTATGTAGAACGTGTATACATTTGTACTACAAAAAAGAGCATATATGTTCGTATGTTGGCATCGTGTTTTGCTTTTTTTGAAGAAAATAACTGAGACATTTTATTTTCTTGTGCACCGCACAAAGGTATCTGTTCCAAAACTCATGCATTTGATAATCATGAAAGTACTACAGTCATTGTACGTGTCATGTCAATCATGTGCTTCATGTATCGCTGCATTATTTAGTTCTCAAAATCCAAAGAGATCTATATTTTTTCACGTAGCAATTTGTATTTGTATATGATATGGCGTTCTAATTGTACAGCAAAATATGATTGTATGTTTATGGCAAAAAAGAAATATATTCCAAGTTACATTTATGTGTTTCCATGTAGAGCATATACGTTTGTATGTTTGCATCTTATTTTGCGTTCAAATAAAATAGAAGGTGTAGCTATCTTATTTTCACAGAGAATACACGTTTGTATGTTTCAAGCTACTTTCTGATTCTCATGTATGGCCTGCTGAGTGTAACATTTTAAAAGCTAGAGTATGAGGACAGTGTCAGCCTCCTAAACCTGTTTACGCTTTGCTTTTTTAGAAAAGATTTCTCTCTTCTCCTACACACCATTCTCAATTCTTAAATTTTTACTAATAGTTTCAAGAAAATTTCCACCAATAAATAAATCAAACATTGAAAGTTTCTGCATAGTTTGTCTCTTCCATTTCTTAACTGGTCTTAGCACTCATTATATTGCATGACTTTAGTTTAAAACATTTTTTAAAGGAATGCTCTATCATACTGATTTCACTGGACATTCACTCTGTCTTATATTCTCTTCTACCACGTCACTCTTCTATGTTTTATTATTATTATTATTATACGAAATTTGACTTAGAGACCAAACCTCCAAATATGATACTTAGTATCTTCTGAGAAACTTTCACAGATATATTAACCTAACCATTGATGGCTTACCACATCCAATAACACACCTTATTCGGATGTGTGATGCATTTACATTCTATCTCTCTCTAATCTTGCTCATTGGTCCTCTAAAATTCTAGTGTTTATTTTCTTATGAACCGCCGACAGGCATCCCTTGAAAAACACATGCATTTGAAATCCATAAAATCCTATCGAAATTCACTCTACATGGCATCTCAATCATGTGATTCACCTATCGCTACCGTGTGTTAGTTCTCAAATCCAAAGAAATATATTTCTTCATGCTGAAATTCATTTTTTATATGATGATGCATTCTCATTGTATGCCAAAATATGATTTTATGTTTCTGGCAAAAAAGAAAACTGTATCGAAAGGTATATTTATCCTTTTCTATGTAGAGCGTGTATACATTTGTACTACCAAAAAGAGCATATACGTTTGTATGTTTGCATCGTGTTATGCTTTTTTGAAGAAAATAACCGAGACATTTTATTTTCTTGTGTACCATACAAAGGTATCTGTTCGAAAATTCATGCATTTGAAAATCATGAAAGTACTATTAGCAGTCATTGTACATGCCATCTCAATCATGCGCTTCATGTATCGCTGCGTTATTTAGTTCTCAAATTCCTAAGAGATCTATATTTTTTCATGCAGCAATTTGAATTTGTATATGATATTGTGTTCGAATTATACAGCAAAATATGATTGTACGTTTCTGGCAAAAAATAAATATATTCCAAGGTATATTTATCAATTTCCATGTAGAGCATATACGTTTGTATGTTTGCATTATATTTTGCTTTCAAAGAAAATAGAAGGTGTAGCTATCTTATTTTCACATAGAGAATACATGTTTGTATGTTTCAAGCTACTTTCTGATTCTCTTGTATGGCCTGTTTAGTGTAATGTTTTAAAACCTGGAGTATGAGGACAGTGTCAGCCTCCTAAACCTGTTTACGCTTTGCTTTTTTAGAAGGTTCTATGGACATCGGTTTTTCATCCTTTATTCTTTCTTAGGCTTGACTCATGATTTATTATTTCTTACGCCGGCTGATGGAATCCTTATTGCAGTTTTTGTTGTTCCAAAAGGTAGAAACAAAAGGCAGAGTCCGGCCAATTGCAACTTCTTTTTACGTAGTCGATTGCACTTCCTTTATTGCATGAAGTGTCCTAGACATAGGATATGCACATTTCTTTTTGAGCGTAGACCTGTACATGGTTATGATCGTGTGTAACTTTTACAACTTTTAAATCTCAATGATCCTTTTTAGTATCATCGGTACATGCTATATGTACATGGCGATCAGAACTTTTTTTCTTTCTAACTTTTTTCACGCATCGTGTACGTGTCGGTCCAATATACATCACTTTATAACTTTAGGCATGTAACAGAATATCTTTAAATCTTAGCCGTAAGTATTACTAATCAATGATCTATATTATTTTGGGTTATCTGGACGAACGTGATGGCTCGTTTGACTTCTGTATTATGTATATAATAGATTACGATCACGATTAGAAGATATTTTGTCATTGTAGGACCTTGACTTGGAGCTTCTCTCTTTGCTTCTATTCTTTTAGAATTTGTTGAAGTTATTTACCATTAAGCTCAATTCTTCACTGGAGACTTGCTTCTCACTTGATGTTCTAGGAGCATCACTTGAAGTTTTGTAAGTGCCACTTGACTTATTGTGAAGCTCTTCCTTATCCTTGAGTGAAATCTCATGAGCAACAATTCTACCATTGACTTATGTGGGCTTGATATCTTTGTAATTTGGCCTCATTTGGATCAAGGTGCACACGGTATCATATTTTTCATCCAAGGCTCTAAGCATCTTTTTGATGATGAATTTGCCGGTCATCTCTTCACTTCCTAAGCCGGCAATATCATTTGTGATGAGAGCAAGCTTAGAGTACATTTCGACGAATCCTTCACCATCCTTCATCTTGAACTTGTCAAGTTGACTTTGAAGCACATCCAACATGGATTCCCTGATGAACTCGGTACCTTCGTGCATATCAACCAAGCTATCCCAAATTTCCTTTGCATTCTAAAGGCGGCTAATTTTTTTGAATTCTTTGGGGCACAATCCATTGAAAAGAATATCGCAAGCTTGAGCATTGTATTGCAACATCTTTGATTCTTCTGCGGTCGCTTCATGATCCGGTTCTTTACCATCTTCGAAAAATTCACCTTGCAAGTCAATATGCACAACGGCCCAAATGGTAGGGTTATGACCAAGAATATGCATTTTCATCTTATGCTTCCAACTAGCAAAGTTTGTACCATCAAAGTAAGGATATCTACGATGATAGTTACCCTCGCTAGACGCCATACTCTCCTAGGTTGTGAAACCAAGGCTATGATCACCAAAGCTATAGATATCAAGGCTAATGGAGACCAAAGCTTTGATGCCACTTGTAGGATCGAAAGTATGTCTAGAGGGGGGTGATTAGACTACTTGACCAAATAAAAATTTATTCCTTTCCCAATTTTAGTTGTGGGCAGATTTTAACAATTTGCACAAGTCAGGCAATCAACCTACACATGCAATTCTAAGAGTATAGCAGCGGAAAGTAAAACATTGCATATGAAGGTAAAGGGAAGGGTTTGGATAAGGCAAACGCCAATGGAGACACGTAGATTTTTGGCGTGGTTCCGATAGGTTGTGCTATCGTACGTCCACATTGATGGAGACTTCAACCCATGAAGGGTAACGGCTGCGCGAGTCCACGGAGGGCTCCACCCATGAAGGGTCCACGAAGAAGCAACCTTGTCTATCCCACCATGGCCATCGCCCATGAAGTAATTGCCTCAATCGGGTAGATCTTCATGAAGTAGGCGATATCCTTGCCCTTACAAACTTCTTGGTTCAACTCCACATCACAACGGAGGCTCCCAAGCGACACCTAACCAATCTAGGAGACACCGCTCTCCAAAAGGTAATAGACGGTGTGCTGATGATGAACTCCTTGCCTTGTGCTTCAAATGATAGTCTCCCCAACACTCAACTCTCTGTCATAGATTCTAAATGATCACCGGTGTCCGTCCCCCATGTCCGGCCATGAGCCCCGCGAACTGAAACTCCGGCTATTGCCTTCACCTTTTCCTGTTCCGACTCGGCGCTCTCCAGCTCCCCCTCCGTAGCCTTCTCCTCCGAAGCTCCAGGAAGTGAAGATTTCCACCTCCACGTTGCCGCCAATCGAATAATCGTCCCTCGATGTTGTGCCCAACGAGCTTAGATTTGATGGGAGGGGAGAAGTGGTGACCTTCTTGGGACCCGAGCGGCGGCGACCTGCCATGCACTAATATTCCTCGCTGCCGGCAGCGCCCGTGCAGATGTGACGGCTTTGTAATCATGGAGGCGAAGCACGTCAGGGGTGGAGTCGACAATGCCCTTCTTCTGCTCCAGCGGTAGTCCGTCCCAGAGAGCTTTGGAGCGTGAGGAAGTCATGGTGGGAGTGGGGCCGAGAGGAGAAAGGGACCGCAATAGGATGACTGCGGACATGGCCGGGGCTGAAGTTTATATAGCCGGCGAATGGCGATGAGCGACGGCAGGTGGATGGACCGGTGACGTTAGAGTAGGTTCCTCGACAAGTGCATATCATTAATGTGGGCGGCGCATGGACGAACGGCCAGCCGTGCTATCATTTCAATGCGGAGCAGTCACATGCACCGGGAAGCGGCGCTTTCTCGGCCGTCGCGCTGCTTCAAAGCCAACGCCAGTGAGAGGTCGCCTCCGCTCTGGCTGGGCATAATGCGGCACTGACGCTCTGGGGCAGCGCTGACTATTTCAGGCGGCAAGCGCGCGCCGGCAAGGGAGAGGGTTCGGGTGGGCCAGGGCGGTCAGATACGGGCCTGGTGGTGGTATTGATTTTGTACAGTTTCAGGTGTAGTACTGGCAATTTGCAAAACTACTCAATTATTGCACTCATTTTCCTAAAAAATTGTGGTAAAAACGTTAATTGCAATGCATGCATGCGTGACCAATATAAATAACGAATAAAAAAATACTACATGCATGCAACGATTTAATGCACATTGTAATCTCAACATGTGATGGGGACACTACAAAAAAATACACTTCCGTGATGATACATGTTTATCATAGTAGGTCACATTTTCTGTCATGCATGTACATTCATGACGATTTTGTGACAGAATCAAGATAGTCATACCTGTGTTGTCGTAGAAGTGTTCCATGACAATACCAAAACTATCATCACGCAAGTGTCCACTTCCATGACTATAAATGTTGCGTCATGGAAGTGCTTTCGTCAAGGGTAACCGACACATGGCATCCATCGTAACAGGTTTGGTTTTGGATCCGATAACCTGCTAACAGCCATGACCAATCGTGATTTTCAACATGTAAAATTCTCATTGGCTGACGGTACCATGTGTCATCCCCGCGTTGGCACAGATGTCACTCATCCAATGGGCGAGATGCGCCTATGATCTGTTGACACGTGGACCGGCCCAAAAGTGACCCGTAAAGATTAAATAGGCCGGCCCAGCTAAAGGCCCACAAGATTTTGCAGACCATAATTGGCTGGCCCAGCTAAAGGCCCGCAAGATTTTGCAGACCATATTGGGCCGGCCCGGCTAAAGGCCCACAAGATTTTGAAGACACTAGTGGGCCGGCCCGTTAACACGCTGCCATGTTTTGGGCCAAATGTCGGCCCATATTTGATCGGGTCCATTAACAGCCTACCACATTTTGGGCCTAATACGGGCCCATATGAGATCCGACCCATTAATAGCCTACCGCGTTCTGGGCCATATTACGACCCATATCAGATCCGGCCCTTTAAGAGCCTTTCATTCTTTGGGATAAATTATGGCCCATATCATATTCGGCCTGTCAACTGGATGTTGTGCTTTTTGGGCCCACTTGAGGCCAAGTTAGGATTTTTGTTTGCTAAAGGCCCATTTAATAGTACGACATGATATTAGTTTCGGCTTGTTAAAGGCCCGTTTAATATTTCGGCTCTATATTTATTTCGGCATGTTAAAAGCATGTCATATAGTTGGGCCTAATTATGGCCTGCTTGTTGGAGATATGCCCTAGAGGCAATCATGTATGATGATATTTCCTATGTGTTTATGAATAAAGATAGTCCTTGGAAATTATCAATGATGTGTATCAGCAAGTACGTGACTTGTTTCTGGGACTATGCATTGTATGATGACTGTCCTAAAAGGTCCCTAGTCGAAAGGGCTGTGTGGACGCATAGCCGACTAGACTAGCATATGACACGGTCGATGGCTTGGTCTCACTAGCCATGGAGCATTGGATGCTAACCGGATAATATGGACTCGGAAGGATTTGGTCGGATTCGACATAGTCGGATCCGAGTAGACCGAGTCGGACAGACCCAACTATGAGATGCAGCGATATGTCATCTGTGAGTCTCTAGTACAACATACGTTCTATGTCCTAAGGCCTGAGTTGGCACATGTACTCGGGATGGTGATAGACATGCTTTGGGCCGACCAAACGCTACTCCGTGACCGGGTAGTTACAAAGGTCGTTTTCGGGCTTGTCTATACCCATCCTGCGAGACATGGTCGAGCAAGATCGGTTGTGCCCCTCCGATCAAGAGAGATATACTCTGGGCCCCTCGTGTGATCCGATCGTGATAAGCATGGCCATGCGACAAGGATTATGAGATAAACCGGTTTCTGGTCGGTATCACTGGAACGAGAAAGAGGTCGGGCTAGCACAATGATGACAGACTCGCCTTGAGCCCGACAACATATATCGTGTGGCAAAAGGAATGGAAGTGTGATGTACAGGTTCGCCTAACAAGCTTCATTGTCTACTTCGTGGTTGGCACGCTTTGCTAGAGGCCGCTACCAGCCGAGCAGGTCGGAGGTGATCCGGCCTGCGACCAACACGACTTGAACCTAAGGGGTCACGCGCTTAAGGGAAGGAACCTGTGAGGCCGGATCAGACTCCATGAGTCAGATGTGATCCTACTCGGACTCGGATCCCGACCGAACAGATTATGGGCTTCAGGGTCCATGCGTGGCCCAAGTGTTGAGCCCAAGACAGACGCCTATATAAAGTGGAGGTGTGGCACACTCATTTGGTTGATCGCTTCGGCGTTGTCACTAGGGTTGTATGTGTTGCGAATTGCCACCTCCACTCACCGCCGACTGTGTGATCGGACCTAGCATTCCACCGCACGGTGTTCCTCCTGCACGCGCGGATACCGTTAGAGGCGGTGCACCTGCGCCGCTCTAGCGAACTTGTATGTGGGATCGGACGACCAGTTGTTCGAGGGAGATCGGACGAGGGGGACACGATCCACGTGAACGCGCTGCCCCAACTCTTCTTCCGCTGCATGGCACTGCGCGTCTAGTAGTAACGATCTGTGATCCATCTCCCGTAGCATGTTCCTGGTTGTTCTGCGCGTAGGAAAATTTTCATTTGCAGTCGACGCACCCTACCGTAGAACCTAACACTGCTTTGTATCCAGCCTACTCACAGCCGATAATCTGATTGGGCCAAACAAGGACCGAGAAAATTTTGGCCTCTTAACGGCTCGTGATGTGATTGGCACAATCATGGGTCGGGGTCTATTTCGGCCTGCTGTCGGCCCATGAGCTGTTCGCACGTTTCAGGCCCAACCTACTTTTCAGCCTACTGAAAGCCCATTGAATTTTCTTGCCAAAATAGGTTCGGCGGTTTACTCGGCCTATTAAAAGCCCGAAACTACTAGTGGGCTAGTTTACATTTAGGCCTGTTAACGGACCAAGATGACTGGGCCCGTGATGCGGCCCAGATATAGTGATTTCCATACTGGCCCGAATATGTACCGTAATTTTACGGTTTAGCCGGTTTACTTTTCATGGAGAGAAGACAGGATATATATACAAAAAAATAACTATAGCATCGTGAATAAGAAAACACCTAGACTATACAATAAACAAGTTACGGCATATTACATCCACTAGGTATGAAAGTTCGCCACTATGACAATAAAGCACAAGCAAATAGCAAATTACATACACTGGGCATCAAAGATCGCCACCAGTGCCAATAAACACGCCGACAAAAAAATAAAAGAACTAACAACACTTCAATAGAGTTCAAGAAAGGTTAGCCCTGCTTGGGAGCTGCAGCGCAAGCAGCTGATCAAGCTGATGAGACTGCGCTTGCTTGATGCTTATATCCTCCTCACTCTGAAAGAGAAACAAGCAGACAGATGACAGGTTTTGCACATATAAGTATCAGTGCTGACAATTCATCACATTTCTTATTGGCGAATAAAGAGACACAGTTTAAAATAGCATTAACACAATATGGTATTGTTCAGGTTAATACATGGCAGGAAATGACATTGTGGAGGAGTTGGCAGCTTCACGATACCACTGGATTACAGATCAAGAACTCATAAAGTATCAATGGTTAGTGTGCTGTCAATTTATCCTATTTCAGATTGGCAAATAAAGAGACAGTTTAAATAATAGTAGAATAATATGACATTGTTCATAGTTAAGACATTGTAGAATATGACATTGTGCTGTAGTGGATAGTTTCACCACACCACTGGATCACGGATCAATAACATAAGCATACATGCAGTGCAAAAGAATATCACTTGCTCTGTATAGTCTAATTTACATGCTATGAAGAAGGAACTTGGTTGTACAACTGAAACCTTAAAATTGAGAAGGACAAACTTTTGTTTATGAACTTCATAATAAACTTTAAACATGCAATTTGATGAGACAACAAAAATAAACAGATGTTGCAGCCATGCCTAACCAAATATACACAACAAAGTTTGAAGGCTTGAGAAGGACAAACTTACATTAGTGGTGAAGACCGGCTCTATAAAGCCCTTGTCCATGCTGATGGGGGGCAATTCAAGAAGTTCACCATAGAATCTTCTTCATAAGCATTGCCTTTATTCTACATTTTGTTAAGACTAAATATTGATGTGATAATATAAGAAAAATGGAGGATATTTAAGATAAGATGAAGAGTGATGCTACATAACCAAGTAGCTATATATGTAAGTACAACGATACAGGCAAAAGGTACAGCCAAGAGCAATGCAGAGCTAAACTTCTTCAATACCATTGGTTTTATCCAACCTTATGGTAAGAGTAAATATAGATCTGATGTGTAGAAAATGGAGGGCAAAGGAAAATAAGCTGCAGAGTGATGGTACATGAACAACTAGCTGTCAATATAAGCACACTGATAAAGGATAGCAAGTACTTACAAGAACAATGCAGAGCTAAACTTTTTCATTGGCATTGGGTATATTATACATTAATGTAACCAGTAATACAAATCTGATAATTTGGAGCGAACAATTGATAAGCAAGCTATCATGCGTACTGCTGTCACATAATGAACCAGGAATGAATGCAAGTACAGTGATACAGGACAACAACTACTAACAAGAGCAAAGCAGCAAGCAGCATATTTGTCATATCCTGTCATCCTTTTCAAGACAAAATTCTTCTTTGAGCAGATTTCCCGCAAAAGAGATCTATAAGGCACGTGCGGAAAAGTAGAAGTTCAAATTGTCATGTGATATCATAGACAATACCTTATCCTGGGAACGAGACCAGTGGATAACAAGGTTTTTCCATTCAATGTCTTCTAAATTTAGCACATGAGACTTCACCGAAAATTCGTTTATAGACTTGACATCAAAGTGTGTTTTCCTCAGGTAACACCGATACTGCTGCAATGCTTCCTTGAAAAGCGCAAGAAAGCTCATCATGACTATCCAGATTGACCCTCGCTTAATTACAACAATGTAATGTAAATCATTGATGTGTTCAATCAACAGAAAATAGGGAAATAATCACCATGAATAATAACACCTACATGTAAGTGAGACAGAAAGATGTGAAAATGGTGTTTGTATTCACTATAATCTTCCCATGATGGGAATATATGCACGTAGTTCCGAACAACATTGAAAGCATTGTCTTTTAAACTGAGAATAACTAGAATGGAGTTCCACTCTGTAGGAATTGGCCTTCTCTGTAGTTGGTATAGGTCTTCGGCCGGCGGACTTGCTGTACTTTTTGCTGGAGTGGGATTTTTCTGTGGTACTGCTAGTGCTATGGCAACTGAAATCAGCATACCTTTTGCTGGAGTGCAGGTCCTGTGTGGTGGGGCTAGTGGTGTGGCCAGTGAAGTATGGGTACAGTCTGCAGGAGTCGGTCCTACGTTTTGTGTCACTGGTTGTAGATACAATATAAGTGGGGTGCTATCTGATTTCTCTGGCACCTCCATGTTTTTCAAGGACTTTGCTGTTGCTCCTTCAGGTTCGGCAATCACCCTCTTCCTTTTTGATGTCTGATGCACAAGAACATCATTAGAGTGAAAAAACATGGTATGATGACAGATAGAATATGTATTGATAATGGATGGGCATAGCATCTTGACATATATGATGGGTAAACTAAGCAGATGGCGGTGCAACAAAGTAGAAGAAATGCAAGACACCTTATGCAAGGTATGCGCAATCAATAAAAAATTGCCAAATTAGAACAGGCACCTTGATGGGTTAACTGGACAGGCCATCTGCCTTCGACTCCTCGAGGTCAGAATAGTCATTAGGATCATATTCTGAACAAGAATCTGCAGGTGAGGAGCGTATGAGTTTCATTGCATCCAGAATGAAACTCAATGCATTGGTGCCAATTTTGTTAGTCATTGCAGTGTTCCACAATATTCTTCTGAAGCATGAAAACATAAATAGTAGTGAGATTATCTTTGTAATGCGGAGGATATTCTAATATAATAGGGGCTCCCTGTAAACCCTTGTGTGCTATCACTGGATTCTGATGAGAGAGCCCAGGCGTGCTGTAATATTTTGCATGCATTAATATAATCTGGCACAAGTACACACAAAAATAGGCTCCCTGTTGGGAGCTCCAGAAGTAAGGATAGTTGGCTGATGATAGGTTCATAATATACTGTATAGAAAGTTTATTTCCAAACCATGATAACAAGAGCACACATCAACTGCGCAGATCATAGTGTACATAAAAGGGGTACACCATAACCAGCATATATAAATCGGGAAAGTGGAAATGGCTGGAAAATACGGTGTGGTATTGCTGCTACTAATTGAAAGCCTATCGATCACGTACAGGCCAGCTCTATCAGCTGTTAACTGCAGATGTCCCTGCTCCCCTTCCCGACAAGGAACATATTGTACGTACTAAATACATAATAACAAAAGAGGAACATGTTAAAGAACAGAAGAGGAATCATATTCTTGAGATTTTGCTTCATTCCATACAATGTTGGTTGCCCACTCATGATGAATCACAGCGCCCAAATAAATGCAATTCCATGTGTCTCTCTATATGTGGCCACATGCATTTCGAAAATCAGAGCATTAGCTGACCAATTAAATGTGTGTCTGTTAACTAATATCAGTATCATATCACGATTCGTATTTGAAGAAGTTAGCGGTGGACTTATGATTGGTGTGTTCTTTAGCTTCAAGAGTGGACTGATGCTACTGCGTCACAAAGCAGCTAAACAGATCATAGTGTAGATATAACGGGAAAACCGTATGCATCACAAATAAAACCAGGAAAGTGGAACTTGCTGGAAAATATGGGCTACTATTGTCGGTACGGCTAGAAAGGCTTCGAATACCAGCTCCCTTCAACTGAAGGTGTCGTATTGTTAATATCAGTGTAACTCTCAAAGGCGATACAACTCCCCGCATTTCCTTGCTAATCTTATAGGATTCAAGTAGGCAGGCCAGTACAATTCCTATTCCTATGTTTACAAAATCCTACGAATCAAAGAAGCCTGAAGAGTTGAAAGTGTCCATCACAACCGACCGAATAGACTTGTACACTGCAGATGTCCCTGCTCCTCTTCACTACAAGGAACATACTGTACTACTATTATACTCCATCCATTCCAAAATATAAGTCTTTGTAGAGATTTCCACTATGGATCACATACAGATGTATACAGATACATTTTAGAGTGGAGATTCACTCATTTTGCTCTATATGTAGTCCATGGTGGAATCTATACAAAGACTTGTATTTAGGAACGGAGAGAGTACTTATTAAAGAAGAACAGAAGAGGAACATGCTAAAGAAGAGCAAGCAGATTTTGGATAATAAAATGTTCATTGCGCAGTGCCAACACATGATGAACCAGAGCGCATTAAGAATGCAACTCACTGATGTCTCTCTATATGTGGTGCACGTGCTTTTCGAAAGTAAAGTAGGAACATTAGCTGACCAATTAAACGTTATCTGTTTTAGTAATATCAGCATCATATCAGATTCGTATTTGAGCAACAAGTTTGGATTATGAGTGGCACGTTGTTTAGCTTGATGGATTGAGGAGCAGTGCTAAGCAGCGACGATTATGGTACTGAATATGAAGGAATGTCTTCATGCAAATCGCGTGACTTTCATCATTTGCGTCAATCGACCATGTCGGGCGGTTGGATGAAGATCCTACGTCTTCTAACCCTTCTTCTTCCTCATCTCTGATTCTTCCTCTACAGAACACTAGACGGGCCGCCGGCCGAAACACCGGCCCCGACCTCCCCCCCCCCCCCCCGCCCTCCCCTGAACCACCCCACCGCGTGTGTTCTTCCGCCCCCACCCCGCCCCCACCCCTACCCATGTCGAGTTGTTTTCCTCCGTCGAGGCCCCACCACCGCCAGTCCACCGTCCCCCACAACCACCATCCCCACCCAAGCCCCTTCCTTCCCTCTGGCGAACTCCAGCGAGCTCTCAAAAATCGACTGACCTAATTTTGAAATTTTAGCCTACTGTCATTTAACTAGTGTGGAATATAAAAGGGGAAAACCATAAGCATTGCGAGTATAGTGTTGAGCGTGCCATGGCGGATCTGAAGGTGCAAACCAGACAAAGGCAACTTCACAACCAATGTTTGCTTTCAACTAACAAGTAAGATCCTAAGTGATGGACAAGAAACCACAGTAAAGCAGTGGCAATCTATTTTCTTGCTGTGATAAATAAGTTGAGCAGATACAAAAGAGTACCGCCTCTGGTGCGGTGCTGTGTATGCATCTGCTGCGAATTCGATGGTGCTACAGTAGTGATGGCTTTTGGCGGTGTGGAAGCAGATCTAGGAGGGTAGATGGTGGCGGTGGGGGAAATATCCCGACGCGGTGGACGAGATGGTCATAGGAGCGGTGCCGGCAAGGTGGACGGTGGAGGGGATGAAGTGAGAGGACGGGATGCAAGGATCCTGCTCCAAAGCCGTGGATGAGAGAGGTCGATCTCTTGTAATGAACGTCGGTGTTGGGGCATCAACTCCTGCATGGTGGAGGAGGACAATGGTGGATGGGGTGGCGGACTGTAGCAACCCGACCTCAGACGGTCAAGTCTCTGTGCTTTAGTGTCATCCCTGGATCGGTAATGCTGACACACACAGTACTTGAAGGATTTATAACAGAGTAGCAATCACACACTTATTACATCGAATGTCTCAAAAGAGAACTTATTACAATAAATATGTCTTAAGGCCATCTAAAACTATAACAGCGGAAGGCTTGGAAGATAAAGTGAGTCCATCAACTCCAATGGCATAGCTGAGTGCACGACAACGGCCTAGCGAACCTTACTCCTCATCTGAAAAGTCTGCAACATGATATGTTGCAGCCCGAAAACGGGTCAGCACATGGAATATGCTGGCAATATAACACAGTAGAGCAATGAACAGATAAATGCTATCACTACATGCATATTTGGCTGGTGGAGGCTCTATGGTTATAATGTTTTGCGAAAAGCCAAATTTTCCCTACAACAAAGGAATATATTTTATTTAACTATCATGGTAGTTGAAACATCATTGAGAAGGTTCCTCCAACTCAATCCCAATTAAACAGTAGTTAACAACCCAACCAATTAATTTAGAGTGACGAGATCCATATGATAATCCAAGAACCAGATACTCAAGATGTCCATAACCGGGGACACGGCTAACCATGATTAGTTTGTACACTCGGCAGAGGTTTGTGCACTTTTCCCCACAAGACTCGATCTCCTCCATTGGATTTCTCGCACTACATGGTGTTTGAGAAACGGATGACCGAGACACAGTCTTTCAGAAGCATTAACTCTAACCCTGGGTAGACATTACCAACCTACATCCCCTACATCTGCTAGCCTACCACTATAAGAGGTCATGCGACATACTCAACTATGCTAGAGCCCATAATAGCTTGTGGCTGCACACGGAAGTTTCTAGCATGAATAATCTTATGATCCCTTTGAGCCTGGGTGGCAGACCGTAGGATGATCACACGGGTACTCCGGGATATGCTAGGACAACACTGGATTCTCCAGGTGCCCACAAGCAATCCACCCAGATGTGTATTAAAGTTGCCACCTTAAGTTAACCATTAATTAACAATCTCACATCTGTCATGGATTCACTCACCCAAACCACGTCTACGAGCATAGCATAGCAAATATAAGCATAACATTGAAGTAACTCCCAAGGGTTTGATGATAAACAGGGCAATAGGTTCTACCTCATCAACTTCCCAAAACCCACAATTTAGTCAAATCCTAACCATGCAATGTTTGAGGGTTGGTACTAATGCATAAAAACTGGGTATGAAAGAGTATGATCAATGTGTTACTTGCCTTGGTGACGATCTGCAAAACCTAGCGACTCGTAGTAGCACGCTTTGCACTCCGGGAATTCTATCGCAAACAAACAATAGCATACATAAGCAATCAAGCAAAGATGCACAGGTAAAACTCAAATAAGAAGATCTAACCAGAAATTTCAACTGAAGAACTCCGGTTTGCAAAAAGAATCAAATCAAACGGAGCAACGAAACTCAAACTGCGAAAGAAACAAGATCCGATTACTAATCTGGACTAAAGTCAAATTTTACAGTACCAAAATCTTGTTGAAGTTGGTTAAAAAGAAAGAGGGCTTTGAGACGAAGATCTAGGCGCTTGAATCGCCTGATTCCGATAAACGAGCGAAAAGATAAACCAAAACGAAAATCGGGTCAGAAATCACGACCGAAAATAATCGCGAAAAACCCTGGAAAAAGAAAAACTGACGAACAGACTAACGAAGGAACGTTCGCTGTCTGCGGCTAACGGCTGAACGGCGTTCGTTAAAACGAACGTACGGACGAACGTCCGCTAAATAAATAAACCGACGGAAAAACCGATCTAATAGAAAAAAACGACATCTAGTGTTTCGAAAGAAAACCGAACGGTTTTCTCGCGAAAACCGGCGGCGGCGGCGGCTACCTCCGGCGACGGACGGGGGGAGTCGGCGGCGAGCAGCGGCTCCGGCGGGTCGGCGGCGAGCGGCGGCTCCGTCGGGTCGGGCGCGGGGCGACAGGGCGGCGCGGCGGCGAGCTAGGCGGTGGCGGCGGCGCGCGGCGCTAGGGTTTTGGCGTTGAGGCCGGTCGATCGGTGTCCCAGGCGGACATGGCCCGGTAGGTCGGTTTCCTTTTTAAAAAAAAAATCCGACGCGCAGAAAGAAGAAGAAAAGAAATACTAAACGGACTCCAAAAATTCTGAAATAAATTTTCTCCATCCTCTAAAAATATAGCGGACAAGGTGAACATTTATTTAGGACTCTAATGCAATTTTGAAAAACGCGTATTTTTTTCCTAATTCAAATAAAATAGCAATAAAATCCAAATAAAAATGTTTATTTGTTTTTAATATTTTTCCTCCCATATTTCATTTATTTTGGAGAAGTCATATTATCTCCTCTCTTACATTTTTAATATGAAATATTTTCGGAGAAAAAAATAATTAACACAAATGATCCTCGTTTCGATATTTGATAAAATTCAAATATGAAAACGGTGAAATCCCCAACTCTCTCCGTGGGTCCTTGAGTTGCGTAGAATTTCGGGGATCGCAAAGCAAATAAGAAATGAAAATATTATATGCATGAATGATCTATGTATAACATTCCAAATTGAAAATTTGGGATGTTACACGGACGGAGGACGCTGGGGTGGAGAGGGTGTTTTGCCGCCCACGAAGTACGAATGGGGAAATGGAGGGAGAGAGGTAGGGTTTAACCATGTCTTTGGGACGCGCTTGTCTCAAATGTGGGGAAGGTTACCAACTTATCCCCCGTTTAAAATTTCAGACAACACAGGAATATTTGGCTGTTGGGGATAGGACGGTAATCTCACATACACCAAATATTTGCCGACAGAGATTTGGGCCAAGGAGAGTTTGTTTTGGCGCCCACCGTGTATGAATCTGGCTGAGAAGCGGTTATATCACATTTGAGTGAAATTACAAACATGCCCCTATCAAGACCTATTGAAATCGAGCCGACATGTGTTGCATGTCAGGGACAGGTAGTAATTTCCATCTCCCATATTTTGGTTTCGGGCGGTTAGTGCAAGTTTTGCCGCTTCGTTCAATTTTTTGAGTAAAAGGTTGCATGTTTACCGTGTCAACTCAATTCCAATCCATTTTGTATTCTTTTTTTTCGGGCAGGATCCATTTTTGATTCGAATAAAATTCTATATACATCATTTTTTATATATACTTTCAAAAGCACAACAAAGAATTCTGCTCCTTTATATATATAATATGATTTAGAAATACAATGATCACAAAATCATAAGGTTGAATTCAATTTTTTTTAACCAAATTATGTTCTACTCACATGTATGGATCAATAATATGTAGATATTAAATAACATAGATGTGCGTGAATTCATATGAGTATGCATGTTTGATAGATCAATTATGGTTCGAGTATGAATTACATGTATCATCATCTCGAATTCAAATATTTGAATCCCTTTTATGTTGACATTTTCTATACACACAACTAAATATTTGAATCTCCTTTCACTCCCATCTCTCTCGCGTGATCCTTCATGTAGCTATCACTCTCTTTTCTCCAGCTCTCCCTCATGCTCACTTCATGTTTCTCCTATTTTCGCAGACATGGTCTCTCGTTGTCTCCCTCGAGAAGTGTCACACTCTCCCTATCATTATACATTACATGGTTTTCATTATCTCTCACGTCTCTATCGTTCTCTGGTATCACTAGGTACCTAAGCTTTATTTTTCACTGCCACACACACACTCTCACCCGTCTTTCACTTTGTATTTCTCTCTAGGGTTCTCTCACTCACCCTATGTCATTGTAGATATGACTCCTACCACTAAAATTACTCTCTCCCGCACACACAACGTTTGTTGGGGTCTCCTTTCCGTCTTCATCTCAGTTATAAAACTGACATTATTCATTTGTTTACTGATCAGACAAACTCTCCCCCCCCTCACACACACACACAACTCCTGCTTCCACTCTCCCTCTCAACTACCGTCTCTCTCACACACACAAAAAACTCTCACTTTCGCACCCCCGACTCGTATTTCTATCACAAACATTGATCGACCAGCCTCCAGATAGGTTTATACATCCGGACACTCTTGCTTCCACTATCTCGTACATGTCTCTCTCGCGCTCCTTGTATCTATGTAGATTTTTCATCCTTCTTGAGACACGCCCTCTCGATCGTGCACACTGAGGGAGTCCTGGATTAAGGGGTCCTCGGGCGTCCGGCCTATGGTTCGTGGTCCGGACTAATGGGCTATGAAGATACAAGACCGCAGACTCTCTCCCGTGTCCGGATGGGACTCTCCTGGGCATGGAAGGCAAGCTTGGCGCCCTGATATGAAGATTCCTTTCTCAGTAACCGACTTTGTACAAACCCTAGTTCCCTCCGGTGTCTATATAAACCTGAGGGCTTAGTCCATAGAGAGGAGGATCATAATCATACTCATACAGGATAGACTTCTAGGGTTTCAGCCATTACGATCTCGAGGTAGATCAACTCTAGTAATACTCATATTCATCAAGATCAATCAAGCAGGAAGTAGGGTATTACCTCCATAGAGAGGACCCTAACCTGGGTAAACATCGTGTCCCCCGTCTCCTACTACCATCGACCTTAGACGCACAATTCGGGACCCCCTACCCGAGATCCGCCGGTTTTGACACCGACATTGGTGCTTTCATTGAGAGTTCAGCTGTGTCATCGTCAAGAGGTTCGATGGCCCCGTCAATCATCTACAACAATGTTGTCTAGGGAGAAGTCTTCCTCCCCGGACGGATCTTCATATTCGGCGGCTTCGCACTGCGGGCCAACTCCCTTGGCCATCTAGAGCAGATCGACAGCTACGCTGCTGGCCATCGGGTCAGATTTGGAAGCTTGAACTATGTCGCATATATCCGCGGAGACTGGATGTTCGACGGATTCAAGACCACTGCAGCCGCTCCCTGCCACCACGATGAACATGACTTAAATCTGTCATCGGACCATACCTAGGAGATAGCGCCTGTAACGGCTCCGGCCATAGACCTAGAGCAGATCGCGGCATCGGAAGGCTCAACCCCGCCGAGGAAGCCGCTGACTCAGCGGCGTTGGAGCCGCACATAGACCCAACCTCGAGTGGGATCTGTATCACCGGAACGTCGGACTTGTTTCCGGCTACAGGTTCTGAACCATGTGCGTCCGCGCACGTCGAGCTTGATCAGACATCGATCATTGAATTCAGCTCCGCGGACATCTTCCGACACTCGCCTTTAGGCAGCGTGCTAAACTCATTAAAACACTCTCCTTAGCGGGGTACTCACAGCCAAATTATACCCGGTTCGAACTGGAGGCTCATGACGGAGAATTTCGCTTCCCACCTACCGCCCACTTCATAGCTACTGTCGAGGACCTAACCAACATGCTCGATTACGGCTCCGAAGACATCGACGGTATGGACGACGATGCCGGAGAAGAGGAGGCCCAAAACCCGCCGTTTACCGGACGTTGGACGGCCACTTCCTCGTATGACGTATACATGGTGGACACACCCAAAGAGAACAACGGCGACGACAAGGAAGACCCAGTCGAGGATAAACCTCCTGAGATACAACCAAAGCACCGACATCAGCGGCGCCATTCCAAGTCACGCCGTGGAAAAGACAGCAATACCGGCACAGGAGAAAATAATACTCCGGACGATGCCGAAGACAATGAAGACCCCGTTGAGGCATCTTCCGAATAGGACGAACGGGAAGACGGGCAAGTTAGCCCTGATGAACAGGCCATACATGAAGACTCAGAGGACAGTAATTACCTTCCACTTTGCAAGGATGAGGTGAGCTTCCGCAACGAGGATTTTATCATGCCTAAGGAACCTCTCAAGCAGGAGCGCCTTAAGCGCCGGCTAATAGCCACTGCAAGGAGCCTGAAAAAGAAACAACAGCAGCTTCAAGCTAATCAAGTCTGCTCAACGATAGATGGACTGATGTCCTGGATGCCGAGGAATACAGCCTTAAGCGCCTAGCCAAAAGTTACCCAAAGCGCAAATTGCTACCTCAGTTCGATGACGAGGCGCTGGAGCTCGTACCATCATCGCGCAATGTGGCTGACCGACCACCACGTGGCCGGGACAAAGCGGCAACTCAAGCCGAACACCAGCCCGCCCCACCTCACCGTAAAGACAGAGATAAAACAGGTTGGGGACATACATATGACCTGCGGCAGGACTTGGACAGTAGAGCAGGTCATAACAGATCGATCTATGGATCACAAGGACATGCCCCGATATGCGACAATGACTACCTAGCCGGACGCAACAATCGTACTCACGCCAGGGCCGAGAACCGCAGACGGACTCCATCTTAGCTATGTCGTGACATCGCCCGCTATAAAGGCGCTGCACACCCACTTTGCTTCAGTGACGAAGTAATGGAGCACGAATTCCCAGAAGGGTTTAAACCCATGAATATCGAATAATATGATGGAACAACAGATCCCGTGGTATGGATTGAGGACTTTCTTCTCCATATCCACATGGCCTGCGGTGATGATCTCCCCATGCCATCAAATACCTCCCACTAAAATTAAAGGGACCAGCGCGGCACTGGCTAAACAGCCTTCCAGAGAACTCCGTTGGCAGCTGGGAAGACCTGGAAAACGCCTCTCGCGATAACTTCCAAGGTACATACGTCCGACCACTAGATGCTGATGACTTAAGTCACATCATCCAGCAGCCCAGATAGTCAGCCAGAAAGCTCTGGACTTAAGAACCAAATTATCGATTTTCCGGACACCGGAGCCCTCGCGACCTTTAAACACAGCGTCCGGGATGAGTGGCTCGCCCGCCACCTCGGCCAAGAAAAACCAAAATCCATGGCAGCCCTTACCGCTCTAATGACCCACTTTTGCACGGGAGAAGACAGTTGGCTCGCTCGTAGGAGCAACAGCCCAGCGATCCGGGCACTTCCGAAGTCCGAGACGGCAACGGCAAGCCACGACACAATAAACATAAGCGTCGCAATAACAATGAAAGAACGCAAGACACATCGGTCAACGCCGGATTCAGCGGCTCCAAACTCGGTCAACGGAAAAAGCCATTCAACGCAAATAGAGACGGACCATCCAATCTCGACAAGATATTGGATCGGCCCTGCCAGATTCATGGCACTCCCGATAAACCAGCTACTCACACTAACAGAAGATGCTGGGTCTTCAAACAAGCCGGCAAGCTTAATGCCGAACACAAGGGGAAGGGGCCGCCCAATGACAGCGATGACGAAGAGACTCGCCAGCCGGATATCGAGGTTCAGAAGCAATTTCCCCCGAACTGAAAATCATAACCATGGTATATGTGACGCACACCCCTACAGGGGAGCGCACGCGCGCACTACGGGACGCATACGCCATAGAGCTGGTTCCCCCAAAATTTAGCCATATCCATCCCAAAGGTTTGCCATCTCTGAACATCGATCCAATTATTGATGGGTTCCATCTCACGAAAGTCCTTATGGACGGCGGCAGTAGCCTTGATCTACTCTACAAAGACACTGTCCACAAAATGGGCATTGATCCTTCTAGAATCAAACCCACCACAACTATCCTCAAGGGAGTAGTATCCGGCGTAGAAGCTCACTGCACGGGCTCCATCACACTAGAAGTCGTTTTCGGTTCGCCGAACAACTTCCGAAGCGAGGGCTTGACCTTTGATATTGCCCCGTTCCATAGTGGGTACCATGCACTTCTGGGACATACCGCTTTTGCTCGTTTTAATGCGGTGCCACTCTACGCCCACGCAAAACTTAAAATGCCCGGTCTACGCGGCATCATAACAATAAATGGAAATACGGAACACTCCCTCCATACAGAGGATCATACTACGGCTATTACAGCCGAAGTTCAAAGCGGCCTCATCGAGCCGCATAACTCATTGGCCATTAAGCCGTCGGTCTCTATTAAATGGAACCGATCAATCTCAGAGCTGGATTAGCAGTTCGGCTTCCGTCGTTCGCCTCACACACACGCGAAGTTTATACAACGCATGCATAATTATGTACTTAAAATACCCTGGTCATCGGCGGAGGAACAATATGGGCAAGCCTACAAGCACTCCCATTCCCTTCTTTTACTTTCTAACTATTTCTTTATATTTTATCACAGGTGGCTCAAACACTGGTCATCTCACGGACTCTTTGGGAGTTCAGCTTCATACACTTACCCAAAGGTTATTCCTGTTAAGGAATCCTTTCACCGAGGCAAGGCAGTGCAGACGTGCGACAGGAGGTCCAAATAATTTTGTGTAGACCGCACTCTCTATTTCGAGCCTGTAAAGTGCCTTCTCCCTCAGCCTTCGACCACTGGCATGTCAAATAGCCTGGGTCGCGGAGTTATTATTTGTAAAATGGCAATTGACATATCGATCAGGTCCGAGTGAACATAATCCGTATCCAGTATTTGCTTTTTCTAAAGAGCTTAATTTCCCCAGTTGTTTCACACTCGCACCTCGGCACAGATTGCCAGGGGCTCGATATGGGAACAAATGAGTTGCCGACAAGTCCGAACAGCTTTATAGCACACTTCGGCGTCCCGAGTTTGGCCTTATATGTATCAGCTCCGAATCATGTCGTTGGTCACTAGTTGGGTTGCCCGGCTCCTGTGCTTAGTACCTTACGTTCCGCTATATCGGCTAGGGTAGTAAAGGGAGAACTACTGCGGTTGTGTCCCGATTTATCCGGATGAGCACCTTAGTAGAGAAAGCCGAAAACTGACTATCATGATGCGGCGAGAGCTGGTCAACCACTCGATGACTTATTAGAATATTTCGCCATTCCTTCCGTATTACACGAAGGACCGTTCTTCTGGTCACCCATGTAACACACCGTATTCGGATAACTGCGTACATACCAGGGGCTATATCGTAGACCCACCATCAAACTCCTATGGCTAAGTGAAAGTATTAAAGCCCTATAGTCTGATTGCCTAGTTGGCCGCATTGACACCTCCTTCACGGACCAAGATGTTGGATCAAGAGTGCTCAAGTGCTTTTCCGAACACCCCCGTATTTTATGCGAGGGGGCTGAAGCCGATGACTGGAAAACTTTCAGATTATACAAAAATGACCGCACAGGAGGAGCCAAAACTTTTTAGGCATAGCCTTAAAATATTATAATATTGGTTTTAACAATTTCAATACATTTCACTCAAATATCATCTCTTTCGAGCACTGACCCTCTATCAAGTGGGCACCCTCTAAGACATCCTCGAAATAATGCTCTGGCGTGTGATGCTCCTTGCCCTTAGGTGGACCTTTCACTGCAATATCGGTGGCCTTCATCTTCGCCCAGTACGTCTTGACACGGGCAAAGGCCATCCGTGCACCTTCAATGCACGTTGACCGCTTAACGGCGTCGATACGCGGCACCGCATCAACTAGTCGCTGCACCAAACCGAAATAACTCTTCGGAACTGGCTCAGTCGGCCACAGCCGGACCACGACATCCTTCATGGCAGAACCGGATATCTTGTGGAGCTCGGCCCACTGGGCCATCTGTTCGTTCAGCAACAGCGGGTGCTTTGGCGTGCCGAATTGTGACCAGAAAAGCTTCTCCGTTGCATACCCTTCTTGCGCTTTGTAAAACTCCCCCGCATCGGAGGCGCTCTTCGGCATGTCCAAGAAGGCGTCTGGAGACCTCCACATTTGATTAAGCGGGGAATACTTCGGATCACCGAATTTAGTCTGCAATAAGAAAGGCTTACCGGTCGCTATCTCCCCAGCTTGCTGGATCTCTTCCCAAGCCGCTCTAGACTCAGATCGTGCTTCTCTAGCCTCTTATAAGGCCTTGTCGAGAACGACCGCTTTGGTTTTGTTATCCCTCCCGAGGAATTCGCACCGGATAGTGGCTTCCTTTAGCTCGCATGCCATAGTAGACATTCTCTCCTCACACTGGCCCTGAGCAGCCTGTCCAGCTTCTAACTCATCAGCTGCCTTCTTGGCAGCCACATTACTCATCCGGGCTTGCTCGTTGGCTCGGGCAAGTTCAGCCCGAAGGGTCTCAACAGCGGCAGCACCATCTACAGATACGCATGTCTCAGAATATAATTCTAGCTTCGTGCTCATGTTATTATACATACATACATACACTGACCACACTAACACATACCTTGCGCCTCGTCGAGTTGCCTGTTAATAAGCGTGATGTCGTCATCCGCCACATCAAGTTTTTGCTTCAGACATGCAACCTCTGTAGCGTGGGCAGTCATCATGGAGGTAACAGCATGTGTTTCAATTAATTAGATTATTTCCTGGGCACATCTTTTTCGATCCTCTGATTGCCTCCTTTTGGATGCCAACCAGAGTCTCACGGGCTACTATCTATACACAGGTGCATTTTGCGTATAGAGCACAATCGAAAAAATAACATTACGTACCTCGAAGCCTCTTAGCAGGCCCATGAAGGCTTCATTCAATCCACTTTTCGCCGACAGAATCCTCTCAACCACCGTACCCATCAAGGTACGATGTTCCTCTAAGACGGACGAATACCGCAACATGTCCATCAGTGTATCCGGCGCCTCCGGATTCCTGGAAGCAGCTGTGGGAGTACGGACTCCCTTTGAAAAGATATGTTTGCTCGACCCTAGAGTCGTCTCCGGCTGTAAACCGGATAGTCCGAAGCCTTTATTGTTAGCCCCCATAGGGACCGCACACTCCGGACCCCGGGCGGCCGAAGTTTCACCTTGGGGCGTTGTCTCCATTATCCTCTGTTGATCGGGAGAGATCCTCCGGGACGACACCTCGACGTCGTCTGCCCTGTTGAGCGAGGAAGCTTGTGGAGGCGTCTCACTTTCCATCATCTCTGGAAGAAGGTCCCCAGAAGAGGAGGATTGTGGAGGAAGACTGTGTGCCGGACTACAAAACATATATTCTAGATGTTACCCTTGTAATGAGAAAAGGAACGGGATATGTTTAAAACAACTTTGTTCACTTACGATTCGGCTGAAGGCTTATCCTTATGAAGGAACTGTGCGACAACGTCACCTTCCGAGCCTAAAACGCCCGACAAGGGCGTCTCGCCTCGCTTAGGAGCCTTTACCTCCCAACTTTCGGAGGCTGCCCTTTTCTTACCATAGGGAGAAAGGATGTCATCTTCTCCTTCTCTTTTATCTTTGGAAGAGGTAGCCTTAATCTCCCCGGACACAGTGTGTGGTGTACCTTCGGAATGGAAGCCACCTTTGGCTCCCCCGCTATCATCATTCTCCTCTTCCACCGGCACCTGGTATGGCGCCGGGACCAGCATACTTGTTAGCACGGGACTAGCTGAGTCTTCAGGAAGAGGAGCCGAACACCTGATTCGCTCCGCCTTCTTTATCCAGCCCTGGAAGAAGATGGTTTTCTCAGTATCTTATTATGAGATGTTTAACTAAGTTGTGTTCGGGAGTCGAGTGCTTACCGAGGTATCCGAATGGTTGCAGTCAAGGCCAACGTCCTCTGTAGTATCCGGCCACTGTTTTCGTGTCCCGAAGAATAATTTCCACATTCCTTTGTGCATTGTGCCGAAGAAGTGCTGAAGGGTTCGTGGTCCTTCCGGATTGAACTTCCACAGGCGGAGAGGCCGCCGCTGGCATGGTAGGACCTGGCGGACTAACATTAATTGGATGACGTTGATAAGGCCGGTGTCCTTGTCAATAAGGCTCCAGATGCGGCTCTGTAGAGTCTGCACTTCGTCGATTGATCTCCAGTCCAACCCCTTATTGATCCATGATGCGAGATGAATTGGAGGGCCAGATCGGAACGCGGGTGTAGCCGCCCACTTGGTGCCGCGGGGTTCAGTGATGTAAAACCACTCCCGCTGCCATAAGTCGAAAGATTCTGCGAATGATCCTTTTAGCCAAAAAGCGTTGATAAGTTTGCTCAATGTAGCACCACCGAACTCCGCTTGTTTCCCATTGACTACCTTCGGCTTCACCATAAAGGTCTTGAGCCACAAGCCGAAGTGTGGGGGAATACGGAGGAAGGCTTCACATATGATAATGAGCGCCGAGACGTGAAGAAAGGAGTCCGGAGCTAGATCGTGAAAATCTAGCCCGTAATAGAACATGAGCCCTCGAATGAAGGGGTGGAGAGCAAAGCCTAGCCCTCAGAGGAAGTGGGAGACGAATACGACCCTCTCGCTGGATCTGGGAGTAGGAATAACCTGCCCTTGGGCTGGAAGCCTGTGGGGGATTTCTGCGGTCAGGTATCTTGCCGCAAGGAGCTTCGCAATATCCTCCTCTAGGACAGAAGAAGCCATCCACCGACCTTGAGAGCTGGGTCCAGACATGACTGGGAAGCTCAAAACAATTAGATTGAACCTTGGGTGCTGGAGCTCGAGGTTGGAGAGGTTCAGGAAAGGGTTGGCATGAAGTAGCAAGACAAGTCTTAGTCCCTTTATAAAGGCAATGAATACCGAACGCCTCCTCCTAAGCCTTAAAACCTGCCTATTCTTAAGGAATCATGCCAACAGGACGGTTGGGATACCCACGCCCGTGTTGATGAGGATCCCGCAATAAAAGGGCACGATCTTTGCTTCGACAAGATGTGTCAATGAAACCGTGTCTCGGAACATGGAGCGACAGGCTAAAAATGGTTTGATATAATAACCGGGTGGTGACGTGATATCACGTTACAGAAAAAGTTGTCAGCAGATTGGACTCGTAAAATATTATATCCTCTGCGGTGGTGTGTGGTATTTGTTTTGCAGAGCCGGACACGTTCGTTATGTCTGAAGACTGTGTTGGAGTATTCGGAGAAGGAACCCGCCTTGCAATGTCGAAGACAATCTGCGCACCGGACACCTCGTCATTGAAGCCTGGTTCAGGGGCTACTGAGGGAGTCCTGGATTAAGGGTTCCTCGGGCGTCCGGACTATGTTACGTGGTCCAGACTAATGGGCTGTGAAGATACAATACCGAAGACTCTCTCCCGTGTCCGGATGGGACTCTACTTGGCGTGGAAGGCTAGTTTGGTGCCCTGATATGAAGATTCCTTTCTCTGTAACCGACTTTGTAAAAACCCTAGTTCCCTCTGGTGTCTATATAAACCGGAGGGCTTAGTCCATAGAGAGGAGGATCATAATCATAGTCATACAGGCTAGACTTCTAGGGTTTCAGCCATTACGATCTCGAGGTAGATCAACTCTTGTAATACTCATATTCATCAGGATCAATCAAGCAGGAAGTAGTGTATTACCTCCATAGAGAGGGCCTGAACCTGGGTAAACATCGTGTCCCCCCGTCTCCTGTTACCATCGACCTTAGACGCACAGTTCGGGACCCCCTACCCGAGATCCGCCGGTTTTGACACCCACACACACACACACACACTATCACCTCATTTTATGGTGATACCTCTCGCAACTCTTTGTGTCTTTTTCACACACGCACTCCATCCTCCACCTCTCTCCCTCTCTCTCACACACACACCACACACACGCACACACATGGGCTTTTTCGAACAATATACCAATTCTCGAATCTTGAAACCAACCACATTACTCCCTTATCTCATCGAAACCGCCAAAGGAACATATTTTGAGTGAAACATATCATATTTTTAGTGATATACGTATTTCAAAACTAGACTCTTTTCTATCAAATCGGTGAATATGTATTAATCTACTTTAAACGTGTTGCAACACATTGGCGCATTACTAGTTATTACTGTATAATTTTTTTGACACCAGACAAACGGTGGAGTACATATACGAAGAGAAGAGGCGCACGCACGCAGTCGGTATCTCGCTGCCTCGCACACATGAGAGTTACATAAAGGCACCGTAAACAAATAAACCATAGGTGCACGATTGCTGCATGCGCGGGTACCGGGTACGTGGTGGAGCGCACCTTTGTAGGAATAGCCAGCTCGCGTGATAATTTAATTAGTAGGAATTGATGGTCGGGGACCATAGATGAACGACCTGGAGGCAGTGGCTCGCCAGCCGCCACTGGTCGAATTGCCCCGTTTAAAAAATCATTTTTTAGCAGGGTAAGAATTTCGGTTTTCAATGGCGCGTTATACAATTTTTTTAGAACGATTGGTATGGAGCAAAAAACGGAATTGATCACTACTACCTCTATCCTGGTTTACTAATCCCCGTCGTATTTGGGGTCAAAGTTTGTCTGTGAATTTAACTTGCGAAATGTGAATGCAAAATGAGGTCATCTTATCTCTACTTCTCTCTTCTCATCTGTTATGTTCCCTCTACTTTTTTTCTCTTTAAAAAACTAAGTTGGTGATGATGGTGTGCCTGCCATCCAGCAATATAGACCGTCCAATCTATATCTGACGGATAGAGATCAAACTATGGCAATTTTGCAAAAAGGTACCCACACATGTCTCTACATTTGCATATAAGGCCTTCCCTCATTCATTCTTATCTCCCACAACCTCATTGTTGAGCAATTAAAAAAGGAAGCCTATGTAACAATCTGGCATGGTGGCCGCTGCCGGCATCGTCCATCCCCATGCCTCCGCTCAATCCACCTACCAGCATTACGCGCCACCTCCTCACCTTATCTCTCTTCTTTCTCGTCTCCCCCACTCTGCTCAGTCCAAGGTGTTGGAACACGGACGGTGCTGTCGACATGCTTGCGGAGGTCAGTGTCGGAGAGTATCTCCATGAGCGGTATATGCGCTGAGCTATGTAAACATGCAGATGTCGTTAGTGTTTACACATGAGATTACTCCCGCATGGGTCAATCACAATAGATATTTTGTAAGATAAATGCATCTTGGTGTTTCGTGTAATGCACGGGCATCTTGCTACTAGAGTAGTAGTACCAAAACAAAAAAGGACCGGAGGAAGTAATTGCTCTCACACTATGCCAGAGCAGACGCGACCTCTCATTGGCGCAGGCATTGAGCCGGCGCGCTGGCCAAGAGAACCCCGCTCGTTGCATGCCAGGCTAAACACGCCTCCTCGCCGCATTCAACGGGCTTCAGACTGCCCTGCTTCCCTTTATTGAATCTGCGCGTGTGAGGGAGTCCTGGACTAGAGGGTCCTCGGGCGTCCAGACTATAGTACGTGGGCCGGACTGATGGGTTGTGAAGATACAAGACCGAAAACTATCTCCCGTGTCCGGATGGGACTCTCCTTGGCGTGGAAGGCAAGCTTGGCGTCCTGATATGAAGATTCCTTTCTCTATAACCGACTTTGTATAACCCTAGTCCCCTCCGGTGTCTATATAAACCGGAGGGCTTAGTCCATAGGGACAAGAATCATACTCATAGTCATACATGCTGGACTTCTACGGTTTTAGCCATTACGATCTCGAGGTAGATCAACTCTTGTAATACTCATATTCATTAAGATCAATCAAGCAGGAAGTAGGGTATTACCTCCATAGAGAGGGCCCGAACTTGGGTAAACATCGTGTCCCATGTCTCCTGTTACCATCGACCTTAGACGCACAGTTCGGGACCCCCTACCAGAGATCCACCGGTTTTGACACCGACAATGGTGCTTTCATTGAGGGTTTCACTGTGTCGTCGTCAAGAGGTTCGATGGCCCCGTCAATCATCTACAACAATGTTGTCCAGGGAGAAACCTTCCTCCCCGGACAGATCTTCGTGTTCGGCGGCTTTGCACTGCGGGCCAACTCGCTTGGCCATCAAGAGCAGATCGATAGCTACGCCCCTGTCCGCCAGGTCAGATTTGGAAACTTTAATTACGTCGTGGATATCCGCGGAGACTTGATCTTCCACGAATTCGAGACTACGGCAGCCGTTCCCTGTCGCCACGATGGACATGACTTAAATCTGGCATTGGACTATGCCCAGGGGTAGCGCATGTAACTGCTCTGGCTCTAGATCCGGAGCAGATTGTGCCATCCGAGGACGGGAGGCTTAACCCCGCCACGGAAGCTGCAGACTCAATGGCGTCAGAGCCACACACGAACCCAACTTCGAGAGGGATCCGTGTCACCGGAACCTCAGACTCGTTTCTGGCTACAGGTTCCAAATCGTGTGCGTCCGCGCACGTCGAGCTTGATCAGACATCGATCGTCGAATTCAGCTCGCGGACATCTTCCGGCACTAGCCTTTAGGCGGCGTGCTAAACTCATTAAAAACACTCTCCTTAGCGGGGGCTCACAGCCGAATTATATCCGGTTCAAACTGGAGGCTGATGATGGAGAATTTCGTTTCCCACCCACCACCCACTTCATAGCCACTGTTGAGGACCTAACCCACATGCTCGATTATGGCTCCGAAGACATCGACGGTATGGACGACGATGCCGGAGAAGAAGAGGCCCAAAACCCGTCATTTACTGGACGCTAGACGGCCACTTCCTGGTATGACGTATACATGGTGGATGCACCAAAAGAGAATAGCGGCGATCACAAGGAAGATCCAGTTGAGGATAAACCTCCTGAGATACAACCAATGCACCGGCGTCAGCGGCGCCGCTCTAAATCATGCCGCAGCAAAGACAGCAACACCGGCACAGGAGAAGATAACACTCCAGACAATGCCGAAGACAATGAAGACCCTGTTGAGGCAACTTCCGGACAAGATGAACGGGAAGACGGGCAAGTTAGCCCTGATGAATAGGCCACACACGAAGACTCGGAGATCAGTAATTATCTTTCGCTCTCCGAGGATGAGGTGAGCCTCGGCACCGAGGATTTTATTGTGCCGGAGGAACATCTCGAGCAGGAGCGCTTTAATCACCGGCTAATAGCCATTGCAAGGAGCCTGAAAAAGAAGAAGCAGCAGCTTCAAGCTGATCAAGATCTGCTCAAAGATAGATGGACTAATGTCCTGGCAGCCGAGAAATATGGCCTTAAACGCCCAGCCAAAAGTTACCCGAAGCGCAAATTGCTACCTCAGTTCGATGAGGAGGTGCTGGAGCCCATACCATCATCGCGCAATGCGGCCGACCGGCCACCATGTGGTCGGGACAAAGTGGCAACTCAAGCCGAACACCAGCCTGCCCCACCTCACCGTAAAGGCAGAGACAAAACAGCTCAGGGACATACATATGACCTGCGGCAGGACTTGGACAGTAGAGCAGGTCAGAACAGATCGATCTATGGATCATGGGGACGTGCCCCGACATGCGATAACGGCTATCTAGCCGGACGCAATACTCATACTCACGCCCGGGCCGAGAACCGCAGATGGACTCCATCCGAGCTACGTCGTGACGTGGCCCGATATAGAGGCGCCGAACACCCCCTTTGCTTCACTAACGAGGTAATGGAGCACGAATTCCCAGAAGGGTTTAAACCCGTAAACATCAAATCATACGATGGGACAACAGAACCCGCGGTATGGATCGAGGATTTTCTTCTTCACATTCATATGGCCCGAGGCGATGATCTACATGCCATCAAATACCTCCCACTAAAACTCAAAGGACCAACCCGGCACTGGTTGAACAGTCTGCCTGAAAACTCCATCGGCAGCTGGGAGGACTTGGAAGAGGCCTTCCTTGACAACTTTCAAGGTACATATGTTCGACCTCCGGATGCCGATGACTTAAGTCACATAATTCAACATCCTAGAGAGTCAGCCAGGAAACTCTCGACTAGGTTCTTAACTAAAAAGAACCAGATCATTGACTGTCCGGATGCCAAAGCCTTGGCGGCCTTCAAACACAGCATCCGAGACGAAGCTCGCCCGACACCTCGGCCAAGAGACGCCGAAGTCCATGGCATCCCTTACGGCACTTATGACCCGCTTTTGCGTGGGCAAAGATAGCTGGCTAGCCCGTAGCAACAACAATGCAAGCGAACCTGGCACTGCGGAAGCCAGAAATAGCAACGGCAAGCCCGGACGCAACAGACACAAGCGTCGAAACAACGGTGATAATACCGACGACACAGCGGTCAACGCCGGATTCAGCGGCTCCAAGTCCGGCCAGCGGAAGAAGCCGTTCAAAAGGAACAATTCGGGCCCATCCAGCTTGGAACGCATACTCGATCGCCCATGCCAGATACATGGCACCCCCGACAAACCAGCCAATCACACCAACAAAGAATGTTGGGTTTTCAAACAAGCTGGCAAGTTAAATGTCGAGAACAAGGAAAAGGAGTCGCAAAGTGAGGACGATGATGAGGAGCCCCGTCCACCGAACACAGGGGGACAGAAGAAGTCCCCCCCCCCCCAAGTTAAAACGGTGAACATGATATACGCTACCCACATCCCCAACAGGAAACGCAAGCGCGCGCTCAGGGACGTCTATGGGATAGAGCCAGTCGCCCCAAAGTTCAACCCATGGTCTTCATGTCTGATCACTTTTGATCGCAGGGACCATCCGACCAGTATCCGTCATGGCGGTTCAGCCGCACTGGTCTTCGACCCAATCATTCATGGATTCCACCTCACGCGAGTCCTCATGGACGGTGGTAGCAGCCTAAACCTGCTCTATCAGGATACATCGCGCAAAATGGGCATTAATCCCTCAAGAATTAAGCCCACAAAGACTACCTTTAAAAGAGTCATACCAGGTGTAGAGGCCCGCTGTACGGGCTCAATCACCCTAGAGGTTGTCTTCGGATCCCCGGACAACTTCCGAAGCGAAGAGCTGATTTTCGATATCGTCCCCTTTCGCAGCGGCTATCACGCACTGCTCGGACAAACCGCATTTGCACGCTTCAACGCGGTGCCACACTACACTTATCTTAAGCTCAAGATGCTTGGACCACGCGGCGTCATAGCAGTCAATGAAAACACGGAATGCTCCCTCCGTACCGAGGAGCACACCGCTGCGTTAGCAGCAAAAGTACAGAACGACCTTCTCAAGCAGAACCTTAATTCGAAGGCCGAACTCTCGGACACAGTCAAACGAGTCCGAACTACTCTGTAGCAGGACAGCCCAGCTCGATTAGCAATTTGGCCTCCGTCCCAGTCCCAACCAAGTGACGGCATCAGTACCGCGCGTACATAACTACGCCCTCAAAATACCATGGGCATAGACGGAGGCATAACTAGTTTGTGATCCATAATACGGCTCGACCGCTCCTGGACACACATACTTGCAATTTTTCTTTTTTTATCCTCTTTAGGTTTCTTTTTCGCAGGCTTCCTCTGACGACCTGACCATCGGTCCTCTCGACAGGATGGATACACCAAGATGACAAGAAGCACTGGCATACAAGGGAATTTCCAGGTGGTCTCTTCAATGATCAATCTACCTATTTTCAGGACCCGCACGCAGCTCTCCCTTGGTTGTGGCATGTTAAATAGCCCGATTGCTTATTGCACCACTTGTACAAATACGCTTTGACGTATTAATCAAACTATAATGGAAACAGTTTGCAGCCTAAATTTTGCGGCACTAGCTTACTACCCCCTTTTTCCTTTTTGATAATCTTCTCAAGTTGCACCCGTACACTTTGGTACGCTTTAATCTACCAGGGGCTTCATTGCGACCCATAATACGGCAACAAAGTCCGAACACTTTTTACAATATAGTTCGGCACCCCGAATTTAGCATTATATGCATTGGCTCCGAATCATGTCTTTGGTCAATAGTTGGGTTGCCCGGCTCCTGTGCTTACTACCTTACGTTCCACTATATCGGTTAGGGTCGTAAAGGGATAACTACTGCGATTGTGTCCTGGTTTATCCGGATGAGCACCTCATTAGAGAAAGCCAAAAACTGACTGTCATGATACGGCGAGAGCCGGCCAGCTCTTTGGAGGTTTCAAATCTTTAGCGATTTTTTCCGCATTATGCGATGAATCGGCTCTTACCCGATCAGGTGTTTACAGTACCCCAGGTCGGATACTAGGGGTTGCGCCTAAATTTTCATTGTCAAACTCCTATGGCTAAGTGAGGGTGATAAAGCCAAATAGTCTGACTGCCTGGTTTGTTGCGCTAAACACCTCCTTCAAGGACCAAACAATTGGGTCAAGAGTGTTTGTTCCATCCCGAACACCCCCGTACTACCTACATGGGGGCTGAAGCCGACGACTGGCCAACTCTCAAAATTTCATAAACACGGCTGCACAGGAGGTAAAATATTAAACAGGCATTATATTACATAGACGAACTTGTTTCCTAATATAGAGCGAGACAATATGAATGTATTCATTCAAAGATTACATCTTTCGTACATTGCTCCGCCACAATGCGGGATCCCTCCAGGACATCACTAAAATATCGCTCAGGAGTGCGGTGCTCCTTGCCCGCGGGCGGTCCTTCTGTCGCGACCGTGACGGCATTCATCTTCGCCCACTGCATCTTAACACGGGCGAAGGCCATCCGCGCATCTCCGATGCAGACCGACTGCTTGATGGTGTCAAGCCGAGGGCAGGCATCGACTAGCCGCTTCACGAGACCGAAATAGCTACTGGGTATGGCTTCGGCTGGCCACAGCCAGATTTCTAAGTCCTTCATGGCCAGTTCGGCCACCCTATGCAGTTCGACCAGCTGTTTTAGCTGATCGCTAAAGGGCACCGGATGTTCTGGTGCAAGGTATTGCGACCAGAACAGCTTCTCCATCGAGCTCCCTTCTTCGGCTCGGAAGAATTCCGCAGCATCAGAAACACTGCGCGGCAGATCCACAAACGCCCCTGGGGAACTCCAAATCCGGGTTAGTAAGAGATACTTCTTCTTCACATACTTGCTTTGCATACTAAAAGCCTTACCCGCCGCAATTTTCTTGGCCTCCTGGATCTCCTGGAGGGTGCCCTGGGCTTCAACCCGGGCCTCTTCTGTGCTTCGGCGAGCCTTGCCGTGTTTGGTCTCTTGAGCCGAAACATCGCGCTCCAAGGACTCACATTTCTTCACGGCATCCTGGAGCTCTTACTGGATCTCATCAAGCCTGGCCTCGTGCTTCTCACGAGCGGCTTGTTCCTTGGTAACTTTCTCCTTGGCCTCGGCCAGGTCCTTTTTAAGGACCTCGACCTCGGTCGCCGCTCCTACAAATATCATGGAACTACGGTCAATACGTGTCATTCCTTCTTTCCGAATATAAAACAAGTTTCCACATACCTTACTTGTCCTCCAGCTGCCTTTTCACAAGGTCGAGCTCTTCTTCGGCCCGCTCCAGACTCTGCTTTAGTCCGGAGACCTCAGCAGCATGAGAGGTTGCGGCCAGCAACAACTCCTGCTTATTCACATAAGTCAATTTAGTTAGTTTCCTGCAAAAAATTACTCGGTCCTCTGTCCGGCTTTTCTGTCCGAACAGTAGATAGTGTCTCAGGGCTACTGTCTATACTATGACTTTCTCTTTCGCTTCGCTTACCTCAAAGCCTGTCAGCAGGCTGGTGCAGGCTTGGGTCAGTCCGCTCTTGACGGACTGAACCCTCTCAACCACCGTACCCATAAGGATACGCTGTTCTTCCACAATGGAAGCGCCTGGTAGCGCTTCCAGAAGATTATCCGGTGCCACTAGCTGGACAAAGGTCACCGGCGAAATAGGCACACCTCCACCCTTCGGAGGAGGCTGCTCGCTTGATTCCGGAGCCATGTAGGTCTCCGGGATGGTATCCGGCAGGGGGACGAATTGGATATGGCATCCATCGCCTGTCTCCATGGGGGCTTTCTCCCCTAGGTGTCCGGTGGCCGAAGGGTCATCCTCTGGCGCCGCCCTGACCTCTCCCTGGCCGGGGAAGGTCCTTCGGGATAGCACCTCGGCGTCGCCCTTGGCCTTGGGAGAGTGAGCCGTCGGCGGTGACTCGCTGGCCATCGCCTTTGAATCCAGTGAATCCCCCGATGAGGACCGCAGGGAGCTGTCGCGGGCCGGACTGCAATTGCATAATTCAACATGTTAAAACTGTGAAGTAGAGAGGCCAGATATATGGACGCATCAGGGTTTTTAGTACTTACGATGCGGCCAGGGGCTTGTTTCGGGGGAGGTGGCTCTGGGCTGCTGTCAACATCCCACGCGGAGTTATCCGCGAGGGAACCCTTCCCCCTCTTAGACGCTCCTGCCTCCAGACTAGTGGAGGCTGCCCTCTTCTTCCTTCCCCCCTCAGGGGGAAAGTTGCTTTCTTCCTCCTCCTCGTTGTCGTCTTCAGCGGCAGAGGAGTGAGTCTTGTTGTCTTTGGATGACACGTCCGAACCTCCCTTGCGGCGGAGGCCACTTCTGGCCCCCTTGGCCTTCTTCTCCGGCGCCTGGTAAGGCGCCGGGACCAACGTCTTCGTCAGAAGCGGGATGGCTGGTTCCTCGGGTAGCAGAGCCGGACACTTAATCCGCTCCGCTTTCTCTGTCCATGCCTGAAAAAAATAAATACTGAGGTTTAGATATCTTCCTCGGCCAAGCAAATAAAGTGTGCGCCTTGAAACGTGAAATGCTCACCACACTGGCGGGACGGGCCAGGGCGTGCCCATGATCCTCGGTTGTCTCCGGCGGCGTGTCGTTGCCCTTGAAGAGTAACTTCCAGATATCCTCATGCGTGGTTTCAAAGAACTCTTGCAAGGTCTGGTGCTTGGCCGGATTGAACTCCCATAAATGGCAAGTCCGACTCTGGCATGGAAGGATCCAGTGAATTAGCATCACCTGGATCGCATTGACGAGCTTAATGTTCTTGTCCACCATGCTCTGGATGCGCGTCTGCAGCGCTATAAGCTCGTCGGATGAAGACCAATTCAGTCCCTTCTCTAGCCAGGAGGTGAGCCGCATCGGAGCTCCGGACTTGAATTCGGGAGCCGCGGCCCAGGTGGCATCGCGGGGCTCCGTGATATGGAACCATAGTTTCTGCCACTCTTTGACGGTCTCCACAAAAGTACCTTTGGGCCATGTGACATTGGGCATCTTGCTCACCATGGCACCTCCGCACTCTGCGTGTTGGCCGTCCACCACCTTCGGCTTCACGTCGAAGATCTTAAGCCACAGTCCGAAGTTGGGTGGAATGCGGAGGAGGCCTGGCACATGACAATGAATGCCGAGATGTTGAGGAAGGAGTTTGGGGCTAGATCATGGAAATCTAGCCCGTAATAGAACGTGAGTCCACGGACGAAAGGGTGGAGAGGAAACCCTAACCCGCGGAGGAAATGGGGGACGAACACCACCCTCTCATTGTGCTTCGGGGTGGGGACGATTTGCCCCTTTGCCGGAAGCCAGTGGGCAATTTCTTTCGCCAGGTACCCGGCCCCCCGAAGCTTGGTGATGTCCTTCTCCTTGACGGAGGAGGCCATCCACTTGCCTTGCGCTCCAGATCCGGACATGGTCAAGCGCTTTCTTGAGGTGGAAAAGATGAGGACTTGGGCGCTGGGGCTCAAGAATGAGAAGGCAGAGAGAGAAGGCGTGGGTGAAAGAAGGGAATCCTTAGCTCCTTATAAAGGAAGTGAATATCAAGCGCCTCCCCACTCGCCTTAAAACTCGCCTATTCACAAGGGCTGTGCAAACGGCACGGTTGGATTACCCATGCCCATATTGTTGAGAATCCTGCAATAAGGGGACACGATCTCTGCTTTGACAAGATGTGCCAATGAGACCGCATCTCGAAGCGGCAGGCCGAAAAACGGTTCGAAATAATGACCGGGTGATGACGTGGTGTCGCATTACCTAAAGTTGTCAGCGGATTTGACTCGTGAAATATTATACTCTCTGCGGTTGTGTGTAGAGTTTGTTTTGCAGAGCCGGACACGTTCGTTGCGTCCGAAGGCTGTGTTGGAGTATTTGGAGAAGGAACCCGCCTTGCAATGCCGAAGACAATTTGCGCGCCGGACACCTCGTCATTGAAGCCTGGTTCAGGGGCTACTGAGGGAGTCCTGGACTAGGGGGTCCTCAGGCGTCCGGACTATGGTACGTGGGCTGGACTGATGGGCTGTGAAGATACAAGATCGAAGACTATCTCCCGTGTCCGGATGGGACTCTCCTTGGCATGGAAGGCAAGCTTGGCGTCCTGGTATGAAGATTCCTGTCTCTGTAACCGACTTTGTATAACCCTAGTCCCCTCCGGTGTCTATATAAACCAGAGATCTTAGTCCATAGGGACAAGAATCATACTCATAGTCATACAGGCTGGACTTCTAGGGTTTTAGCCATACGATCTCGAGGTAGATCAACTCTTGTAATACTCATATTCAGTAAGATCAATCAAGCAAGAAGTAGGGTATTCCCTCCATAGAGAGGGCCCGAACCTGGGTAAACATCGTGTCCCCTCTCTCCTGTTACCATCGACCTTAGACGCACAGTTCGGGACCCCCTACCCGAGATCCGCCGGTTTTGACACCGACAGTGTGTGCCGGCAACACGTGTCCTTCCATGAGCCGTTGGTTCCTCTTGTCGGCCCGCTATTTAAACAAGGCCAGACGCCTGGCAAGAACCAAACCACACCTCCGCTCCCCATATCCTCCTTGCACCATTTTGTCCACTCTCCATAGCATCTGGCGAGCACGAAGAAGAGTTATCCGGCATAAAAGCCGGCTGGGTGCCCCGACGAGTCAGGCAACTTGCTTCTCCACCTCCCTCCCCACCCCAAGCCGTCAGTGTAATGGGCGAGGCTGCAGACGGGTAAGCGAAGGACCAAGGATGTACCTTAATTTTAGTGGAAGTCCACAATATTTTATACGCGAGTGCCTACTCCACTCTAGTAGAAAATGCACCTTTTTCATCAATGCTCTCAGAAGGAATTTGTGTTTTGGCTCTGAACTAAATGTTGGTTTGGAGAAGCATTGATGTTGGTAGTAAGAACTAGAGATTTTTCTTTATTTCTAATTCTCATATTTTTTTGCTTTGAAGTGAATCATGGTTGTGGACATTATCTATGAATGTGAAGATATCTGTGAACATGAGTTTGATGTGAAAGTTGAACTTGGAATGTTGGGCTTGCGTGTGAACTATATATACCATGTCCAATGGTACGTCTATTATTGTTCGGAAAGTAATGGATGTTATTACATGGCCCGGAAAAAATATATTTTGTGCCACATCTCAGCATCAGACTTACATAGATATAAGTCGATGCACAGACATCACAACAGGCATGCTGACTGGATAAACACTTGAACCTAGTTATTATGAATGAAAATTTGTATTGACAACAGTTTTAGATAGCAGGAGACGCCTAGCCTGCTCTGCCTCTGCTAGCTTCTTTCTGGCTTCTTCCATATCTTCTTTGGCTTGGGTGAAGAGTGCATCTGATTGCTCTTTTTGCTTCTTTGGGAACTCAGTTACATTCTCAACGGCTACTACATGCTTTCTTTAAGCCTTTACTAGAGCCACGAGGACACGAACAGTTGACGACTCCACCTGGCTTGTGTGTAATCCAGCATCATCTGGGAATTTTCACCTTGTGTCCAATCCAGCATCATTAGGGAACGGGCACCTTGTGTGTAATCCAGCCTCAATTTGGAAACATGATCTCGAGGTTGACCATACTTCCCTCCTCGCAGGAACTGCATCCTGACCTGAAGTTACTTCTTTTTTACATCAATAGTCAGAGCTACTGATATGTCTGCAACGTATCTATAATTTTTGAATGTTCCATGTTATTATATTATCTGTCTTGGATGTTTTATATGCATTAATATGCTATTTTATATTATTTTTGGGACTAACCAATTAACCTAGAGCCCAGTGCCAGATTCTGTTTTTTCCTTGTTTTTGAGTTTCACGGAATAGGAATACCAAACGGAGCCCAAACGGAATAAAACCTTCACGATGATTTTTCTTGGACCAGAAGACACCCCAGAGAATTGGAGATCAAGTCGGAGGAGCCACAAGGCGGCCACAAGGGGGGAGGGCGCGCCTAGGGGGTAGGGCGCACCCCCTGCCTTGTGGGCCCCCGTGACTCCCCTGACCTAATTCCTTTGCCTATATATTCACATATATTCCCAAAGCACCAGAAGTATCCATGAAAAAACTTTTCCACCGCCGCAACCTTCTGTACCCGTGAGATCCCATCTAGGGGCCTTTTCCAGCATCCTGCTGGAGGGGGATTCGATCGCGGAGAGCTTCTACATCAACTCTATTGCCGTTCAGATGAAGCGTGAGTAGTTTACCACAGACCTACGGGTCCATAGCTAGTAGCTAGATGGCTTCTTCTCTCTCTTTGATTTTCAATACCATGTTCTCCTTGATGTTCTTGGAGATCTATCCGATGTAATCTTCTTTTGTAGTGTGTTTTTCGAGATCCAATGAATTGTGGATTTATGATCAGCTTATCTATGAATATTATTTGAATCTTCTCTAAATTATTTTATGCATGATTTGGTATCTTTGTAATTCTCTTCGAACTATCAGTTTTGTTTGGCCAATTAGATTGGTTTTTCTTGCAATGGGAGAAGTTCTTAGCTTTGGGTTCAATCTTGTGGTGTCCTTTCCCAGTGACAGTAGGGGCAGCAAGGCACGTATTGTATTGTTGCCATCGAGGATAAAAAGATGGGGTATAGATCATATTGCTTAAGTTTATTTCTCTACATCATGTCATATTACTTAATGTGTTACTCTATTTTTCATGAACTTAATACTGTAGATGAGGCAGGAGTCGATCGATGTGTGGAGTAATAGTAGTAGATGCAGAATCGTTTCGGTCTACTTGACACGGACATGATGCCTATATTTCATAAACATTGCCTTAGATACAGTCATAACTTTGCGCTTTTCTATCAATTGGTCGACAGTAATTTGTTCACCCACCGTATTATTTGCTATCTTGAGAGAAGCCTCTAGTGAAACCTATGGCCCCTGAGTCTATCTCCCATCATATAAGTTTCCGATCTACTATTTTGCAATCTTTTACTTTCTGATCTATAAACCAGAAAACCCAAAAATATTTACTTTAACTTTTGTTTAATTTTAACTACCTCTATCAGATCTCACTTTTGCAAGTAACCGTGAAGGGATTAACAACCCCTTTATCGCATTGGGTGCAAGTTGTTTGATTGTTTGTGTAGGTATTGGTGATCTGTGCGTTGTCTCCTACTGGATTGATACCTTGGTTCTCAAACTGAGGGAAATACTTATCTCTACTTTGCTGCATCACCCTTTCCTCTTCAAGGGAAAAACCAACGCAAGCTCAAGAAGTAGCAGGAAGAATTTCTGGCCCGTTGCTAGGGAGATCTACGCCAAGTCAAGACATACCAAGTACCCATCATAAACTCTCATCTCTTGCATTACATTATTCACCATTTGCCTCTCCTTTTCCTCTCCCCCACTTCTAAAATGATTTTCGAAAAGATTTGCCTTTTTTCGCCCCTCTTCCGTTCGTCTTCTTCGTTTGCTTTTTGTTTGCTCGTGCGTTAGATTGTTTGTCTTGCTTTCATGGCTTGTCCTCCTATCATTGTTAGCACTCCCGATAATGAAGTTCTCAATTTCAAACAAAGGCAGGGAGAAATTTTAAAAGATGCTTGGTATAGAATTTGCAATGCTCAAAATAGATCTACTCAAAGGCAATCTACTGTTGTTCTTCTTTGCTATTTTTATGTGGGCACTACTCCTTGGAATAGATATGTTCTAGATATCATTACCCGGGGGAATTTCTTGGGGGGCCATCCTTTTGATTCCTACAACGCTATGATAGATTTGCTAGGCCCACCACCTCTTTTGATCAATGGAACTGTTTTAACCTTCGAACATGTGATGCAAAGGCTTGAGATTATTGAGAATAAAATTGCTACCGTAGAGTTGATTGAAAATTTGGATAAAAATATTCCTAATTAGATTACTCAATATGGATCTAAGGTAGGAGTTACTTTAAAGAATCTTAAGGAAAAGGAACCCATAGTTAATGAAAAGATAGATCAAGATTCTACTAGAATTGGCAAACAAGAGGACACTATTACCAACTTGGGTTCCGCTTTTCCTCCGTTAAAACTACTCAAAATCTTCCTCCCACTAAGACTGCCAAGTTTATTTACATTCCTAACAAAAAGGGTGAATCTTCTAGTATGGAAAATGAAGATCTCAAAAGAATAAGTGTTCCCCCCAATTTTTTCGATATTATTAAGGAACCGATTGCCACGAGAGAATTTCTTGATTTCTGGCCTAGGAGTTTGATCATTGATGAAACCAAAGAATCTCCAAAGGATTACAAGTGTGCAATTGAAGAATTGCATACCAAAGATGACAATACCTACATCTATTTGTGTTTTTATGCCTAGCTAAGGGCGTTAAAAAATAGCGCTTGTTGGGAGGCAACCCAATTTTATTTTTGTTCTTTGCTTTTCGGTTCTGTGTTGTAATAAATAATTCATCTAGCCTCTGGTTAGATGTGGTTTTGTGTTTTAATTAGTGTTTGTGCCAAGTAATACCTTTGGGATGGCTTACAGTGATAGTTGATTTGATCTTGCTAAAAAAACAGAAAATTTTGCGCTCAGGAAAACAATTCTCATTTTTAACAGAAGCGTGATAAAATACTGATTCTTTTTGCAGAAGATTAATAAACAAAGTTCTCAGGTTTTCCTAATTTTTCAAAAAAATTGGAGTTGCAGAAGTATTTGAGAGTTACCGATTACTACAGACTGTTCTGTTTCTGACAGCTTATGTTTTCTATGTGTTGTTTGCTTATTTTGATGAATCTATGGGTAGTATCGGGGGTATGAACCATGGAAAAGTTAGAATACAGTACATATTAAACCAACATAAATGAAGAATGAGTTCAAAACAGTACCAAAAGTGGTTATTTATTTCTTATGCTAACGGAGCTTATGAGATTTTCTGTTGAGTTTTGTGTTGTGAATTTTTCAAGTTTTGGGTAAGGATTTGATGGACTATGGAATAAGGAGTGGCAAGAGCCTAAGCTTGGGCAAGTTAATATTCAAGAACAACCAAGAGCCTAAGCTTTGGGAAGCCTCGGAAGGCATCCCCTCTTTCGTCTTCGTCTATCGGTAACTTTACTTGAGGCTATATTTTTATCCACCACATGATATGTGTTTTGCTTGGAGCGTCTTGTGTGATATGAATCTTTGCTTTTTAGTTTACCACAATCATCCTTGTTGTACACACCTTTTGAGAGGGACACGAATGAATCGTGATTTATTAGAATACTCTATGTGCTTCACTTATATCTTTTGAGCTAGGCAATTTTTCTCTAGTGCTTCACTTATATCTTTTTAGAGCACGGCGGTGGTTTTATTTTATCGAAATTGTTGAACTCTCATGCTTCACTTATATTATTTTGAGAGTATTTAAACAGCATGGTAATTTGCTTTGGTTATAAATTTAGTCCTAATATGATAGGCATCCAAGAGGGATATAATAAAAACTTTCATATTAAGTACATTGAATACTATGAGAAGTTTGATTCCTTATGATTGTTTTGAGATATAAAGATGGTGATTTTAGAGTCATGCTAGTGAGTAATTGTGAATTGGAGAAATACTTGTGTTAAGGTTTGTGATTCCTGTAGCATGCACGTATGGTGAACCTTTATGTAAGGAAGTTGGAGCATGAGGTATTTTTCGATTGTCTTCCTTATGAGTGGCGGTCGGGGACGAGCGATGGTCTTTTCCCACCAATCTATCCCCCTAGGAGCATGCGCGTAGTACTTTGTTTCGATAACTAATAGATTTTTGCAATAAGTATGTGAGTTCTTTATGACTAGTGTTGAGTCCATGGATTACACGCACTCTCACCCTTCCACCATTGCTAGCCTCTTTAGTACCGCGCAACTTTCGCCGGTACCATACACCCACCATATACCTTCCTCAAAACAGCCTCCATACCTACCTATTATGGCATTTCCACAGCCATTTCGAGATATATTGCCGCGCAACTTTCCACCATTCCGTTTTATTATGACACGTTCCATCATTGCCATATTGCTTTGCATGATCATGTAGTTGACATCGTATTTTTGGCAAAGCCACCGTTCATAATTCTTTCATACATGTCACTCTTGATTCATTACACATCCCGGTACACCGTCGGAGGCATGCATATAGAGTCATATTTTGTTCTAAGTATCGAGTTGTAATTCTTGAGTTGTAAGTAAATAAAGGTGTGATGATCTTCATTACTAGAGCATTGTCCCATGTGAGGAAAAAAAGGGGGAGGCCAAAGAAGCCAAACCAATATTTAAAAAATGAGAGAAAAAGAGAGAAGGGGCAATGTTACTATCCTGTTTCCACACTTGTGCTTCAAAGTAGCACCATGATCTTCATGAAAGAGAGTCTCCTATGTTGTAATTTTGATATACTAGTGGGAATTTTTCATTATAGAACATGGCGTGTATATTCCAACGATGGGCTTCCTTGCCCTAGGTCTTCAGAAGCAAGCAAGTTGGATGCACACCCACTTAGCTTTCTTTTGAGCTTTCATAAACTTATAGCTCTAGTGCATCCGTTGCGTGGCAATCCCTACTCACTCACATTGATATCTATTGATGGGCATCTCCATAGCCTGTAGATATGCCTAGTTGATGTGAGACTATCTCCTTCTTTTTGTCTTCTCCACAACCACCATATTCTATTCCACCTATAGTGCTATGTCCATGGCTCGCGCTCATGTATTGCGTCAAAGTTGAAAAAGTTTGAGAACATCAAAAGTATGAAACAATTGCTTGGCTTATCATCGGGGTTGTGCATGATTTGAATATTTTATGTGATGAATATGGAGCATAGCCAGACTATATGATTTTGTAGGGATAAGCTTTCTTTGGCCATGTTATTTTGAGAAGACATAGTTGCATTGTTAGTATGCTCGAAGTATTATTGTTTTTATGTCAACACTAAACTTTTTTTTGAATCTAATGGATCTGAACATTCATGCCACAATAAAGAAAATTACATGGATAAATATGTTAGGTAGCATTCCACATCAAAAATTCTATTTTTATCATTTACCTACTCAAGGACGAGCAGGAATTAAGCTTGGGGATGCTTGATACGTCTCCAATGTATCTATAATTTTTTATTGTTCCATGCTATTATATTATCTGTTTTGGATGTTTTATATGCATTAATATGCTATTTTATATTATTTTTGGGACTAACCTATTAACCTAGAGCCAGTGCCAGATTATGTTTTTCCTTGTTTTTGAGTTTCGCAGAAAAGGAATGCCAAACGGAGTCCAAACGGAATGAAACCTTCGCGATGATTTTTCTTGGACTAGAAGACACCCCAGAGACTTGTAGATCAAGTCGGAGGAGCCATGAGGCGGCCACACGGGGGGAGGGTGCGCCCAGGGGGGTAGGACGCGCCCCCTGCCTTGTGAGCCCCCCGTGACTCCCCTGGCCTAATTCCTTCCCCTATATATTCACATATATTCCAAAACCACTAGAAGTATCAATGAAAACACTTTTCCACCACCGCAACCTTCTGTACCCTTGAGATCCCATCTAGGGGCCTTTTCCGACATCCTGCCGGAGGGGGATTCGGTCATGGAGGGCTTCTACATCAACTCTATTGCCTTTCCGATGAAGCATGAGTAGTTTACCACAGACCTACGGGTCCATAGCTAGTTGCTAGATGGCTTCTTCTCTCTCTTTGATTCTCAATACCATGTTCTCCTCGATGTTCTTGGAGATCTATCCAATGTAATCTTCTTTTGCGGTGTGTTTGTCGAGATCCGATGAATTGTGGATTTATGATAAGCTTATCTATGAATATTATTTGAATGTTCTTTCAATTCTTTTATGCATGATTTGGTATATTTGTAATTCTCTTCGAACTTTCGGTTTGGTTTGGCCAACTAGATTGGTTTTTCTTGCAATGGGAGAAGTGCTTAGCTTTGGGTTCAATCTTGCGGTGTCTGTCGGTGTCAAAACCGGCGGATCTCGCGTAGGGGGTCCCGAACTGTGCGTCTAAGGTCGATGGTAACAGGAGAGAGGGGACACGATGTTTACCCAGGTTTGGGCGCTCTCAATGGAGGTAATACCCTACTTCCTGCTTGATTGATCTTGATGAATATGAGTATTACGAGAGTTGATCTACCACGAGATCGGAATGGCTAAAACCATAGAAGTCTAGCATGTATGATTATGATTGCCCCTATGGACTAAATCCTCCAGTTTATATAGACACCGGAGGGGGCTAGGGTTGTACAGAGAGAGGAATCTTCATATCTGAACGGCAAGCTTGCCATCCACGCCAAGGAGAGTCCCATCCGGACACGGGTGAAAGTCTTAGGTCTTGTATCTTCACATCCCATCAGTCTGGCCCATGTCCAATAGGCCGGACGTCCGAGGACCCCTTAATCCAGGACTCCCTCAGTAGCCCCTGAACCAGGCTTCAATGACGAGGTGTCCGGTGCGCAAATTGTCTTCGGCATTGCAAGGCGGGTTCCTTCTCCAAATACTCCAACACAGCCTTCGGACGCAACGAACGTGTCCGGCTCTGCAAAACAAACTCTACACACAACCGCAGAGAGTATAATATTTCACGAGTCCAATCCACTGACAACTTTTGTAGCATGACGCCACATCACCACCCGGTCATTATTTCGAACCGTTTTTCGGCCTGCCGCTCCATGTTTTGAGATGCGGTTTCATTGGCACGTCTTGTCAAAGCAGAGATCGTGTCCCCTTATTACTGGATTCTCGTCAATACGAGCGTGGGTAATCCAATCGTCCCGTCGGCATGATTCCTTGGGAATAGGCAAGTTTTAAGGCCCATGAGGAGGCGTTTGATATTCACCGCCTTTATAAAGGGGCACAGACCCATCTTTCTCCTCTACGCCTGCCTCTTCCTCAACCTTTCCAACCTCGAGTTCCAGCACCCAGGTTTTAATTGCTACGAGCCTCCCAGTCATGTCCGGACCCAGCCTTCAAGACCGGTGAGTGGCCTCTTCTGTCATAGAGGAGGATATTGCGAAGCTCCGAGCGGCAAGATACCTGACCGCGGAAATCCTCACAGGCTCCCTGCTAAAGGGCAGGTTATCCCTACCCCCAGATCCGGCGAGAGGGTCGTATTCATCTCCCACTTCCTCCGGGGGCTAGGGTTCGCTCTCCATCCCTTTGTCCGTGGGCTCATGTTCTATTATGGGCTAGATTTTCACGATCTATCCCCGGACTCTTTTCTTCTCATCTCGGCATTCATCGTCATGTGCGAGACCTTTCTCCGTATTCCCCCACACTTCGGCTTATGGCTCAAGACCTTCAATGTGAAGCCGAAGGTGATCGAGGGGAAGCAAGCAGAGTGTGGTGGTGCCACGGTGAGCAAGCTTACCAACGCTCTTTGGTTAACAGGCTCTTTCACGGAATCCTCCAACTTATGGCAGCGGGAGTGGTTTTACATCACTGAACCCTGCGGTACCAAGTTGGCAGCTACACCCGCGTTCCGATCTGGCCCTCCAATACAGCTTGCATCATGGATCAATAAGGGGTTGGACTGGGGATCAATTGACGAAGTGTAGACTCTATACAGCCGCGTCCGGAGTCTCCTTGAGAAGGACACCGATCTCATCAATGTAATCCAAGTAATGCTAGTCCGCCGGGCCCTGCCGTGCCAGCGACGGCCTCTCCGCATGTGGGAGTTCAACCCGGAAGGACCGTGGACCCTTCCGCACTTCTTCGGCACCACGCATAGAGGAATGTGGAAGTTATTTTGCAGGACACGAAAGTAGTGGCCGGATACCACCGTGGATATCGGCCTTGACTGCAAGCATCCGGACACCTCGATAAGCACTCAACTCCTGAACACAGCTTAGTTAAATATCCCGTAATAAGGTACTGAGAAAACCATCTTCTTCCAGGGCTGGATAAAGAAGGCGGAGCGAATTAGGTGTTCAGCCCCTCTTTCCAAAGACTCAGCTGATCTTGTGCTAACAAGGATGCTAGTTTCGGCACCATACCAAGTGCCTGTGAAAGAGGGCAAGGAGGAGAGCAGGAAGGCCAAAGGTGGCCTCCATTCTGAAGGTACACCAGACATTGTGTCCGGGGAGATTAGGGCTCCCTCTTCCGAAGACAAAAGAGAAGGAGAAGCTGACATCCTTTCTCCCCATGGTAAGAAAAGGGCCGCCTTCGAAGGTTGGGAGGTAAAGGCTCCTAAGCGAGGTAAGATGCCCCTGTCAGGCGGTTCGGGCTCGGAAGACGACGTTGTCGCACAGTTCCTCCGTAAGGACAAGCCTTTAGCCGAATCGTAAGTGAACAAGGGTGTCTTAAACATATCCCGTTCTTTTCCAGTTACAAGGGTAACATCTAGAATATATGTTTGTAGTCCAGCACGCAGTCTTCCTCAACAATCCTCTTCCTCGGGGGATCCTCTTCCGGAGATGATGGAAAGCGAGACGCCTCCACAGGCCTCTTTGCCCAATAGGGCGGACGACTTCGAGGTGTCGTCCCGGAAGATCTCTCCCGATCAACAAGTGGTGCGGGGGACAATGAAGACAACGCCCGAAGGTGAAACTTCGGTCGCCCAGGGTCCGGGGTGTGCGGTCCCTACGGGGACCAACAATAAAGGCCCCAGACTATCCAGTTTACAGCCGGAGACGACTCTAGGGTCGAGTAAACATATCCCTTCAAAGGGAGTCCGTACTCCTGTAGCTGCTTCCAGGAATCCGGAGGTGCCGGATACATTGATGGACATGCTGCGACATGCGTTCGTCTCAGAGGAACATCATACCTTGATGGGTACGGTGTTTGAGAGGATTCTGTCCGCGAAAAGCGGATTGAATGAAGCCTTCACGGGCCTGCTAAGAGGCTTCAAGGTACGTAATGTAATATTTTCAATTGTGCTCTACGCGCAAAATGCACCTGTGTATAGATAGTAGCCCCTGAGACTCTGGTTGGCGTCCAGAGGGAGGCAATCAGAGGATCGAAAAAGACATGCCCAGGAAATAATCTAACTAATTGGAACACAGGCTGTTACATCCATGGCGACTGCCCATACTACATAGGTTGCAGTTCTGAAGCAGAAACTTGACGTGGGGGATGATGACATCACGCTTATTAACAGGCGGCTCGACGAGGCGCAAGGTATGTTTTGGGGCGGCCAGTATATGTATGTATAATAACATGAGCACGAAGCCGAGGATTATATACTAAGACATGCACAACTGCAGATAGTGCTGCCGCAGTTGAGACCCTTCGGGCAGAGCTTGCCCGAGCCAAGGAGCAAGCCAGGATGAGTAATGTGGCTGCCAAGAAGGCAGCTGAGGAGTTAAAGGCCGAACAGGCTGCTCGGCGCTAGTGCGAGGAGATAATATCTTCCATAGAGCGAGATCTAAAGGATGCCACTTGAAAATGCCGAGCACTCGAGGAGGAGAACAAGGCCAAAGTAGCCGAACTCGAGAAGGCCTTACAAGAGGCGAGAGAAGCACGATTCGATTCTAGAGCGATTCAGGAGGAGATCCGACAAGCCGGGGAGATAGCGGCCGGTAAGCCCTTTCTATTACAGACTAAATTCGGCGATCCGAAGTATGCCCCGCTTAATCAAATGTGGAGCTCTCCAGACGCATTCTTGGACTTGCTGAAGAGTGTTTCCGATGCGGCGCGGTTTTTCCAAGCGCAAGAAGGGTATGCAACGGAGAAGCTTTTCTGTTCACAATTTAGCACGCCAAAGCGCCCGCTGTTGCTGAACGAACAGATGGCCCAGTGGGCCGAGCTCCACAAGATATCCGGATCTGCCATGAAGGACGTCGTGGTCCGGCTGTGGCCGACTGAGCCAATTCCGAATAGTTATTTCGGTTTGGTGCAGCGACTTGTTGATGCGGTGCCGCGTATCAACACCGTTAAGCGGTCAACGTGCATCGAAGGTGCACGGATGGCCTTTGCCCGCGTCAAGGCGTACTGGGTAAAGATGAAGGCCACCGACGTCGCGACACAGAGTCCACCCAGGGGGAAGGACCATCACACGCCGGAGCATTATTTTAAGGATGTCCTAGAGGGCGCCCGCTTGATAGATGACCAGTGCTCGAAGGATATGATCTTCGAGTGAATGTACAAAAATTGTAAAAACAATATTATGATATATTAGGGCTATGTTTTTTTATACTTTTTGCCTGAAAGTTTTGGTTCCACCTGTGCGGCCGTTTTTGTATAATCTGAAAGTTTTCTAGTCATCGGCTTCGGCCCCCTCGCATATAATACGGGGGTGTTCGGAAAAGCACTTGATCACTCTTGACCCAACGTCTTGGTCTGTGAAGGAGGTGTCAATGCGGTGAAGTAGGCAATCGGACTATAGGGCTTTAACACTTTGACTTAGCCATAGCAGTTTGACGGTGGGCCTACGATATAGCCCCTGGTATGTACGCGGTTATCCGAATATGGTGCGTTACATAGGTGACGTGAAGAACGGTCCTTCGTGTAATATGTAAGGAATCGCGAAAGATTCTGACGAGTCATCGAGTGGTTGACCAGCTCTCGCCGCATCATGACAGTCAGTTTTCGGCTTTCTCTACTGAGGTGCTTGACCAGATGAACCAGAAACACAATCGCAGTAGTTCTCCCTTTACTACCCTAGCCGATAGAGCGGAACGTAAGGTAGTAAGCACAGGAGCCGGGCAACCCAACTATTGACCAAAGACATGATTCAGAGCTGATGCATATAAGGCCAAACTCGTGACGCCGAAGTGTGCTATAAAGCTGTTCGGACTTGTCGGCAACTCATTTGTTCCCATATCGAGCCCCTGGCAATTTGTGCCGAGGTGCGTGCGTGAAACAACCGAAGAAGAAACATTCAGTTCTTTAGAAAAAGCGAATAGTGAATATGGATTATGTTCACTGGAGTCTAATTGATACGGTAAACGCAATCTTATAGATTATGACGCCCCTGCCCAGGCTAGTTGACATGCCGGGGGTCGAAGGCTGAGAGAAAAGGCACTTTACAGGCTCGAAATAAAAGAGTGCAGTTTACAAAAGATTATTTGGACCTCCTATCGCACGTCTGCGCCGCCTTGCCTCAGTGAAAGGACACCTTAACGGGAATAGCCTTTGGGTAAGTATACGAAGACGGACTCCGAAAGAGTCCGGGATGTGACCAGCTCTTGAGTCACCTGTGGTAAAAGATAAAAAATAGTTAGAAAAGGAAAAGAGGCTATGGGAGTTCTTGTAGGCCTGTCTGTATTGTGCCTTTGCCGATCACCAGGGTACTTTAAGTGCATAATTATGTATGCGCGGTACAAACTTCGCAGGTATATGAGGCGAACGACGGAGGCCGAACTACTAATCCAGCTCTGAGATTGATCGGTCCTGTTTAATAGAGACCGGCGGCTTGATGGTCGATGAGATACGCGACTTGATAAGGCCGCTTTGTACTTCGGCTGTAGTAGCCATAGTATGATCCTCTGTACGGAGGGAGCGTTCTATATTTCCATTTATCATTATGGCGCCGTGTGGACAGGGCATCATAGGTTTTGCATGGGTGTAATGTGGGACCGCATTAAAATGAGCAAAAGCGGTAAGCCCTAGAAGTGCATGGCAGCTACTACGGAACGGGACAATATCCAAGTTCAAGCCTTCGCTTTGGTAGTTGTTCGGTGAACTGAAAACGACTTCCAATGTGATGGAGCCCGTGCAGTGAGCTTTTACGCCGGGTACTGCTCCCTTGAGGGTAGTTGTGGTGGGCTTGATTCTTGAAGGATCAATGCCCGTTTTGCAGATAGTGTCTTGGTAGAGTAGATTAAGGCTACTGCCGCCGTCCATAAGGACTTTCGTGAGATGGAACCCATCGATAATTGGGTCGAGGACTAGAGCTGCTGAACGTGCGTGACGGATACTGACTGGGTGGTCCTTGTGATCAAAAGTGATCGGCCAGGCCGCCCATTGATTAAATTTTGGGACGACCGGCTCTATGGCGTAGGCGTCCTGTAGTGTGCGCTTGCGCTCCCCTATAGGGGTGTGCGTCACGTATACCATGTTTACTATTTTTACTTCAGGGGGAAATTGCTTCTGACCCCTGCTGTTCAGTGGGCGAGTCTCTTCGTCATCGCTGTCACTGGGCGGCCCCTTCCCCTTGTGTTCGGCATTAAGATTGCCGGCTTGTTTGAAGACCCAACAGCTTCTGTTGGTATGATTGGCTGGTTTATCGGGGGTGCCATGAATCTGGAAGGGCCGATCTAGTATCTTGTCTAAATTGGATGGTCCTTCTCTGTTTGCCTTGAATGGCTTTTTCTGACCGGGTTTGGAGCCGCTCAATCCGGCGTTGACCGCCGTGTCTTGCGTTCCTTCATTATTATTGTGACGCTTGTGTTTATTGCGTTGTGGCTTGCCGTTGCCATCTCGGACTTCGGAGGTGCCTGGATCGCTGGCGCTGTTGCTTCTATGAGCGAGCCAGCTGTCTTCTCCCGCGCAAAAGCGGGTCATCAGAGCGGTAAGGGCTGCCAGGGATTTTGGTTTTTCTTGACCGAGGTGGCGGGCGAGCCACTCATCCCGGACGCTGTGTTTGAAGGCCGTGAGGGCTTCGGCGTCCGGACAATCGACAATTTGGTTCTTTTTAATTAAAAACCTAGTTCAGAGCTTGCTGGCTGACTCTCCGGGCTGCTGGATGATGTGACTTAGGTCATCGGCATCTGGTGGCTGGACATATGTACCTTAGAAATTATCACAGAAGGCGTCTTCCAGGTCCTCCCAGATGCCAATGGAGTTCTCTGGAAGGCTGTTTAGCCAGTGCCGCGCTGGTCCCTTTAGTTTTAGTGGGAGGTATTTGATGGCGTGGAGATCATCACCGCGGGCCATGTGGATATGGAGAAGAAAATCCTCAATCCATACCGCGGGATCTGTTGTTCCATCGTATGATTCTATATTCATGGGTTTAAAACCTTCTGGGAATTCATGCTCCATTACTTCATCAGTGAAGCAGAGGGGGTGTGCGGCGCCTCTATATCGGGCCACGTCGTGACATAGCTCGGATGGAGTTCGTCCGCGGTTTTTGGCCCGGGCATGATTATGCTTGTCGCGTCCGGCTAAGTAGCCATCATCGCGTGTCGGGGCACGCCCCCTCGATCCGTAGATCGATCTAGTCTGTCCTGCTCTACTGTCCAGGTCCAGCGCAGGTCATATGTATATCCCCGAGACGTTTTATCTCTGCCTTTATGGTGAGGTAGTACGGGCTGGTGTTTGGCTTGAGTTGCCGCTTTGTCCCGGCCACGTGGTGGTCGATCAGCCGCATTGCGCGATGATGGTACGGGCTCCAGCCCCTCGTCATCGAACTAACGAAGCAATTTGCGTTTCGGGTAACTTTTGGTTGGGTGCTCGAGGCCATATTCCTCGGCTGCTAGGACATTAGTCCATCTATCGTTGAGCAGATCTTGATCAGCTTGAAGCTGCTACTGCTTCTTTTTCAGGCTCCTTGTAGTGGCTATTAGCCGGCGCTTAAAGCGCTCCTGCTCGAGAGGTTCCTCAGGCACGATGAAATCCTCGTTGCCGAGGCTCACCTCATCCTCATAGAGCGGAAGATAGTTACTGTCCTCCGAGTCTTTGTTTACAGCCTGTTCATCAAAGCTGACTCGCCCATCTTCCCGTTCGTCCTGTTCGGCGGTTGGCTCAACAGGATCTTCATTGTCTTCGGCATCGTCTAGAGTATTATTTTCTCCTGTGCCGGTATTGCTGTTTTTTCTACGACGTGACTTAGAGCGGCACCACTGACACTGGTGCTTTGGCTGTATCTTAGGAGGTTTATCCTCGACTGGGTCTTCTTTGTCATCGCCGTTAGCTTCTTTGGGTGTATCCACCATGTACACGTCATACGAAGAGGTGGCCGTCCAGCGTCCGGTAAACGGCGGGATTTGGGCCTGCTCTTCTCCGGCATCGTCGTCCATACCGTCGATGTTTTCCAAGTCGTAATCGAGCATGTCGGTTAAGTCCTCGACAGTGGCTATAAAGTGGGTGGTGGTGGGACGTGAAGTTCCCTGCTTTCAGCCCCTAGTCCGGGCTGGGCATAGTTCGGACGTTGCTCCTCTGTAATAATAAGGGATCGGATTAAGTCCAGAGCCTCGCTTAAAGGCGAGGTTTGGCCCAAGAGAAGAGAGCCCATGGAGTACAGCGAGAGGGAGACTCCTTGGCCGAACTCACACGATGTTGACTCCGAAGGTTCGGAGCCAGTGTCCGGAGAAGGGTCCGGCTTCCCGATGGTTGCCAGCGACACTGCTTCCTCTGGCTCTCCCGTAGTGGGCTTAGCGGCCGCGGATAGTCCGGCGGGCTCAGGAGGCCCGTCTTCGGACCTGGCCATGTGCTCCGGATCTAAGGCCAGAGCGGAAGTTGGGGTTGTGAATCCTTGGAAGATCAAGTCTCCCCGAACGTCGGCGACATAGTCTAGGTTTCAAAAACTAATCTGGTGGCTCGGGGCGTAGCTGTCGATCTGCTCTAGATGGCCAAGTGAGTTGGCCCGTAGTGCGAAGCCGCCGAACACAAAGATTTGTCTGGGGAGGAAAACTTCCCCCTGTGCAGCATTGTTGCAGATGATTGACGGAGCCATCGAACCTCTTGGTGATGACGCAGCGGAACTCTCAATGAAAGCACCAATGTCGGTGTCAAAACCGGCGGATCTCGGGTTGGGGTCCCGAACTGTGCGTCTAAGGTCGATGGTAACAGGAGACATGGGACACGATGTTTACCCAGGTTCGAGCCCTCTCTATGGAGGTAATACCCTACTTCCTGCTTGATTGATCTTGATGAATATGAGTATTACAAGAGTTGATCTACCACGAGATCGTAATGGCTAAAACCCTAGAAGTCTAGCCTGTATGATTATGATTGCCCCTATGGACTAAATCCTCCGGTTTATATAGACACCGGAGGGGGCTAGGGTTGTGCAAAGTCAGTTACAGAGAAAGGAATCTTCATATCCAAATGCCAAGCTTGCCATCCACGCCAAGGAGAGTCCCATCCGGACACGGGTGAAAGTCTTCGGTCTTGTATCTTCATAGCCCATCAGTCCGGCCCATGTCCAACAGGCCGGATGTCCGAGGACCCCTTAATCTAGGACTCCCTCGGTGTCCTTTCCCAGTGACAATAGGGGAAGCAAGGCACGTATTGTATTGTTGTCATCGAGGATAAAAAGATGGGGTTTACATCATCTTGCTTGAGTTTATTCCTCTACATCATGTCATCTTACTTAATGTGTTGCTCTATTCTTCATGAACTTAATACTCTAGATGCACGCAGGAGTTGGTCGATGTGTGGAGTAATAGTAGTAGATGCAGAATCGTTTCGGTCTACTTGACACGGACGTGATGCCTATATTTCAAAATCATTGCCTTGGATATTGTCATAACTTTGCGCTTTTCTATCAATTGCTCGACAGTAATTTGTTCACCCACCGTATTATTTGCTATCTTGAGAGAAGCCTCTTGTGAAACCTATGGCCCCCAGGTCTATTTTCCATCTTATAAGTTTCCGATCTACAATTTTGCAATCTTTTACTTTTTGATCTTTAAACCAAAAATATTTACTTTATCGTTTGTTTAGTTTCATCTATCTCTATCAGATCTCACTTTTGCAAGTAACCGTGAAGGGATTGACAACCCCTTTATCGTGTTGGTCGCAAGTTGTTTGATTGTTTGTGTAGGTATTGGTGATTTGTGCGTTGTCTCCTACTGGATTGATACCTTGGTTCTCAAACTGAGGGAAATACTTATCTCTACTTTGCTGCATCACCCTTTCCTCTTCAATGGAAAGACAAACGCAAGCTCAAGAAGTAGCAGGAAGAATTTGTGGCGCCATTGCCGGGGAGATCTATGCCAAGTAAAGACACACCAAGTACCCATCATAAACTCTCATCTCTTGCATTACATTATTCGACATTTGCCTCTCGTTTTCCTCTCCCCCACTTCTAAAACGATTTTCGAAAAGATTTGCCTTTTTCTTTCACCCTCTTTCAGTATGCCTTTTTGCTCGTTTGCTATCACTGATTGTGTTGCCATGTGCCTTCAATTTTCTTGCATCTTCGCTTGCTAAAAATCTAAGTTTATGGATCCTCATCCACTTGCTAATCTTTTTAAGAGTTCCAATTTCGATGAACTAACTATTAGTGAGTTTTGTGTACTAGTTTATCTTCATGAAGTTTTGGTTGAAATTCGTGAATCCGAAAATTGTGATGAAGAAATTTATGAAGTGATTCATGATAGCTCCTTGAATAAAAAGCATGATTCCAATGGTTTTACTATAAATTCTGTTAATGTCAATATGCAAAACACTAAGCTTGGGGATGCTAGTTTTGTTATGTCCACTACTTGTTGCAATTATCATGATTGGGGTGATTCTTCTTACGATCTTGAAAGTTTATTTAAGCCTCATGATGAATATTGTGATGCCAGAATAATTAAGCTAGAGTAATCCCCTACTAATGATGCCAGGTCATCACTCCTACAGTTGTTAATCTTCGTTTGATCCAAATCACTGTTCAAATTCAAATTCAAAGTAAAAAATTCAAATTTGTCAAACATGAAAACAAAATTGTTCATGGTGTTGCAAATAATCTCCAAGTATTTCTCATGATGAAAAGAACCTATTTTGGGTTTCCAAAATCCCCCTGGGATTTAATGTAATGGTCCAACATCACCTTACTTGACAATTTAAATTCAAACATGGTTTTAAACTTTTCAAATTAACCTCATACTTTGTGGATTGCTCCACAACACAGCAAGGTATTTTTGTGACAAGTTTGGCATTAAACAAAATTCAAGTGGTGTGAAAATAAAATGCAGATCAATGAGTAAATAAGAAACAGAGAAAAATAAAAATAAAAATGGAAAACATGCACTGTACACATGGCCTAGCCGTGGCAACAGTGCGGCCCAGCCCACCACGGATATTAGGCCGCCCCGTCCCCTTGGGCAAACCCGAGGACGCACTCGTTCTCCCTCTCGCTCGATCTCCTCCTCTGTTCGATGAGGAGCGCTTCCATCGCGGCCACCTTGTCGATCCCGCGACCACTAGCCTCCTCGTCGCCGGCTAGCAGGTCCAGGAGCCACTCCGCGGTCGTCTCCTTCGACTACACCGAAGAACCCGTGCCGGGACGCCCCGCAGCCTCGCCATCGTCCTCATCTTCTCCCACGGTCATCGACGTCCATCACCGGCTGCCGCTGCTACGGGCCACCCCCAACCTCCCAACCTCGTCCACAAGCACCGGGGTGGCCTCTCTGGCGATTCCCTCGCTTTTCCCCTTCGATCTGTGCCGTTTGCCACCGCTCCCGTGCTCGTCTGTAGTCGCTATGGCCGGAGCCCGAGCTCCTACGTACGTGTTGCTGCTGCGCTAATTGCTACTGCCGCTGCTACTAGTTCCTCCCCTATCCCGCGGGCCTGCGGCCTTTGCTGGCCGGCCCCGCTCGTCGCCTCTACCCACGCTCGCGCGCCTGCCGCAGCTAACCCTGCCTGCTACTGCCACCCTCGCCAACGGCCGCCCCTTGCCCCGCTACAGCCGCCCGGCCTGCGCCCGCCTCTGCCGCTTCGTGCGTCGCTCGCCCCGCCATACTTCCCCGCGCGCCACTTGCTCCTGGCCGCGTCCCACCGCGCCAAGGCTGCGCTCACACCACGCGTGCGTGCACTCCTGCTAGTGCTGCGCTGCTGTCGGTTGCTGGCTTCAGCCGCCAGTGCCCTGTACGCAAGTGTGTGCGAGCCAGCACGAGGCCGCCCTGTTCGTTCTCTACCACATGGACTGTGGCCCAAGTTAATTAGGGAGGCCTAATTAAGTTAGGCCAAACCCCCTCTGTTAACTCCAATTGATAGAACGTGTGGGACCGTTCAGTTAATTAACTATTTATTTTACCTCTAAAAATGTTGAGTGAATGACATATGGGCCCCGCTTAGTCAACCCTGTCTGGTCAACCATTATCTTTGACCTTGACCCCACCCATCTTACACTATGGCTAGAATAGCACTAGGTGACAAAACTAATTTATGTTTTATTTTCGAAATAAAAGAATTCCAAAATACTATTAAAACTTTAGGAAATCATAGTAAAATAACCGTAAGTCACATGAAAATGTTTTCTACATGAAAGTTTCTCAGAAAAATGAGACGAATCTCGATATGCCCTTCGTTCATCTGTCACATATCCCTAGCATAGCGAACATGCAACCGTCCCCCTCTGTTTCATCTATCCGAAAAATGCGAAACTTCATGAAAACTTTCCCGGATGTTTCCCCCTTCATCGATATCGCGTAGTACTGCATTATAACACCCTAGCTTTGCCTGTTGTCATGTCATGCATCTGTTTGCTTGTATTTATTGTTTCTTCCCCCTCTTCTCTCTGGTAGACCCCGAGACTAATGTTGCCCCTGTGATCGACTACGTCGACGACGACCCTTCTTCCCTTTCAGCGGAGCTTCCAGGCAAGCCCCCCCTTTGATCATCCCGATATCGCCCATTTCATTCTCTCTCTTGCTAGCATTAGATTTTGCTACTGTAATTGATTGCTCCTTTTCTGATGCATAGCCTGCTATGGTAACCTGCTCATTGTGCCTTACCCGCTTATCCTAAACTGCTTAGTATAGGTTGGTTAGTGATCCATCAGTGACCCCCACCTTGTCCTTGTTGCCCCTACTTCATCATCGACGACTCGATCAACGTGATCGACGACCAGAGCCTGACACCTCACATCACATCACACACCCCCTTTGTTGCCCGGCTCTACAGAGATAATATCAAGTGCCGAGGGTGATACCTCGTAACACACTCCTAATGATAATTCTGTAGTGTAGCTATTCGGTCGTGGTCAACGATGGTGATTCTTCCTTCACCATTCCCGATACGGCTTTGTTGTGCAACCTCTAAAGTGTGGACCTCGAGGGTGATTCCTCCCACGTTCACCTTGATGATTACATCGAGTGGAATCCACCGAGGGTGATTCCTCGGGTTTCCCCCTTGATGTTTTGGACACGCGGTTACCAGGACTTTACTTGATACCTTTGTTAAAGTCGGATCGGCCCTGAGGGGTACCCGCGAGTTGATGTGAAAGTCGGGCGAGCCCGCACAGCACCCACGAGTTTTCAACGAGGCACGACCAGGCATTCTGGACCCTTGTCATAAGTCCACGAGACGGGGCGACAGGGTCACATTATCGTGAGTCTATGCTCGTCTCCGCGAGCGCCCAATGCACTAACATGTTTGGGTATTTGTTCTGAGTTGGCCTTTAGCCTTTATGCACTAACCACCATGCGAGAATAGTTATGGACCTCGACATCGTAGTATCAGCTGCAGCTTTGTCAGACGTCCAGTTCAGCATTGTGGGCATGTCGGGCCAATGCCATCCAGTATGAGGTGGTGCTCGTCCTGGCTCGTCGCACAATGACCCAAAGTGCAAGGGGCGATGGGCCCAAGACCCCGGAGTGCTTAGGATGTAGACCAGCAGGGACCTCTCTACGGAGCCTAGGTAGGGCTGCGACATGTTGATCTTCCGAGGCCGGGCATTGACCCAGGAAAGTGTATCCGGCCAGAGTAATCAAGCGTGTTGGAAAACGTGGTGCACCCCTGGAGGGAAAATTATCTATTCGAATAGCGGTGTCCACGGTAACGGACGTTCAGACTTGTATCCTGATCTATTACAACTAGAACTGGTTACTTGAGACATGTGATGGATATGTTGGCTCCGGGATTGCTTTCTCGCAGGGAGTCGAGGGAGGATCTCTGGGCGTTAATCTTACAACATGCTTGTTAATTGTAAACTGCTATTCTTTACTCTTTGTCACGACCGGATTTTTGGGATATAAATTCCCAGAAAAACGGCCTGTGCGCTCATCAGCCCCAGGATTACTGTTAGCTGATGAGGTACCAACTTGATACAAGAATTCCAAGCAAGTACAAAAATATGAAGTACAAGACCATTTAGGCCAAGGGGTACAACAATTGGTTTGTAATGATTGAGGGCGGAAGCGATTGGGTGCATCTGCGTCTATGGGACTCCATTTCCCACAAGAACAGCTGACCAGGCTAACTCCTATCTTCGCGAGGCTGCACACGTCAACGCGTAGGTTGTCACCACGGTGCTCATCTCCAAGCGGGGAATCTGGCCAAGACAATAGCCAGGGACAAGCCAGTGAGTACGTTTGAATGTACTCGCAAACATTAAGAACACGGGTATAATAAATCGAAAACATGCTCTGGATTATTATGTAATCACACGTCTGTCACGAAAAGGTACGAAAACCATGATGCACACATGTGGTTAAAAATAATTCAAAGTAAAATACTGGGTGCCAAGCGAGTGTCTGAAAGACTCCTCGAGCGGAAAAAAGCGGATTAATAATACAGGTGCCAAACGAGTGTCTGAAAGACTCCTCGAGCGGAAAATGCGGAACAATAATGCCACAGTCGGGCGTCGGGGCGACACCACATAAAGGGCTTATAACATAAAATAATAGACAGTGCATGCCGCAGTCGGACGTCTGAGCGACATCACATAAAGGGCTTATATTTAAAGTAAGAAACAAGTACACGCCACAGTCGGACGTCTGCGCGACGTCACATAAAGGGCTTATAAAAGATAAAAGAACAACAGGCATGCCGCAGTAGGGCGTCTGAGCGACACCACAGAAGGGGCTTATAAGAAAAATAATCACAGCGAATATCCAGGAGGTAGGACCATCCCAGGGATACTCAATCATATACCTAAAATAAAAGGTTAGTCCAAAATAACAAAGATCAATAACCATAGGGGCCAAAATCATAAATAATATTTAGTACAGTCGTTTCTCCATCCGAAGACCGATAATATAGCCAAGTCGTATCTCCATCCGAATACCGTTACTGAGTTCTCGTCAAATCGTTCTCCATCCGAATACCGTTATCAGATTTCTATTCAGACAGTGGTTCTTACTCAAGAACATGACTATCCAACGGGGTATACCCTCTGCAGAGGGCGTACCATTTTCCACGAGTAATGGGATTACTCAGTCCCTCGGGACTAATTCCGTCTACGGTCTTTTGATTGAAAACATGCCTGACCTGCACACACCAGCTTAACTCACCAGTGTCTGGAATCACCCACGACACCTGCCAAGCAAAACTCTAAGTGGGGAGGCTACAACCTCGACGTAGCATGGGATCACAAAATTTATACCGCGCGCAAACTGGGGAAGCTATCCCCTTCGGCTACAACCGAAACACCCATGCCCCAGGACCGGATGACTGGCTTTAATCCATGGCCATGGGACCCTCATCACGGCCTCTCTGTACGGTGTGTGCTTTGGAAAGGGGTTGACAACCTACTGAACCATACCCTGTCCCCTGCAGGGACAAGTGGTGGTACCGACAAAGAAGGAAGCTACTGATCAAGACTCGGTCTACAACCGACTCAGGTGGTCTAAGTATCCACCAACAACATTACCACTAGTGAAATAAACCACCACTCCTCGAGCCTCACCATGCTATGCCGGGCATACTCGTCTCAACGAGGGATTAGGGACAAGCTCGTGTCTACCCAAGACCACGACTTTCCCGGCTTCCTACCGGTGCGCAAGAGGAGCTCACGAGGGTGATCCAAATCCGTAGTGTATCCATTGCTAACCACAAAACAACTCCAAGGTGCACTCATGCACAAGACTATATCGGTACATGCACTATCACACGCCCCAAGTCAAAAGGTGTTGTGACCGCATCCAAACACCACAACAAAATATTATGCCAGAGTTCAGAAATGCTTGCCTTCAAGAGTATGCAAAGGATGCACTTATTGGAAGCTTTCCTTTTCCTCCAAAAATCCTATTTTGCAAAACACACACATACAAATATTTCAAACATAGTACTAAAACCTGTCTCAAATATTTTTAAAAAAATCTTAAAATAAACTAGATGAAATTTGAGAGAGGTAGGAAAATGAATCAACTCATTTGGAGTTTTATTTTAAAAGTTATAGCCAGTCAAAGTTTGGTCAACTCTGCTTTTAAATAAAACCAGAAAAAGGAAAACGCTTTGAGGGAAAATACGCTTTCACAGAAGAGAAACGTACGCGGGGTTTTGCGCCTTCACTTAAACAGAGAGAGGGCGGACGTGCGAGTCGCTGACAGTGGGTCCAGAGGGCCCACTAGTCGGGTTTGACTGGTCTCCCCCTCCCTCCTTTCTCTGTGCCCGAACGGTGGCGAGGCTCCGGCGGGCGCCGGCGACGAACGGCGGCTCCTCGAGGGCATCCAAGGGCGGGGATGGAACGGCAAGACCGAGGCGGTCCTCGGGGTGGTCGTTGGGTCGGCGGAGGTGGAAGGAGTCGCCGGCGGCGAGCTCCGCGGCGGAGAGAAGCTACGGTGGTGAAGTGCTTTTTGTGCTCCGGTGGTCTCTGATCGAAGATGAGTAGCTGGGCAGCTCCGCAAGGACCAGAGGGAGCGACTGGTGGTGCTGGTTGGGCGAGAGGGTGGCCGGTTGCGACGAATCGCACCGGACCTTGGCGGCGGCCGGGCTGGTCGGAGTTGAGGGAGACGGCCACTACAAGTCGATTCACTACGTGGGAAGCTCTACGAGGAGTGTCTGAAGTCGCGTGAGTGCTCGGAGGGGCTCGGGGACCCTTTATATAGCATGACGAGGCTGGCTCCGCGGCGGCAGCAGATAAGATCGCCGGCGACCGCTTTCCCGTAGTTGCAGGGCATCGTGGCGGCGACGAACGCGTTCCGACGAGTGGGAGGATAAGCACGGCCTGTGCTCCGGGGCAGCTGGCGCGCGCTGGTGGTTTGGGCGGCGCCGTCCGCGGCGGAATCCGCTGCCGACGCTGGTGTGCCGCCAAGGGCGCGGCCAGCGGCTCAGCTGGGCGACAGAGCTACCGTGGAGCAGGGGTCGGCTAGTGCGCGGTTCAGCGATGCAGAGGGGGCCAGGGTCGCGTCGAGTGCGGCAGTGCGGCGTGTCGGCGTACTGCGCGCGCGTGCAAAACGTGCGCTCTGGGCGCGCCCAGAGCACGCACGGCACCTGCTCGACGAAATGCCAGCGCGCTCTAGAGCTCGAGGGTGGAGCTGGCACTGCACAGGATGGGGGTAGGGGTAGCAAGACACTCAGTGGACAAGGTGGATAGGTCAGGAGTTCAAGTCCACAATGCAAACCAGAGAGCTTGCCAAAAGTGGCTGTGCACACCAGGTGTTTGACAGAATGCCAGATGCACTTAGGCAACTCTTGGAGTGGCCAAAATCTCCAGATCAGTGTCTCTTTAGATGCAGGAGATGGTGGTAAGGTCAGTTTGGCAAAAACAGAAAGTTGATAGTGCAAGTTTTGCAAAACTCCAGTTTTGGGCAGAAAGAAAAAGGGTTTAGAACATGCATTTCAAAACCTCCAATGAGCCCAATCTCCTGGACTTAAGAGTTTGGTAGGGAGGGCTGCAAGTAGGAAAAGGCTCAGGATTACTAGAGCAAGGAAAAATAAGGTTGCAGTACAAATCACCAATTGGACCAGAATGCAAAAGAGGCTGATCCACTCAAATTTTCCAAGGAACATCACTGGGTTTTTGCTTGAAGATGAATGGTATACATCCACTGACATCTCCAAATACTTGGAAGAATTTTTAGAAGAATTTTTAAATGGGTTGTAGTGCAAAAGTGCCTACTGGACCAGATTGGAAAAGTTGGTGTAGAGCTCAAAAATATCCAATGGCCAGAAGGTATTCTTGCACAAAAGTGATGTGGAACCATCACATGACATCCCCAAATTTTGGTGGAATTTTTAGAAGCATTTATCAAATGGTTGCAGTGCAAAAAGGAGCTCCAAATTTAAGAAAGATCACTTTAAAAGAATTAAAACTTATGAAAAATAATTATGCAAATAAATCCACTGACAAAGGATTGATTTTTTTAAGAGGGCACACAAGTCAAAGATACACTTTGAAGGTTTTTCCCACAAGAGGCATAAATCCAAAATCACAAAAGGGTAAAACTTGACAATTGGAAAAGTTTTATTTCCTGGCAACATTTTAATAACTAAAAACAAGGCCAAACTTTTGGGGTGTCACAACACTACCCCCCTTAAGAAAAATCTCGTCCTCGAGATTTGTTAAAAGTTGTTTTGAAATAAGATTGTTTTTATCAAAGAAATTCTTCAAATGCACAAAAACAAAACGGCTACAGTGAGAGGGCAATAAGTGGTGCAAAACCACAGTGTGGTACACTGGCGTAGCATGGAAAAATCCACGGTTAGGGAAGACGAGATAATTCTACGGGATACAGTAATTTAGAATAAATTCTAAATTACTAAAATACGCTGGTTGCACCCGAGAGCACAGTGCTCTCTCTGGCTGACAGGTGGGCCCAGGGCCCACTGTCGGCCTCTACTCCTTCCTCTGGCTCTCTCTCTCTCTCTCTCGCGCGCTCTCCCGCACTTCCTCCACCGGCGATGCGTAGCTCGTAGGGCATCGAGGCCGTACCGAGGTAGTGCGCGGCATGCGTGCTGCCGGTGCAGCGTGCACTCACCTCGCGGGCCAGGGCACTGTTGGCACTGCTCGCGGACTCCCCTCCGAACACCGGCAGCCGAGCAACGGGTGGCGCTGGTGGACCTCGCCCACCGTACACCGATCTCGGGCTATAAAACGATCGCGGGGCTCCTCTCTTCTTCCTCACACCCGGCCTTGTTCCCACTCCTCCTCCCTTCTCCTCCATAGCTGCTGGCAGGAGCTCAAGCCGAGGCTCTAATGGCGGAGGCAATGCCGGACTGGTATGTGGTCCTGGTGTGTGGAGGCCTGGCGGTGCTGCTGGGGTTCTCCGTGCTCCTGTGCGCGATGATCCTGGATGATCGTCGTGATGCTGCCGCACGAGTGTTAGCTCTTCGCGGTGGCGGCGATCATGTGGATTAGGCGCGGCCTCGGGGCTAACTGCTGTCGGAGTGCTTGGGCAGCTCGTGCTCGAATGAACACTCACAAATTTCTCTCACTGAGACTGTGGTGTCCTCGAGTGTGGTTAGATAGGCGCAAGAATGTGCTCAAGGATTTGTAACAGTGCGCGTGGTCGAGTGGTGGCTGCTGGGAGTTTGCTGTAACAATGATGCGCGAATAAAAAAAAATCTATGCCGGGAAAATGCATATATACGCAGCAATAACTCGGGGAAAAGAAATCTCCTCGAAAACATGTTGCGAGAGAAGAAATAATTAAAACAAAGCTAACAGCAGTAACACTGCTCACCAAACAGGAACTAAAGGAAATCGGATCCGTTGCACAAGGATTTTACGAACATGTTGCAACACATAAATACAAGTACTGGGACAATAAATACATCGGAGGCGTTTACATGGAAAACGGTAAAAGGACAGGGTCCTGAGAAAATGCCTCTGGCACTGGGGCACACTCCTCTTCTATCGGGGGAAGCGGGTTGACCAGACAATGAATGCGCCCTTCTTGGTCAGGCCTCAGTGGTCTGCCAATAGCGATCCGAGGATTTAAATCAGCGAGGCTCTGGAGATAACCCATTACTCGCTGAGTTAAACGCTCCTGGGCAATGACGTACTGGGCAAGGTTGGCCAGTACTGGATCTCTCTCGATGCGCCCACCGGGAAAAGATGCAACTTCTCCGGGTGCTGCACGGCTCGGAAAATAATAGTACCCTCGCTCACTGGCGTATGGCACTGCGAATCGAAGGCGGGTGAGCGCCTCGTACGCAGCAGCTTCTATGGCCATCTGCGGAGTCGGCATGGATTTCCCCACGAAGGAGACTTCCGTTGGATCTTGGTTTGGGTATGCGGGAGGGATGTGCACCACTGCCCAATATTTCGAGGTGGATGGGGAGATCCTCGATTTGAGCAGCTCGTACTGGGGTGGACGGGTGGCACTCATAGTACTGCAGGTAAAGTCCCACAATAACTTGACAAAACTGCCCGGGGTCGCGTCTGGGGTTCTCAGATGAATACTGGGGGTCGACATGGCAAGGAATGGCTGTGAGTGCGGCGCACAACGGTGAGGGGTGCTCGGCAAGGTCACGGAGCGGCCTTTATATAGCACCGGGGCTGGGATATCTACCCGGGTGGAAGGTAACTGGCTGACGATCCTGTACTCGGGTCAAATCCACAGATATACTCATCACATAAAGGGTGACGCATTACTGTGGGCGTTGACGGGGTTGGTTTTGGTAGCTGCGCCCGATATATAATAATGCAACTGTACGCCAACATACACATGCATAGCCACTACTCCAAAAATCAGAGCGCTCAAACAGACAGCATGCAACAAAAGCGATACAAGGCCACACATCACAAAGCGTAGGAAAACTAAGGCTCGATACAACTTTGAGCGACTTAGTCTACTTCGTTAATGTCCAAGTGGGCTGGCCTTGCGGACGCCGATGCTTCTCCATGGTTCTCACCGTCGGGGTTTGCTGGTTGAGGCTGAGGTGCTGCAGGGTCGGGGAGATGGTGATGACCATCCCGGGGGTTGTTGGCCCAAATCCCGTTGGAATGGGTTTCCAAAAGGCGACGAAGTGCTTCTGGGTCACCAAAGTGCTCTGGTTGATGGCTGGCGCAGGCCTCAAGGGATCGATCGGGTGTCCGAATAGCACGACTGGGTTGTCGGTGGCGGCCTCCGCTTCTCTCCTCGCTGGGGCTCGGCGAACCAGCTCTCCACGAGCTGCGATCAGATCAAGAGTGAACTGGTCGAACAGTCGTTCTAGTGCGCTTATATAGCGCACCAAATGCAACAGCGCAGGATCCGTCTCGTGGTCTTCGTCGGCAACTTGGGGCGGCCTACCATACCCGTCACGACTGGGGTAGTAGTAGAACGAGCGACAGTTAACTCTGGGCGACAAGTGCTGGAGTTGGACTATAGCCTCTCGGGCTGCCAGTTGGATGTCTTGTGGCTCGAAGGAAGTTGTCCTTCCAGTGAACCTGTAGGGGCGTTCTGGCGACAGACCCCTACCGTAGATGTGCACAGTGGCCCAGTACTGACGGCTCTCACCGTACATGGGTCCCTGGTACACAACATACTCAGGAGGCTCTTCTAAAGCATAGGCACGGCGGGTGAGGTTTGCGAGCACGGTCACAAAACCTCCAAGTTTGGTCGCTGTGGTCTCATTGTGAACAATGGGACCAGGCATCGTGGCTTGGGTTGGGAGAAAGAGGTTGTGCTGTGATGGAGGCTAGCGTGCCCTTTTTATAGGAAAAAGGGACGGAGTCTTCCTCCGCACGCTTGCGATAGAGACGGGTTGGGTGTCGGTTACTGGCGCGTGATCGACGGGCTAGGCTGATAGGTTGGGCACCGTCCGCCGGAAAGGGCGTCGGGTCACTGTGGAGCTATCTTACGCGGGAAGCTTGACCGGGGTTAGGCTAAGGTCTGGTGGTTTGGTTAACCTAGTTTTATTGACCTGGCTAAGATAGGATTAGCCAATGGTCAGCCTGGCTCTGATACCAAGTCTGTCACGACCGGATTTTTGGGATATAAATTCCCAGAAAAACGGCATGTGCGCTCATCAGCCCCAGGATTACTGTTAGCTGATGAGGTACCAACTTGATACAAGAATTCCAAGCAAGTACAAAAATATGAAGTACAAGACCATTTAGGCCTAGGGGTACAACATTTGGTTTCTAATGATCGAGGGCGGAAGCGATTGGGTGCATCTGCGTCTATGGGACTCCATTTCCCACAAGAACAGCTGACCAGGCTAACTCCTATCTTCGCGAGGCTGCACACGTCAACGCGTAGGTTGTCACCACGGTGCTCATCTCCAAGCGGGGAATCTGGCCAAGACAATAGCCAGGGACAAGCCAGTGAGTACGTTTGAATGTACTCGCAAACATTAAGAACACGGGTATAATAAATCGAAAACATGCTCTGGATTATTATGTAAGCACACGTCTGTCACGAAAAGGTATGAAAACCATGATGCACACATGTGGTTAAAAATAATTCAAAGTAAAATACTGGGTGCCAAGCGAGTGTCTGAAAGACTCCTCGAGCGGAAAAAAGCGGATTAATAATACAGGTGCCAAACGAGTGTCTGAAAGACTCCTCGAGTGGAAAATGCGGAACAATAATGCCACAGTCGGGCGTCGGGGCGACACCACATAAAGGGCTTATAACAGAAAATAATAGACAGTGCATGCTACAGTCGGACGTCTGAGCGACATCACATAAAGGGCTTATATTTAAAGTAAGAAACAAGTACACGCCACAGTCGGACGTCTGCGCGACGTCACATAAAGGGCTTATAAAAGATAAAAGAACAACAGGCATGCCGCAGTCGGGCGTGTGAGCGACACCACAGAAGGGGCTTATAAGAAAAATAATCACAGCGAATATCCAGGAGGTAGGACGATCCCAGGGATACTCAATCATATACCTAAAATAAAAGGTTAGTCCAAAATAACAAAGATCAATAACCATAGGGGCCAAAATCATAAATAATATTTAGTACAGTCGTTTCTCCATCCGAAGACCGATAATATAGCCAAGTCGTATCTCCATCCGAATACCGTTACTGAGTTCTCGTCAAATCGTTCTCCATCCGAATACCGTTATCCGATTTCTATTCAGACAGTGGTTCTTACTCAAGAACATGACTATCCAACGGGGTATACCCTCTGCAGAGGGCGTACCATTTTCCACGAGTAATGGGATTACTCAGTCCCTCGGGACTAATTCCGTCTATGGTCTTTTGATTGAAAACACGCCTGACCTGCACACACCAGCTTAACTCACCAGTGTCTGGAATCACCCACGACACCTGCCAAGCAAAACTCTAAGTGGGGAGGCTACAACCTCGACGTAGCATGGGATCACAAAATTTATACCGCGCGCAAACTGGGGAAGCTATCCCCTTCGGCTACAACCGAAACACCCATGCCCCAGGACCGGATGACTGGCTTTAATCCATGGCCATGGGACCCTCATCACGGCCTCTCTGTACGGTGTGTGCTTTGGAAAGGGGTTGACAACCTACTGAACCATACCCTGTCCCCTGCAGGGACAAGTGGTGGTACCGACAAAGAAGGAAGCTACTGATCAAGACTCGGTCTACAACCGACTCAGGTGGTCTAAGTATCCACCAACAACATTACCACTAGTGAAATAAACCACCACTCCTCGAGCCTCACCATGCTATGCCGGGCATACTCGTCTCAACGAGGGATTAGGGACAAGCTCGTGTCTACCCAAGACCACGACTTTCCCGGCTTCCTACCGGTGCGCAAGAGGAGCTCACGAGGGTGATCCAAATCCGTAGTGTATCCATTGCTAACCACAAAACAACTCCAAGGTGCACTCATGCACAAGACTATATCGGTACATGCACTATCACACGCCCCAAGTCAAAAGGTGTTGTGACCGCATCCAAACACCACAACAAAATATTATGCCAGAGTTCAGAAATGCTTGCCTTCAAGAGTATGCAAAGGATGCACTTATTGGAAGCTTTCCTTTTCCTCCAAAAATCCTATTTTGCAAAACACACACATACAAATATTTCAAACATAGTACTAAAACCTGTCTCAAATATTTTTAAAAAAATCTTAAAATAAACTAGATGAAATTTGAGAGAGGTAGGAAAATGAATCAACTCATTTGGAGTTTTATTTTAAAAGTTATAGCCAGTCAAAGTTTGGTCAACTCTGCTTTTAAATAAAACCAGAAAAAGGAAAACGCTTTGAGGGAAAATACGCTTTCACGGCAGAGAAACGTACGCGGGGTTTTGCGCCTTCACTTAAACAGAGAGAGGGCGGACGTGCGAGTCGCTGACAGTGGGTCCAGAGGGCCCACTAGTCGGGTTTGACTGGTCTCCCCCTCCCTCCTTTCTCTGTGCCCGAACGGTGGCGAGGCTCCGGCGGGCGCCGGCGACGAACGGCGGCTCCTCGAGGGCATCCAAGGGCGGGGATGGAACGGCAAGACCGAGGCGGTCCTCGGGGTGGTCGTTGGGTCGGCGGAGGTGGAAGGAGTCGCCGGCGGCGAGCTCCGCGGCGGAGAGAAGCTACGGTGGTGAAGTGCTTTTTGTGCTCCGGTGGTCTCTGATCGAAGATGAGTAGCTGGGCAGCTCCGCAAGGACCAGAGGGAGCGACTGGTGGTGCTGGTTGGGCGAGAGGGTGGCCGGTTGCGACGAATCGCACCGGACCTTGGCGGCGGCCGGGCTGGTCGGAGTTGAGGGAGACGGCCACTACAAGTCGATTCACTACGTGGGAAGCTCTACGAGGAGTGTCTGAAGTCGCGTGAGTGCTCGGAGGGGCTCGGGGACCCTTTATATAGCATGACGAGGCTGGCTCCGCGGCGGCAGCAGATAAGATCGCCGGCGACCGCTTTCCCGTAGTTGCAGGGCATCGTGGCGGCGACGAACGCGTTCCGACGAGTGGGAGGATAAGCACGGCCTGTGCTCCGGGGCAGCTGGCGCGCGCTGGTGGTTTGGGCGGCGCCGTCCGCGGCGGAATCCGCTGCCGACGCTGGTGTGCCGCCAAGGGCGCGGCCAGCGGCTCAGCTGGGCGACAGAGCTACCGTGGAGCAGGGGTCGGCTAGTGCGCGGTTCAGCGATGCAGAGGGGGCCAGGGTCGCGTCGAGTGCGGCAGTGCGGCGTGTCGGCGTACTGCGCGCGCGTGCAAAACGTGCGCTCTGGGCGCGCCCAGAGCACGCACGGCACCTGCTCGACGAAATGCCAGCGCGCTCTAGAGCTCGAGGGTGGAGCTGGCACTGCACAGGATGGGGGTAGGGGTAGCAAGACACTCAGTGGACAAGGTGGATAGGTCAGGAGTTCAAGTCCACAATGCAAACCAGAGAGCTTGCCAAAAGTGGCTGTGCACACCAGGTGTTTGACAGAATGCCAGATGCACTTAGGCAACTCTTGGAGTGGCCAAAATCTCCAGATCAGTGTCTCTTTAGATGCAGGAGATGGTGGTAAGGTCAGTTTGGCAAAAACAGAAAGTTGATAGTGCAAGTTTTGCAAAACTCCAGTTTTGGGCAGAAAGAAAAAGGGTTTAGAACATGCATTTCAAAACCTCCAATGAGCCCAATCTCCTGGACTTAAGAGTTTGGTAGGGAGGGCTGCAAGTAGGAAAAGGCTCAGGATTACTAGAGCAAGGAAAAATAAGGTTGCAGTACAAATCACCAATTGGACCAGAATGCAAAAGAGGCTGATCCACTCAAATTTTCCAAGGAACATCACTGGGTTTTTGCTTGAAGATGAATGGTATACATCCACTGACATCTCCAAATACTTGGAAGAATTTTTAGAAGAATTTTTAAATGGGTTGTAGTGCAAAAGTGCCTACTGGACCAGATTGGAAAAGTTGGTGTAGAGCTCAAAAATATCCAATGGCCAGAAGGTATTCTTGCACAAAAGTGATGTGGAACCATCACATGACATCCCCAAATTTTGGTGGAATTTTTAGAAGCATTTATCAAATGGTTGCAGTGCAAAAAGGAGCTCCAAATTTAAGAAAGATCACTTTAAAAGAATTAAAACTTATGAAAAATAATTATGCAAATAAATCCACTGACAAAGGATTGATTTTTTTAAGAGGGCACACAAGTCAAAGATACACTTTGAAGGTTTTTCCCACAAGAGGCATAAATCCAAAATCACAAAAGGGTAAAACTTGACAATTGGAAAAGTTTTATTTCCTGGCAACATTTTAATAACTAAAAACAAGGCCAAACTTTTGGGGTGTCACAACACTACCCCCCTTAAGAAAAATCTCGTCCTCGAGATTTGTTAAAAGTTGTTTTGAAATAAGATTGTTTTTATCAAAGAAATTCTTCAAATGCACAAAAACAAAACGGCTACAGTGAGAGGGCAATAAGTGGTGCAAAACCACAGTGTGGTACACTGGCGTAGCATGGAAAAATCCACGGTTAGGGAAGACGAGATAATTCTACGGGATACAGTAATTTAGAATAAATTCTAAATTACTAAAATACGCTGGTTGCACCCGAGAGCACAGTGCTCTCTCTGGCTGACAGGTGGGCCCAGGGCCCACTGTCGGCCTCTACTCCTTCCTCTGGCTCTCTCTCTCTCTCTCTCGCGCGCTCTCCCGCACTTCCTCCACCGGCGATGCGTAGCTCGTAGGGCATCGAGGCCGTACCGAGGTAGTGCGCGGCATGCGTGCTGCCGGTGCAGCGTGCACTCACCTCGCGGGCCAGGGCACTGTTGGCACTGCTCGCGGACTCCCCTCCGAACACCGGCAGCCGAGCAACGGGTGGCGCTGGTGGACCTCGCCCACCGTACACCGATCTCGGGCTATAAAACGATCGCGGGGCTCCTCTCTTCTTCCTCACACCCGGCCTTGTTCCCACTCCTCCTCCCTTCTCCTCCATAGCTGCTGGCAGGAGCTCAAGCCGAGGCTCTAATGGCGGAGGCAATGCCGGACTGGTATGTGGTCCTGGTGTGTGGAGGCCTGGCGGTGCTGCTGGGGTTCTCCGTGCTCCTGTGCGCGATGATCCTGGATGATCGTCGTGATGCTGCCGCACGAGTGTTAGCTCTTCGCGGTGGCGGCGATCATGTGGATTAGGCGCGGCCTCGGGGCTAACTGCTGTCGGAGTGCTTGGGCAGCTCGTGCTCGAATGAACACTCACAAATTTCTCTCACTGAGACTGTGGTGTCCTCGAGTGTGGTTAGATAGGCGCAAGAATGTGCTCAAGGATTTGTAACAGTGCGCGTGGTCGAGTGGTGGCTGCTGGGAGTTTGCTGTAACAATGATGCGCGAATAAAAAAAAATCTATGCCGGGAAAATGCATATATACGCAGCAATAACTCGGGGAAAAGAAATCTCCTCGAAAACATGTTGCGAGAGAAGAAATAATTAAAACAAAGCTAACAGCAGTAACACTGCTCACCAAACAGGAACTAAAGGAAATCGGATCCGTTGCACAAGGATTTTACGAACATGTTGCAACACATAAATACAAGTACTGGGACAATAAATACATCGGAGGCGTTTACATGGAAAACGGTAAAAGGACAGGGTCCTGAGAAAATGCCTCTGGCACTGGGGCACACTCCTCTTCTATCGGGGGAAGCGGGTTGACCAGACAATGAATGCGCCCTTCTTGGTCAGGCCTCAGTGGTCTGCCAATAGCGATCCGAGGATTTAAATCAGCGAGGCTCTGGAGATAACCCATTACTCGCTGAGTTAAACGCTCCTGGGCAATGACGTACTGGGCAAGGTTGGCCAGTACTGGATCTCTCTCGATGCGCCCACCGGGAAAAGATGCAACTTCTCCGGGTGCTGCACGGCTCGGAAAATAATAGTACCCTCGCTCACTGGCGTATGGCACTGCGAATCGAAGGCGGGTGAGCGCCTCGTACGCAGCAGCTTCTATGGCCATCTGCGGAGTCGGCATGGATTTCCCCACGAAGGAGACTTCCGTTGGATCTTGGTTTGGGTATGCGGGAGGGATGTGCACCACTGCCCAATATTTCGAGGTGGATGGGGAGATCCTCGATTTGAGCAGCTCGTACTGGGGTGGACGGGTGGCACTCATAGTACTGCAGGTAAAGTCCCACAATAACTTGACAAAACTGCCCGGGGTCGCGTCTGGGGTTCTCAGATGAATACTGGGGGTCGACATGGCAAGGAATGGCTGTGAGTGCGGCGCACAACGGTGAGGGGTGCTCGGCAAGGTCACGGAGCGGCCTTTATATAGCACCGGGGCTGGGATATCTACCCGGGTGGAAGGTAACTGGCTGACGATCCTGTACTCGGGTCAAATCCACAGATATACTCATCACATAAAGGGTGACGCATTACTGTGGGCGTTGACGGGGTTGGTTTTGGTAGCTGCGCCCGATATATAATAATGCAACTGTACGCCAACATACACATGCATAGCCACTACTCCAAAAATCAGAGCGCTCAAACAGACAGCATGCAACAAAAGCGATACAAGGCCACACATCACAAAGCGTAGGAAAACTAAGGCTCGATACAACTTTGAGCGACTTAGTCTACTTCGTTAATGTCCAAGTGGGCTGGCCTTGCGGACGCCGATGCTTCTCCATGGTTCTCACCGTCGGGGTTTGCTGGTTGAGGCTGAGGTGCTGCAGGGTCGGGGAGATGGTGATGACCATCCCGGGGGTTGTTGGCCCAAATCCCGTTGGAATGGGTTTCCAAAAGGCGACGAAGTGCTTCTGGGTCACCAAAGTGCTCTGGTTGATGGCTGGCGCAGGCCTCAAGGGATCGATCGGGTGTCCGAATAGCACGACTGGGTTGTCGGTGGCGGCCTCCGCTTCTCTCCTCGCTGGGGCTCGGCGAACCAGCTCTCCACGAGCTGCGATCAGATCAAGAGTGAACTGGTCGAACAGTCGTTCTAGTGCGCTTATATAGCGCACCAAATGCAACAGCGCAGGATCCGTCTCGTGGTCTTCGTCGGCAACTTGGGGCGGCCTACCATACCCGTCACGACTGGGGTAGTAGTAGAACGAGCGACAGTTAACTCTGGGCGACAAGTGCTGGAGTTGGACTATAGCCTCTCGGGCTGCCAGTTGGATGTCTTGTGGCTCGAAGGAAGTTGTCCTTCCAGTGAACCTGTAGGGGCGTTCTGGCGACAGACCCCTACCGTAGATGTGCACAGTGGCCCAGTACTGACGGCTCTCACCGTACATGGGTCCCTGGTACACAACATACTCAGGAGGCTCTTCTAAAGCATAGGCACGGCGGGTGAGGTTTGCGAGCACGGTCACAAAACCTCCAAGTTTGGTCGCTGTGGTCTCATTGTGAACAATGGGACCAGGCATCGTGGCTTGGGTTGGGAGAAAGAGGTTGTGCTGTGATGGAGGCTAGCGTGCCCTTTTTATAGGAAAAAGGGACGGAGTCTTCCTCCGCACGCTTGCGATAGAGACGGGTTGGGTGTCGGTTACTGGCGCGTGATCGACGGGCTAGGCTGATAGGTTGGGCACCGTCCGCCGGAAAGGGCGTCGGGTCACTGTGGAGCTATCTTACGCGGGAAGCTTGACCGGGGTTAGGCTAAGGTCTGGTGGTTTGGTTAACCTAGTTTTATTGACCTGGCTAAGATAGGATTAGCCAATGGTCAGCCTGGCTCTAATACCAAGTCTGTCACGACCGGATTTTTGGGATATAAATTCCCAGAAAAACGGCATGTGCGCTCATCAGCCCCAGGATTACTGTTAGCTGATGAGGTACCAACTTGATACAAGAATTCCAAGCAAGTACAAAAATATGAAGTACAAGACCATTTAGGCCTAGGGGTACAACATTTGGTTTCTAATGATCGAGGGCGGAAGCGATTGGGTGCATCTGCGTCTATGGGACTCCATTTCCCACAAGAACAGCTGACCAGGCTAACTCCTATCTTCGCGAGGCTGCACACGTCAACGCGTAGGTTGTCACCACGGTGCTCATCTCCAAGCGGGGAATCTGGCCAAGACAATAGCCAGGGACAAGCCAGTGAGTACGTTTGAATGTACTCGCAAACATTAAGAACACGGGTATAATAAATCGAAAACATGCTCTGGATTATTATGTAAGCACACGTCTGTCACGAAAAGGTATGAAAACCATGATGCACACATGTGGTTAAAAATAATTCAAAGTAAAATACTGGGTGCCAAGCGAGTGTCTGAAAGACTCCTCGAGCGGAAAAAAGCGGATTAATAATACAGGTGCCAAACGAGTGTCTGAAAGACTCCTCGAGTGGAAAATGCGGAACAATAATGCCACAGTCGGGCGTCGGGGCGACACCACATAAAGGGCTTATAACAGAAAATAATAGACAGTGCATGCTACAGTCGGACGTCTGAGCGACATCACATAAAGGGCTTATATTTAAAGTAAGAAACAAGTACACGCCACAGTCGGACGTCTGCGCGACGTCACATAAAGGGCTTATAAAAGATAAAAGAACAACAGGCATGCCGCAGTCGGGCGTGTGAGCGACACCACAGAAGGGGCTTATAAGAAAAATAATCACAGCGAATATCCAGGAGGTAGGACGATCCCAGGGATACTCAATCATATACCTAAAATAAAAGGTTAGTCCAAAATAACAAAGATCAATAACCATAGGGGCCAAAATCATAAATAATATTTAGTACAGTCGTTTCTCCATCCGAAGACCGATAATATAGCCAAGTCGTATCTCCATCCGAATACCGTTACTGAGTTCTCGTCAAATCGTTCTCCATCCGAATACCGTTATCCGATTTCTATTCAGACAGTGGTTCTTACTCAAGAACATGACTATCCAACGGGGTATACCCTCTGCAGAGGGCGTACCATTTTCCACGAGTAATGGGATTACTCAGTCCCTCGGGACTAATTCCGTCTATGGTCTTTTGATTGAAAACACGCCTGACCTGCACACACCAGCTTAACTCACCAGTGTCTGGAATCACCCACGACACCTGCCAAGCAAAACTCTAAGTGGGGAGGCTACAACCTCGACGTAGCATGGGATCACAAAATTTATACCGCGCGCAAACTGGGGAAGCTATCCCCTTCGGCTACAACCGAAACACCCATGCCCCAGGACCGGATGACTGGCTTTAATCCATGGCCATGGGACCCTCATCACGGCCTCTCTGTACGGTGTGTGCTTTGGAAAGGGGTTGACAACCTACTGAACCATACCCTGTCCCCTGCAGGGACAAGTGGTGGTACCGACAAAGAAGGAAGCTACTGATCAAGACTCGGTCTACAACCGACTCAGGTGGTCTAAGTATCCACCAACAACATTACCACTAGTGAAATAAACCACCACTCCTCAAGCCTCACCATGCTATGCCGGGCATACTCGTCTCAACGAGGGATTAGGGACAAGCTCGTGTCTACCCAAGACCACGACTTTCCCGGCTTCCTACCGGTGCGCAAGAGGAGCTCACGAGGGTGATCCAAATCTGTAGTGTATCCATTGCTGACCACAAAACAACTCCAAGGTGCACTCATGCACAAGACTATATCGGTACATACACTATCACACGCCCCAAGTCAAAAGGTGTTGTGACCGCATCCAAACACCACAACAAAATATTATGCCAGAGTTCAGAAATGCTTGCCTTCAAGAGTATGCAAAGGATGCACTTATTGGAAGCTTTCCTTTTCCTCCAAAAATCCTATTTTGCAAAACACACACATACAAATATTTCAAACATAGTACCAAAACCTGTCTCAAATATTTTTTAAAAAAATCTTAAAATAAACTAGATGAAATTTGAGAGAGGTAGGAAAAAGAATCAACTCATTTGGAGTTTTATTTTAAAAGTTATAGCCAGTCAAAGTTTGGTCAACTCTGCTTTTAAATAAAACCAGAAAAAGGAAAACGCTTCGAGGGAAAATACGCTTTCACGGCAGAGAAACGTACGCGGGGTTTTGCGCCTTCACTTAAACAGAGAGAGGGCGAACATGCGAGTCGCTGACAGTGGGTCCAGAGGGCCCACTAGTCGGGTTTGACTGGTCTCCCCCTCCCTCCTTTCTCTGTGCCCGAACGGTGGCGAGGCTCCGGCGGGCGCCGGCGACGAACGGCGGCTCCTCGAGGGCATCCAAGGGCGGGGATGAAACGGCAAGACCGAGGCGGTCCTCGGGGTGGTCGTTGGGTCGGCGGAGGTGGAAGGAGTCGCCGGCGGCGAGCTCCGCGGCGGAGAGAAGCTACGGTGGTGAAGTGCTTTTTGTGCTCCGGTGGTCTCTGATCGAAGATGAGTAGCTGGGCAGCTCCGCAAGGACCAGAGGGAGCGACTGGTGGTGCTGGTTGGGCGAGAGGGTGGCCGGTTGCGACGAATCGCACCGGAGCTTGGCGGCGGCCGGGCTGGCCGGAGTTGAGGGAGACGGCCACTACAGGTCGATTCACTACGCGGGAAGCTCTACGAGGAGTGTCTGAAGTCGCGTGAGTGCTCGGAGGGGCTCGGGGACCCTTTATATAGCGTGACGAGGCTGGCTCCACGGCGGCAGCAGATAAGATCGCCGGCGACCGCTTTCCCGTAGTTGCAGGGCATCGTGGCGGCGACGAACGCGTTCCGACGAGCGGGAGGATAAGCACGGCCTGTGCTCTGGGGCAGCTGGCGCGCGCTGGTGGTTTCGGCGGCGCCGTCCGCGGCGGAATCCGCTGCCGACGCTGGCGTGCCGCCAAGGGCGCGGCCAGCGGCTCAGCAGGGCGACAAAGCTACCGTGGAGCAGGGGGCGGCTAGTGCGCGGTTCAGCGATGCAGAGGGGGCCAGGGTCGGGTCGCGTCGAGTGCGGCAGTGCGGCGTGTCGGCGTAGTGCGCGCGCGTGCAAAACGTGCGCTCTGGGCGCGCCCAGAGCACGCACGACACCTGCTCGACGAAATGCCAGTGCGCTCTAGAGCTCGAGGGTGGAGCTGGCACTACACAGGATGGAGGTAGGGGTAGCAAGACACTCAGTGGACAAGGTGGATAGGTCAGGAGTTCAAGTCCACAATGCAAACCAGAGAGCTTGCCAAAAGTGGCTGTGCACACCAGGTGTTTGACAGAATGCCAGATGCACTTAGGCAACTCTTGGAGTGGCCAAAATCTCCAGATCAGTGTCTCTTTAGATGTAGGAGATGGTGGTAAGGTCAGTTTGGCAAAAACAGAAACTTGATAGTGCAAGTTTTGCAAAACTCCAGTTTTGGGCAGAAAGAAAAAGGGTTTAGAACATGCATTTCAAAACCTCCAATGAGCCCAATCTCCTGGACTTAAGAGTTTGGTAGGGAGGGCTGCAAGTAGGAAAAGGCTCAGGATTACTAGAGCAAGGAAAAATAAGGTTGCAGTACAAATCACCAATTGGACCAGAATGCAAAAGAGGCTGATCCACTCAAATTTTCCAAGGAACATCACTGGGTTTTTGCTTGAAGATGAATGGTATACATCCACTGACATCTCCAAACACTTGGAAGAATTTTTAGAAAAATATTTAAATGGGTTGTAGTGCAAAAGTGCCTACTGGACCAGATTGGAAAAGTTGGTGTAGAGCTCAAAAATCTCCAATGGCCAGAAGGTATTCTTGCACAAAAGTGATGTGGAACCATCACATGACATCCCCAAATTTTGGTGGAATTTTTAGAAGCATTTATCAAATGGTTGCAGTGCAAAAAGGAGCTCCAAATTTAAGAAAGATCACTTTAAAAGAATTAAAACTTATGAAAAATAATTATGCAAATAAATCCACTGACAAAGGATTGATTTTTTTAAGAGGGCACACAAGTCAAAGATACACTTTGAAGGTTTTTCCCACAAGAGGCATAAATCCAAAATCACAAAAGGGTAAAACTTGACAATTGGAAAAGTTTTATTTCCTAGCAACATTTTAATAACTAAAAACAAGGCCAAACTTTTGGGGTGTCACACTCTTCTACATATTGCAAGATGCTTGGAGCTGCTTCAAGATCCTAGTCTTCTATAGGCTAGGCTTTCGCCTCTCTTCTGGCATTCTGCAGTTCAGTGCACAGATACAACCTTTCCATTTGATACCAATGCATACTTAGTATAGATCTGATGCTTGCGAGTACTTAGGATGAGTACTCACGGTTGCTTTGCTACCTCTTTCCCCCCCTTCTGTTTTCTTTCCAGTTGTTGCAACCAGATGGTGGATCCCAGGAGCCAGATGCCACCCCGTCGACTACTACTACCCTGACGGAGCCTACTGCTACTTGGAGACCACCGAAGACCAGGAGTAGTTAGGAGGTCCCAGGCAGGAGGCCTTGCCTCTTCGATCGTTGATGTTTGTGCTAGCCTTCTTAAGTCAGATCTCATTTAACTTATGTCTATACTCAGATATTGTTACTTCCGTTGAATCTTGTGTATCGAGCTATGTATTCGAGCCCTCGCGGCCCCTGGCTTGTAATATAAAGTTTGTATTATTTTATTTGTGCCTAGAGTTGTGTTGTGATATCTTCCCGTGAGTCCCTGATCTTGATCGTACACATTTGCGTGTATGATTAGTGTACGGTCGAATTGGGGGCGTCACAAGTTGGTACCATAGTCGACTGCCTGTAGGAACCCCCCTTTCCAACTCCTTGGCCGAAGTTGAGTCTAGTCACTTAAATTTTTTTACTAACATGGTTGTGTGGCTTACGTGCCAACGTCGCCATTGGGTGGTATTAGGATCTTTTATTCCTCGTCTATACTCTGGAAATCTGATCTCTTTTCCATTCGGGTTAAATGATTTTGCTAACTCTAACGCTAGGCTCTCGAAATACTTTCTCCCGGAGAGCCCCTCACTCCAGATGATTGCTTGGTGCACCAGAAGATTCTGAAGATACTCTCCGATGTTTTCCCGAGACCATTGTGCCCTTCACCGTTCCGACCCCTACCACCGATAAATTCTTATGGGTAACTACCTACATTTGTCGTTCGTACATTCATTCCTAGTTGCTGTTGTTATTACAAGATGCCCTAAATTCTATTTTATCCTCTGAAAATACGCAGTAGCCTATTTCTCCTGTTCCTCCTTATCTGCTTGCATTATGGTTACTTCCATATGTCTACCAATATTCGTTAGCATCCTTTGTCATTGTAATTGCAAGCATTTGATTCGATATGTTTGTGAATGCTCGCGATCATCAGTCCTAATTAGAATTCTTCCCTTGGTTCAGAAATCACTCCAGACATGAGCTGGTGTTCGACAAATCAAAGCTTGATTGATTGTCGATCTATGTCTATTCAAGTTACTTGTGTTTGATTAGAGCCTCTGCTTCTGATCACCCGATTTGGGCGTAAATCCGTTACATTTGAGATTTGAATTAGTCAGTTGTTTCTATAACCTGATCTCCTTGCATCCTTTCTTCTTCTGGATGAGTACCATTGCTCACATCAGATCCCTCGTGGACCACCAGATCCTTTGTTGGGTCCTATCCGACAACGTCCTTCATATTCAATAACCTTGTGAGCCCTTCCTTGGATGCATAATGCCTTTGGTAATTTGTATCCTCTGCTTCCTCAACCATGCTTTACATCCGAGCTTGAGATTTTACTCCTGAAGTTTATGGCATAGGTTCATAAGATGCCAGTATAGGTTATTTTGAAGTAACCGCGGACACCGACCAGGACCAGGCCCACCTGTCTCCTAGGTGGTCACAACCTGCCCGGTCGCTCTGCCATAAGGTAACACTCGGGGTCCGTCGGGAACTCAGGCCCACCACTACTTGGGTGGAACCACCTGCCCCTCCAGCCCCCCATATCCGAATCACTTGTGGGTACTCTACGAGCCGACCCGACTTTAGTCACATCATGGTATCAGTATATGCCCGTGATCACCTCCCGAGTGATCACGGCCTGATAGTATAGCATGGCAGACGGACAAGAATGTAGGGCCACTGATGATAAACTTGCATCCTATACTAAGCATCTAGGATAGAAGGTAAAGGTTCAACAATTGTAGCAACAATGATAGGCTATGCATCAGAATAGGAGCTATCGAATCAACAACTGTAGCAAACTAATGCAAGGATAAGAGAGAAGAGAATGGGCGATATCTGGTTGATCAAAGGGGGTTTGCTTGTCTGGTTGCTCTGGCAAGGAGAGGTCGTCGTCCATGTAGTCGATCACGGGGGTATCGGCAGCGGTCTTGGGGTCTATCGGAAAGAAGTAACGGAGGGGGAACACAATAAAAAATTGAGCAATCAAAGTATCACAAACCATAACATGGCAATACGCGGTGCTAGGGGTGACCTAACATAGTACTAGGTGCTAATCGTGAAGGGGGGAAACATCCGGGAAAGTATTCCCGGTGTTTGGCGTTTTCGGACAAATAAACCGGAGGTGGATTGTTGCAGGTTCGCTATGCTAGGGACATGCGGCGGACGAACGGACTGCGTATTCGGATACGTCTCGTCGTTCTGAGCAACTTTCATGTACAAATTATTGACATCCGAGTTATGGATTATTTTATATTAATTTCTAAAGTTTTTAAACATTTTCTGTTATTATTATTAAATCAAAAATTAAAATGAAATTGCTATGTGTACCCAATATCAGCTCAGCCAAAGAGGTTAACATGTGGGTCTAGGTCAAAGTCAACACAGTCAAAATTAAAAAGTCAACAGGGTCAGTGGGACCCGGCTGTCATTGCCACATGTCTTAACAAATTGTTTAATTCAGTTTAATTATCGGTGAGACCCCACTGTTAGAGACTCTAGTTAATTAGACATTTATTAAATTAATTGAGTTAGCAGTAGGATCCGCATGTAATAGGCACTTGTCATAATAAAGGTTATTTAATAGAGGAGGCTCCACATGCCATTTGCACATTAGACTACTTAGGAATTAACCTAACCTACCTAATCTGATGCTAACCAGGGATGGACATAGGCAAAACCATGCGCCATGGCTGGGCACGCATAGGGGCTCAAGCGGCCATGGCCTACAGCGGTAGCAACAACTAGCATGCAACGGTGGCGTCTAGCAAAAAGCAGCAGCGGGTAGCAGCATCAGTGCAGTAGCAAGAAACGGCATTAGCAAGAGCAACAAGGCACCAGCAGGGAGCAGTGGCAGCAGCAACGCAAGCGTGCAGCAGCAACAACAGGGAAACAACAGCGGCAAGGGAGTAGCTTCAGGCGGCAACGAGAACAACAGCGCAGTAGCAGCGAGCAGTAGTAGAGAGCAGCGGCAGCATACGAGCGGACGAGGCGGGCACGGGCGGCGTGCGCGGCTGCGGGGAGCCACAACCAGGCAGGCTACACAGGGGTGCAGGGGAGTGCCCGGGCGACGGCGGCCATGGGTGTGGGCGGAGGGTGATGACGGCTTCGGTCGCGACAGCGACGACAGCTACGGAGCGACAGTGAGGGTGCTCGAGCTCGAATCTGAGCTTGGAAATAATCGGGGAAGCGGCGGATCTCACATTGATTTGGATGCCGAACTCGAGGAGGTGCGGAGGTAGTGGACCGACGCCGGTGGACGGGGCGGACGACCGGCGAAGGGGATCGGCGACTACGGCGGCTCGGGTCCATCTAGTCCGCGTAGGTGAAGTCGATGACGACAAGGGTCCTCCTGGACACCTCGGGACGACGAGGCTTGGCCAGTGGCCACGGCAATGGTGAGCGGCGGCGATGGCTTCGCTCGGGTGCGAGAGCTAGATGGGGAATGGGGATTAGGGTTTCGGGGAGGGGTGTCGGGGTTGCCCTTATCCATCATGGGGGCCACGGGATGGCCGACACGTGTGCCCCGTTGGCCATGGCATCGGGGGATGAACGCCATGACCCCCCACCCCCCTGAACATGAGGAGGGGGGTAACAGTGGTGGTGGGCTGGGTTTCACACTGTGCTAACACGGCCCAGTAGCACAATAGCCCTTTTTACTTCTACCTTTTATATATTTTGTTTCTTATTTTCCGTGTCGCTTCCAATTATTCCAGCTATCATAAGATTTTTGTTAAAGATGAAACTTTGCTCCTAAATCCTAGTCAACACTATAAGGTTGCACAAAAAGTTTGAGGCCAATTGGAACTGTTAAAATTTAGGCTTGAAATTAAATGCGTTTATTTAATGTTGTTGGTCCACTAAAACAATTACCAGGAGCATATTTATATTTTGAAAAATGTTAATCCTGACATGACAATTAGCTAGTGATTATTTGCAACCCATGGAACAATTTTATTTGATAGTTTGAAGAAATAAGAATTTGACTTTATTTTTAATTTTAAATTAGCTTTAATTTATTAAAGGGGCAATTTGGCTAAGTCAAACCTGATGACATGGCACCATTAGTGGGAGATTACTGTAGCATGACACCCGGGGTGTTACAAATCTCCTCCACTACAAGAAATCTCGTCCCGAGATTTAAGAGGTGGAGCAGGGGGAAGGGATTTGGTTATGAAATTCTAACGGGTCTTCTCGGTCTTGGTTGCCGTTCTCGAAGAGGTCGATCCATTATGTTGATGTCTTCATTTCTCTACTTCGGTCATCATGATGAAGTCTTCATCCTTTCTTCTGAAATTCCATCATACTTACGAAAGGAATAAGGGGTAACCTTGGAAGAACGTTCTTCTACAAGGGTGTTTATCTGGTAGATAACATCAGGGAAGGTGGCGGAAAGTAACTCTCGAATTGAAACTCAAGAAAATATCGAGAGCAAAGTAAGAAGGTACCATGAGAAGTTTTGAGCGGGCAGGCAATCGTTCGATGCCTAATCGAAAGGGGAAAGTGGTTTCAGAGCAACAAAAATATTGCATTTGGTACTAGAGTAGATAATCTCTAGGAAGGCGACTCATGAGTTTCACACGGAGCCAAGCGTATACAGGAGAGTCAGGTCTCGATCCTGTGGAACTGTGGGTTATGGGCCGACCATGTGAGTTAAAAGTAGGAAGGGCGCTGACATCTTGCTAGCAAGGCATGTCAGAGGATAGCCTGTCAGTTATGTTGGCTACAACGTTGTTACGAAGGGCGAGGGACATAGAGAACCATTTTCCTGCTCGCAAGGCAAGGCGGACCAGTAGGCAAAGTTCTCGTCCATAAGTGGTTACCGGAATGTTATCAACAAGGGTCTTACTGACAGTGTCGTACACTAAGTTGTTTACATAAGCCGGAGAATATTACTGCTTAGATCCTATAGATCACAAGAAAGACTAAACATAGCAATGGAAAGGAAAATGTGTTTAAACACATATTTCAGGGGTATATCCTTCCGAATGTTAAGCGGGGCATGGTATACGTGTCAAGAGATCAAAGTCATGACCATTTAGATAAAAGGGGTAAGAAGAATGATGATATGTACCCAAACAATGGTGTTTAGATAATTGATCAAGAAACATTTAGCATTACGCTTTGAATGCTCTTGTTGATGTTTGAGTTCCACATCACGCTTTAGGATAACATTGACATGGTCATCATGTAAAGATCAGATTTTGGATACACAAATGATCCAATGGAAACAACTTACAGAATAAGTCTTACAATTTCCTCATGGCAGAATGGCTAACCTTGCTAAAATGGAAACTATAACAATAGGTCCTCCAGCCAGGTGTGCTAGGCATGACATCACCTTACCGGGTCATATAAAGACCAATGTTATAACTCTTGGAAATATGTCCCAACCATCATATCTGACCGAGATTCAGATCTGATTGGTGTCAGATACCTCAAACTCGGGATGCCTGAGAAGAAAAAGTGCAACACAAATTGTCGAGATGAAATTGTAAGATTCTTGGGCAATGAACTATGGAAGCGAGTTCTGAAACAAGACTTCACCATTAAACAAAGGAGAGGATGAGAAGGTGGCTGATGGACTCAGCGACGATTCCTCAGGATTTCCAACAATATGGATTCCACAATTATGTGAACAAGGAGATAACATTTGTCAGATCAAATGGTATAATGATGTATGCTCGAGGAAAACATACACAATTAAACATTGGTTGAAAGGTGCACCCGAATTATGGGCTTAGCTATCAAGATCAATGTTAGAAGGGTGATTCGATATCCAATACACAAAGAATGTAACTATCGTTCATTCACTTACAAGTAATAGGGTTGCTAGAAGTTTCGAATTTTTCACATCAGAATGCTGATGATGACCACGACACATTTGTCGAGAGATTTCATGAAGATGTAATCGATCAGTGATGGCATCAAGTCAAAGGAATGGTGAAGCGAATGGCTATTGGAACCATGTGTACGAAACAAACTCAAAATCAAGTTTGTTGTTCAAGGAGAAATGAGATGACGAGTGAAAGAACATGCGGTGCCCCCATGTTTGGTTTTGGTAATTGATGACAATCTCTATGGACTAATGGTTGCCTTGAGTTATATTTGAAGGTTTTGCCCATAGGCTTTTCTTGGAGTACATGTGTTGGTTTCAAGGAGAGTTTGTGTCGACCAAGGTGCTATTCAAGGAATTACCGAAAAGATTGGTCTTGTGAGAGGTTGATCAAGACTAAGTCAAAGAGTGAATCAAGTTGATCAACACACAAAGCGTAGAAGATGTACCGAGAGGGATCAAGTGATCCCATGGTATGGTGAGCATTGTCAATTACACTTTGTGTACTAACCCATGATCTTCGTGAGAGTTCTTTTTGGGGTTAGGATGCGGTGTGCAAGTTCAAGTGATGCATCACGAAGAGATCAAGTTCTTGAAGCTTGCCGTCCATTGTGGTGACAATGGACTTGTGAAGATGAGCCGAAGAGTGGCTCACCCATAGTGAACTATGGGGGAGCAATCATCTAGTCTTCATCGAGTGAACGCAATAAAGAAAGGTGGTCCCACTTGAGGGAGTCAAGATCGTCATCATCAAGCTCAAGTGGACCATGTGCAAGGCAAAGGTTTGCCCTTGATTGGTTTTCTATTTTACCGGTCTCATGGTACTAGTTGGGAGACCGGGTTATAGGATCGTTTGCCGTACTATCAAGGGGGGGCTCTCAAGTTGGTAGCTTGATCGCATCGTTAGTAGAGAGCTCAAAGCATTGCATCCTTGAATCATGTTTCTTGGTTCTTGTTTGGTTCTCTGTGTGAGTCTTAGAGCTTATGGTCATCTTGATGACAACCTTGAGTTCATCGAAAACGGAGTTCGCATGCGTCTTCAATGATGTTTTCGGTGTTGGAGGTTTTACCGGTCTTATCCGAGGAAGGGTTCTCACCATTTTCTTATGGTCCTTTTCTCATTTGCTTCTTATTGATATTTCTATCAATATTGTGTTAGCCCATGTCGTTAGCTTTCCAACAAACTTGGTTTCGTTGAATTCGGAGTCCGTTTGCAGAAGTTGTGGCTGTTTTGGTAAAGGCTGCAGCGGTACTACCGCGGCTAGAGCGGATGTAAATTTGTACTACCGCTCCAGAGCGGTACTACCGCGGCTCCTGAGCGGTAGTACCGCTCCAGAGCTGTACTACCGCGGCTCCTGAGCGGTAGTACCGCTCCGGACCAAAATCTCGTGTTTTGCTCAGCGGAGGTAGGCACGGAAGTATTTTTTTAGTACCGCTTGCAAGCAGTAGTACCACTACCATTTGCGGTAGTACCGCTATCCCTAGCGGTAGTACCGTGAGGTCGAGCGGCAGTACCATGAGGACGAGCGATAGTACCGCTCCGGCGGTTCTACTCGCCTTTTGCCTCCTCGCTGTTGTTTTTCAAAGGGGTACTACCGCCCTAGCAGTAGTACCGCTCCTTGGAGCGGTAGTACCGCTCTGCGCGGGCCGTGAGCATAATGGTTGGATTTTTCCCCACCTATAAAAGGGGGTCTTCTTCCCCTTTGAACTTTACCCTTTTAGCTCGTGTTCTTCCCCCATTGTTGACCTTCTTTGAGCTTCCTAGCTCTCAATCCCTCCATGGATTCTTGCTAGTTTTTGAGGGAAAAGAGAGAGGAGACCTAGATCCACATTTCCACCAATCACTTTCTCCTCTATGTGAGGGGAACCCCTTGGATCTAGATCTTGGAGGTCTTGGTGTTCTCCTTCTTGTTCTTCCTCTCATTTTTCTCCCCAGCATTAGTTGCTTCGGTGGGATTTGAGAGAGAAGGACTTGGGCACTCCGTGTGTCCTTGCCATTGCATTTGGTGCATAGGTTTGAGTTCTCCACGGTGATACGTGGAAGTGAAGTTTGAGAAGCTTATTACTCTTGGTGTTTGGGCACCCTAGAGCTTGTTCCTGTTGGGTGCCTTGGCGCCCTAGACGGTTGGTGTTGTTCGGAGCTCAATCATTGTGGTGTAAAGCTCCGGGCAAGCGTCAGGGTCTCCAATTAGGTTGTGGAGATCACCCCGAGCAATTCGACGGGTACCGGTGACCGCCCCCAAGGGTTGCCAAAGTGTACGGGTTCGGTGACCGCCCCCAAGGGTTGCCATTTGTACGGGTTCGGTGACCGCCCTCAAGGGTCCCTCAGTGGAATCACGGCATCTTGCATTGTGCGAGGGCGTGAGGAGATTACGGTGGCCCTAGTGGCTTCTTGGGGAGCACTGTGCCTCCACACCGCTCCAAACGGAGATTAGCATCCGCAAGGGTGTGAACTTCGGGATACATCATCTTCTCCGCGTGCCTCGGTTATCTCTTACCCGAGCTCTTTACTTATGCACTTTACTTTGTGATAGCCATATTGTTTCTTGTCATATATCTTGCTTTCACCTAGTAGTTTATCTTTCTTAGCTTAAGTTGTTGGTGCACATAGGTGAGCCTAGTTGTTGTAGGTTTTGTGCTTGGCAAATTAACTGCTAGGTTTATTCCGCATTTGTTCAAGCCTAAAACGTAATTATTTTAAAGTGCCTACTCACCCCCCTAGGCGACATCCACGATCTTTCAATTGGTATCACAGCCTCGTCTCTCTTTGTTAGGCTTAACCGCCTAGAGAGTAAAGATGTCGACTAGGGGATTAGGATTCTGTTACACTCTTAGTTTCGATGGCACAAATTTTGATGTTTGGGTAATTCGCATGCTTAATCCCTTTAGGGTCATGGACCCAAATTTAGAGCGAATTGTAGATATGGGTTTTTCTCCTGCAAAGGATCCCCAAAGATTATCTTTAGAGGATGATAAAAACTCGTATCTCAATGCTCAAGCTTCTAATGTGCTTTTCAATGCTTTGAGCAATGTAGTTATATTTCAACTCATGTCGTTCTGGGATGCTCATGAGTTGTGGACAAAGCTTCAAGATAAATATGGTGTGTCCAAGATTTGTGGCGATGATTGTTCTCCCTCCACCTCCGGCCGTGCTGCCTTCTCAACTTCTTCTACTTCACCTACATGTGGATTTCCACAAGTTAATTTTATGGTGAGTAGTGTTGGTCATTGCAATGATGATAGTGTGCTTATCGTTGATGACTCTTCATCACTATCTTGTTGCAATGCTCCATCTTTGGACTTTAACAATTCGTGCACCTTACATCTTTCACATGCTTGTGTTGATAGTCCATGCATATCATGTAGAAATTGCTTGAATAAATCTCATAATGATATGCTTTCTATTTCTTGTTGCCATGATAAAAATGCATGTTTTTCCTTGAGTTGTTGTGCTAACAATGTAGAGGAAACCCAACACTCCATGGAACAAGATGTGGTCTCAAATGGTGTTTCAAGGGATCCTACATCATCATCTATTGCTTTATGCCTTATGGCTAAGGCTTCAAAGGTATCTCCTACTTTGAACCCCTATATGTCTCTTGATGATGATGTTAATGCTAATGATGATGAGGATAATGATGAAGAGAATGATAGTGTTACCTCCTTAAAAATTAAGGATGAAATGATTTTTAAAGCTCTTCATAAAAATAAAATTGCTTGTTCCAACTTCATGGAAATCATGTCCATTGCCATTGAGGGCAAGAAATATATTGAGGAGTTGGAGTCTCATCTCGAGGAGCATGAGGTCACCATTTAAAAAATGGAAGGTCATGAGCATGATTACGCTAATGAGATTGCGGACCTCTCTCAAGCTCTTGAACTTGAACAAACCACCAAGGAATCTCTTGAGGAGACTTTTGCTCTAGAATTATCTAGAGTGAAGGAATATCATGATAGAGCTCTTAAGGTGGCCAATGTTTTTGAAACTAAAAATGAGAAGCTTGAAGTTGCACGTGCTAAACTTCTTGAGGACTTTGGGCACCTCGAAAATGGCTCAAGAGTCATTAAGAGTGAGCTCATCAAGCTCACCGAGTCTCATGCACAACTTAAAGCTTCATATTCAAAAGAGCTTGCCTAGTTGCCTTCTCCTCTTGCTATTATCGATGATGCTTGTGCTACTAACTCTATTACTTGTGAAGCATCCATTTTGAAGGAGAATGTTGAGCTTCGGACTCAACTTGAGTTGCTATCTAGCAATTATGGGAAATTGGAAGAAAGTCATGAAAATCTCTCAAGTTGTCATGATGATCTTCTAGTATCCCATAATGTGCTAAAGATATCTCATGAGGCCATGATTGCTAAGGTAACATCTAGTGAGCCTCATGTGGATACTAGCACCACTTCTAGTCAAAATACTATATTGCCATGTGCTAGTCCTTGTAATTCATCTACTCACAATGTTGGTACATCTTGTGAGGAATTGCTTTCCTTGCCTTGTTGCTCTAACGATGAAGCTTATACTTCCTCTAGTACTTGTGTTGAGACTAACCATGTAGAGGAAATCAAAGAGCTCAAGGCCCAAGTCACTTCTTTGAAGAAAGACTTGGAAAAGAGTCATGAAGGGAAATCCACACTCAACAATATCTTGAGTGTGCAAAAATCCCCTAATGACAAAGGTGGACTTGGATTCAACTCCATTAAGAAGAATAAGTCCAAGATGAACAAGAAGAAGGGCCAAGAACAAGTCAAGAATTCGGCCAAGATTGATTGCTTCAAGTGCAAAATTGAAGGGCATCATGTGAGATCTTGCCCATTGAAGAAGAAGACCATTAGTGACAAGCAACAAGGGAAGCAGCCACAAGTTCAATCTCATGCTCAACCACAAGTTCAAGAAATGCCTCTTCCCAAGAAAAATCGAGCTAATGCTTCTCAAGTTCAGGAATCAAGTGAGAATAAAGTGAAGAGTAGACGTTGCTACCTATGTCGTGAGAAAGGTCACCTCGCTTCTTCATGCACTAGTGGCAACTTATCCAACCCAATTATTTTTGATGATATCTATTCTCTTGGGAAGGATAAGGTTGGCAATGTGTTTGCCAAGTTTGTTGGTACTCAAAGTGGTGTCAAGAAAGAACCATTTGGGTTGCCAAGCCTATTGTGACTAACCTCTTAGGACCCAACTTGGTTGGGGACCAACAAGCTCAAACTTGATCAATAGGTGTTGTTGGAGGGCATTGGAGACTTGGCTACATTATGAAGAATTAAGGGGACTTAATCATTCTTAGTGTCTCAAGCCAAGTTAATTGGGTTATCAAGTATCTATACTATATCCAATGTGCCTCCTTCCGGTAACTTGTACTTAAATTGTTTACATTGAAAGTTACTTGCCCCTCTGCATGTTTTGGTTTTGTTCCTTGCATGTGTTTGTATATGTTGTGCCTCCAATTGCTTATCTTGAGTAATCAAGTATGTGTGTGTTGGTTTGCACATCATGTACATGTGTGTCGTACGTTGAGCTTTTATGCATCTTGTTTGTATCTTAGTTGGCTCTTGTGAGAGGTTAATGGAATATCCCATTATGGGGGAGTGATGTGCTTTGTACACCTCACAATCCTATAAATGTGTGTACATGAGGAATACCATCTAGTATTGATATTACAAGATTATCTAGTCGCTATGTGGTATGTCTTCTCATGAGAAATTCAAATTCTAAATTGTCCATTAATTATCTCTTGTTGGATCGTTATTTTGCCTCTTGTTTATCTTTAATTGGTATCACATTATGGGGGAGTAATATGCTATGTGTATATTACTAGCCTTGAAAATGTGTACATTTGAGATATTGTCACCTAGAATTGATATTGCAAATTATCTTGTTCCTAGGTGGCATGTTAGCTCTACAAGTTGCAATTTGCTTGTGTTTGGTGTGAAGATGATGTCGGATATCCTTGCTATCTACCACCAGGAATTATTTCCAAATACTTCTTGTCTTTTCACAATTGGTACTCACTTATGTGTGGTAAATTATTGATCATCTTCACGTTGGCGTTTGCTTTTTATTTTCCTTATCTCTTGCCAAGTTTGTGTCAACTCCCTTTGCCTTCCATGCCACTTGAGGATCTTGTTGTTTTCTTGATCTTGTCTAGTGTTTTCCTTGATATGGTGAACATGGTGATCCTACCTTGTGCATTTTGTATTCAAATGCAAATTCTCTATAATGCACAACTCGTGGGGGAGCTATCCTATTTTCTATAAAACACTAAACTTGTGATCCATTTTAAGTGCGTGTTGGTGAACGGCAAGCCGTTTCTTTTTGGTACTTGTGCCATCATGAAACTTTGTAGAGAGCTTGGTTTGTTTGGAACCATCCTCTCTTTTGGGAGTTTGATATCATTTTGTGGGTTCCAATGGATATCTCATTCCTTGATGTATCTTTTAATGATATCTTCCATGTGATGATTTCTCCATTTGGTATTTTTTTCACTTGGTATTTCCTTGTATTTTGGTATCGGTTCTTGAAAGTCTTGATCATGCATATTAACTTCATGTAGTTTCCTTGGCATGCTTACTCTCTTTGACATAATATATAGGGGAAACTCCACCAAGTCTCAAATTGAATGAGATGTGCATGAATTTCATTTCCATATCTATATGCACATATTTATGTGGAGTTTGTCCTATGTATTGTTGGTGTTTCTAACTCTTTGGTCCCAATGAGTTTGGGTACCATTTTGTTTGTGTTGTTGTTCTAGGAAAAATTGGAGATACATCGGATGCTCGGCTCACTCACAAGGAAGGTGGTGTCATCACGTGCTTATTGGAGTCAAGCTAGGATGCTCAATGAACTACTATCTATTACCTTCAGTTGGTTTCTTCTACATCCTTCCAATAATATCTCGGTAACAAGTATCTATTCATGCATTCTTTTCTTGCATTCAACCTTGTGTAGGTTGCATCTTGGCATGATAGTCATTCCATCTTGTGATACTTGTTTCCTTTCTCAAAGCATCTCAACGATGATCTCATGTTGCTAGTTGTGATGTCTTTGATGGTTGTGTGGTAGAAATTCATCTATATACAATAAGACCATATCTAGCCATGTGCTATGCTTCCAAGCAAATATCTTATTGGTATATCTATGACTTCCTTTTGGATATCTTGTTCCTTCGTGTTGTAACTATTTCGGGTGTACATCCTTCTTTGTAGATATATATCATCATGATTTCGTCTACCTAGAATCTTATACACTTGAGAGAAGTTGCATATCTAGATTATATCCTTTCTTTCACGTCCACCTTGTCTTTCTTTTGTTTTTTTCTTTGGTGTCTTCGTGAAAGCTTTTGCCTTGAGTGCGTATCTTATCTCGTTGCATCTTGATGCACTCTTGTGTGGTGAAGATTATTTTCCTCATGCTTATCTCTACGTGGCTTTTGCCATCTTAATTGGTATCCCTCGTCTTGATGAGGCTTTCATCTTCTATCTTCACCATGGGTTGTCACAAGTGTTGGTTATTCATTTTGCATTTTTAGTGTGCTTGTGAACCCTTTTGCTTAGTGTGTGTGGGGAGGACATGTCATGCACCTTGTATCTCCACTATCCAAGACTATGTTGATGCTTAATGCTCATCCGTACATTAGTCTTCTCAAGTGCTTTGCCATGACTCACACACATCATTTTGGTTGAGCCTACTCTTAAGTTGCCTCTTTTATATGTTGCTCAACCATTTGTTTGTTGCAAGTGCTAGGCTTTGTTTACTTGCACTTGTTGTGAGTTTCTATTGATTTTCGGGGAGTGATGATCCTATTTGGTGCACTTGGTATCCTAATGCAAATATTGTAAGGAGTGCACAAATCATGGAGAGCTTCACTAGTGTCTTTAGAACACTCTGTTGCTCTCTTGCACTTGTCGTGAGGTTCTATTGATCTTGGGGGAGTGACGATCCTATTTTGTGCTCGTTGTATCCAATTACAAAACTAAATTGTGCACAAATCATGGGGAGCTTCTCTAGTTTCTCTAGAACACTCCTTTGCTCATATCATAATTTATTTTATTCATGTGGCACGTAGGATCATTGTCTAGTTGGCTCAATTGATATCCGTTGATTTCTTGCTTCAATTGGTATCTTTTGATTGCTTGATTGCTTGTTTCTCACTTTGTTATGTCTTTGTGGCATATCATTCATTTGCAATCTTTGGGCCTCAATATAGTTTGTCTTCCTCCAAGTATTTACTGTTGGACATGTGTATTGCATTCAACTCTCTTGTTGAGAAATACACAATTTATGGAGGAACACTTTTTATATTGGCCTTCTAAGCTTTTCACCCATTTTGGCACTCGATGCCAATGGGGGAGGAGTTTCAGATAGTTTTGTTCCTAAGCATTTGCATCCCATTCTCATGCATCGTTGGTTGTTGCATTGCATGGTGATGCATAATTCCTTGTATGAACTCTCTTGAAAGTGATTGTCATCAATTACCAAAATGGGGGAGATTGAAAGAACATGCGGTGCCCCCATGTTTGGTTTTGGTAATTGATGACAATCTCAATGGACTAATGGTTGCCTTGAGTTATATTTGAAGGTTTTGTCCATAGACTTTTCTTGGAGTACATGTGTTGGTTTCAAGGAGAGTTTGTGTCGACCAAGGTGCTATTCAAGGAATTACCGAAAAGATTGGTCTTGTGAGAGGTTGATCAAGACTAAGTCAAAGAGTGAATCAAGTTGATCAACACACAAAGCATAGAAGATGTACCGAGAGGGATCAAGTGATCCCATGGTATGGTGAGCATTGTTAATTATGCTTTGTGTACTAACCCATGGTCTTCGTGAGAGTTCTTTGTGGGGTTAGGATGCGGTGTGCAAGTTCAAGTGATGCATCACGAAGAGATCAAGTGCTTGAAGCTTGCCGTCCATTCTGGTGACAATGAACTTGTGAAGATGAGCCGAAGAATGGCTCACCCATAGTGGACTATGGGGGAGCAATCATCTAGTCTTCATCGAGCCAACGCAATCAAGAAAGGTGGTCCAACTTGAGGGAGTCAAGATCGTCATCATCTAGCTCAAGTGGACCATGTGCAAGGAAAAGGTTTGCCCTTGATAGGTTTTCTATTTTACCGGTCTCATGGTGGTAGTTGGGAGACCGGGTTATAGGATCGTTTGCCGTACTATCAAGGGGGGCTCTCAAGTTGGTAGCTTGATCGTATCGTTAGTAGAGAGCTCAAACCATTGCATCCTTGCATCATGTTTCTTAGTTCTTGCTTGGTTCTCTGTGCGAGTCTTAGAGCTTATGGTCATCTTGATGTCAAGCTTGAGTTCATCGAAAACGGAGTTCGCATGCTCTTCTATGATATTTTTGGTGTAGAGGTTTTACCCGTCTTATCCGAGGAAGGGTTCTCACCATTTTCTTATGGTCCTTTTCTCATTTGCTTCTTATTGATATTTCTATCAAGATAGTGTTAGCCCATGTCGTTAGCTTTCCAACAAACTTGGTTTCGTTGAATTCGGAGTCCGTTTGCAGAAGTTGTCGCTGTTTTGGTAAAGGCTGCAGCGGTACTACCGCGCCTAGAGCGGATGTAATTTTTTACTACCGCTCCAGCACGGTACTACCGTGGCTCCAGAGCGGTACTACCGTGGCTCCAGAGCGGTAGTACCGCTCCAGAGCTGTACTACCGTGGCTCCTGAGCGGTAGTACCGCTCCGGACCAAAATCTCGTGTTTTGCTCAGCGGAGGTAGGCACGGAAGTATTTTTTTAGTACCGCTCGCAAGCAGTAGTACCGCTACCATTTGCGGTAGTACCGCTATCCCTAGCGGTAGTACCGTGAGGTCGAGTAGTAGTACCGTGAGGACAAGCGATAGTACCGCTCCGGCGGTTCTACTGGCCTTTTGCCTCCTCGCTGTTGTTTTTCAAAGGGGTACTACCACTCTAGCAGTAGTACCGCTCCTTGGAGCGGTAGTACCGCTTTGTGCGGGCTGTGAGCATAACGGTTGGATTTTTCCCCACCTATAAAAGGGGGTCTTCTTCCCCTTTGAACTTTATCCTTTGAGCTCGTGTTCTTCCCCCATTGTTGACCTTCTTCGAGCTTCCTAGCTCTCAATCCCTCCATGGATTCTTGCTAGTTTTTTAGGGAAAAGAGAGAGAAGATCTAGATCCACATTTCCACCAATCACTTTCTCCTCTATGTGAGGGGAACCCCTTGGATCTAGATCTTGGAGGTCTTGGTTTTCTCCTTCTTGTTCTTCCTCTCATTTTTCTCCCTAGCATTAGTTGCTTCGGTGGGATTTGAGAGAGAAGGACTTGGGCACTCCGTGTGACCTTGCCATTGCATTTGGTGCGTAGGTTTCAGTTCTCCACGGTGATACGTGGAAGTGAAGTTTGAGAAGCTTATTACTCTTGGGTGTTTGGGCACCCTAGAGCTTGTTCCTGTTGGGTGCCTTGGCGCCCTAGACGGTTGGTGTTGTCAGGAGCTCAATCATTTTGGTGTAAAGCTCCGGGCAAGCGTCAGGGTCTCCAATTAGGTTGTGGAGATCGCCCCGAGCAATTTGATGGGTACCGGTGACCGCCCCCAAGGGTTGCCAAAGTGTACGGGTTCGGTGACCGCCCCCAAGGGTTGCCATTTGTACGGGTTCGGTGACCGCCCTCAAGGGTTCCTTAGTGGAATCACGGCATCTTGCATTGTTCGAGGGCGTGAGGAGATTACGGTGGCTCTAGTGGCTTCTTGGGGAGCATTGTGCCTCCACACCGCTCCAAACGAAGATTAGCATCCGCAAAGGTGTGAACTTCGGGATACATCGTTGTCTACGTGTGCCTCGGTTATCTCTTACCCGAGCTCTTTACTTATGCACTTTACTTTGTGATAGCCATATTGTTTCTTGTCATATATCTTGCTTTCACCTAGTAGTTTATCTTGCTTAGCATAAGTTCTTGGTGCACATAGGTGAGCCTAGTTGTTGTAGGTTTTGTCCTTGGCAAATTAACCGCTAGGTTTATTCCGCATTTGTTCAAGCCTAAACTGTAATTATTTTAAAGCGCCTATTCACCCCCCCTCTAGGCGACATCCACGATCTTTCAATGAGGAAGATCGGCGTAAGATTAGCTCACCGTCAAAATGTGTGCTCCGGGAAGAAGGACCAGGTAGCACAGTTAAAATTAGCACGATAATGATGTAGCCGTTCAGGCTAGGAAAGACATGATGGAGTATTAAACTTGTATGCAATGAAGATCTCTAATCCTAGTTGAATCGCAGTGCGGACTCGATTCAGTTGTTAGTGTCTTTGAGTGTTTAATAACTCAGTGCCCGTGAAAAAATTGGAATCAGTGAGAATGTAGTACTTCATGAAAAACTCATAAGTTATGCAGTTCCGTGATAATCTCGAGATACCGGGGGTAATACTCGATGACAGATCAAAGTAGAGGTTGGACTGGGGTATTGATCTGCAGAAGACAAATGCTTAAACTTGCCCAAGAAATGGGATCAAAGAAGAACAGTATGGTCGGAACCATAGCTGCAAGGGATCCAATTTAATGACACCGAAAGAATTACCCAAATGGTTAAATATTTTGCAAGAAGCTTCCATGCTAAGTTCCACATCGGGTCCATGGGCATGAACACAAAGTTCAACGTCGACTCCCACTTCTTTAATTCATAACCTTTCATTCACTTCTCGTCTTCGAAGAAGTTCTAGTGTTGAAATTTTATCTAGCGAAGCACCAGAAGAGTATGACTCGTGAAAACTTTCGGGTTCACACAGTTTAGAGAAGGCATAGGTTCAACCCATATGGGCTTCTTACAAACATATACCACAAGTTTGAAGAGTAAATATCTCCAGCTCAAAAGCGGAGCATGGTTGGCCAATCAGAGAATATGATTTACCAATGGAATTATATATCAGAGAAAGAACTGCTCGAGGTTTAGTATACGAAGGACACTGTCGGATGATAATTCAATAAAGGATATGACGTTCCATAACAGAGCTGATGTGAGCATCGGTACACCACCAGAGGAAGAGACAATGCAAAGGCAATGGATTATAGAAGCAACTGACTAATTCAAAGCTTAAATGCAAAGGAATTATGATTTCCAAATTAAGGGATCAGGAGCAAGGGCTCTGATTAAGGGTGGATAAGTCGAGTAGGCTTAGGGGAATAACCGGTGGCAATTTGATGGGTCGAGATCCAGCTCATGTTTCAAATGACATCTGAGCCGGAAGGATGAGTTCTAGGATCTGATTGAGGATTGCGAGCATTCACAACATATTGAACCAACAGACTCAAAATGATAATGACGGAGGATGTCAACGGAGATTACTAGAAATATGGCATTAACCATAATGCAGGAAGGCAAGGAATTCAGGAGCAATAGGTTGCTGAGGATTTTCAGAAAACCGAATAATGTTCCGAAGAATTTTGTGATACACATGAACAACTGAGGATTAATGGATCATCGATAAGTGTGAGGAATTATTCGTAGGGGTATTCATGCGGCAAAGACCTGTAAAGCAGTGTCACAAGTGATTCTTAGAAAGTCGAAGAATAATTCGATGCATCTTGTAATAACAAGAGCAGCTGGGAATGAAAGTAAGAACGACAGGTGAATGTATTTATACATAGGGATATATCGATGGTACGGGATTGCAAAAGCGATGGGCACAAAGTTTCGAGAGCACTTCAGAGAGTATCTTCGAAATCCTTCGGTGCACCAAGCAATCATCTGGAGTGAGGGGCTCTCTGGGAGAAAGTAATTGCGAGAACCTAGAGTTAAAGTTAGCAAAATCATTTATCCTAAACAGAAGAGAGATCAGATTCCCGAGTACATATCGATGAATAAAAGATCATAATACCACCCAATGGTGACGTGGGCTCGTAAGCCGCACAACCATGTTAGTAAAAACTTTTTCAATGACTAGACTCAACTTCGACAAAGGAGTTTGGAAGGGGGATTCCTACAGGCAGTCGGCTCTGATACGAACTTGTGACGCCCCCGATTCAATCGTACACTAATCATACATGCAAACGTGTACGATCAAGATCAGGGACTCACGGAAAGATATCACAACACAACTCTAAAAGCAAATAAGTCATACAAGCATCACATTACAAGCCAGGGGCCTCGAGGGCTCGAATACAAGTGCTCGATCACAGACGAGTCAGCGGAAGCAACAATATCTGAGTACAGACATAAGTTAAACAAGGTGCCATAAGATGGCTAGCACAAACTGGGAAATAGATCGAAAGAGGCGCAGGCCTACTGCCTGGGATCCTCCTAAACTACTCCTGGTTGTCGTCGGCCTGCACGTAGTAGTAGGCACCCACGGTGTAGTAGGAGTCATCGAAGGTGGCGTCTTGCTCCGGGGCTCCAGCATCTGGTTGTGGCATCCGAGAAGAAAGGAAAAGGGGGAAAAGGGGGAGCAAATCAACCGTGAGTACTCATCCAAAGTACTCGCAAGCAAGGGTCTACATTACATATGTATTGGTATCAATGAAAAGGTAGTATATGTGGACTCAACTGCAGAATTCCAGAATAAGAGGGGGATAGCTAGTCCTATCGAAGACTACGTTTCTGGCAACCTCCATCTTGAAGCATGTAGAAGAGAGTAGCTAGTAAGTTCACCAAGTAACAATGTATAGCATAATCCTAGCCGAAGATCCTCTCCTTATCGCCCTGTGAGAGAGCGATCACCGGGTTGTAACTAGCACTTGAAAGGGTGTGTTTTATTAACTATCCGGTTCTAGTTGTCATAAGGTCGGAATACAACTCCAGGTCGTCCTTTTACCGAGGGAGACGGCTATTCGAATAGATAAACTTCCGTGCAGGGGTGCACCACATTACCCAACACGCTCGATCCCTCTGGCCGGACACACTTTCCTGGGTCATGCCCGGCCTTCGAAGATCAACACGTCGCAGCCCTACCTAGGCACAACAGAGAGGTGAGCACGCCGGTCTAAATCCTAAGCACGCAAGGGTCTGGGCCCATCGCCCGTTGCACACCTGCGCGTTGCGAATGCGGCCGGTGAGCAGATCTAGCAACCTCCATTACAAAGGAAGCCGCGTTACGCGGTCCAACCCGGTACGCGCTGCTCAGTCGTTGACGTCAAGAAGGCTTCGTCTGATACCACGACGTCGAGTGCCCATAATTGTTCTCGTGTAGTTGGTTAGTGCGTATAGGCTCGTAGCCAGACTCAGATCAAATACCAAGATCTCATTAAGCATGTTATTTTGAAGTAACCGCGGACGCTGACCAGGACCAGGCCCACCTATCTCCTAGGTGGTCACAACCCGCCCTGTCGCTCTGCCATAAAGTAACACTAGGGGGGCGTCGGGAACCTAGGCCCACCACTACCTGGGTGGAACCACCTGCCCCTTCAGCCCCCATATCCGAATCACTTGTGGGTACTCTACGAGGCGACCCGACTTTAGTCACATCATGGTATCATGTATAATGTATATAGTATATACCCGTGATCACCTCCTGGGTGATCACGGCCCGATAGTATAGCATGGCAGACGGACAAGAATGTAGGGCCACTGATGATAAACTAGCATCCTATACTAAGCATTTAGGATAGCATGTAAAGGTTCAACAATTGTAGCAACAATGACAGGCTATGCATCAAAATAGGAGCTATCGAATCAACAACTATAGAAAACCTAATTCAAGGATAAGAGAGAAGAGAATGGGCGATATCTAGATGATCAAAGGGGGTTTGCTTGCCTAGTTTCTTTGGCAAGGAGAGGTCGTCGTCGATGTAGTCGATCAGGGGGGTATCGGCAGCGGTCTCGGGGTCTACCGGAAAGAAGTAATGAAGGGGGAACACAATAAATAATAGAGCAATCAAAGCATCACAAAGCAAAACATGGCAATACACTGTGCTAGGGGTGACCTAACATAGTACTTGGTGCTACTCGCGAAGAGGGGAAACATCCAGAAAAGTATTCCCGGTGTTTGACGTTTTCGGACAAACGAACCGGAGGTGGATTGTTGCAGGTTCGCTATGCTAGGGACGTGTGGAGGATGAACGGACTGCGTATTCGGATTCGTCCCGTCGTTCTGAGCAACTTTCATGTACAAAGTATTTACATCCGAGTTACAGCTTATTTTATATTAATTTCTACAGTTTCTAAACATTTTCTGTAATTATTATTAAATCAAAAAATAAAATGAAATTGCTATGTGTACCCAGTGGCAGCTCCGCCAAAGAGGTTGACATGTGGGTCTATGTCAAAGTCAACAAAGTCAAAATTGACTAGTCAACAGGGTCAGTGGGACCCGGCTGTCAGTGTCACATGTGTTAACAGATTGTTTAATTCAGTTTAATTATCGGTGGGACCCCACTGTTAGAGACTCTAGTTAATTAGACATTTATTATATTAATTGTGTTAGCAGTACGATATGCATTAAAGGTTATTTAACAGACGAGGCCCCACATGCCATTTGCACATTAGACTACTTAGGAATTAATCTAACCAGCCTAATCTGATGCTAACCAGGGATAGCCATAGGCGAAACCATGCCCCATGGCTGGGCATGCACAGGGGCTCAAGCGGCCATGGCCTACAGCGGCAGCAACATCTAGCATGCAACGGCGGCGACAAGCAAAAAGCAGCAGCGGGTAGCAGCATCAGTGCAGTAGCAAGCAGCGACATTAGCAAGAGCAGCAAGGAACCGTCAGGGAGCCGCGGCAGCAGCGACGCAGCCGAGCAGCAACAACAATAGGGCAACAACAGCGGCAAGGCTGCAGCTTCAGGCGGCATTGGGAGCAGCAGCGCAGTAGCAGCGAGCAGTAGCAGAGAGCAGCGGCAACGTACGAGCGGATGAGGCGGGCGCAGGCGGCGCGTGGGCACGCGCGGCTGCGCGGAGCCGCGGCCAGGGAGTCTGCGCGGGGGTGCAGGGGAGCGCCCGAGCTACGGCGGCCATGGGCGCGGGCAGAGGGCGACGACGGCTTCGGTTGCGAATGCGACGACGGCTACGGAGCGGTAGTGAGGGTGCTCGAGCTCGAATCTCACATCGGGAATAATCGGGGAAGTGGCGAAGCTCACGTTGATTCCGATGACGAGCTTGACAGAGGTGCGGAGGCAGCGGATCGACGCCGGTGGACGGGGCGGACGACCGGCGAAGGGGATCGGCGACTGCGGCGGCTCGGGTCCATCTAGTGGGTGCAGGAGAAGTCGATGATGACGAGGGTCCTCCTGGACACCTCGGGACGGCGAGGCTTGGCCAGTGGCCACGGCAATGGTGAGCGGCGGTGATGGCTTCGCTCGGGTGCGAGCTCCAGATCGAGAGAGTGAGTAAGCGAGTTGGGGAATGGGGATTAGGGTTTCGGGGAGGGGTGTCGGGGTTGCCCTTATCCATCACGGGGGCCACGGGATGGCCGACACGTGCGCACTGCCAGCCATGGCGCCGGGGGATGAATGCCATGACCCCCGTGAACAGAAGGTGCGGGATAACGGTGGCGGTGGGCTGGGTCTCACACTGTGCTAACTTGGCCCGGTAGCACAATAGCCCTTTTTTACTTCTACCTTTTATATATTTTGTTTCTTATTTTTTGTGTTGCTTCCTTTTATTCCATCTATCAAAAGATTTTTGGTAAAGATGAACCTTTGCTCCTAAATCCTAGTCAAAACTATAAGGTTGCACAAAAAGTTTGAGGCCAATTGGAACTGTTCAAATTTAGGCTTGAAATTAAATGCGTTTATTTAATGTTGTTGGTCCACTAAAATAATTACCAGGAGCATTTTTGTACTTTGAAAAATGTTAATCCTGACATGACAATTAGCTAGTGATTATTTGCAGCCCATTGAACAATTTTATTTGATAGTTTGAAGAAATAAGAATTTGACTTTATTTTAAATTTGAAATTGGCTTTAATTTGTTAAAGGGGCAATTTGGCTAAGTCAAACCTGATGACATGGCACCATTAGTGGGAGATTACTGTAGCATGACACTCGAGGTGTTACATTGGTCTGCCTTGCCTTGCGAGCAGGGAAATGGTTCTCTTCGTCCCTCGCCCTTGGTACCAACGTGGTTGCCAACATAACTGACCGGCTATCCTCTGACCTGCCTTGCCATCATGACCGTGCAAAATGTTAGCGCCTTCATGCTTTTAACCCACATGGTGGGCCCATAACCCGCAGTTCCACAGGATCGAAACCTGACTCGCCTGTACATCCCTGTTTTACGAAATTGTTAATCGCACTTGGGTTCGTATGTAAATCACGAGCCACCTACCTAGTGATATATTCTGGTATCAGACGCAATACTTATTCCCATTGCTCTGAACCCCTTTCACCCTCTGTTTCAAGCAACGAACGATTGCCTACCCGCTTGAAGCTTCTTATTGCACCTTCTTACATTGCTCTCAATGACTTTCTTGAATTTCAACTCGAGAGATGCCTCTATGCCATGTTCACTGAGATAGCCCCCAGGTACCTATCATGTGTTGAGCTCCATCCTTCCCGAGTCTTTCTTCTTACTCTACCCCTTAAATCTCGGGACGAGATTTCTTGTAGTAGAGGAGAATTGTGACGCCCGGATAATTAAGCTACAGTAATCCGCTACTAATGATGCCAGGTCATTACTCCTACTGTTGCTGATCTTCACTCGATACAAATCACTGTTCAAATTCAAATTCAATTTTAAAGTAAAAAATTCAAATTTCTCAAACATGAAAACAAAATTGTTCGTGGTGTTGCAAATAATCTCCAAGTATTTCTCATGATGAAAACAACCTCTTTGGGGTTTCCAAAATCCCCCTAGGATTTAATGTAATGGTCCAACATCATCTTACTGGACCATTTAAATTCAAACATAGTTTTAAACTTTTCAAAATAACCTCAAACTTTGTGGAGAGCTCCATAACACAGCAAGGTATTTTTGTGACAAGTTTGGCATTTAACAAAATTGAAGTGGTGTGAAAATAAAATGTAGAGCAATGAGTAAATAAGAAACAGAGAGAAATAAAAACAAAAATGGAAAAACATGCACTGTACACATGGCCCAGCCGTGGCAACAGTGCAGCCCAGCCCACCACGGCTGGCCTTTCCCCTACCTCCCGCTACAGGAGGCAGGGGATGGGCGTGGCAGCCATCCCGTGGCCATGGCCCCTCCCTGGACACGCGGCGGCCATCCGATCCCTCCCCGACGTCTACTAGGCCGCCCCGTCCCCTTGGGCAAACCCTAGGCCGCACTCGTTCTCCCTCTCGCTCGATCTACTCCTCTGTTCGATGAGGAGCGCTTCCATCGCCGCCACCTTGTCGATCCCTCGACCACCGGCCTCCTCGTAGCCGGCTAGTAGGTCCAGGAGCCTCTCCGCGGTCATCTCCTTCGACTACACCGAAGAACCCATGCTGCGACGCCCCGCAGCCTCGCCATCGTCCTCATCTTCTCCCATGGTCGTCGACACCCATTGCCGGTTGCCGCTGCTCCGGGCTGCCCCCGACCTCCGAACCTCATCCACAAGCACCAGGGTGAGCCTCTCTTGCGATTCCCTCACTTTGCCCCTTTGATCTATGCTGTTTGCCGCTGCTCCCGTGCTAGTCTGTAGTCGCCATGGCCGGAGCCCGAGCTCCTATGTACGTGCTGCTGTTGCGCTAATTGCTACTGCCTCTGCTACTAGTTCCTCCCCTACCCCGCGTGCCTGCGGCCTTTGCTGGCCGCCCAGGCCTGCCCCGCTCGTCGCTTCTGCCCATGCCCGCGCGCCCGCCGCAGCCACCCCTGCCCGCTACTGCCGCACTCGCCAACGGCCGCGCCTTGCCCAGTTGTAGCCGCGCCGGCCTGCGCTGCCCTCTGCCGCTTCGTGCGTCGCTCGCCCCGCCGTACTTCCCCGCGCGCCACTAGCTCCTGGCCGCGTCCCGCCGCGCCAAGGCTGCGCTCACACCACACGTGCGTGCACTCCCGCTGGTGCTGCGCTGCTGCCGGCTGCTGGCGCGGCTGGCTTCAGCCGCCGGCGCCCTGTTTGTTCGCTACCACATGGGCTCTGGCCCAAATTAATTTCCAAGGCCTAATTAAGTTAGGCCTAACCCCCTCTGTTAGCTCTAATTGATAGAACGCGTGGGCCCCTTCAGTTAATCAACTATTTATTTTAACTCTAAAAATGTTGAGTCAATGACATATGAGCCCCGCTTAGTCAACCCTGTCTGGTCAACCATTGACTTTGACCCTGACCCGCCCGTCTTACACTATGGCTAGAATAGCACTAGGTGACAAAACTATTTTTGTTTTATTTTCAAATTAAAAGAATTCCAAAATACTGTTAAAACTTTAGGAAATCATAGTAAAATAACCGTAAGTCGCATGAAAATGTTTTCTACATGAAAGTTGCACAGAAAAACGAGACGAATCTGAATATGCCCTCCGTTCATCTGTCACGTGTCCCTAGCATGGCAAACATGCAACCGTCCCCCTCCGTTTCATCTATCCAAAAAATGCAAAACTTCAGGAAAACATTCCTGGATGTTTTCCCCTTTCGCTGGCATCGCGTAGTACTGCGTTATAACACCCTAGCTTTGCCTGTTGTTATGTCATGCATCTGTTTGCTTGTATTTACTGTTTCTTCCCCCTCTTCTCTTTGGTAGACCCCGAGACTGATGTTGCCCCTGTGATCGACTACGTCGACGATGACCCTTCTTTCCTTTCAGCGGAGCTTCCAGGCAAGCCCCCCTTTGATCATCCCGATATCGCTCATTTCATTCTCTCTCTTGCTTGCATTAGATTTTGCTATTGTAATTGATTGCTCCTTTTCTGATGCATAGCCTGCTTTTGTAACCTAGTCATTGTACCTTACCTGCTTTTCCTAAACTGCTTCGTATAGGTTGGTTAGTGATCCATCAGTGACCCTCACCTTGTCCTTGTTGCCCCTTCTTCATCATCGATGACTCTATCAACGTGATCGACGACCAGAACCCGACACCTCACATCACATCACACACCCCCTTTGTTGCTCGACTCTGCAGAGATACTATCGAGTGCCGAGGGTGATACCTCGTAACACACTCCTGATGATAATTCTGTAGTGTAGCTATTCGGTCGTGGTCAACGAGGGTGATTTCTCCTTCACCATTCCTGATACGGTTCTGTTGTGCAACCTCTCAAGCGTGGACCTCGAGGGTGATTCCTCCCACGTTCACCTTGATGATTACATCGAGTGGAATCCATCGAGGATGATTCCTCCCACGTTCACCTTGATGATTACATCGAGTGGAATTCACCGAGGGTGATTCCTCGGGTTTCCCCCTTGATGTTTTGGACACACGGTTACCCGGACTTTACTTGAGACCTTTGTTGAAGTCGGGTCGGCCCTGAGGGGTACCCGCAAGTTGATGTGAAAGTCGGGCGGGCCCGCGGAGCACCCGCGAGTTTTCTACGAGGCACGGTTGGGCATTCCGGGCCCTTGTCGTAAGTCTACGAGACGGGGCAACAGAGTCACATTATCGTGAGTCTCTGCTCGTCTCCGCGAGCCCCCAATGCACTAACATGTTTGGGTATTTGTTCTAAGTTGGCCTTTGGCCTTTACGCACTAACCACCACACGAGAATAGTTATGGGCATCAACGTCGTAGTATCAGCTGAAGCTTTGTTAGACGTCCAGTTCAGCATTGTGGGCCTGTCGGGCTAGTGCCATCTAGTATGAGGTGGTGCTCGTCCCGGCTCGTCGCACAATGACCCGGGGTGCAACGGGCGATGGGCCCAAGACCCAGGAGTGCTTAGGGTGTAGACCGGCGGGGACCTCTCTGCTGAGCCTAGGTAGGGCTGCAACATGTTGATCTTCCGAGGCCGGGCATTGACCCAGGAAAGTGTGCCCGGCCAGAGTAATCAAGCGTGTTGGAAAACGTGGTGCACCCCTGCAGGGAAGATTATCTATTCGAATAGTCGTGTCCACGGTAACGGATGTTCAGACTTGTATCCTGATCTATTACAACTATAACTGGTTACTTGAGACATGTGATGGATATGTTGGCTCCGGGATTGCTTTTTCGCAGGGAGTCGAGGGAGGATCTCTGGGCGTTAATGTTACAACATGCTTGTTAATTATAAACTGCTATTCTTTACTCTTCTACATGCTGCAAGATGCTTGGAGCTGCTGGAAGATGCTAGTCTTTGATAGGCTAGGCTGTCACCTCTCTTCTGGCATTCTGCAGTTCAGTCCACAGATACAACCCTTCCATTTGATACCAATGCATACTTAGTATATATCTGATGCTTACGAGTACTTTGGATGAGTACTCACAGTTGATTTGCTACCCCTCCCCCCTTTTGTCTTCTTTCCGGTTGTTGCAACCAGATGGTGGATCCCAGGAGCCAGTTGCCACCCCGCTGACTACTACTACTACCCGACAGAGCATACTGCTACGTGGAGACCGCCAAAGAGCAGGAGTAGTTAGGAGGTCCTAGGCAGGAGGCCTCGCCTCTTCCATCCTTGATGTTTGTGGTAGCCTTCTTAAGTCAGATCTCATTTAACTTATGTCTGTACTCAGATATTGTTGCTTCCGCTGACTCTTGTGTATCGAGCTATGTATTCAAGCCCTCGAGGCCCCTGGCTTGTAATATAAAGTTTGTATTATTTTATTTATATCTAGAGTTGTGTCGTGATATCTTCCCGTGAGTCCCTGATGTTGATTAGTGTACGGTCGAATCGGGAGCGTCACAAATATGTTTGCAATAATATTAAAGTGGGTTTGGAAGAGTGTCAACTTTAGAAAGTAATGATCCCACTACTTTGGATATTGATAACTCTTATGCATTTCTTGATAAAAGTGGGTTTGGAGAGGTCATGACTTTATTTGATGATAATCCCACTATTTTGGAAGAGTGTAACTTTGCATGCATGTGGATCATGTTGAGGATAGTTTACATGATAGCTATATTGTAGAATCTGATTATGATCCTACATGTAATTATTATGAGAGAGGAAAATATGGTTGTAGAAATTTCATGTTACAAAATTATCTCTTGTTATGTTGAGATTGCTATTGTTTCTTTCTTCTTCCTTGCAAATGGTGGTTTTTGCTTGTCTTGATAATTTGTTTGCTTATAAATCCTTGTGCATAGGAAGCATGTTAGACTTAGACTTGTTTGTCAAATGTTTTATGATGCTCTCTTTGTGTTTCAATTGCTATCACTATTAGGGAAAAACTTATACACAAAACTTTAGTAGTAGCGCTGGTTAAAATGCGGTGCTGGTGCTACATAGCAGTAGTGCATGCACGTGAACCGCGCTACAGATACGAGTGTAGCAGTAGCGCCTCTCCTGGTAAAAGCGCTACTACGAAAATTCCCACTACTAAGCCGATAGGCTACGAATAGTAGTAGCGATCTTCGGAAAACCGCGCTACCGCTAATATTATTGTAGCTGCGCGTTTTCCGTGAAAAGCGCTACTGCAAATGAAAATAAAAATAAAATAAAAAAACAAATAGAAACGTAAATGAAAATGAAAGAAATAAAAAAAGGAAAAAGGAAAAAATAAAATGCAAGGAAAAATAAAGGAGAAAGGCATAGCAGTAGCGTCTGTTCATAACAGGCGCTATAGATAATATAGCAGCAGTGCGTTTTCTAGACCCCCGCTGTAGAAAGGGAAAAGGAAATAAGAAAAGAAAAAGAAAATAAATAGCTATAGCAGTAGCCCATTTTGCAAAAAGCGCTATAGCTAACTTAGCTATAGCGCATTTTCCTACAAGCGCTACCGCTACATTTGACTTAATCCCCGCTCGGTTTCCCGCCCCCCCCCCCCCACTTCTCCCCCAAATCCCTCGCCCCACTTCGCCGTCGTTTCCCCACTTCGCCGTCGCCCCACTTCGCTGCCGTCTCCTGCCGACGTCGACGCCCCGGGAGCCACCAGAGCTGTGCGCCGTCGACGCCATTGGAGCCGCCCCCAACGCCACCGGAGCAGCGCTCGCCGCCACCGGAGCCACCCTCGACGCCCCTGCCTCCCTCACGCCACTGCCTCCCATCGCCGTCACAGGAGACGCCCCTGCCTCCCTCGCCACCACCGGAGCCATCCTCTGTAAGCCCCCACCCCTCCTCTCTCTCATGCATAGCACAAACAGTGGACAAAGAACTAGCTAGCTAGGTTAACTAGTTTAATTAGGTTAGTTATCTAGGTTAGTGCAAAAAATTTGTTAGGGCTTTGACAGAGAACTAGTTAGGTTAACTATTTTAATTAGGTTAATTATCTAGGTTAGTGCAAAAATTTAGTTAGGGCTTTGACAGAGAACTAGCTAGGTTAACAATTTAATTAGGTTAATTATCTAGGTAAACTAGGTTAACTAGCTAGGTTAACTAACTAGGTTAACTAGCTAGGTTAATTAGGTTCGTTAGGTTAACAAGCTAGGTTAACTTGGTTGGCTAGGTTAGAGCAAAAGTTTAGTTTAGAGCATTAGGTCAGAAGGGTTAGAGTTAAAATGGAGTTCCTTTGCAATTTAATTGGGTTCTGTCCTAGGCAGAGAAGAGTTAGAGGAAATAATATGTGTGTGAGAGAGAGAGAGGAATAGCTAGAACAGAATTTGGGTTCTATCCTAGGCAGAGAAGTGTTTAGTGAGGTCATTTTGCAAAGGTTTTTGATTTTTTAAAAGACCGCTATTTTTCAAGGAAAACAATTTAGGCAAGTTTTATTTTAAAGATGATTCCTTGCTAGACTTTTAGCTTTAAACAAAAAACAAAAGCATTTAGCTAAAAATAATAAACACTAGCTATGGCATTTAGCTATAAACAAAAAACAGAATTGCTGTTATATGATATATGTCATTGATGTTCATTTGCATATTACATTATTGTTGATTATATCTTTTCATTGAAGTGGTCATGTTATATCTTTTCATTGAAGTGGTCATGTTATATCTTTCATTGAAGGGTTTGATTGTGCCCAAGTGGCCTTTTGTTGTTTCCAGGGAATGAAGCCGAGTGGCCTATGTTTTGCCGGAATGTTGATTCATTTCCGTTCCAGCAAATTTCAGGTGCTTGATTTGTCCACTTTTTAGCAAAGGTCATGCCGAAATTTTCCGTGAATTTCGGCATGACTTGTGCTACAAACTAGGACATATCGAGTCCCCAGGATTTGCCGCACCGGGAAGGAATCAACGTTCCTGCAAAACATAGGCCTTTTTTATGTCATTATTCATTTTATTAGGTCTAGAATTAATTGACTAGATTTAATCGTAGGAAACATGGCTAGCAACGATGAAGGACAGGGTTCTGGTGATTGCGACAATGTCTACCTGCCGGCAGATGAATTTCAGGTGGACGTCGGGAAGGCGACGATAATGAAGCCGAAGGAACAATTGTCCCATAGCCGGCCGATCCCCCTGACGTCTTCAAGGTTTCCATGGCCAGTGTCAAACCAGGCCACGAGAATTTGGCTCCTCCGGTACTAGGGGGATGACGACGAGACCCCGTGGTGGCTTGGCGATTGCAAAAGGTGGGTCATGTTGTGGCCAAAGAGTCTGCTTAGTCTAGAGGCGGCCGGGAGCACACCCACGGCCACGTAGCCTCAGCAAGGTATGAACATCAACGCCCCACCTACCCAATTAGTGTCGCCTGTCGTGCTGGGCGATAGCGGACAGGGTGAGGAAGAGGCTCCATTAGTCACTGATGACGTCACCATAGATGAGGATGAGGATGAGGATGACACTCAACGGTATCTCAATACTGGCGCCTATGATGATGGAGGATTGATGGCTCAGCAGTATGAGTACTCAGGATTTGAGCGTCATGAGTCGGTCCCTGAATTGCCGCCTCCAGAGGCTGAACGTATTATAGAGGACCTTCCAGCACCAAAGAAGAATAGGAAGAGAGTGAGGAAACGCAACAAAGGTGCCCCTATGATCCAGCCACCTCCACAGCCCCGGGTTCAAGACCGTATACCTATCATGGGTGCCGCGAAATACCATATCCCGGGTGAACCAATCCTACCAAATAAGGCAGCGGTAGATGATGGGGAATGTAGCATGCAATTTCAAAAAAATTCCTACGATCATGCAAGATCTATCTCGGAGATGCATAGCAACGAGACGGGGAGAGTGTGTCCACGTACCCTCGTAGACCGAAAGCGGAAGCGTTATGTTAACGCAGTTGATGTAGTCGAACATCTTCATGATCCAACCGATCCAAGAACCGAACGTACGGCACCTCCATGTTCAGCACACATTCAGCTCAATGCCGTCCCTCGAACTCTTAATCCAGTAGAGGGTCGAGGGAGAGTTCCATCAGCACGATGGTGTGGTGATGGTGATGACGATGTGATCCATGCAGGGCTTCGCCTAAGCACTACGACGCTATGACCGGATGAGTAAACTGTGGAGGGGGGCACCGCACACGGCTAAGAAACAACTGTTGTGCCTTTGGGGTGCCCCTACCCACGTATATAAAGGAGGGGGGAGGAGGAGGCCGGCCCAAGGGGGCGCGCCAAGAGGGGGGAGTCCTACTAGGACTCCTTTCCTAGTAGGATTCGCCCCCCCTTTCCTTCCAACGGAGAGGGGGAAGGGGAAAGGAGGGAGAGGGAGAAGGAAAGAGGGGGCCGCGCCCCCTCCCCTTTTCCAATTTGGATTGGGCAAGGGGAGGCCCGTGCCACCTCCCGTGGCCTGCCTCCTCTCCTCCACTATGGCCCATTAGGCCCATTAACTTTCCTGGGGGGTCCGGTAGCCTCCCGGTACTCCGAAAATTCCCCGAACTTTATCAGAACCATTCCAGTGTCCATATATAACCTTCCAATATATCAGTCTTTACCTCTCAACCATTTCGAGACTCCTCGTCATGTCCGTGATCTCATCCGGGACTCCGAACAAACTTCGGTCACTAAAACACATAACTCATAATATAAATCGTCATCGAACGTTAAGCGTGCGGATGGATGCTCACATTGGCTCCTACATATTCTAGCAAGATCTTTATCTGTCAAACCGTATAACAACATTTGTCATTCCCTTTGTCATCGGTATGTTACTTGCCCGAGATTCGGTCCTCGGTATCATCATACCTAGTTCAATCTCGTTACCGGCGAGTCTCTCTGCTCGTTCCGTAGTGCATCATCCCATAACTAACTCATTAGTCACATTGCTTGCAAGGCTTATAGTGATGTGCATTACCGAGAGGGCCCAGAGATACCTCTCCGATACATGGAGTGACAAATCCTAATCTTGATCTATGCCAACTCAACAAATACCTTCGGAGACACATGTAGAGCATCTTTATAATTACCTAGTTACGTTGTGACGTTTGATAGCACACAAAGTGTTCCTCCGGTATTCGGGAGTTGCATAATCTCATAGTCAGAGGAATATGTATAAGTCATGAAGAAAGCAATAGCAACAAAACTAAACGATCATTATGCTAAGCTAACGGATGGGTCTTGTCCATCACATCATTCTCTAATGATGTGATCCCATTGATCAAATGACAACACATGTCTATGGTCAGGAAACTTTACCATCTTTGATTAACGAGCTAGTCAAGTAGAGGCATACTAGGGACACTATGTCTGCCTATGTATTCACACATGTACTAAGTTTCTGGTTAATACAATTCTAGCATGAATAATAAACATTTATCATGATATAAGGAAATATAAATAACAACTTTATTATTGCCTCTAGGGAATATTTCCTTCGGTATCCCACTTGCACTAGAGTCAATAATCTAGATTACATAGTAATGATTCTAACACCCATGGAGTCTTGGTGCTGATCATGTTTTGCTCGTGGAAGAGGCTTAGTCAACGGGTCTGCAACATTTAGATCCGTATGTATTTTTCAAATATCTATGTCTCCCTCCTTGACTTGATCGCAGATGAAATGGAAGCGTCTCTTCATGTGTTTGGTTCTCTTGTGAAATCTGGATTCCTTCGCTAAGGCTATTGCTCCAGTATTGTAACAAAAGATTTTCATTGGACCCGATGGACTTGGTATTACACCTAGATTTTATATGAACTCCTTCATCCAAACTCCTTCATTTGCTGCTTCCGAATCAGCTATGTACTCCACTTCACACGTAGATCCCGCCACGACGCTTTGCTTGGAACTGCACCAACCGACAGCTCCACCATTCAATATAAATACATATCCGGTTTGTGACTTAGAGTCATCCGGATCAGTGTCAAAGCTTACATCAACGTAACCATTTACGACAAGCTCTTTGTCACCTTCATAAATGACAAACATATCCATAGTCCTTTTCAGGTATTTCAGGATGTTCTTGACCGCTGTCCAGTGATCCACTCCTGGATTACTTTGGTACCTCCCTGCTAAACTTATAGCAAGGCACACATCAGGTCTGGTACACATAATTGCATACATGATAAAACCTATGCCTGAGGCATAGGGAATGACTTTCATGTTCTGTCTATCTTCTGCAGTGGTCGGGCATTGAGTCTGACTCAACTTCACACCTTGTAACACAGGCAAGAACCCTTTTGTTTGATCGATCCATTTTGAACTTCTTCAAAACTTTATCATGGTATGTGATTTGTGAAAGTCCAATTAAGCGTCTTGGTCTATCTCTATAGATCTTGATGCCCAATATATAAGCAGCTTCACCGAGGTCTTTCATTGAAAAATTCTTATTCAAGTATCCTTTTATGCTATCTAGAAATTCAATATCATTTCCAATCAGTAATATGTCATCCACATATAATATTAGAAATGCTACAGAGCTCCCACTCACTTTCTTGTAAATACAGGCTTCTCCAAAAGTTTGTACAAAACCATATGCTTTGATCACACTATCAAAGCGTATATTCCAACTCCGAGATGCTTGCACCAGTCCATAAATGGATCGCTGGAGATTGCACACTTTGTTAGCACCTTTAGGATTGACAAAACCATCTGGTTGCATCATATACAACTCTTCTCTAAGATATCCACTAAGGAATGCAGTTTTGACATCTATTTGCCAAATTTCATAATCATAAAATGCGGGAATTGCTAACATGATTCGGACAGACTTAAGCATCGCTACGGGTGAGAAGGTCTCATCATAGTCAACTCCTTGAACTTGTCGAAAACCTTTTGCAACAAGTCGAGCTTTGTAGACAGTAACATTACCGTCACCGTCAGTCTTCTTCTTGAAGATCCATTTATTCTCTATGGCTTGCCGATCATCGGGCAAGTCAACCAAAGTCCACGCTTTGTTCTCATACATGGATCCCATCTCAGATTTCATGGCCTCAAGCCATTTTGCATAATCTAGGCTCATCATCGCTTCCTCATAGTTCGTAGGTTCGTCATGGTCTAGTAACATGACTTCCAGAACAGGACTACCGTACCACTCTGGCGCGGATCATACTCTGGTTGACCTACGTGGTTCGGTAGTAACTTGATCTGAAGTTTCATGATCATCATCATTAGCTTCCTCACTAATTGGTGTAGGAATCACTGGAACTGATTTCTGTGATGAACTACTTTCCAATTTGGGAGAAGGTACAATTACCTCATCAAGTTCTACTTTCCTCCCACTCACTTCTTTCAAGGGAAACTCCTTCTCTAGAAAGGATCCATTCTTAGCAACGAATGTCTTGGCTTCCGATCTGTGATAGAAGGTGTACCCAACAGTCTCCTTTGGGTATCCTATGAAGACACATTTCTCCGATTTGGGTTCGAGCTTATCAGGTTGAAGCTTTTTCACATAAGCATCGCAGCCCCAAACTTTAAGAAACGACACCTTAGGTTTCTTGCTAAACCACAGTTCATATGGTGTCGTCTCAACGGATTTAGATGTGTTCCTATTTAACGTGAATGCAGTTGTCTCTAAAGCATAACCCCAAAATGATAGTGGTAAATCGGTAAGAGACATCATGGATCGCACCATATCTAATAAAGTACGGTCACGACATTCGGACACACCATTATGCTGTGGTGTTCCAGGTGGCGTGAGTTGCGAAACTATTCCACATTGTTGCAAATGAAGACCAAACTCGTAACTCAAATATTCACCTCCACGATCAGATCGTAGAAACTTTATTTTCTTGTTACGATGATTTTGCACCTCACTTTGAAATTCTTTGATCTTTTCAAATGTTTTAGACTTATGTATCATCAAATAAATATACCCATATCTGCTCAAATCATCTGTGAAGGTCAGAAAATAACGATACCCGTCGCGAGCCTCAACACTCATCAGACCGCATACATCAGTATGTATTATTTCCAATAAGTCAGTTGCTCGCTCCATTGTTCTGGAGACCGGAGTTTTAGTCATCTTGCCCATGAGGCATGGTTCGCAAGCATCAAGTGATTAGTAATCAAGTGATTCCAAAAGTCCATCAGCATGGAGTTTCTTCACGCGCTTTACACTAATATGACCTAAATGGTAGTGCCACAAATAAGTTGCACTATCATTATTAACTTTGCATTCTTTGGCTTCAATATTATGAATATGTGTATCAGTACAATCGAGATTCAACAAAAATAGACCACTCATCAAGGGTGCATGACCATAAAAGATATTACTCATATAAATATAACAACCATTATTCTCTGATTTAAATGAATAACCGCCTCGCATAAAACAAGATCCAAATATAATGCTCATGCTCAATGCTAGCCCCAAATAACAATTATTTAGGTCTAAAACTAATCCTGACGGTAGATGTAGAGGTAGCGTGCCGACGGCGATCACATCGACTTTGGAACCATTTCCCACGCGCATCGTCGCCTCGTCCTTAGCCAATCTTCATTTAATCCGTAGCCCCTGTTTCGAGTTGCAAATATGAGCAACAAAACCAGTATCAAATACCCAAGCGCTACTACGAGCATTAGTAAGGTACACATCAATAACATGTATATCAAATATACCTTTCACTTTGCCATCTTTCTTATCTGCCAAATACTTGGGGCAGTTCCGCTTCCAGTGACCAGTCCCTTTGTAGTAGAAGCACTCAGTTTCAGGCTTAGGTTCAGACTTGGGCTTCTTCCCTTGAGCAGCAACTTGCTTGTTGTTCTTCTTGAAGTTCCCCTTCTTCCCTTTGCCCCTTTTCTTGAAACTAGTGGTCTTGTTAACCATCAACACTTGATGCTCCTTCTTGATTTCTTCCTTCGCAGCCTTTAGCATCGCGAAGAGCTCGGGAATTGTGTTTTCCATCCCTTGCATGTTATAGTTCATCACGAAGCCTTTATAGCTTGGTGGCAGTGATTGAAGAACTCTGTCAATGACACTATCATCAGGAAGATTAACTCCCAGCTGAGTCAAGTGGTTATGGTACCCAGACATTCTGAGAATGTGTTCACAGACAGAACTATTCTCCTCCATTTTGTAGTTGTAGAACTTGCTGGAGACTTCATATCTCTCAACTAGGGCATTTGCTTGAAATATTAACTTCAACTCCTGGAACATCTCATATGCTCCATGATGTTCAAAACGTCTTCTAAGCCCTAAAGCATGGCACATTGAACTATCGAGTAGTCATCAGCTTTGCTCTTCCAGATGTTCATAACGTCCGCAGTTGCTCTTGCAGCGGGCCTGGCACCTAGTGGTGCTTCCAGGACGTAATTCTTCTGTGCAACAATGAGGATAAGCCTCAAGTTACGGACCCAGTCCGTGTAGTTGCTACCATCATCTTTCAACTTAGCTTTCTCTAGGAACGCATCAAAATTCAAGGGAGCGGTAGCACGGGCCATTGATCTACAACAACATAGATATGCAAAAACTATCAGGTGCTAAGTTCATGATAAATTAAAGTTCAATTAATCATATTACTAAAGAACTCCCACTTAGATAGACATCCCTCTAGTCATCTAAATGATCACGTGATCCATATCAACTAAACCATGTTGGATCATCACGTGAGATGGAGTAGTTTCCAATGGTGAACATCACTATGTTGATCATATCTACTATATGATTCACGTTCGACCTTTCGGTCTTAGTGTTCCGAGGCCATATCCGCATATGCTAGGCGTGTCAAGTTTAACCCGAGTATTCTGCATGTGCAAAACTGGCTTGCACCCGTTGTATGTGAACGTAGAGCTTATCACACCCGATCATCACGTGGTGTCTCGGCACGACGAACTATAGCAACGGTGCATACTCAGGTAGAACACTTATACATTGAAATTTATTGAGGGATCGTCTTATAATGCTACCGCCATACTAAGCAAAATAAGATGCATAAAAGATAAACATCACATGCAATCAAAATATGTGACATGATATGGCCATCATCATCTTGTGCCTTTGATCTCCATCATAGCGTCGTTGTTGTCTCGCCAACTATTGCTACTACGACTATCGCTACCGCTTAGTGATAAAGTAAAGCAATTACATGGCGATTGCATTTCATACAATAAAGCGACAACCATAAGGCTCCTGCCAGTTGCCGGCAATGGATCTATCTTCAGCTTATTCTCTCAATCAATGAATGCGGGTCATTGTGGAGAATCAGGGGAAGTGTAGACTATAAGTACATGCCCTGCAAAAACAAGTTAGACGTCCTCTACTTTGTTGTTGCAAGTTTTACGTGGCTGCTACGGGCTTCTAGCAAGAACCATTCTTACCTACGCATCAAAACCACAATGATTTTTCGTCAAGTGTGATGTTTTAACCTTCAACAAGGACCGGCTATAGTCAAACTCGATTCAACTAAAGTTGGAGAAACAGACACCCGCCAGCCACCTGTGTGTGAAGCACATCGGTAGAACCAGTCTCATGAACGCGGTCATGTAATGTCGGTCCGGGCTGCTTCATCCAAAAATACCGCCGAATCAAAGTAAGACATTGGTGGTAAGCAGTATGACTATTATCGCCCACAACTTTGTGTACTACTCGTGCATATCATCTATGCATAGACCTAGCTTTGATACCACTGTTGGGGAACGTAGCGTGCAATTTCAAAAAATTTCCTACGATCACACAAGATCTATCTAGGAGATGCATAGCAACGAGACGGGGAGAATGTGTCCATGTACCCTCGGAGACCGAAAGTGGAAGCGTTATGTTAGCGCGGTTGATGTAGTCGAACGTCTTCACGATCCAACTGATCAAAGTACCGAACGTACGACACCTCTTTGTTCAGCACACGTTCAGCTCGATGACGTCCCTTGAACTCTTGATCCAGTTGAGGGTCGAGGGAGAGTTCCGTCGGCACGACGGCGTGGTGACGGTGATGATAATGTGATCCGCGTGGGGCATCGCCTAAGCACTACGACGCTATGACTGGAGGAGTAAACTTTGGAGGGGGCACCGCACACGGCTAAGAAACAACTGTTGTGCCTTTGGGGTGCCCCCTTCCCACATATATAAATGAGGGGGGAGGAGGTGGCCGGCCCAAGGGGGGCACGCCAAGAGGGGGGTCCTACTAGGACTCCATTCTTTGTAGGATTCGCCCCCCTTTCCTTCCAACGAGGAGGGGGAAAGGGGAAAGGAGGGAGAGGGAGAAGGAAAGAGGGGGTCCACGCCCCCTCCCCTTGTCCAATTCGGATTGGGCAAGGGGAGGGCCACCTCCCGTGGCCTGCCTCCTCTCCTCCACTATGGCCCATTAGGCCCATTAACTTTCTTGGGGGGGGGGGGTCCGGTAGCCTCCCGGTACTCCGAAAAATCCTCGAACCTTATCAGAACCATTCCGGTGTCCATATATAACCTTCCAATATATCAATCTTTACCTCTCTACCATTTCGAGACTCCTCGTCATGTCCGTGATCTCATCCGGGACCCCGAACAATCTTCGGTCACCAAAACACATAACTCATAATATAAGTCGTCATCGAACGTTAAGCGTGCGGACCCTACGGGTTCAAGAACTATGTAGACATGACCGAGAAACATCTCCGGTCAATAACCAATAGCGGAACTGGGATGCTCATATTGGCTCCTACATATTCTACGAAGATGTTTCTCGGTCAAACTGCATAGCAACATACGTCATTCCCTTTGTCATCGGTATGTTACTTGCCCAAGATTCAATCGTCGGTGTCATCATACCTAGTTCAATCTTGTTACCGGCGAGTCTCTTTACTTGTTCCGTAATGCATCATCCTATAACTAACTCATTAGTCACATTGCTTGCAAGGCTTATAGTGATGTGCATTACCGAGAGGGCCCAGAGATACATCTTCGATACACGGAGTGACAAATCGTAATCTCGATCTATGCCAACTCAACAAACCCCTTCGGAGACACCTATAGAGCATCTTTATAATCACCCAGCTATGTTGTGACGTTTGATAGCAGATAAAGTGTTCCTCCGGTATTCGGGAGTTCCATAATCTCATAGTCAGAGGAATATGTATAAGTCATGAAGAAAGCAATAGAAATAAAACTAAATGATCATTATGCTAAGCTAACGGATGGGTCTTGTCCATCAAATCATTCTCTAATGATGTGATCCCATTGATCAAATGACAACACATGTCTATGGTCAGGAAACTTAACCATCTTTGATTAATGAGCTAGTCAAGTAGAGGCATACTAGGGACACTCTATTTGTCTATGTATTCACAAGTGTACTAAGTTTCCGGTTAATACAATTCTAGCATGAATAATAAACATTTATCATGATATAAGGAAATATAAATAACAACTTTATTATTGCCTCTAGGGCATATTTCCTTCAGTAGATGCCATATACGGCGATCTAAGGAGACTTCATGACCATGTGCTGCGGAGAGAGAAAAGCCTAATCACCTCAGAAAATCCAGGATACCCACTCTACGTGGTCAACGTGTCGCGGCAAAGGTCGTACGTGGACACATTCCCCGCGGAGAAGTTCTTCCTTCGGTTCAATTACATCTTTGACATGTTTCACTTGAAGAAGCTGGATTTTACGTTTGTCCGCCTTTTTGCCTTGTACATGTTGAGCATATACCTTATATCTATGTCGCTGACCCATACTTCATGCATGAGGGCTTCTTGGCAGTCTACGCAAAGCACCATGAATACGCGAGGGACTACATCGTCGATTTCATGGTCGCCAATAAGGACAAGGAGACGATTCTCATGCCTTATCATCCCCTGTAAGTCATCCGCGTGGATATCCTTCCTTCGATTTCAATCATTCATTTGCACGATGGAGGCTAATTAATTTGAGGTGTACTTATTTTACGCAGCCACGGGTGTGCCGTCCTCATCATCCTTTACCCCCGATTCTCCCATGCTATTTACTTGGACTCGTCGAAGAACATGCACAAAAAGTATTACACCCACATCAAGTCTGTTCTCGATAGTGCTATCTTTTTCTACGGTGTACGGGGTGGAGATATCCAGACCAAGAAGAAAAGGAACGGCAGGACGCCTTCGGCGATAAGACCAACTTCTGCTGCATCCAGCAACCGAGTGATACTCTTAGTGATGGATTCTATGTCCTCCACCAGATGCTGGAGTACAGACAGTATCAGCAAAACCTTCGCATGTCACCTAGATCCGGCGACGCCCATATTCTGCAATGGGCAAAGAACGGAGGAGATATCCCAGATCATCGACTTCGAGTTGAGTTCTATCACATCCAGCATGAACTTGCCCATATCATCATGAAGGAGGTCCTCGAAAAAATAGGGTTGTTCTACGAGGAAGGGCAAATGTCGCAGGAAGACGTCCTTACACGCGTAGCCACTAAGCGTCTCGACCTGAAGCCTTTCACTAAGCTCAGGGACTATCTCCCTGACTTGGATGGATGGCATGACATGTTGGAGTGATTGTCGATATATGACAATGTGTCTGTTTAGTCCATACTTTCTGTATGAAGAAACTTTGAGTTATGCATGATGAAACTTTATTTTTGATGTAATTAAACCGTCCTCCTCGACTAGCGAAGATCACTCTAGTTAGGGCATTTTGGGTACGATGAACTTTGTTATTTATGCTTATGATATGTTGCTTCTATTTTTGTTAAGTCTGTCTCTTTCTGTTGCTCAACTATATATGTTGCATATCATCGACTCCTGTGACGATGCAGGTGCATAGATCATCGATGGAGAAGAAGTGCCACGCCAGGAGTATACGACGAGTGGCCTGAGTGTCAGGCCCAGGTGTACCGGTTTTCGGTTTCCGAGCGACAACCAGTAGTTAGTTTAGGTTCACGCTAGTGCGAGAGACAGATACGAAATCATGTACTGCATAGTTCCGCTCTCACTCATAGTGATAGCTCTTCTCGCGTATATCATTGTTTAGATGGATGGCAATGTAGTTGAAAATAACTGAGACTTGTATCGCTATTTTCGAGATGATGACGAGAGACCACTTTGTGTTGGATGATGATTATGATGATGCTATGATTACATTTGTATGTGTATGATATGCTAAAGATTATTGTATAAAGACTATTCAAATACAAAACAAATATGCAGAAAAAAACAAAAACTAATAAAACTAACAGTAGTGAGGGGAATAAAGTTAGCAGCAGCGCACTCTTACCAGTAGCGCGCCCTAGTTAAAAGCGCTGCAGCTATTAGCAGTAGCGCTTTGCACCAAAGCTCGCTGCTGCTAGCCATGTATACCAATGGCGTGGGTCAAAACGCGCTACTGATACAAGTTAGCTATAGCATCGTATCAGTAGCGCGGGGCCTCACGCTACTGATACACCTAATACCCGCGCTACTGCTAGGCTTTTCCCTAGTAGTGTATCTTTCATGTGAGCATCATTAAAGTTTTCAACGCCTAGCTAAGGGCGTTAAAGAATAGCGCTTGTTGGGAGGCAACCCAATTTTATTTTTTTTCTTGGCTTTTTGCTTCTGTTTTGCAATGAATAATTCATCTAGCCTCTGGTTAGATTTGGTTTTGTGGTTTAGTTAGTGTTCGTGCCAAGTAAGACCTTTGGAATGGCTTACAGTGATAGTTGATTTGATCTTGCTGAAAAATAGAAACTTTCGCGCTCAGGAAAACAATTCTCATTTTTAACAGAAGCGTGATAAAATACTGATTCTTTTTGCACAAGATTAATAAAAAAATCTTAGGTTGTCCTAATTTTTCAGAATTTTTGGAGTTACAGAAGTATTCGGGAGTTACACATTACTACAGACTGTTCTGTTTTTGACAGATTCTGTTTTCTATGTGTTGCTTGTTTATTTTGATTAATCTATGGGGGGGGGGTATGAACCATCGAAAAGTTGGAATACAGTAGATATTAAACCAATATAAATAAAGAATGAGTTCACAACGGTAACAAAAGTGGTGATTTATTTTCTTATACTAACGGAGCTTATGAGATTTCCTGTTGAGTTTTGTGTTGTGAAGTTTTCAAGTTTTCGGTAAGGATTTGAGGAGTGGCAAGAGCCTAAGCTTGGGGATGCCCAAGGCACCCCAAGGTAATATTCAAGTACAACCAAGAGCATAACCTTGGGGATGCCCCGGAAGGCATCCCCTCTTTCGTCTTCGCCTATCGGTAACTTTACTTGAGGCTATATTTTTATTCACCACATGATATGTGTTTTGCTTGGAGCGTCTTGTATGATATGAGTCTTTGCTTTTTAGTTTGCCATAATCATCCTTTCTGTACACACCTTTTGACAAATATGCATGAATCATGATTTATTAGAATACATTATGTGCTTCACTTATATCTTTTGAGCTAGGCAATTTTGCTCTAGTGCGTCACTTATATCTTTTTAGAGCATGGCGGTGGTTTTATTTTATAGAAATTATTAAACTCTCATGGTTCACTTATATTATTTTGAGAGTCTTTAAACAGCATGATAATTTGCTTTGGTTATAAATTTAGTCCTAATATGATAGGCATCCAAGAGGGATATAATAAAAACATTCATATAAGGTGCATTGAATACTATGAGAAGTTTGATTCCTTATGACTGTTTTGAGATATAAAGATGGTGATATTAGAGTCTGAGTAATTGTGAATTGGAGAAATACTTGTGTTAAGGTTTGGAGAAATACCCTAGCATGCACGTATGGTGAACCGTTATGTAACTAAGTTGGAGCATGATGCATTTTTTGATTGTCTTCCTTATGAGTGGCGATCGGGGACGAGCGATCACTACAAAAAAAAATACACTTCCGTGATGATACGTATTTGTCACAGTAGGTCACGTTTTCTACCATGCATGTACATCCATGACAAATTTATGACAGAATCAAGATAGTCATACCTGTGCTGTCGTAGAAGTGTTCCATGACATTACCAAAATTATCATCACGGAAGTGTCCACTTCCATGACGATAAATCATGCGTCACAGAAGTGCTTTTCGTCAAGGGTGACCGACACGTGGCATCCACCGTAACGGAACGCCGTTAAGCTATCGGGTCCGATTTTGGATCCGATAACCCGTTAACAGCCCCGACCAATGGGGATTTTCCACGTGTAAAATCATCATTGGCTGGAGGAAACATGTGTCAGTTTCGTGTTGCCACAGGTGTCACTCATCCAATTGGCGAGATGCGCCTATGATATGTTAACACGTGGACCGGCCCAAAAGTGGCCCATAAAGTTTAAATTGGCCGGCCCAACTAAAGGCCCACAAGATTTTGTGTACCATAATGGGCCGGCCCAGCTAAAGGCCCACAAGATTTTGCGGGCCATAATAGGCCGGCCCAGGTAAAGGCCCACAAGATTTTTGCGGGCCATAATGGGCCGGCCCAGGTGAAGGCCCACAAGATTTTTGTGGACCATAATGGGCCGGCCCAGCTAAAGGCCCACGAGATTTCGCCGACATTAATGGGCCGGCCCAGCTGTAGGCCCACAAGATTTTGAAGACCCTAGTAGGCCGGCCCATTAACTGGCTGCCATGTTTTGGGCCAAATGCCAGCCCATATTTGATCCGGTCCATTAATGGCCTGCCACGTTCCGGGCCTAATAATGGCACATATGAGATCCGGCCCGTTAAAAGCCTACCATGTTCTGGGCCAAATTACGGCCCAGATCGGGTCCGACCCTTTAAGAGGCTTTGGGCTAAATTATGGCCCATATCAGATTCGGCCCGTCAACTAGACACTACACTTTTGGGCCCATTTGCTAAAGGCCCATTTAGTAATTCGGCCTGATATTAGTTTCGGCCTGTTAAGGGCCCATTTAACATTTCAGCCCTATATTAATTTCAGCCTGTTAAAAGCCCGTCATATAGTTGGGCCTAACTACGACCCGGTTTGCATCCGGCCTGCTCGCAGCCGATAATCTGATTGGGCCAAACAAGGACCGAGACAATTTTGGCCTGTTATAAGCCCATGATTAGATTGGCACATTCATGGGCCGGGGTCTATTTCGGCCTGCTGCCGGCCCATGAGCTGTTCGGCACGTTTCAGGCCCAACCTACTTTTCAGCCTCCTAAAGGCCCATTAAGTTTTCTTGGGAAAATAGGGCCGACGGTTTACTCGGCCTATTACAGGCCCAAATCTACTAGTGGGCCAGTTTACATTTAGGCCTGTAAACGGACCAAGATGAAGGGGCCCATGATGCGGATCATACATGGTGATTTGCATGACGGCCCGATTATGTACCGTAATTTTACGGTTTGGTCGGTTTACTACGAAGACATGATATATATACAGTAAAATAACTGCAGCATCGTGAATAAGAAAAAAACCTAGACTATACAATAAAGAAATTACGGCATATTACATCCACTGGGCATCAAAGTTCGCCACTATGATAATAAAGCACAAGCAGACAACAGATTACATACACTGGGCAGCAAAGATCGCCACTAGTGCAACTAAACACGCCGACAAAATAATATACAAAACCGACAGCACTTCAATAGAGTTCAAGAAAGGTTAGCCCTGCTCAGGAGCTGCAGCGCAAGCAGCTGAGCAAGCTGGTGAGACTGCACTTGTTTGACACTTATATCCTCCTCACTCTGAAAGATAAACAAGCAGACAGATGACAGGTTTTGCACATATTAGTATCAGTGCTGACAATTCATCACATTTCTTATTGACGAATAAAGTGACACAGTTTAAAATAGCATTAACACAATATGGTATTGTTCAGGTCAAGACATGGCAGGAAATGACATTGTGAAGGAGTTGGCAGCTTCACGACACCACTGGATTACAGATCAAGAACTCATAAGTATCAATGGTTAGTGTGCTGTCAATTTGTCCCATTTCAGATTGGCAAAATAAGATCACTTGCTCTGTATAGTTTAATTTACATGGTATGAAGAAGGAACTTGGTTGTACAACTGAAAACTTAAATTGAGAAGGACAAACTTTTGTTTATGAACTGGAGTACATAAGAAACTTTAAACATGCAATTTGATGGAAACACCAGAAATAAACAGCTGTTGTAGTCATGCCTAACCAAATATACACAACAAAGTGTGAAGGCTTGAGAAGGACAAACTTATATTATTAGTGAAGGCAGGCTCTATAAAGCCCTTGTCCATGCTGATGGGGGGGGGGGCAATTCAAGAAGTTTACCACAGAATCTTCTTCATAAGCATTGCCTTTATTCTACATTTTGTTAAGAGTAAATATAGATGTGACAATATAAGAAAAAATGGAGAATATTTAAGATAAGATGAAGAGTGATGCTACATAACCAAGTACCTATAAATGTAAGTACAGCGATACAGGCAAAAGGTACAGCCAAGAGCAATGCAGAGCTAAACTTCTGCAGTACCATCGGTGTTATCCAACCTTATGGTAAGAGTAAATATAGATCTTATGTGTAGAAAATGGAGGGCAAAGGAAAATAAGCTGCAGAGTGATGGTACATGAACAACTACCTGTCAATATAAGTACACTGATAAAGGACAGCATGTACTTACAAGAACAATGCAGAGCTAAAAAAATTCATTGGCGTTGGATATATTCTACACTAATGTAACCATTCATACAGATCAGATAATTTGGAGCGAACAATTGATAAGCAAGCTATCATGCATAATGCTGTCACATAATGAACCAGGTATGTATGCAAGTACAGTGGTACAGGACAACAGGTATTAACAAGAGCAAAGCAGCGGGCAGCATATTTGCGATATCCTGTCATTCTTTTCAAACCGGAATTCTTTTTTGAGCAGATTTCCTGCAAAAAAGATCTGTAAGGTACATGCAGAAAAGTAGAAGTTCAAATTGTCATGCGATATCATAGACAGTACCTCATCCTCAGAACGAGACCAATGCATAACAAGGTTTTTCCATTCAATGTCTTCTAAATTTAGCACAGGAGACTTCACTAGAAATTCGTTTATGGACTTGCCATCAAAGTGTGATTTCCTCAGGTAACACCAATACTGCTGCAATGCTTCCTTGAAAAGCGCAAGCAAGCTTTGCTCGTCATGACTATCCAGATTGACCCTCGCCTACTTACAACAATGTAATGTAAATCATTGATGTGTTCAATCAGCAGAAAACAGGAAAATAATCACCATGAATAATAGCACTTACACGTAAGTGGGTCAGGAAGATGTGAAAATGGTGTTTGTCTTCACTATAATCTTCCAATGATGGGAATATATGCACGTAGTCCGTAACAACATTGGAAGCATTGTCTTTTAAACTGGGAATAAATGGAATGGGGTTCCAATCTGCAGGAATTGGCCATCTGTGCAGTTGGGATAGGTCTTCGGCCGGTGGACTTGCTGTACTTTTTGCTGGAGTGGTATTTTTCTGTGGTACGGCTGGTGCTATGGCAACTGAAATCGGCATACCTTTTGTTGGAGTGCAGGTCCTGTGTGGTGGGGCTAGTGGTGTGGCCAGTGAAGTATGGGTACAGTCTGCTGGAGTCGGTCCTACGTTTTGTGTCACTGGTTGTACAACCAATATAAGTGGGGTGTTGTCTGATTTCTCTGGCACAACCACATTTTTCAAGGACTTTGCTGGTGCTCCTTCTGGTTCGGCAATCACCCTCTTCCTTTTTGATGTCTGATGCACAAGAACAGCATTTGAGTGGAAAAACATGGTATGATGATAGATGGAATATGTATTGATAATGGATGGGCATGGCATCTCGACATATATGATGAGTAAACTAAGCAGATGGCGGTGCAACAAAGTAGAAGAAATGCAAGACAACATATGCAAGATACGCGCAATCAATAGAACCTTGCCAAATTAGAGCAGGCACCTTAATGGGTGAACATGACAGGCCATCTGCCTTTGACTCCTCGAGGTTAGAATAGTCATTAGGATCATATTCTGAACAAGAATCTACAGGTGGGGAGCGTATGAGTTTCATTGCATCCAGAATGGCACTCAATGCCTTGGTGCCAATTTTGGAAGTCATTGCAGTGTTCCACAATATTCTTCTGATGTGCGGATTCTGATATTCACTGTAATTACGTATAATATCTGAGAACCATGAAAACATAAATAGTTGTGAGATTATCTTTGTAATGCAGAGGATATTCTAATATAAGGGCGCCCCTGTAAACACTTGTGTGCTATCACTGGATTCTGATGAGAGAGATCATGTGTGCAGTAATATGGTGCGTGCATTTATATAATCTAGCACAAGTACACAAAATTATAGGCTCCAGAAGTAAGGATAGTTGGCAGATGATAGGTTCAAAATATACTGTATAGAGAGTTTATTGCCAAACCATGATAACAAGAGCACACAACAACTAGGCAGATCATAGTGTACATAAAAGGGGTACACCATAACCACGATATATAAATCGGGAAAGTGGAACTGGCTTGAAAATAGGCTCCCCGCATTTCCTTTCTATTCTTATAGGATTCAAGTGGGCAGGCCACTACAAATCCTATTCCCATGTTTACAAAATCCTACGAATCAAAGAGGCCCGACGAGTTCAAAGTGTCCATACCAACCGATCATATAGACCTCTACACTCCAAATGTCCCTGCTCATCTTCACTACAAGTAACATACTGTACTACTATCATACTCCATCCATTCCAAAATATAAGTCTTTGTAGAGATTTCCACTATGGATCACATACAGATGTATCCAGATACATTTTAGAGTGTAGATTCACTCATTTTGCTCCATATGTAGTCCATGGTGGAATCTATACAAAGACTTGTATTTAGGAACGGAGAGAGTACTTATTAAAGAAGAACAGAAGAGGAACATGGTAAAGAAGAGCAAGCAGATTTTGGATAATAAAATGTTCGTTGCGATGTGCCCACACATGATGAAACAGAGCGCATTAAGAAAGCAACTCCCTGCTGTCTCTCTATATGTGGTGCACGTGCTTTTTCGAAAGTAAAGTAGGAACATTAGCTGACCAATTAAATGTTATCTGTTTTAGTAATATCAGCATCATATCAGATTCGTACTTGAGGAACAAGTTTGGAATTATGAGTGGCACGTGTTTAGCTTGATGGATTCAGGAGCAGTGCTAAGCAGGTACGATGATGGTACTGAATATAAAGGCATGTCTGCATTTGGGTCAGTCGACCATTTCAGGCGGTTGGATGAAGATCCTACGTCTCCTAACCCTTCTGCTTCCTCGTCTCTGATTCTTCCCATACAGAACACCGCACGGGCCGCCGGCCGGACCATCAGCCCCCACCGCATGTGTTCCTCCGCCACCCCCACCCCCCCCCCCCCCGGCCCCCACCCGCATCGAGTTTTCTTCGTTCGGCGACCAATTAAATGTTATCTGTTTTAGTAATATCAGCATCATATTAGGTTCGTACTTGAGCAACAAGTTTGGAATTATGAGTGGCACGTTGTTTAGCTTGATGGATTCAGGAGCAGTGCTAGGCAGGTACGATGATGGTACTGAATATAAAGGCATGTCTGCATTTGGGTTAGTTGACCATTTCAGGCGGTTGGATGAAGATCCTACGTCTCCTAACCCTTCTTCTTCCTCGTCTCTGATTCTTCCCATATAGAACACCGCATGGGCCGCCGGCCGGACCATCGGCCCCCACCGCCTGTGTTCCTCCGCCACCCCCCCCCCCCCCCCGCCCCCACCCGCATCCAGTTTTCTTCGTTCGGCGAGGCCCCACCACCGCCCCCCCCCCCCCAACAACCAAAGTCCCCACCCAAGCCCCTTCGTTCGCACCAGCGAACTCCGACGAGCTCTGAAAAATCAACTGACCTAATTTTGAAATTTAGTCTACTGTGATTTAACTAGTGTGGAATATAAAAGGGGAAAACCATAAGCATTGGGAGTATAGTGTTGAGCGTGCCATGGCGGATCTGAAGGTGCAAACCGGACAAAGGCAACTTCGCAACCAATGTTTGCTCTCAACTAGCAAGTAAATGATGGACAAGAAATCAGAGTAAAGCAGTGGTGATCTATTTTCTTGCTGCGATAAATAAGTTGAGCAGATACAAAAGAGTACCGCCTTTGGTGTGGCGCAGTGTATGCATCTGCTGAGAATTTGATCGTGCTGTGGTAGCGATGGCTATTGGCGGCGTGGAAGCAGATCTAGGAGGGTAGACGGTGGCGGCAGGGCGCGGTGGACGAGACGGTCATAGGAGCGGCTCCGGCAAGGTGGACGATGGCAGGGATGAAGCGAGAGGACGGGATGCAAGGATCCCGGTCCGAAGCCGTGGATGAGAGAGGTCGATCTCTTGTAATGGACGGTGGCGTCGGGGTATCAGCTCCGACATGGTGGAGGAGGAAGGCGGTGGATGGGGTGCCGGCTGGAGGAGGCTGGGGTGGAGAGGGTGTTTAGGCGCCCACGGAGTACAAATGGGGAAATGGAGGTGGAGAGGAAGGGGGAACCATGTCTTCAGGGCGCGCTTGTCTCAAATGCGAGGAAATTTACAAACTTAGCCCCCGTTTCAAATTTCCTACATCATAGCAATATTAGTCGGTTGGGGATAGGACGGTAATCTCGCATACACCGAATATTTGCCGACGAGAGTTTGTTTTTGGCGCCCACCGTGGATGAATTGGGGAGGGAGTCGATTTCGGCCGAGGACACACTGTTTTTTGGCGCCCACCGTGTATGAATCCGGGTGAGAGGCGGTTATGTCACGTTCGAGTGAAATTACAAACCTACCCCTATCAAAACCTAGAGAAATCGAGCAGATAGGCTTTGCGTGGCAGGGATAGGCAGTAGTAATTTCCATCTCGCAGATTTTGGTTTCGGGCGGTTACTGCGAGTTTCCCCGCTACGTTCAAATTTTGCAGAGTGCACATTTACCGTGCCAACACAATTCGAATCCCGTTTGTATTCTATTTTTTCGGGCGGGATCCATTTTTGATTGGAATAAAATTCTATATACATCATTTTTTTATATATACTTTCAAAAGCACAACACCCTTTATACATAAATATGGTTTACAAATGGCATGTTCTCAGATTTATAAGGTTGTATCCGTCAATTTGAATTTTCAAATATTTGAAACCACTTTATGTTGAAATCCAATCTATGCATTCCTCGCTAACTGTCTCCAATTAATGTGTGTTTCATGCGGGTTTTTTTTACATCTCAAACATGTATAATGTGTTTCACACACGCAACATATAGTGTATCCCGTTTAGACATTAATTGCATATAAACCATGCATTGTTTCTAATAAAAGAATCTATGGATCACCAATATTGATAAACTATATAACATTACACGTGTCCCCAAATTCAAATGAATATGCATGTTTGATACACCAATTTGCGTTATGATATTATCGATGTCGTCATCTCCAGTTTAAATATTTGAATCCCATTTAATCCAGATATTCGTCTCATATAACTATCACTCATGCTTATATAGGACTATCTCTCTAGACCTATACGCGTTCATCGTCTCTCGGGTATTCCTGTATGTCAACAATGATCTTTTATCTTCGTAACACACTGACGGTACTCTCTCCCTCGACCTTCATCACTCTATCTCTCTCTAAGTATATCTCGCTCCCTGCTATGTGTCTCTAACTATGATTCTCCATGTGGAATCTCTTTCTCTCACACAAACACAAAACTTTGTCTTCCGGGGTCTCATTTCTCTCTACTATTCCCCTGTGTGCCACTCGCACACCCCTAATACATAGATGTCTTTCACTCATTAGGTATGAGAACCTACGACTCTTCCTCTTAAATATCTCTTTCTCACACACAAACACAAACTCTGTCTCCCAGGGTCTCATATTTCTCCACTGTTCTCTTGCATGTCGCACACACACACCGTCTCTCCCTAGATATATCTTGCGTTCGCTCATATGTTTCTCTAGCTATCACTCTCGTTTTGAAATATCTTTCTCTCTCGCAGACACAAAACTCCGTCTCTCGGGATCTCATTTCTCTCCCATATTTGTTTGTATGTGAGTCACATGCACCCTTTCTTCATCTCTCTCACACCCACACCCATAACTCAGCCTTCTGATCCAATCGACTCCTATCTCTAACGCACACTAGCTAGCATCATTATCTTTCTATTTATATCTTTCTCCATCAACCTTCTTTCATTTATAGGTTGATCTCTTTTGCACAATCGTTGTGCCTCACTCCCTCTGCTCGCCATAGATGCAAGCTCCAGCCCACGCCACTATCTCTTAAAGACAAAAACGCATGCTCAATTGTCGGGCCTTCTTCCCTCCATTCTCGCATGCATGCACATTGTCATACCGATCCGTCTCTCCCATGTCGTTGATCTTAGCTTATGACTTATGTCTTCTTTCTTTTATCTCGATCATGTGCGCGCACACACACACACATCCCACGTATACATGTATACATGTATACCTCTCACACATTCATGTTGAAGGTCTCTATGTCTCCATACGTAGTTAATTACCCTCAACCCTAACGCCACATCGAATCGTTCTCTTCTTGTGTGCACATAACTTCCGCCTGGATGGGTAAAACACACACTCACACTTAACAATCTCCTTGTAGCTACCCCCACTCTCACTCTTCCCCTATATCCCCGAAACCAATAAGACCATCCCTTCGTTTAATTCCCGCCTACATGCACCATCGATATATAGTAGTCTTCCTTGGTGTCTCTCGAACAAACACGTTCTCTCGATGTCGACTACTCTCACGCGCACACACCTTCTCTTCCCTCTCTACGGGCATTTTCTCTCTCACACCCCATCGTTGGTGGCCTCTGCCATACACATCACCTCTCTATGATGAATCCATGCACACTTAAATTACATCCGCCACCGAGGACCCCGCGACACACACACACACCCACACCCACACACACACACACAAACACACACACACACGCACGCACGCACCCACCCACCCACCCCCCCACACACACGCACACACATAGTAAGACTCCATCACACACACACGCACACACACAAACACTAAGCAGACTTCATCTCTCTCCCCCCCCCACACACACACACTGAGACTCCATCTCACACACACATGCTCTAGGCGTAGCATTTATTCTTACCACCCTTCATCCACCCTTACCCGTATGATAAACAATCACCTTAATTTACTTGTATAACATGGACAAATTCCACTTTACTTTAGTAGTTAGCAAACTTATCATTTGTACCCTTATAAAAAACCGAGTTGGCGATGATGGTGTGCCTGCCATCTTGTAATATAGACCGTCTGATCTATATCTGACGGATAGAAAGCAAACTATGATAATTTTACAAAAGATAGCCGCACCTCTCTCCACATCCTTATCGCCCACACCCACTACAGGAATCAGCTACTTTGCCGTCTGCCACGGCAGACGGCAAAGGCAAGGATGGCGGACGGCAAAAGGCTCCGGCATAGTAGGCTACGGTAAAGAGCTTCTTTGTCGTCTGCTTTCTAAAGCGGATGGCAAAGGGGCCTTTGCCATCAGCGGCGGACGGCAAAGAAAGCTGACGGCAATAAATTCGTTGTTAGCTCATTAGGCGTCTAACGGCAGCCTTTGCCGTCCGCCGCTGACGGCAAAGAGCATCAAGCCTTTGCCGTCTGCCACTGTAGGCAAACAGATGAAATGGGTCAGCTGCCAGGAAGCACAGGTGGTTGCCACGTGGCTTCTTTGCCATCCGCGGCGGACGGTAAAGAGCCCGTTGCCGTCGGTGTCAGACGGCAAAGAGCCTGCATTGCCTCTTTTTCTGTTTTTTCTTATACCCAACCATTTTCACAGCAAATAGATGATACATATATATTTTTCACATGGCAAGTTCACAGCAAACATATGAGATATCTTACACATATAATTTCATCATACATGCATAGTTCCATCAACCATACATAGCAAGTTCCACATACATGCATCCAACCATACATATTACGATAGTGTCATCCTACCATACATTCATAGTTCATCGATACAAAAGAAACATAGTTCATCCAAACAAGCACTCCATCTATAAAATCACAAATGGAAAAGAAGCACTCCATCCATGCAAGCTTCCGTGAATTAAATCAAATCTGCAAAATGATAAACAAGATGTTAGAAAAGGAAGAAGAAAATGAAGAAGAAGAAGAAGAAGAAGAAGACTATAATTAAGCTTATTATGTAAACTTGGTCATTTTGTGCTAACATAAGTAATTTTGGAGTTAACCTATAGGAAACTAAGCATATTAGAGATAACTTAGCGTATTAGAGCCAACTTAGGTAAAATGGAGCCAACCTAGCTAATTATGCCATCTTTGAGTGAACTAAGCATATTAGAGCTAACTTATAGCTAACTTATGTCATTTTGGAGAAGAAGAAGAAGAAGAAGACTATAATTAAGCTTATTATGTAAACTTGGTCATTTTGTGCTAACATAAGTAATTTTGGAGCTAACCTATAGGAAACTAAGCATAGTAGAGATAACTTAGCATATTAGAGCCAACTTAGGTAAAATGGAGCCAACCTAGCTAATTATGCCATCTTTGAGTGAACTAAGCATATTAGAGCTAACTTATAGCTAACTTATGTCATTTTGGAGGAGAAGAAGAAGAAGAAGAATATATGACATTTATGAGCTAATTTAGGTGAAATTGATCGTTTGTGAGCTATCCTAGGTGAAATGGATCGTTTGTGAGCTATCCTAGGTGAAATGGATCGTTTATGAGCTAATCTAGGTAAAATGGGTCATTTTAGAGCTAACTTGGGTAAAATGCATCATTTTGGAGCTAACCTAGGTAAGATGGATCATTTTGGAGCTAACCTAGGTAAAATAGGTCATTTTAGAGCTAACATAGGTAAAATGGATCATTTTGGAGCTAGTCTAGGTAAAATGGGTCATTTTAGAGCTAACTTGGGTAAAATTGATCATTTATGAGCTAACTAAGGTAAAATGGGTCATTTTAGAGCTAACTTGGGTAAAATGGATTGTTTATGAGCTAACTAAGCTAATTATGCTAAGTCTAGGTCATTGTGGTAAGCATATTGGAGGAAATAAGGCTAAGTCTAGGTCTTTATGCATTTTTTAAGCAAAACACTAGAGAAACTTACCATGATCATGGAGGTGTAGGAGCGGGCTGGCTCATGCCGGTAGCTGGAGAAGGATCGTGCGATGCTTGTCTGGAGTTATGCTGCACCAAAGATCATTTCCAATGTCTCGTTAGCATGATGACACTCAAATGTTAAGACTAGCAAGTAATGTCCATTCAAATTAAACTCACCGTGGTCCCAGGAGCAATCACTGGCATCGGCGGAGCGGTCTGACCGGTCTTCTCGCACACAGACTGCACATTTGGTTTTGACGACTCAGTCATACTAGTTAGTAATGAGTCAAACACTACATGAATGTTTTGGCTAATCTGCAGAAGAAACTTACCACAAGGAGCTCGTACATGGCCCTTGCATGCATGTCATTCCGTGCCCTCTCCTCCTCCAACATCTTTCCCGTCCTCTCCTCCAACTCCTGCTGCCTCTCCGCCGCCTCCACCAGAAGATTCTCCATTCTATCTCTCTCACTCTGTATAGCAGCCTGCAACACCACTCCTCGTTACCATTTGTAATCATTGATGGAAGCACACACAATGTAATGGAGAAAGATAGCTGAGTACGTATAACTAACCTTGATGGCGAGTTGGACTGGCCGTTCACGAGGCCTTATCTTAGGAGCGGAGCTCGACTGGTGCGCCTTGATCTCCGGGAGAGTGCTAGGACAACGGATAAGTCCATCTCCAATGGCTATGGAGCCATGGGACCTCCCGCCACCAGATATCATCACCAGCTCTGGATCAATGGGACCCTGGCTTGGGTTAAAGTCCTCCCCTTTCCTCGCCTTCCCCTCATCTCTATATTTCACGAGCTTGTCGTGGGAGGAGATGTTGGTGAAGTTGTTTGCATCATCGAGGTCAGACGGAGAGAATGCCTTGACTTTCTTGAAAGAGGCAGTGTTGGGCCATGGCATACAGGTCGTACACCTCTGGCACCTTATCCGCCTTATTGTAGCGTGCCTGAAAGAGAGAAACAAAGTAAATTAGTAATTAAAGGGCTCAAGCTAGCATGATGAATGAATTGCATGAATCATGAAGCAAACAACATACCTAGTTCCGCCCGAACTGATATAAGTTGGAGCTGCCTTGATGGTGTGGCACACCTTCCATTTGGGCACGTTTGTCCTTGGCCGCCTTGTGGACGGCTAGCCATTCTTTTCAGCACCACTCATTGACCAACACCTCCCAACAATCCAACCGATCCGCACACCATCTCGGAGGCGCCTAAGTTAGCAAATAGAAACTTGAGCGTTACGGCTATGAATTACTAAATGAAGGAAGTAAGTACAAGGCCTTAAGAATTACCTTCATGTACTGCTCCTTACTTAGGAACTTATCGCGGCACGCCGGCTTGGGCTTCTTGATACCACGCAAGGCGTAGTAGTCTCGAACAGCCTGCACCCGAGCCTCGTGCCGTAAGTTCTGTAGTAGGCGCTTGCAGACGTTCTCGATAATATTTGCCGCCTCCTCCTCGTATCCCTCCTCACACCTGTAGAATGTCTGCAATCAAATGAGACAATATTGATTAGTATAATTAATAACTAGCTAGTTGAAGATTTTTAAATGTGTAAAGGAGAAATTACCCAGAACTTTCTGATCACCATGTCTGCCCTCGTGTCGCACAAGACACCGTCGATAATCTCACCCGGCGGGGCCGGGGCAGCCAAGTAGTGCTCCCAGCTCAATCCAAGCTCTGGAAGACGACCCTCACCAGGCAACGTGACAAACCCCGGGAAGTTTTGCCGGCAAAGCACTCCAAGGACGGAGTTGGGCCCGCGGACACTATGATGGTGGTCCCAACCCCTACAGCATGACAAGGCCAATGCATTAGATATTTGAAGAAACATGAATGCAGATGGTACAAAAAGATTAAATGCACTTACCTCTCCCCATCAGGGTAAATCAACCACCTCTGCTCGCGGGTCGCCGGCACAGACGGGAGCCGTGTACAACCACGCTGGGAGACGGTGCCCCCCTCCTCCTCAATATCAGTCGGCTCCCCGCCATAATCAGCATGGCCACTCGGCCCCTCAGGCTCATCCGGCCAGGTACCCCATCCAGACGTGTGCTCCTCCGGGGTATCATGGGCCGAAGGCCCGTCGACCCGAGGCTCGTGGGCCGAAGGCTCGTGGACCGGAGTCCGTGTAGCCTCCTCCTCGGACGAGTCCACCCTAGCAGTCACGTGCTAGGTGAAACAGCTGGGGGTGGCGGCGAGGAAGGCGCCCTAGCAGTCACCCTACCTCCTCTCCCGCGACCACGTGCTCTTTTCTTCTTCCCTCCCTTACCTCGTCCCCTGCTGGGCACCGCTGTCGACGAAGAAGGGCCCGGCGGTGTTGCCATACTGTCCAGCAACGCTCGGCGGAGAGGTGTGTGTGGAATGGAAGACCTCCCACCACGCGCCGACGAAGAAGGGGCCTCGGAGTGCTCCCGACCAGCGCCCACCATCTTTCAACACCTGCCATGACAAAGAGTAAACGAAATTAGTACAACATAAAAAAATACCGACATGAATAATAATATATGATGTTTTTCATAACAAAATCAAAAAATATATATGATGTTTAAATCTACCCGATCAACACAATTATATATGATGTTTCTCATAACAAAATCGAAAAATATATGATGTCAGGGTGTCGGGGGTCGGGGCCGGGGTGTCGTGCCGGGGTGTCGGGGTGGCGTGTCGGGGTCGAGGTGCCGTGTTGGGGTCGGGGTGCTGTTTCGGGGTCTGAGTGTCGGGGGTCAGGGTGTCGTGTCGGTGTCAGGGTGCCATGTCGGGGTCGGGGTGCTGTTTCGGGGTCGGGGTGTCGTGTCGGGGTCGGGGTGTCGGGGTGTGGTGTCGGGGTCGGGGTGTCGGGGTCGGGGTGTCGGGGTGTGGTGTCGGGGTCAGGGTGTCGGGGTCAGGGGGTCGGGGTGTCGGGGTGTGGTGTCGGTGTCGGGGTGTCGGGGTCAGGGTTCACGAGGTCGGGGTGTTTCCTTCTCTCCTTCTTCTTCTTCTTTCCTTCTCTTCTTCTTCTTCTTCTTCTTCTTCTTCTTCTTCTTCTTCTTCTTTCCTTTCTTCCTTTTCTTTTTTCCTTCTCCTCTTCTTCTTTTATTTCTTCCTTATTTTCCTTTTTCCTCTACTTCTCATCTTCTCCTCTTTTTCTTCTTCTTCTTCTTCTTCTTCTTCTTCTTCTTCTTCTTCTTCTGCTCCTCCTCTTCTTCTTCCTCTCCTTCTTCTTCCCCCTTCTACATATTCTTCTTTTCTTCTTATTCTTTTTCATCTTTTTTCTACTTCTTACAATTATATAACTAATTAAATAAAACCCATGCACTAGTCTAATCTAATATAATCTAGCACTAAATCTAACACTAACACATATCTAGTCTAATCTAACAATTAAACAGCAAAAAAGAAAAAACAAAAAAAAAACTCACCGGAGATGGCGTTGGCCGGGGCTTCGCAGCGGCAGGGTGGCGGTGGCGACGGGGGCCGCAGGGCTTCGAGGCGGTGGCGCCGGGGGCGCTGGGCAGGTGGTGGGGGTGGCGGGGCGCCGCAACGGTGGGCTGTTCGGGCGGTGGGGCGGCGGGGCGCCGCGGCTGTGGGCCGTTCGGGCGGCGGGGCGACGGGGCAAGGGGGCGGCGGCGGATGGTGGGGCAAGGGGGGCGGCGGGTGGTCGGGGCGACGGAGCGAGGGGCGATGGGTGGGCGGGTGGCGGGGCGAGGGGGCGGCAGCGGGTGGGCGGGTGGCGGGGCAAGGGGGCGGCGGCGGGGGGCGGTGGTTGTCGGGGAGGAGACAGAAACAGAGAGATGGAGGGCGGGGTGGGGCTCGGCCGTTAGTTAGGTTAGATCTTTGCCGTCCGCCCCACTTTTGTCATCCGCTTTTTTTCTCTTTGCCGTCTGCTGGCAGACGGCAAAGAAGGGGGCTCGCTAAGTTTTTATGATCAGCTCGTTAGCGGGGGCCACCTCTCTCTTTGCCGTCTGCCAGCTGACGGCAAAGATTCTTTGTCGTCCGCTAGCGGACGGCAAAGAATTGGCTGATGGCAAAGACCTTCTTTGCCATCAGCCAGTTCGTTGTCGTCCGTTTTCCTGAAGCGGACGGCAAAGACCTTCTTTGCCGTCAGCCAGCAGACGGCAAAGAACTGGCAAACGGCAAATAAGCTAATTCCAGTACTGACCTCATTGTTGAGCAATTAAAAAAGAAAGTCTCCGGAACAATCAAGCATGGTGGCCGTTGCCGCCTGCCGGCGCCGTCCATCCCCATGCCTCAGCCCATTCCGACCACCAGTCACCACCACGCTCCACTCCTCCTGACCTTATCTCTCATCTTCCATTTTTTCGATGACATTCTCGAGATACTAGTTTTCCGATAAAATTCTCGAAATATCATTTGTTTTTACACATGGGATTACTCCTGCATGGGTAGATCACAACATGTGTTTTGTAAAAAAATGCATATTTATGTTCCATGCAATGCACGAGCATCTTGCTTGTAATTATATAACGCAAATCACGGGTAGGAAGTGACATTTTTTTACACAACCACGTTAACATGGCCACGTAAATCACTAGCTAAAGTAAATACCATTATACTTATATCCCGATGCAAAAGGTTGAGTACATGTCCGAAGAGTAGAGTCGCACACATGCACTCTGTCTCTCAGAATCACACACACACCTGTTACGTGACACCCACTTAAGCAGACACGTATGTTACAATTTGTGCACCCGCGGGTACACATGATGCTGCGCATTTATTTAAGCCGGACGGCGAACCCAAACAGTAGCTGCATTCATCCCCTCCCGCCACCTCTTCTCCAGTCGCCGTCGCCCGGTAGCCATGGCCCGGCCGAAGGTAACAACATACACCATACTCCCGCCGGAGCGGCTGTTTAATCTGGAAATTTTAGTGGTCATGCATGCATCTTTTTGTGCTAGCACTCCTATATAAGGGTTGACCGGTCGCTTCCCGCGGACGTGCGCGGGCGGTGGAAGAGGAAGGAGAAGGTAAGCGGGCTTTTGAGTAACGTTTTTTACGGCAATTTCTTAGGAAACTGAGTGCAATAATTGAGTAGTTTTGCAAACTACCAGTACTACACATGAAACGGTTCCAAACCTATACTCCCTTGCCAGCGCGCGCTTCCCGCGTGAAACGGTCAGCGTCGCCCTGGAGCGTCAGTGCCGCATTATTGCCCGGCCAGAGCGGAGGCGACCTCTCACTGGCGTCAGCTTTGAAGTGGCGCGACGCCGAGAGAGCGCCGCTTCCCGGTGCACCGAATGCTCTGCGTCGAGGCTGGCCATCGACCGGGGTGATGCCCCCTTCCGTTCCGCACTCTAATCTGGTGCATGACACGTATTACGTTGACCCGGATGCTGCTGGCCGTCCCACATGTCGGCGAAGCAGTACGTAGTAGTAAGAAGAAGCAAAGAATCAGGCGGTATAAGTCTTTCTAGAGATTCCAACAAGTGACTAGACTACACCGCGTGCAGTATCTCAAATCTCAAATCTCCCTTCTGGTTTATAGGGCTCAAATCTCAAATCTCATCAACCAAGGCATTTTGCGATTGGAGGAATGTATCTCGTACTTTACAAAACTACCCTAATTAAACTCATGCATTATTATGTAGTTCTCTCGTTTTCCTCTCCGCCTTGGTCGCGGTGCACAATATTGACCACTCCTATATGACTAGCCGCTCTATCTACATGCGGGACATCAAAGCATTTGGGCCCGCGTGCCATCCATTGAATCACAGCGAGGTGCTACAGTCGTAACACACCGGTCACCCCGGTGTGGCCGTCATGACCCGTCATATCACAAAACCCACACCTTTACCAGCAGTAGTAAAGTGGCCTAGAAGTTGGACTGGACGAAGAAACCATCATTTCACTGGAATGCTCGTTGAAGCCCTTTCTCCCCTTTCTTGAAGAAAACCTCACTCCAGGCTACTCACTTTTGCCATTTTTCTTCTGTACCGACGAAGGAAAGGTGGGCGAATCAGTGATGCTGCTATATTTTCATTCCAAGAATCTTCTTTTTGCGAAGCACTGACCGATTCTCGCAGCCTATTCTTTTCCCGTTTCATTGCGATTGTGGTTTCCTTTCGATTGCTTTTTGTTTGTTAGTTCATTGATGGATCCTGGAGCACTAGGCAAAGAGTTGCCGACGGACAACCAACTGGAGACAGCGATCTCCAGGAAGCGAGCACCGACCAATGAGTTGACCATGTTGGCGGGCCAACCCAAGGAGACGAAGAACTCCAAGAAACAAGCACTGGCCAAAGAGTTGACGACGTTGGCGGTCGAACTCCTCAAAGAAAGTTGGAGGAACAGCAACGGCCCCACCGTGCCTACCCCAGAAACTCTGATGGCCACCTTTGCGAGGCTCAAGGCCAAGTTTGAGGAGATAGTCACCGTTGAGAAGCAGTATTCCCCTGACAATGTGATGGCCCCCATCGAGGATGAGGAGGTGGCCCCCGGAGGGATGGGATCCCCCGGTGAGCTACACAAGGTAAAAAATAATGGCTTATTACCGAATGTTGTGGTTTTTGATTATTTGCAATGTGCTTTCTAATATGTTAGGGTTGTGCAGGTGCCGGTGGACGTCCTTGATGATTCCGATGTCGCGGCCCGTCTTGTGGACAACGCCCCAGAGATCGTTGTCGATGTCACGGTCCGTCCTGTTGGCATCCCCCCGGAGATCGATTCCGATGCCGCTGTCCATCCCATGGACATCGCCCCAGAGATCGATTCCGATGTCGCGGTCAGTCCTATGGACATTGCCCTAGAGATCGATTCCCATGCCGCTATTCGTGCTGTGGTCATTGCCCGAGAGATCGATGACAAGAAATAGTTGGTCGCGCTAATCCTTCAGGGTAGTTTGCATTGCCCTGTGTTTAGTTACCAGAACGATGCGTGTTATCAAACCATCTTAGGGCTAGTGCACTGTCTTTTGTGGGAGGTACTTGCTACTTTTGTTTGATAGTGATTCATGCGAACCCTCTCCGAGTTATGGGAACAGATGTATCCTCACCAGCTTTTGATGTAATATATGGCATGCTCAGATGTAAGTTTGAACTGTTTATCATATCAGCAGGGCTTATTTGATGATTCTTGGTGTTAGTAGGCTAGCTACTGTGCGAGCTATAGTACTTGCAAAACACTCACCAAAGAGAAATGTTGGGGCTGATGAGCTCGTGGTACGCTTATACTGATCCGTCATCGATCGGCCAATAGCCCAAGCTCCTAAAATTGTAGGCTTAGCGATCGATCAGACAATAGTCGACACGGATACATTCAGGTCTCATTTGGTTCATAGGTTAGGAAAATCGTAGCAAAAGTACAGAGACGTACAACACAAAATCATAGCAGTACAAAGACGTCCCTCCGTTTCAAAATAGATGAGTCAACTTTGTACTACTAACTTTGAAATGGAGGGAGTACAGATCCTAGGCGGGCTAGTTTGGCCTAGCGGGTTTTAGTGATATGACGTGGTACAGTGCCGTCCAGTCTTCGCGTGTGGTAGCAGTACTGCGGGTAGAGTAAGTTTGCTTGAAGAAGCGGAATTCAACGAAGTCATGATGGTTCCTTCGTTCGACTAACTTACAGTGGGAAAGGTTGAGCCTGCGCTACGACCGGGGTGGACCAGGATAATTTTGTGCATGGCAGGTGGACCAGGATGGTCGACGTCCCACATGTCGGTGAATGAAATTATTCTTTCCGATATAGTGCACAAGGAATGAGTATTCATTGTTTATTTTTGATGAAACCTATTGTCTCCACTGTTACGAATGGAGGAGTGTGAAACACGGCAGCCCAGTGAACTTGGCATGTGCACCACTCCCTCCTTCCTCATGTCTACCATAGTGTTGACTATAAGGTTACAACTTTTTCTCACTTTCTCTCTATCTATTTCCTCTCAGATGTTTTTTACCTTTCTTTTTTAGACACAATATTTTTATGCCTCTTTTTTTAAAATTAGTTTTTTATACCTAGGAGCACGTGTAGAGACGAGCTCCTGCAGATCCCACTCCTTGACTTTGTCAATGCCTCTCTCTCCTCCACATAGGCGGGTTTGTTGAGAAGACAAGATATGATCTCTTAGCACAATATGTTTCACCATGTTTTTAGGAATAACTAGTTATTGAAGATAAGGCTAAGAGATGATCCATTGTACACATGTTTTTTTGTCATCTCTAAATTACATGCAAGACTTATGATAAGACTATCTTATCAACCATTGTACATGCCCTTTATAGCCCAGAATTTTACTGGTACTACTTGCTACGAATGCGGGCAGGTGGCCTCTGAGGGGGGAGCGCGCGCGGGGAGGTGGTGGGGTGGGGGAGGGGTTCTGGTGCGCCAGGGCGGTAAGAAGAGAGATTGGAAGCGACGCGGACTCCCGCATGGCCCACCTCACATTATCGCCACATATTTCTTGGAGTCCGTGCACGGCGGGTGGGCGATCTCTTCTCCCTCCCCCGTCTCTCTCCTGTCAGCCGACGCCCGCCGAGCAATTAGATTTCGGCTATCGACGGTTTATTCAATTGCAGTCCCACATGTCAGTGAAAATGCAAGACAACGTGTGTCCCCTCTGGTGAGCGGCGTGCGAGCTGGACTGTCGGGGGTGCGACGTGAACGCGACGTGTACGAGTTGTAAGTGTGCCGCCTTTTCCTTTTGAACTTGCAAAGCGTAACATTTTCGTGCGATCGATTGATAGAAATCCAGAACAAAATGATGAGGGCGGTGCTTTCCCGCGCGTTAGGCGGGTTAGTTTGAGTGATATGATGTGCTACAGTGGCGTCCACTTTCTCCATTTTTATGTAAGTAAGAGTCTACACTCTTACGTGGGAGGAGTGCAAAACACGGCAGATCTGATTTTGATCGAGGGATAACTGTTCCCTGCGAAATAATGGAGCACTGTTAGCGATTGTAGCATGATAGTTAGGGCATCTCCAGCGCTGGCCCTCAAATTTACACCGGCATCTGTCCGAGGACACTGGTGGATGCCATCCAATGCTGCCCGCATACCTTTCGACAACTATATGAACTAACCGAACGAAATTCGTGCAAACAAAGCAAATTTCAAATTGACCGGATGAAATTCATTACATTTCGAGAACTTTTCCTATAAACTGGATGAAATTCATTACATATTTCACACAAACCGTACTAAAACCTACTGTAAACCTAATCTAAATGATCGTCGGGCCCTGACCACCATGTCCGGCCATGAACCCGAGAAAGCCGGCCATTGCCTTTGCCTCCTCCTTATCCGCCTCGATAACCTCCTCCACCGGAGCACAAGGTTATGTAGATTTCCGCCTCCACGTCGTCGTCAAGCGGCTAATCGGCCGCCGATTTTTATCCCACCAAGCTTGGCGTCGACTGAGTGGAGGAGCGGTGGCCTTCCTGGGACCAGAGCGCTGGTGACCTACCGTGTACTACTCTTCCTCGCTGCCGGCTGCGCCCGCGCACGCGCGCCGGCTTCGTGGTCGTGGCGGCGGAGGCCGGCCGGGGGGGAGCCGGCGATCTCCTTCATCTGGTCTGTGAGAGTACGTCCAGGAGAGCTTTGGAGTGCGCCCGGAGCGGAGCCACCGATGTCCTTCGTCTGCTCCTGTGACAGTACGTCCAAGAGAGCTTTGGAGTGCCCGGAGGCCATGGTTGGAGTGGTGCCAACAGAAGGAAGGGACCGGAGGAGAATGAGTGTGGGTCTTTGGCTATGGCTGGGAGCTGGGGCTCAAGTTAATATAGCGGGCGAATGGCAATGAGCTGCGGTAGACGGATGGATGGCTGGCACCGGAGTAGGTTCGTCGGTAGCCGTGGTGTCATTAACGCGGGGCAGTCGGGATGCCGCGCGGGTGGTGCTCTCTCGGCCATCGCGTTGCTGCAATGCCAGCGCCAGTGAGAGGTCGCGTCGGGCGTGAATGCGGACGCTGCTTCAGTGACTTAACCGCAGGTGCGTTGTCTCACTAACATGTGACACACCAACTGCACCTGCAGTTAAGACCAGTGAATGCGGCATTGACGTTCTGGAGAGACGGTGATCGTTTCAGGCAGGAAGCGCGCGCTAGCGATGGAAGGGGTTTCGGTAGGCTAGGGCGGTCAGACGCTGGCGTGGTGGTAAAATGTGAACTCATGGATGACGAGCCTTTGAAGCGTATGCGGCACGTATTGACAACCAGGCGTCCATGCAACCGCCCATGTCGCCAGCTAGCATTCGACGACCACCATTAGACACCACACAACCATACATAACTTACGAATACTGGACGAATCGATCAGACACACACTCGTGTGCAGTGGCACTATGATCGGTTGCTCACGATAGTACATACTCCGCACCATAGTACCCTCTCTAGCTAGGCTGTTTTATAGATTGTCGTCGTGATGGACGATATACATGAGCAAGGCGCCGAGTCACGAGTATGACCGTTGGTGTTGAGCCAGGTGAATACATGCTCGGTGTTCGCGGAGGCCTCCAGCAAACGTCTAAGCAGTAATGTCACATACGCATAATTTTGGTTTTTATTTCTTTGTCCACTGACAGGTAGGCCCGCATAGATAGATAGATAAAGAACACGAGCTGACGAGGCGCATGCGGATTCTTTGACTGTTCAACCAGACAAATACGGAGCTATACATTGAGCCAGTGGTCGTATAATCACCATATCTCGTATACAATGACCAAAGTGAGCTATCAAGACAAGTTCAATGACCGCCAATGCATTTTACTCGGTAATAAATGACCAGGATTGAAGGGGAATCCAAATTTCCTTCGTCTTCTGTCCTTGAGCTCTTGACAAACCAGTGCACTTTACGGTTGTCCGGCCACTCCACCCTAGAGCTGTCACCAAGCGTCGTTCATGCCACCGCGCTGCACACTAACCAGTAAGGAAGCGATGGCATCCCGTCGCGCCGAGTTCCTCGCCGCCCACGACCGCACACAGGATGGTAGGCAAGAGGTGGCATCCCGCCGTGCCGAGTTCATCCCTGCTCGCGACCTCACACCTATGTGGGCGGAATTTGAAGCTGCCAAAGCCGAATGGGCGGTAGAGAAAGAGGCGTCCAAAGCCGCACAGAGGGAGCGGAAAAGTCAGAAAGCACTCAAGAAAAGAGAGGCCCGCTGCCGCAAGAAAGAAGAGGACGCACGCGCTGCTGCGGAGAGGTCGGCGGAGATCCAAGCACGGTGGGGTGTCGCCGACAAAGCCGGTAAGGAGAACGACGGCGTCTGGCCAGCGTGTGAGAAGTAGTAGTACTAGTAGTTAGTGTGTGTCTGTGTCGCCCGTACGTTTGTTTAATTAATTACGAGCATGTAACAGTTACTGCTGTAGTTTTTAGAGCAAATTACCAGTACATTAGCCTAGACTCAATGGAAAAATTCCTATCCTGTGCATCAAATGGCATATCTTTCTCTATAGGAATTGAGATGCATGTCATCTCACTTCCTATGATTTTCATATTCCTATAAAATTCCTATCCTATGAACCAAAGGAGGCCTCTGCTGGAGTAACTACTGTAGCTAGCAGTACTACTGGTATAGTAGTTTTCTTCAAGAAGTGGAATTCAAAGTCATGATGGTTCCTTCGTCCGAGCAACTTCACAGTGGGTAAGGTTGGGCCTGTGATTTGACGACTCATTAGTAATTACTACGGCGCGACGACCGGGGTGACTCTCCCTTGGAGTCCTGCGGGCATGGCAAGTGGACCAGGATGGTCGACGTCCCACATGTCGGCGAGCGGAAGTATTCTTCCTGATATCGAGGAGCAAGAAAACCGCGTGGTATAGTATCAATAGTGATTTATATTTATTTTTTATTTCTAATGAATGCTAGCGTTTCAACTCTTACGACGAAGGAGTGCCAAACACACGGCACGTGCTGGATGTCGCACACGTCAGCGAAAGGAGTGGGACATGAACAGCGTGGTAGAGCGTCTCCACTTCTGTGTCGGAGACCACACGTAGTAGTACTACCGTACTAGTGGTATGAATGATACAAAGTGCGACCCGGAGAGAAAGACACGTCTAGTTGGAAGGTCTCGGGGCATACACATAAACAAATATAAAACCTAATATGTGCCTCCAATTAATATAGTTGTAGTAGAGTACTTAGTCACGTACGCCATAATATCACCGGGCATTACACGTACAACATTTAGTGGTAGTAAGAGACAAATACATATATGCCACGCATGTTCATACTATTTGTGCCTTTGTACTTCACTTATTGCGCTATGTTACACAGGTTCGCACGTCCACTCCTGGGTACATGTCCATCTCGTAGTTCCAGTCCCACGTGTTCTTCATATAGATGGGACGGTCCTTGCATGACACGTGCACCTTGATGCTAGATGTGTCGCGTGTTGGCAAAAGGATGAACAAAGCTCATGTAAAAAAATAGAGTGGAAGAACATAGATTCCCGACGACCGAGAAGGAGCAAGGAACCTCGGGGTGGAGCATCTGCAATCATAATATTTTATATTATTCAGCGATATAAAATCAACCAATCATCTCCACAGTGGACTGGAAGAGTACGAAACACGGCAGCCCAGTGTAGTTACATCATACTAGTACATGGCTAACCCACGCTATCACCATATTTCTTGGCTTCCGTGCGACACCTATCTCTAGTAATCCAGCAGCCCGTATCGCTTCTCCCTCCTCGTCTCTCTCAAAGGCCCTGTTTGGATACTCTAACTCAGTTAAAGGTTAGAGTTAGATTCTAATCCTGAACTAACCCTGAAGTAACTCTAGCGAAAGAGGTGTTTGGATGACAGGGTTAGATGGAGCGCGGATACGGCGAGGTGCCTTCATGGGCGGTGCGAGAGGGAGGGAGGGAGAGGACGAGAAGCTTCGAGGAAGTGGGGAGGGGTCTGCTGCGGGGAGAGCGAGAGAAAAATGTGTTTTTTAGTGTCCCGAGAAGAACTAACCCAAATAAGCACCTCTTGGGTGGGTTAGATTTTTTTGGGTTAGTTGAGCTCAAACTAACCCAAACTAACTCTAACACGTGGATCCAAACAGTAACCCAAACTAACCCTCATGTTTTGATATTTTTGGGTTAGTTGAGTTCAAACTAACCCAAACTAACCCTCCTGTTTGGATATATTTGGGTTAGTTGATTCCAAACTAACTCTAACACATGGATCCAAACAGTAACGCGCCATCAAATCGCACAGCCCGACCTTTCCAGCAGTAAGTTAAGTTGAATCCGCTACTCCCTCACCCTCATCGCCTCTCTGTCAAACCGCCTACGCGAAAACTGCCGCGCGTACTGCCCGGGAAAAGCCCCGCCCTCAACTTTTAACTACGCAAAAATAGTTCGAGCTTGTTCGTTCTATATAAATACTAGTACTGTATGTTTATTCACCCGTGGGGTTGTTCAATGAATGGAGGGCCGGGGAGCACAAGTGAACAATACTACTACTAGTAGTAGTAAGTAGGAGTCGTACAGGTAGTCACCTTAAATAGAGAGTTTCTTTTCTTTAATGCCACGTACACAAATTGAAACGCTTGTTGTGGAGAGAAAAATATAATCACTCCACTATATATGCACGCAGGGGCCTGAGCGCTTGCTTTACTAGGGTTGCTCTCTTCATTCTCTCATCCTCTCCAGATATAAACAAGACAGCGGTAGCGACATTTTCTCTCTGCTCACCGCTGGTCACAGAACCGGCCGAATCCCTTCGGCTGGTGTGTGTAGAGGACTAGGTGCATCGTTCACGCGGTCATCGCCGGCGAGGGAGGAAACCCACAGCTGCCGGATGGGCCCGATCCTCTGCCCATGTCGTTCTCTCCGACACAGCGCCGACTCGGGATGTCCTCCGACCCTTCTTCCTCCCTGCCGTATTGTTCGCAGATCCGACCTGCCGCCGCCGACATCCCGACGACCCTCAGGTATAAGTTCTTCGAAAGCGGCCTTGCTCTACTGCCCCAGCTCCCCACGTGTCTGGATGTGCATCTTTTTCTACTCCCATCAGCTCTTCCAAAGCCACCAAATTTTTTAGTATTATTAGAGGTAAAGCTACTTCATGCATTCGAATCTAGGGCTTTGTTCAAACAACGAAGAAAGGGGGGAAAGTTGTAGCATGAATCTAGGACTTGATTCAAAGAGGAAATAATATGGTGAAAGTAGTAGAGACCGGATACCCAACCGGTCTCTTGGTTGAAAAGGGAAATAATGGGAAAACGCAGTACAAACTGGATAAGGAACAGATCTATTATTGGTTGAAAAAAGGATAGAAAGTGGCGGCTGGTGGACAAGTCAACAGAGTATGTCCAGGATTAGATTTGTTGCCCTCACATACTAAAAGGTCTCCAGGATTAGAATTGCTGCCCTCACATAGTAAAAGGTCTCGGGATTAGATTGGCTGCCCTCACATAGTAAAAGCTCTCCAGGATTAGATTTGCTGCCCTCACATAGTAAAAGGTCTCCAGGATTAGATTTGCTGCCCTCACATAGTACAAGGTCTCCAGGATTAGGTTTGCTACCCTCAGATAGTAAAAGGTCTCTAGGATTAGATTTGCTTCCCTCACATAGCATGAACAAACTCTGCATCACCACTTTATGCCTCCTTGTAGGTACATTGTGCTGATGCGTCCACTGTCGCATGTCCTTATACCAACCTTTTGATGTTATTAATGTAAGGGCGCATGTAAAATGAAGCGATCACACTGTTACCTTAGGGACATGTCTAACCAGTGTTATTGTTAATATAATGCCTCCAGTGATAAGATGCAATTAAACTGTGTTACAAATGGCACTCCTGCTGTTTTCCCCAGTATGATAAGTAAGTTGCTCCTTTACGCTCCTGAGTGTCCTGGTGTCCCCACGGTCCCATGCCCTTAAAACAACTCTTTAGCTGCTGTTGATTTACTATATCTGGTAAACAAGCAATGCCACCATTAAAGTAATCCCATATTTGAGGAATCTCATTGTTGATCGTAATGCTTCTGGTAACATGAAGCATTGCTCACGTTTTAAAATTTCTACTGTCCTTGTGTGATTGCCATGAACATAATTAAGATGCTTCTTTTCATTTCGTATATTCTTATTGACCAGCAACTGTTTACTTTCTATCTTTTTGTGCATATGGGGATATCCATTTCACCTTGTTGCTATTGTGACCTTTTGGTGAACTACACAAAACACTTTTTTTTGGAATGAGTGTCTTGTGCAGTTCAACTAAAATGTCACGTGGGCAACATCTCTTAATTTTGGGGGAACTGCACAAAATGGTGATTGGAGTTTCCAAAATCTCTGTCAAGTTCTGCTGGTAATCTCGTGCAACATTTTATTAGCCTTTGCAAGGTGAGCCGTCACTGTCACCACAATGGCACTTTATTTTTGTGGAACTGCACAAAAGGATAAGAAAATTATAGTTGCACCTTACATGAGCCGGACAGCCAACCTTAATGTTCCTCAATTTTAGTGCAACTACTAAAGAAGAACCTGCCAGCTCACGAGAGCAAGTACTTCTTGCTAGCTGAATGATGCAATCTTTGCTTCATTTTAGGTGAACTGCAGAAAAAGGCGCATGAATTGAATCATGGAACTCCAGGCAGGCTTCATCCGAGTGGAGCTGCAGGTTGAGTAAAGGAGGCCACTATTAAAGTGAAATCATGCTCTCCTGGTTTGTGCTGTGCAAACAGGAATACTCAACTACAGATGTTGTGACGGTCAAGAGCATTCGCCAAGTTCTTTCGATTGTATGACATAGCTAGCCAACATGGATTTAATCCCGATATTCACTTTATCAAAAGGCTCTAATGGGTTGGTTCTGAATCTTGCAAGCTGGGAATCAATGAGATGTGTAGGCATCTTTGTTGTACTTATTATTTGAATCTTATTTGTTGGTTCTGAATCTTGCAACCTGGGAATCAATGAGATGTGTAGGCATCTTTGTTGTACTTATTATTTGGATCTTATTTGTTGGTTCTGAATCTTGCAAGCTGGGAAACGCGGCATGATGATGCAGAGGACAACAACCATAACAAACAGTTCAAACTTGGTAGTATTATCTTTATGAAAGTTCGACAAATGTGCTGATCGTGTGCGTTCTGAGAATAATAATTCTAATTGTTGTGCATGTCGATCTTGTGGCACTCATAGAATGAGCCAATGCATTGCTTGTTTTAAGTATAAATTTCTATTAAAACTAATTAAATTTAAGTAAAGTGACTACTAACTCCTGTTATTACAGTACCAATACAGACCCGCTCTTGAACCGACGTGTGGCCGGAGTTGGTTTCTTAATGGAGGCATTTGAATGCGCCAAGGGTGCATCTTCTGCCGGGCGTGCAGTGGACGAGGGAGGGGTAGTAACTGTTTTCGCCTGTACACACTCAATTTACTGTTGAATCCAGTTCCCCAAGAGCTAAAAAACAAACTGTTGCCGCCGCCTACACACTCGTTCACTTGAAGAGACTCCAATGGCGATCCGAGGGGTGAGCCTGCTGGATATGGACTTCAGCAAGGAGTTCCCCTTTGACTTCGCCATTCAGTTCTATGGCTGCACCAAGTTGAATGTGATGTACACCAACGATCCGGACTCGGTGAAGCTCTGCCTCGCCGAGTTCAAGCAGTACTGTCGGTGTCAAAACCGGCGGATCTCGGGTAGGGGTCCCAAACTGTGCGTCTAGGATTAATGGTAACAGGAGACGGGGGACACGATGTTTACCCAGGTTTGGGCCCTCTCTATGGAGGTAATACCCTACTTCCTGCTTGATTGATCTTGATGAATATGAGTGTTACAAGAGTTGATCTACCACGAGATCGTAATGGCTAAACCCTAGAAGTCTAGCCTATGTGAATATGGTAATGAGTATCCCCATCCGGACTACGCTCTCCAGTTTATATAAACACCGGAGAGATCTAGGGTTACATGGAGTCGGTTACATCAGAGGCAATCTACATAGTCGGTTGCCAAGCTTGCCCTCCACGCCAAGTAGAGTCCAATCCAGACACGAGTACAATCTTCGGTCTTCATGTCTTCACAGCCCATCAGTTTGGCCCACGGATAACAGGCCGGAAGCCCGAGGACCCCTTAGTCCAGGACTCCCTCAGTAGCCCCCGAACCAGGCTTCAACCACGAGGTGTTCGGCGCGCAGATTGTCTTCGGCGTTGCAAGGCGGGTTCCTTCTCCAAGTAATATATTCGGCCGTTGATCCAATATCTCTCCCCTCGGCTTCTGTGCGTTAATAACTTCGTCTTCCATGTGTCGAGCGAATGCGGAAGTCAGGGCATTTTTGCGAATAACACCCCGTCCACGCAAGGTAGGATGCCTATTTAAAGGTACTAGATCTTAGATCCAGGCAACACTGCGCCGAGAAAATCCCCGGAGACTGCCAGGAGAAACCATTCCATCATGGCTAGCATTCCCAGCTCCTCCTCCCGCTCCAGCCCAAAGAGAAGCAAGTGGGAGAAGTGCTCTGTGACTCATAGTCAACTAGCAAAGTTGCAAACGCAGGGATTTCTTCCTCCTGCGGATCTGGTCCCTGTTCGAGGAGGGTCGGCCTCCTACAATGGCGTGACTCAGCCAGAGGACTTCCCTAATCCATCCGGGGGGAGCGAGTGTGCTTCGTCCCCTACCTTCTAAGAGGCATTGGATTTCCCGTCCATCCGTTCCTCCGAGGGCTTCTGTAATATTATGGCCTCCAGCTGCACAACTTCACTCCTGTCTCTATCCTGCACATCGCAGGTTACGTCGCTCTGTGCGAGTTATTTCTGGGTGTTGAGGCTGTCAGGACCGGTTTTCGGGATATTAATTTCCCAGAAAATGGCCCTTGTGCTCACCAGCCCCAGGATTACTGTTAGCTGATGAGGCACCGACTTGATACAGAAATTCCAAGCAAAGTACAAAATATGTAGTACAAGACCATTGTGGCCTATGAGTACAACAAAAGGTTTCTAGTGGTTGATGGCGGAAGCGGTTTGTGGTTCATCTGCGTCTATGGGACTCCATTTCCCACAAGAACAGCTGACCAGGATAACTCCTATCTTCTCGAGGCTGCTATCATCATTGCGTAGGTTCCGGGGCTGTCATCACAACGCTCCTCTCCAAGCAAGAAATCTGGCCAAGACAATAGCCAGGGACAAGCCAGTGAGTACTTTTGAATGTACTCGCAAACATTATGAACACGGGTATAATATAACAATGGATAATCATGCTCCAAAAAATTCTATGATCATAACGTCAGTCACGAAATAAACAAAATTCATGATGCACGCATGCAGGTTGTTCATGTAAACTATGAATATGCAATACGGGAGTAGAAATAGAATGCACCGATCGAGTGTCTGAAGCGACGCCTCAAAAGGATAAGAAGATAAACCATGCCTCAGTCGGGCGTCTGAGCGACACCACATAAAGGGCTTGCAGATAAAAGAAATAACAAGCATGCCACAGTCGGGCGTCTATGCGACACCACATAAAGGGCTTATAGTATAAAAGAAATAACAAGCATGCCACAGTCGGGCGTCTATGCGACACCACATAAAGGGCTTATAGTATAAAAGAAATAACAAGCATGCCACAGTCGGGCATCTATGCGATACCACATAAAGGGCTTATAATATAAAAGAAATAACAAGCATGCCACAGTCGGGCGTCTATGCGACACCACATAAAGGGCTTATAAGAGAATAGTCGCAGTGAGTATCCAGGAGGTAGAACCGTCCTAGGGATACTCAATAATTCAAATAATGTAAATGGTTAGTCCGCAATAATAATAATCATAATCCTCATATGTCACAGGTCATAATCAATTTTTTGGTTTAGCAGTTCTTCCTCCGAAGACCGACACTAAGACCATCTCAGACTGTAGTCCTTACCCATGGACACGGCTATACGAATAGATTTAACCTCTGCAGAGGGTGTACTCTTTACCCACGAGTAACGGATTTCTTTAGTCCATCGGGACTAATTCCGCCGACGGTCTTTTAATTGAAAACACACCTGTCCGCACACACCAGCCTAACTTACCGGTGTCTGGAATCACCCACAACACCTGTCAAGCAAAACTCTAAGTGGGGAGGCTACAACCTCGATTAGCATGGGATCACGCGCGCAAACTAGGGAAGCCACTCCCCTCGGCTACAACCGGAAACACCCATGCCCCCGGACCAGGTGGCATGCCTACCGGATGCCTCCGGTATCTTCCACCATGGCCTCTCTGTACGGTGTGTGCTTGGAGGGGTTGACAACTTACTGAACCGTACCCTACCTGCGGCAGGGACTAGTGGTAGTACGAAACAAGTATGGGGGTTACTGGCACAAGATTCGATCTATGACCGACTCAGGAGGTTCAAGTATTCCCTGTATGATTAGCATAACAAAAATATTTCAACTAACAGACAGAATCACCGCTCATCATACCTCATCATGCCATACCAGACACACTCGTCTCGACGAGGAACTAGGGGCAAGCTCGTGTCTACCCAAGACCGCGACTTTCCCGGCTTCCTTTCGGTATGCATGAGAAGCTTACGAGGATGATTACCATCACCAGCATATCCATTTCTAATAGCAAAGCATCTCCATTATGCACTCATGCGTATGATTTTATCGTCACATAAAATAACGTATGCTCCAAGTCAAGGTGGTGTTGTAACCGTATCAACAACACACAAAAATATTATGCCAGAGTTCAGAATGCTTGCCTTCAAGAGTATGCAAGGGGGTGCACTTTTTGAAAGTTGCTTTCCTTCTTCAAAAATCCTATTTTGAGGAAATTTAAATTAACACATAATTTTAAAACAGTACAAAAAAGTTGTTTGGAAAATTTTCAAATAAATACTAAAATAAACTAGACATAAATTGAGAAAGGTAGGAAGAAGAATCAACTCATTTGGAGTTTTATTTAAAATGATATAGCCAGTCAAAGTTTAGACAAAGTTCTGTTTTTAATTAAATCAGAAAAAGAAAACGTTTCGGGGGAAAATACGTTTTCGAAGCAGAGGAGGCGTACTTCAGGGGTTTACGCGTCCACTTAAACACGTGGTGGCGGGGTTGGGTCACTGACAGTGGGTCCAGCGGGCCCACTGGTCAGGTTTGACTAGTCCCCCGCCTCCTTCCTCCTCTATCCGAGCCGAGGCGGGGGCTCCGGCGATCCTCGCCGGTGAACGGTGCTCCTCGATGGCATCCGAGGGCGGGGATGGATCCGTGGTTCTAGGGCGGTCCTCCCGGTGGTCGAGAGGGTGGCGGGGACGAAGGGAGTCGCCGGCGGTGAGCTTTGCGGCGGATGGCGTCTCTGGAGGATTTGGGGTTTCGAGCTATGGTGGTTCTTGGTCGCGTTTGAGAGGCTGGGCGGCTCCGTGAGATCATGGGAGTCGAACGGTGGCGCTGGCAGGATGGGGGGGCTCTGGTTGCGACGAGCGGGACCGGAGGGCGGCGGCGGCCGAGCTGGCCGGAGACGGGGAAGAAAGCTTCCCACCGTCGCTTGCTAGCCGTGGGGGCACTGCTGGGGTGCAAGGAGGTTGCCTGAGTGCAGGGACGGGCTCGGGGGCTCCAATTTATAGGGGTCGAGGTCGGTTCCCACGGCGGCCGTGGATAAGAACGCCCGCGACCGCCGTTCTGTAGCTGCAGGACAATGTGGCGGCGACGAGCGCGTGCCGACGAGCTTGTGGATGAGCTCGGGCTATTCCAGGGGGCAGCTGGCGCGCGCGGGTGGCTTGGGCGGCGCCGTCCATGGCAGAGCCTGCTGTGACCGGCTGCTAGCCGCCGTGGCCGACCTGACGGCGGCACTGTGGAGCTCCAGGGGCGGCTCTGCGGCGAGGGAAGGGGCGGACGTGCTGGCTGCGGGTGGCCAAGGGCAAGAATGGGCGCGGGGAGGGCGGCAGTGCGACGCGGCGGCTCGGTGCGGGCGCGTGCAAAACGTGCGCTCTGGGCGCGCCCAGAGCACGCACGCTAGCTGCTCGACGAAATGCCAATGCATGCCATAGGGCTTGGGTGAGGCTGGCAAGCAGCAGGTTTAGGTTAGAGTCTTCTAGGAGCTTAGTGGACATGCTATTTTGTCCAGAGGTGCAAGGTCACAGCGCAAAGGCAAAAATCATGTCAAAACTGACCATGCACACAAGGTGCTCGACAGATTGCTAAGTGCATCTAGGAAACTATTGGAGCGGCCGAAAACTCCAGACCTGTGTCTCTTTAGATGTAGGTGGTGGTGGCAAGGTTAGTTTGGCAAAACTAGAAACTTGATAGTGCAAGTTTTTGAGAAAGCCAATTTGGGCAGAAACTAAAGGCTATTATTGCATGGACTAAAAGTACTCCAATGGGTCCAATCTCCTGGACTTAAGGGTTTGGTAGAGAGGACTACAAGCAGGAAAAAGCTCATGGGCACTAGAGCAAAATAAATTAGGGTTGCAGTACAAATCACTAAGCTGGACCAGAATGAAAATGAGGTTGATTCACTCAAATTTTTCAAAGAACACCAATGGTTTTTTGCATAAAGTTGAATTATATGCATCTACTGACATCTCCAAACACTTGGAAGAATTTTTAAATGAATATTTAAATAGGTTGTAGTGCAAAAATATCTACTGGACCAGATTTGAAAAGTTGATGTAGAACTAAAAATCTCCAATAGTCAAAAGATATTTTTTGCATAAAAGTGATGTGGAAACATCACATGACATCCCCAAATTTTGGTGAAAATTTTAAATGCAATTATCAAATGGTTGCAGTGCAAAAGAGGCTCCAAATTTATGAAAAATCATTTTAAAAGAATAAAGCTCAGGAAAAACAATTATGCAAATAAATCCATTGATAAAGAATTGTTTTATTGAGAGAGTATACAAGTCCAATTTTCTGGAAAGTTTCCACTTGAGGTAAAAAACCACAATATCAAAGAGAAGAGGGGTTCTGAAATCAAAAGATAAACCCAGAAAACAAAAATTTAATTTCCTGGCAAAAAATTTAATTAATAAAACAAGGTCAAAATTTTGGGGTGTTACAACACTACCCCCCTTAAGAAAAATCTCGTCCTCGAGATTTGCTAAGGGTTGTTTTGAGAATAATACTCCCATTAGTTGAAACCAAGAGTTTACTCATAGCACAAACTTAGGGTACAATCATAAGCTGCAACACACAAATAAACATAGCTATGACGTTTACAATGAAAACGGCAAATGGACAGGGTCCCGAGAGAACGTCTCTGGTACTGGGGCGCACTCTTCTTCTATCGGGGGAAGCAGGTTGGCCAGTCGATGAACGCGTCTCTCCTGGTCGGGCCTCAGTGGTCTGCCGATGGCGATCTGAGGATTTAAATCAGCGAGGCTCTGGAGATAACCCATAACTCGCTGGGTCAAACGTTCTTGAGCGATGACATACTGGACAAGGTTGGCCAGTACTGGGTCTCTCTCTATTCGTCCACCGGGAAAAGCTGCTACTTCTCCGGGTGCTGCACGACTTGGAAAATAATAATATCCTCGTTCGCTGGCATAGGGTACCGTGAATCGAAGACGAGCAAGCGCTTCGTACGCAGCAGCTTCAATGGCCATATGCGGAGTCGGCATGGATTTCCCCATGAAGGAGACTTCCGTTGGGTCTTGGTTTGGGTTTACGGGAGGGATGTGCACCACTGCCCAATATTTCGAGGTGGATGGGGTGATCCTCGATTTGAGCAACTCGTACTGGGATGGATGGATAGCACTCATGGTGCTGCAGGTAAAGTCCCACAATATTTTAACAAAACTGCCTGGGGTGGCATCTGGAGTTCTCAGATAAATATTGGGGGTCGGCATGGCAAATGAATGGCTGTGAGTGTTGTGCACAAGGTGAGGGGTATTTGGCAAGGTCACGAGGTGGCCTTATATATAGCATTTGGGGCTGGGTTATCTACCGTGGTGAAGGGAAACTAGTTTGTTGGTTCTGCTCTTGGGGCCAGGGTCAATGCCACAGATACACATATCTCATAAATGTGACGCATTACTGTGGGCGTCGTCGGGGTGGTTTTTTGGTAGCTGCGCCCGGAATTTAGAAATGCAACTGTACGCTGACGTACTTATGCATGGCTACTATTCAAAAATAGGGGCGCACAAGCAGACATCATTTAATAATGGTGATACAGGATCACACAATTACAAAGCGTAGAAATACTAAGGCTCGGTACTACTCGAGTGACTTAGTCTACTTCGTTAATGTCTAAGCGGGCTGGCCTTGTGGACGTCGAGGCTTCTCCACGGGTTTCACCGTCGGGATTAGCCGGATGAGGTTGAGGGGCTGCAGGGTCGGGGTAGCGATGATGACCATCGCGGGGGTTGTTGGCCACAATCCCGTTGGAGTGTGTTCCCAAAAGGCGACGAAGCACTTCTGGGGACACCAAAGTATTTTGGTTGATGGTTGGGGTAGACCGCAAGAACTCGATCGGCTGTCCAAACAGCACGACTGGGTTGACGGCGTCGGGCTCATCTTCTCCTCTCGCCGGCGCTCGACGAACCAGTTCTCCACGAGCTGCGATCAGATCAAGGGTGATTTGATCGAACAGTTCCTCTAGTGCACTTACATAGCGCACAAGATGCAACAATGCAGGATCCGTCTCGTGATCTTCGTTGCCAACCTGGGGCGTCCTACCATACCCGTCACGTCTAGGGTAGTAGTAGAACGAGCGACAGTTAACTCTGGGCGACAAGTGCCGGAGTTGAACTATAGCCTCTCGAGCTGCTAGCTGGATGGCTTGTGGCTCGAAGGACGTTGTCCTTCCAGTGAACCTGTAGGGGCGTTCTGGCGACAGACCCCTACCATAGATGTGTGCAGTGCCCCAGAATTCACGGCTCTCACCACTCATGAGTCCTTGGTACACAACATATTCTGGGGGCTCTTCTAATGCATAGGCACGGTGGGTGAGGTTTGCGAGCACGGTCACAAAACCTCCAAGGTTGGTTGCTGTGGTCTCATTGTGAACAATGGGTCTAGGCATCGTGGCTTGGTTTGGGAGAAGAGGCTGTGCTATGCTGTGTTGAGGCTAGCGTGCCCTTTTTATAGAAAAGGGGACGAAGTCTTCCTTCGCACGGTTGCGAAAGAGACTATTTGGGTGCCGGTCACTGGCGCGTGATCGACAGGCTAGGCTGATAGGTTGGGCACCGACTGCCAAAAGCGTCGGGGTCACTGTGTGGCTATCTTACACGAGAAGCTCGGCTGGGGTTTAGGCGAAGGCCTGGTGGGTTGGTTAACCAAGGTTTATTGGCCTGGCTAAGATAGGATTAGCCAATGGTCAGCCTGGCTCTGATACCAAGTTTGTCAAGACCGGCTTTCGGGATATTAATTTCCCAGAAAATGGCCCTTGTGCTCACCAGCCCCAGGATTACTGTTAGCTGATGAGGCACCGACTTGATACAGAAATTCCAAGCAAATTACAAAATATGTAGTACAAGACCATTGTGGCCTATGAGTACAACAAAAGGTTTCTAGTGGTTGATGGCGGAAGCGGTTTGTGGTTCATCTGCGTCTATGGGACTCCATTTCCCACAAGAACAGCTGACCAGGATAACTCCTATCTTCTCGAGGCTGCTATCATCATTGCGTAGGTTCCAGGGCTGTCATCACAACGCTCCTCTCCAAGCAAGAAATCTGGCCAAGACAATAGCCAGGGACAAGCCATTGAGTACTTTTGAATGTACTCGCAAACATTATGAACACGGGTATAATATAACAATGGATAATCATGCTCCGAAAAATTCTATGATCATAACGTCAGTCACGAAATAAACAAAATTCATGATGCACGCATGCAGGTTGTTCATGTAAAATATGAATATGCAATACGGGAGTAGAAATAGAATGCACCGATCGAGTGTCTGAAGCGACGCCTCGAAAGGATAAGAAGATAAACCATGCCTCAGTCGGGCGTCTGAGCGACACCACATAAAGGGCTTGCAGATAAAAGAAATAACAAGCATGCCACAGTCGGGCGTCTATGCGACACCACATAAAGGTCTTATAGTATAAAAGAAATAACAAGCATGCCACAGTCGGGCGTCTATGCGACACCACATAAAGGGCTTATAGTATAAAAGAAATAACAAGCATGCCACAGTCGGGCGTCTATGCGATACCACATAAAGGGCTTATAATATAAAAGAAAATAACAAGCATGCCACAGTCGGGCGTCTATGCGACACCACATAAAGGGCTTATAAGAGAATAGTCGCAGTGAGTATCCAGGAGGTAGAACCGTCCTAGGGATACTCAATAATTCAAATAATGTAAATGGTTAGTCCGCAATAATAATAATCATAATCCTCATATGTCACAGGTCATAATCAATTTTTTGGTTTAGCAGTTCTTCCTCCGAAGACCGACACTAAGACCATCTCAGACTGTAGTCCTTACCCATGGACACGGCTATACGAATAGATTTAACCTCTGCAGAGGGTGTACTCTTTACCCACGAGTAACGGATTTCTTTAGTCCATCGGGACTAATTCCGCCGACGGTCTTTTAATTGAAAACACACCTGTCCGCACACACCAGCCTAACTTACCGGTGTCTGGAATCACCCACAACACCTGTCAAGCAAAACTCTAAGTGGGGAGGCTACAACCTCGATTAGCATGGGATCACGCGCGCAAACTAGGGAAGCCACTCCCCTCGGCTACAACCGGAAACACCCATGCCCCCGGACCAGGTGGCATGCCTACCGGATGCCTCCGGTATCTTCCACCATGGCCTCTCTGTACGGTGTGTGCTTGGAGGGGTTGACAACTTACTGAACCGTACCCTACCTACGGCAGGGACTAGTGGTAGTACGAAACAAGTATGGGGGTTACTGGCACAAGATTCGATCTACGGCCAACTCAGGAGGTTCAAGTATTCCCTGTATGATTAGCATAACAAAAATATTTCAACTAACAGACAGAATCACCACTCATCATACCTCATCATGCCATACCAGACACACTCGTCTCGACGAGGAACTAGGGGCAAGCTCGTGTCTACCCAAGACCGTGACTTTCCCGGCTTCCTTCCGGTATGCATGAGAAGCTTACGAGGATGATTACCATCACCAGCATATCCATTTCTAACAGCAAAGCATCTCCATTATGCACTCCTGCGTATGATTTTATCGTCACATAAAATAACGTATGCTCCAAGTCAAGGTGGTGTTGTAACCGTATCAACAACACACAAAAATATTATGCCAGAGTTCAGAATGCTTGCCTTCAAGAGTATGCAAGGGGGTGCACTTTTTGAAAGTTGCTTTCCTTCTTCAAAAATCCTATTTTGAGGAAATTTAAATTAACACATAATTTTAAAACAGTACAAAAAAGTTGTTTGGAAAATTTTCAAATAAATACGAAAATAAACTAGACATAAATTGAGAAAGGTAGGAAGAAGAATCAACTCATTTGGAGTTTTATTTAAAATGATATAGCCAGTCAAAGTTCTGTTTTTAATAAAATCAGAAAAAGAAAACGTTTCGTGGGAAAATACGTTTTCGAAGCAGAGGAGGCGTACTTCAGGGGTTTACGCGTCCACTTAAACACGTGGTGGCGGGGTTGGGTCACTAACAGTGGGTCCAGCGGGCCCACTAGTCAGGTTTGACTAGTCCCCCGCCTCCTTCCTCCTCTGTCCGAGCCGAGGCGGGGGCTCCGGCGATCCTCACCGGCGAACGGTGCTCCTCGATGGCATCCGAGGGCGGGGATGGATCCGTGGTTCCAGGGCGGTCCTCCCGGTGGTCGAGAGGGTGGCGGGGACGAAGGGAGTCGCCGGCGGCGAGCTTTGCGGCGGACGGCGTCTCGGGAGGATTTGGGGTTTCGAGCTATGGTGGTTCTTGGTCGCGTTTGAGAGGCTGGGCGGCTCCGTGAGATCATGGGGAGTCGAACGGTGGCGCTGGAAAGATGGGGGGGCTCTGGTTGCGACAAGTGGGTCCGGAGGGCGGCGGCGGCCGAACTGGCCGGAGACGGGGAAGAAAGCTTCCCACCGTCGCTTGCTAGCCGTGGGGGCACTGCTAGGGTGCAAGGAGGTTGCCTGAGTGCAGGGACGGGCTTGGGGGCTCCTATTTATAGTGGTCGAGGTCGGTTCCCGCGGCGGCCGTGGATAAGAACGCCGGCGACCGCCGTTCTGTAGCTGCAGGACGACGTGGCGGCGACGAGCGCGTGCCGACGAGCTTGTGGATGAGCTCGGGCTGTTCCAGGGGGCAGCTGGCGCGCGCGGGTGGCTTGGGCGGCGCCGTCCATGGCAGAGCCTGCTGTGGCCGGCCACTAGCCGCCGTGGCCGACCTGACGGCGGCACTGTGGGGCTCCAGGGGCGGCTCTGTGGCGAGGGAAGGGGCGGGCGTGCTGGCTGCGGGTGGCCAAGGGCCAGAACGGGCGCGGGGAGGGCGGCAGTGCGACGCGGCGGTTCGGTGCGGGCGCGTGCAAAACGTGCGCTCTGGGCGCGCCCAGAGCACGCACGCTAGCTGCTCGACGAAATGCCAATGCATGCCATAGGGCTTGGGTGAGGCTGGCAAGCAGCAGGTTTAGGTTAGAGTCTTCTAGGAGCTTAGTGGACATGCTATTTTGTCCAGAGGTGCAAGGTCACAGCGCAAAGGCAAAAATCATGTCAAAACTGACCATGCACACAAGGTGCTCGACAGATTGCTAAGTGCATCTAGGAAACTATTGGAGCGGCCGAAAACTCCACACCTGTGTCTCTTTAGATGTAGGTGGTGGTGGCAAGGTTAGTTTGGCATAACTAGAAACTTGATAGTGCAAGTTTTTGAGAAAGCCAATTTGGGCAGAAACTAAAGGCTATTATTGCATGGACTAAAAGTACTCCAATGGGTCCAATCTCCTGGACTTAAGGGTTTGGTAGAGAGGACTACAAGCAGGAAAAAGCTCATGGGCACTAGAGCAAAATAAATTAGGGTTGCAGTACAAATCACTAAGCTGGACCAGAATGAAAATGAGGTTGATTCACTCAAATTTTTCAAAGAACACCAATGGTTTTTTTGCATAAAGTTGAATTATATGCATCTACTGACATCTCCAAACACTTGGAAGAATTTTTAAATGAATATTTAAATAGGTTGTAGTGCAAAAATATCTACTGGACCAGATTTGAAAAGTTGATGTAGAACTAAAAATCTCCAATAGTCAAAAGATATTTTTTGCATAAAAGTGATGTGGAAACATCACATGACATCCCCAAATTTTGGTGAAAATTTTAAATGCAATTATCAAATGGTTGCAGTGCAAAAGAGGCTCCAAATTTATGAAAAATCATTTTAAAAGAATAAAGCTCAGGAAAAACAATTATGCAAATAAATCCATTGATAAAGAATTGTTTTATTGAGAGAGTATACAAGTCCAATTTTCTGGAAAGTTTCCACTTGAGGTAAAAAACCACAATATCAAAGAGAAGAGGGGTTCTGAAATCAAAAGATAAACCCAGAAAACAAAAATTTAATTTCCTGGCAAAAAATTTAATTAATAAAACAAGGTCAAAATTTTGGGGTGTTACAACACTACCCCCCTTAAGAAAAATCTCGTCCTCGAGATTTGCTAAGGGTTGTTTTGAGAATAATACTCCCATTAGTTGAAACCAAGAGTTTACTCATAGCACAAACTTAGGGTACAATCATAAGCTGCAACACACAAATAAACATAACTATGACGTTTACAATGAAAACGGCAAATGGACAGGGTCCCGAGAGAACGTCTCTGGTACAGGGGCGCACTCTTCTTCTATCGGGGGAAGCGGGTTGACCAGTCGATGAACGCGTCTCTCCTGGTCGGGCCTCAGTGGTCTGCCGATGGCGATCTGAGGATTTAAATCAGCGAGGCTCTGGAGATAACCCATAACTCGCTGGGTCAAACGTTCTTGAGCGATGACATACTGGACAAGGTTGGCCAGTACTGGGTCTCTCTCTATTCGTCCACCGGGAAAAGCTGCTACTTCTCCGGGTGCTGCACGACTTGGAAAATAATAATATCCTCGTTCGCTGGCATAGGGTACCGTGAATCGAAGACGAGCAAGCGCTTCGTACGCAGCAGCTTCAATGGCCATATGCGGAGTCGGCATGGATTTCCCCATGAAGGAGACTTCCGTTGGGTCTTGGTTTGGGTTTACGGGAGGGATGTGCACCACTGCCCAATATTTCGAGGTGGATGGGGTGATCCTCGATTTGAGCAACTCGTACTGGGGTGGATGGATAGCACTCATGGTGCTGCAGGTAAAGTCCCACAATATTTTAACAAAACTGCCTGGGGTGGCATCTGGAGTTCTCAGATAAATATTGGGGGTCGGCATGGCAAATGAATGGCTGTGAGTGTTGTGCACAAGGTGAGGGGTATTTGGCAAGGTCACGAGGTGGCCTTATATATACCATTTGGGGCTGGGTTATCTACCGTGGTGAAGGGAAACTAGTTTGTTGGTTCTGCTCTTGGGGCCAGGGTCAATGCCACAGATACACATATCTCATAAATGTGACGCATTACTGTGGGCGTCGTCGGGGTGGTTTCTTGGTAGCTGCGCCCGGAATTTAGAAATGCAACTGTACGCTGACGTACTTATGCATGGCTACTATTCAAAAATAGGGGCGCACAAGCATACATCATTTAATAATGGTGATACAGGATCACACAATTACAAAGCGTAGAAATACTAAGGCTCGGTACTACTCGAGTGACTTAGTCTACTTCGTTAATGTCTAAGCGGGCTGGCCTTGTGGACGTCGAGGCTTCTCCACGGGTTTCACCGTCGGGATTAGCCGGATGAGGTTGAGGGGCTGCAGGGTCGGGGTAGCGATGATGACCATCGCGGGGGTTGTTGGCCACAATCCCGTTGGAGTGTGTTCCCAAAAGGCGACGAAGCACTTCTGGGGACACCAAAGTATTTTGGTCGATGGTTGGGGTAGACCGCAAGAACTCGATCGGCTGTCCGAACAGCACGACTGGGTTGACGGCGTCGGGCTCATCTTCTCCTCTCGTCGGCGCTCGGCGAACCAGTTCTCCACGAGCTGCGATCAGATCAAGGGTGATTTGATCGAACAGTTCCTCTAGTGCACTTACATAGCGCACAAGATGCAACAATGAAATCAAAAGATAAACCCAGAAAACAAAAATTTAATTTCCTGGCAAAAATTTTAATTAATAAAACAAGGTCAAAATTTTGGGGTGTTACAGAGGCCCATTTCGAACTGTGGGAAAATTGTTCTGTCTTGTCCCGCGCAACCACGAGGGGTCTATATTTGAAGTGGGCGGAGCCGAAGTGTGGCGCATCGCCGACACCGGATACCTGTCCGGCACACCAAGGAGGGCAGCAAAGGAATGGCCTTTTCGAATGGTTCTACATCGAGGACGTCGCACTTCCCGACCCAGTTCGAAAGGGTCTCCCTGAGTTTGCAAGCGTCCCGCTAAAGAAACGCAATAGTTGGCGTCCCCGGAGCCTCGAAGAGGATGACAGTGCGGAGGTTCGTCAGCTCCTGGGCAAGATAAAGATGCTCGCCCAGTCCAGATTAACAATGGTTGAGGTAGTGGCGATGTCCATAGTGCGAGGGGTTCAGCCACTTCAATATAGAGGGCTCACGATGTGGCACTACAACGGGGAGGACGACGCCTCCCGCTGTGGTCGGAAAGGTCCGGACACCCCTGCCGCTCTAGCCAAGATACTGGCCGAGCTATTCAAAGGGGAGGAAGAGGAATTTCTTCGCATCAATCGCAGAGATGGATATTCTATGTATAATCCTCCCAGTTGGGTAAGTCCCAATCCTTCTGTTCTACTCATTCCACCTCCCGGACTACCTTATGACAGCATTGGCGAAAAATCACCGAGGGGTTTAACAACTTGAGAACCACAACCGGGATCTAGATCCTGGATTCGAAGAAGGTCCGGATATATTCGTGGTACTCGCGGAAGGGTGTTTTACCAGGCGAGCTACAAGCACGGAAGTGGCCATTATCGCCGATTACCCTGGTCTTCTTCCTGCTTCCCACGTAAGTCATCAAGAGAAAATCCCACTCGAAAGCAGCATTTAACAGACGTGCGACTAAGTTTTCTTTGGCCGAATAGGATAGCCATAAGCCAGTAGCCCCCGGGACTGAAAGCAGTTGGTACAACTTTGTTAAGGACCATTGTATCACCAGGTTCTTACAGAGAAGAACAACCTGCTAACCCAAGAGCTGGAACAGTGTCGAGCGCAGCTAAATGCTGCTACCACCGAACTGGAAAACTTCAAGAAGCTGTCTACTGGTAACGTTCCCCTCCATCGAGTAACAATAATTGTATACCAACTGTGCTAATATTGCAACTGATTGCATAATAGGGTCGCCTGATCAACTTGAAAAGAAGTTGAAGATCACCCAAGAGGGAGAAAGAGAGGCAAAGAGGCAACACACCGCAGGCGAGCATGTGCTGACCCGCGTTAGGGACGAGAAAAACAAGCTACAGGATTCCAACACTACGTTGGGTGAAGAGTTGAAAGATGTGCGGGACCAGCTAGCCGATTCCGTGAAGGAGAGCAAGAAGCTGCGGGGAGGCATATTCAGTATGTGTCAGAACTATTTTTGAAGTAGTTCGGAGAAAGGTGGAACTGATATAGTTATGAGTGCAGGTATATTGATGGGCTGTCCTGAAGAGGAGGTGTCCGGATCATCAAGTGATCTGCTGCAAGGGCTATTGCGAGTGCACGAACAAGCTCGGCTGGCGATGCGGGGTGTTGCCAAGGCTCTATGGCCATCCGTCTCCTCTCCAGGAAGTATGGAGGAGCTTGTAGAGCTATTCAAAGGAGCGCGGCGGCGTATCCGACTATGGAAGATATCGTCCTGTCGAGAGGGTGCGTGAGAGGCTTGGGCCATGGTGAAAACTCGGTATGCCAAGCTTGATCCCAATCACATGGCTCGGGTTGGACCGCTGGGGTCGAATGGGGAAGAAATTCCCGTTAGTTTAGTGTATGACCAAGTAGAGGTGGCCGCCAAATATTCCCAACAGGATTGTAAGTTAAACCACCTGTTGGATGGTATAGAGAAGGAAGTGTTTGAGTCCAAGTGACTATGTACTTTCCTTACCCTATGTAATTCTAGCTGAATTGTACAGCATTTGTCATAGCAGACCTTTTCGCTTCAACCTCCGGACTCGATGGTGCGGAGTGTTTCCGAATACCCTCGCGGCCGAATAGACCGGGGTATGCCTGGAAAACTAGGCGTAGGGGTCATAGTTGCTTGAACAGACAAGTTGTATTCTGCTAGTTATGTTATATTACATTGAAATAGTAAGAAACATCTTCCAGAGAGAATAGTTCCGTTAAGGGTTCCTTTCCCTGTGTGTGCATGCATTAGTGTACATGTCCGAATTGTGATGTGAAAATCACAGTGTGTATAGCTTCTGGGGGTTTATAATAGATTGAGTGCAAAAAACATTTTTCATCCACCGACCGAATATTCCCTTAAGAACGCTAGCTTTCGGCCTCACCCAGTCTGAGGTACACATCCGGATGACCCGGCAGTAACAATCGCAGAGGTGCTCCCTTTACCACCTAGCCGAACAATCGGGAACGTAGGGGTAAGCACAGGAGCCAGGCAACCCAGCTTGGCCAAAACTTAAGTCATATCGATGCATATAATGGTGAAGAAAAGACATACGGGAAAAAAGCGTATGTGTGATGAGCTTGACGCTCGGAAAATAATATTAACAAGCTTCTGTTAAAGAATCCCCCAGGTATAATGGGCGTATGTATGTAAAGATGTGTACGTCATCAGTGTTCGGTCAAGCCGAATGAGAGCTTTAAAGAGAAAAAATGTGTAAAAGAGAGAGAAAAAGTAATGGAAACTATAGGGGAGAAGGAGACTAACAAAGAGTTCGGCGCTAGGCATAGAACCTTCAGAGTCTGGCCGCATTCCAGGGGTTCGGCTCTAGGCGATTGTCCGATGCGTCACAAAGACGGTACGCTCCTCCGGTAAGAACTTCGTCAATTATGAAGGGACCCTCCCATTTGGGCTTGAGTTTGTCCTTTTTCTTCTCCGACAAGCGTAGAACGAGTTCGCCAACGTTGTAAGTCTTGGCCCGTACTTCTCTGCTTTGATATCTTTGAGCCTGCTATTGATAAAATGCTGAACAGGCTTTGGCGACGTCGCGTTCCTCCTCCAGGGCGTCTAGGCTGTCCTGCCGATCCAACTCAACCTCTTTCTCTTCGTACATACGCACTCGAGGTGAGTCATGTATAATATCGCAAGGCAATACAGCCTCTGCACCGTACACCATGAAGAAAGGTGTGTATCCGGTAGTACGGTTGGGCATGGTCCACAGCCCCCAGAGTACTGAGTCGAGCTCCTCGACCCAGTGCTTGTCTGATTCTTTCAAAGACCGCACTAGCCTGGGTTTGATGCCGCTGATAATAAGACCATTGGCTCGCTCGACTTGACCGTTTTTTTTGCGGGTGGTAGACAGAGGCGTAATCGAGCTTAATACCCAGATTAGCACACCAGGTTTTAACCTCATCGGCTGTGAAATTGGAACCGTTATCAGTGATGATGCTGTGCGGGAATCAGTGTGATGATTTTGGCCGTCATTCTCGAAAGCATCCCGTGATGCCATTTAGTAGTAGGCATTCTGCTCCTGGGTTCTTGTCCCAAGATTCTCTTTACTTACCTCACGTTGATAGTGTTTGCTAGTTCCCTTAGGATATTAGTAACCTTTGTGATAGTCCTCGAGGTCTGTGATATTTCGCTCTTCCAATACCATGAACCATTATGGCGGAAGTTCTTTTGAACCAAAAGATCACAACCAGAGTGCTCTTGATGAGCTCTCGATTCTATATTGTGCCTCTGCCAGATCTAACTTTCTGCATGGGTTATTCGGAAGAAATATGTTGAGCTTTGTCCAACATACTAATCTATGCATCCATAACTCAGAAAGATATATGTTCCTTTGAGTTGTCCCTCCTCAGCTATATTCTGACCCCGTCGATAAGTCGATAGTCAGGAGTAGTTGTGCATTCGTGTTCATCGATGCCTTTTGCTCCTATGGTCCGTCAAGCCATTCTATTCCGGAATGACTAGGAGAAACAAACTCCAGTACCTCATCCATTTCTAAGATTGGGTCAAAGTAGTTGTGTTTCGCAGATCAAAATGCCAATCCAGCTTTTGTTCTGTTCTACCTCGGAGTATTACCCTCTTTGTGTCAAGAATGTCATGAGAATTGCACCACCTCTTATGAATTCCTGATTTAGTGATACTTCTTGCCATCATTGTTCATCCCTCGGTTCCCGTGTTATTGTAACCAGAGTGCCGACAAGTGAGTCATGATGTGTGAAATCAATACTCCTAGCAACTCCGTTGCTTGGTAGTTAATGGACAATCCTCTCATTCTTAGCGTGCTGGTTATTGAATCATCATCCTAAAATTGATCGTGCTACCTAGTCCATATTTCTGGTGCACACTTCGATCAATGAGTTAGGATTGTGCCAGTCCCTCGCTTATTTGATCATATCGTCTTGCCCTGAAAAGCAAGATCATTCTCGAGCTTAGTAACATATCGGTGGTTCGTGATTTTCTGAATATCTTCTCGGAAGTATTACCAGGTTGTCCCCTGACCGCTATGTTGAGTTTGTGATCATGTTGGTTTTCCTCTAAACCACCCATTCTCCAAGATTCTGTGTTGGATACCCTGAGCAAGTTGGTTAAGCTAAACAACAACTTGGAGAGTTGGAAGATAAAAGCTTTATCTGACTTAGTTCATTCCAAAGGGATATCCTTGTGTTGTGTGTACTGAAGAAAGATGATATCTTCATTGATTGGTCCTCGTGATCAATTGTTGGGCATATTGTCTTACCAAAATCTTTGATTTGCGTATGGGCTATCGTCAAATGAAATCAGAACCAACGATGTTCGTAATGTCGTCTTACTCATGGTTGATTCCTCGAGCATACCATTATATCTTTTGGGTCTGACCAATGCTATTCCCTTGTTCACTTAATTTTGGAATTCCATCTATATGGAAGCCTGGATGGATTGTTGTTGAGCCCATTGACAACATTTTCATCTTGTGCATGATTCATGTTGAACATCTAAGTTAGTGTTGGAAACTTTTTTAAGCATTTCTTCATCTCCCGTTCATGAAGTATATGTTTTGGTGAAAGAAGTGACTTTCTCCAAGTTCACGTGCATTAGGTGTAAGTTGCCGCCATGAGGTTTGTTTTGTTTCCTCTGGAATCATCCCAAATCAGTCATGCATACGTGCGAAGTATTCTATGGTTTGGTAGATTAATTACCTCCACTCCATATGTATTCCCTAGCACACCAAGCCACTGATTGATTTGTTCAAGGAGAAGAAGTTCCTTCCTAGGAGCTAATCCGGACTTGTGTAAGGACTTCGATATCCTTGATGATGGTTCCTCACCTGAACTTTGGTAGTGTTTTATTGTAAGACTACTCTGTGGTCATGCTTGTCTTGGACAACATGTTCACATGTGTGTAGCAGAACCAGCTCATGTTTTGGAGCTTGCTATCGTAGTTCATCTCCTGAGAGTCTCGCAACGTTATCTCGTCGACTTCTGTTGCAACCTTTCTTTTCTAGACATGTTGTGTGAAAAATCCTGTTACCAGCCAGATCTCAATCTCAGGCAGATATGATGGCTGGAACATTTCCAAGATCTATGATGTAGGTCCCGACGAGGTTGATGTTCTGGCTGACACACCTAGCCGGAAGATCTATTATTGTAGTATTTTGAACGAGCAATTCGACCATCTTCTCCATGAGGATTTGGTATGACTTATTCCACAAGTTGTTCCTTATGGATTTTTGTGCTCCCGAAGTCCGACCTTTACTTGATGGCCATGTTGATGCTTTTAAGCATTGACCGTGGTACCTAGTACATCAAGGAGAACATTAGAAGCGGAGTGCCAAATGTCTCTCGGTCGATCATCCAGATTTGCTTCTTTGGCATTGCTAAGGAAAAATCTGAGAAAGTGATGTCCTCCTTTGCAACTGCATCCTCCATCACCGTTTATCATGGTAGTATGATGTGTTGCCAGGATTCTCGGCACGGATGTTGGTAAAACCTTGATGAATACGGAAATGCTCAAGTTCTTGAGAGCACGCTCAGTCATTGGGTTATATCATCGGTATCAATTGGAATGTGCCTTCCATTGCCGAGTTGTCCTATAACTCTAGTTTCCTCTCCAAACTGAGTGTGCCATTCTTTTGAATTCATTCGAATGATCAATTGTGATTTTCCTTAGGCTGGTATAGAGAGTTTCAATGACCTCTGTATCAAAAGTAATTCTTTTTGCCAATTAAGGGAATAATTCTACGAGTCACCTTCCCCGAGGTGTCCCGTTATGGTATCATGGGCAATTTAACTCCTCGCTACTTTGAAACCCCTCTCACCATCTATTTAAGCGTCGATTTTTCGCCTACCAATTTGAACCTTTGTCATATGTTTCTCATCCATCATCTCTGATGTGTGTTTTGCGTCTCAGCTCAAGGGATGTTTCTACGTCTCATTCCGTGAGTTGATCTTGTGTTCATCAAGATCAATGATCCATTCTTGTGAGGTTGTCTTGCTCTCTTGTCGTCATGTTGGGTGAAGTTCCCGAAGGAAAGGATGTCATAATCAATATGATGTAGCGGATCAACATCTCCGAGAAGGGCAGTTGGATCGAGAAGACTGTGATAGCCTTGTGACCCCTCTTCTTCTTACCTCACGCCTTGAATCTCGGGATGAGATTCTTGATTAGTGGGGGTGAGTTGTCACATCCCTAGCCTTGCTATGCACTTGGACTAGCATGGTTATTGCATCATGTCTAAATTTCATTTAAACTTGAAATGGGGATGTTCAAACCCTAGCATCAAAAGGAATTCAATAGGTTCAACTAAAATCTTTTTCAATGTTTTCAAAATGCCCTTTAAAAATGTTCATCATTTCTGGATCAATGTGGAATCATCTACCAAAAATGGTTCACATTTTTGCAGGACATATTTGGACTTTGAATTAATTCAACCATATTTGAATTGGAGCTATTTAAATGCTATATATATTTTAGATGCTCCAAAAATGTTGGAAATTGTTAAGGTTCACTGGAATAACTCAGGAAGCACCCATAATTATCTCCAAGATTTTATGAAATAGTTTACTATTTATTTTAAACTAGAACAGAAAACAGAAAATAGAAAAAGAAACAGAAAGGTGAAATTCCTTACCTGGGCCACTTACTGGCCTGGCACTGTGCCGGCCCAGCCGACTGGCCCAGTGCCAGTCGTCTCCCTCCTCCTGCCAGTCGGACGGGGCGCGTGCCCGGCGCTCGCGTGCGTTCGGCCAGCACGCAGCACCCTGCCTGGCTGCCCCATCGTCGCCCTGGATGCCTCCCGCGACGCCACGCAGCCCTCTCGACCCCCTCTCACTCTCCCCCGACCTTGTCCCCTCCTCTATCCCGCTCCTCTCACCACCGAACGGAGCCGTCGCCACCGTCGATGTTCGTCGTGGCCACCGACCTCCCCACGCCCAGCCATCCCGACCACGAGCTCCGCCATACTGCCGCACACCTCTACGCCGAACCACACGACCCCGGACACCCTAAAGCCTCGTCATCGAGCTCATCTTCTCTACACAGCCGCCGGAGATCGCCATCGTCGCCCCGTCGCCTCCAAGCCTCCCCCGAGCCACTAAGCCGCTTGTCTGATTCGTCGTGAGCTTCTCCTTCGTTCCCCCTCTCCCCTTGCTCGATTGCGCCGCGTAGTCGTCGTTCCCACCGGACCCGAGAGCTCACCGCCGCCGTGGTTCCTCACCGTCGTGGCCAGGGCCACCGCAGCTCAGGCCCGAGCGCGTCATCGCGTTCCGTGAACCCCAGGAGCTTGTAGAACCCACCGGCTACTCCCCTAGTGCACCGTAGAATCGATTCCATCCACACCCGAACTCCGGCCACCGCGGATGTGTTCGACGTCGTCTTCTCCAGCGACCCCGCGGCCTTCCGCGTGCTCAGCTAGATGTGGCCGTGTTCGGGCTATCTTCTGGTGGCCTTCGCGCGTCCTACCGCCTCCTGTAGCGCAGCCCCGGCGAGCTCCCGCCATAGCTTTGGTCGCCGCCGGCTCAATTCCGGCGACAGCCGACGTGGCGGGGTCATCAGCACTAATCCCCGCCAGCTGGACCACCCCTAGACGCTGACAGCGGGCCCCATAACTAGTCAAGCGTCAGTCAATGCGGGATTAGCACTTGTGTGCCTGACTAGTGGGCCCCGTTGGTCAGTTTTGACCTGGGCTGGCCCCGTTGACCGCTGACGCAGTAGTGAGGCAGTGCTGACATCATAATAGCTTTCTGGATTATTTTTGTTTCAGAAAAGACTTGGAAATTCGAGATAATTAGTGAAACTTCAAAAAATCATAGAAAATCCACCGTAACTCCAAATGGAATAATTTATATATGAAAAATTATCAGAAAAATCCAATCTATCCATCTGTACTAGTTTCATGCATGAAAAACCAACCTAAACATGCTGTATAGATGAAAAGACATAAAGGGCATTTAAAATGCTTAAGTTTGGAGTTGCATTTGAATCCTTGATTCAAATGAGCTCAATTGAACTTGTTGCTATTTGCATTAGCACAAACAACATCGCATATACATGACATGTTCTTGCATCATATTGTGCATTGCATTGATTGTGTTTATTCTCTGTTTGCCGGTGTTGTTCCCCCTCGGTAGACGTTGTTCCGACGATGTGATCATTGACACTGATGAAGACCCAATGCTATCTTCAGAAGTGCCAGGCAAGCAAAACCGCCTTGTTCATTCTGATACAATCCCACACTCTCGCTCCTGCTCTCTTTTACTGCATTAGGACAACAACGTTTCAACTGTTACATGCTGCGGTAGTTGAACCCCTTTCCTCTACATGACCTGTCATTGCCACAGTAAATAGATGAAACCCACTAGCATGAGTAGGAGTTGTTTGAGCCCTGATGTGCCTACTCATTCATGCTTGTTGTCATGCCTGCTACTGCTTAGAGTTGAGTCAGGTCTGGTTCATCGGGGATGAATTGGAATGTGGTGAACATGTCTTACTGTTGAGAGCTAAGTGTGTGAACAAGATTTGGTAAAGGTAGAAGTGAGAGGCCATGTAGGAGTACATGGTGGGTTGTCTCATTGAAACCGTCGTCAGGAACTGAGTTCTGTGTTTGTGATCCATGAACAGTTACTACCACACAATGGGTTCTGGTAACTCGGCCCCTCTCGGCTTATTAACCAACTCGATCTCTGTCCAGGAGTTGCAACTAGTTTCTGGTGTTTGTAGGTAGTGTTAGTAGTCTACCAAGTGGCACCCAGTACAGGTGGGCTTGGGACAGACTAGGCACAGTGGCACGGTGTACCAAGTGGCACCCGGATGGTGGGCTTGGGAACCCTGCTCACATTGTTTGGGGCCGTGAGAGACACCCCGGCCGGATCTCCTTGCGGATGAAACCCGAATAGGCGATAAAACTGGACGAGAGACTTGTGTGGTTAGTCAGGTCGTGGCCGACTCCCTCGCCAGGCTTCCGCTTGAAGGTTGCTGAGATACACGACGTGTACATGGTGGTAAGTGGTGAGAGCGTGTGTGAAGAAGTACACCCATGCAGGGTAAACATCATCTATTCGAATAGCCGTTTCCGCGGTAAAGGACTTCTAGGTTGCCTGTACAGTTCATAAAAAGTGAAAGTGGATACTCTAAAATGCGCAAGATAAGCGTGAGTGCAATAGATGGCGTTCTCGTAGGAAGACGGGAGCGGATCCATAGTGGTGTATTGATATGGTGAATATGTGGACTCGTGTGCGCCAGCTCAAAAGAGTTACTTGCAGTCGTAGTTCAGCTTAGCCACTGAGTCAAAGCTAGCTTGCTGCAGTTAAACTCCACCCCCTTTATTGATACCGATGCATATGTAGATAGTTTTGATGTAAGTCTTGCTGGGTACATTTGTACTCACGTTTTCCTATTTTATGCTTTGCAGAGAGACGTCAGTCTCGCTAGAAGTTCTGTGTGGACTTCGACGTTTAGCTTGATACCTCAGCTACGATATTGTGCCCTCGGCAGGATCTGGTAGATAGTGAGGCTTCTCAGCCTTTTTCATTTGTAGATGTCTGTACTCAGACATGTTAAGCTTCCGCATGTGCTTTGACTTGTATGCTCTGAATGTTGGATCATGAGACCCATGTTTGTAATATCTCGCTCCTCGGAGCCTAATGAATAAATACTTTGAGTCATAGAGTTTTGTTGCGATGCCATGTTGTATTTACACATATCGAGCATATTGTGTGTATGATTGAAATGCTTGGTATGTGTGGGATCCGACAACCTAGTTGTTTATCCTTGGTAGTCTCTCTTATGGGGAAATGTAGTCTTGTGCTTCCATGAGCCATAGTAGTCCGCTACAGCACGGTTCACTGGAGTCCTAATAGCCCAGCACTACTGCTCCGGAACACTTGACTGGCCAGCATGTGATTCACTTCATTCCTGTGTCTGTCATTTCAGGGAAATTTCACGCGGTGACATCCGGAGTCCTGCCTAGCCTGCTACAGCCCGGGGTCCTGCCCAGTTCACCGGAGTCCTGTTAGCCCAGTGCTACAGTCCGTATTCACACGCTGCTGCCCGACATGCTCGATGTTGATTCATGTATGCCTGTCCCCGTAAGTTAGTGCCACTTTGGGTTCACGACTAGTCAAGTCGGCCCGGGTTCTGTGTCATATGGATGCTAGCGACACTATCATATACGTGAGCCAAAAGGCGCAAACAGTCCTGGGCCATGGGAAGGCGACACCCGTGGGAATACCGTGCGTGAGGCCGCAAAGTGATATGAGGTGTTACATGCTAGATCGGTGTGACTTAGAATCGGAGTCCCGACAGCTTTGGTACGGTATTGCCACGGGTGTCGCCTTACCTGGCCCTGGACCCTTTGCGCCTTTTGGCTTACGTATATGATAGTGTCTCTAGCATCCATATGACAGAGAACCCGGGCCGACATGACTAGTCGTGAACCCAAAGTGGCTCTAACTTACAGGGACACGCATACATGAAACAACATCGAGCATGTCGGGCAGCAGCGTGTGAATCCGGGCTGTAGCAACTGGGCCAACAGGACTCCGGGAACCCGGGCTGTAGCAGGCTAGCTGGACTCCGGATGTCACCGCGTAACATTTCCCCGAAGGGACAGACACAGGAACGAAGTGCATCACATGCCGGCCAGTCTAGGTGTTCCGGAGCAGTAGTGCTGGGCTAGCAGGACTCCGGTAAACCGGGTTGTAGCGGACTACCAAGGCTCAGTGGAAGCACCAGACTACATTTCCCCATAAGAGAGGCTACCAAGGATAAACAACTAGATTGTCAGATCCCACACATACCAAGCATTTCAATCATACACACAATATGCTCAATATGTGCAAATACAACATGGCATCACAACAAGACTCTACGACTCAGAGTATTTATTCATTAGGCTCCAAGGAGCCAAGTATTACAAACATGGGTCTCATGACCCAACATACAGAGCATACAAGCAACAAGCACATGCGGAAGCTTAACTTGTCTGAGTACAGACAACTACAAATGAAGAAGCCTAAGAAGCCTGACTATCTACAAGACCCTCCCAAGGGTACAAGATCGTAGCTGAGGTAATAAGCTAAACGTCGAAGTCCACGTGGAACTACTAGCGAGACTGAAGTCTCTCTGCAAAACGTAAAATAAGCAAACGTGAGTACAAATGTACCCAGCAAGACTTACATCAGAACTATCTACATATGCATCGGTATCAACAAAGGGGTGGTGGAGTTTAACTGCAGCAAGCCATCTTTGACCCGGTGGCTATCCTGAACTACGACTGCAAGTAACTCTTTTGAGGTGGCGGACACGAGTCCACATAATCACCATACCAACACATCACTATGGATCCGTCCCCGTCTCCCTACGAGAACGCCATCCATAGCACTCACGCTTATCTTGCGCATTTTAGAGTATCCACTTTCACTTGTCTATGAACTGTACTGGCAACCCAGAAGTCCTTTACCGCAGACACGGCTATTCGAATAGATGATGTTAACCCTGCAGGGGTGTACTTCTTCACACACGCTCTCGCCACTTACCACCATGTACACGTCGTGTATATCGGCAACCTTCAAGCGGAAGCCTGGCGAGGGAGTCGGCCACGACCTGACTAACCACACAAGTCTCTAGTCCAGGTTTATCACCTATTCAGGTTCCATCCGCAAGGAGATCCGGCCGGGGTGTCGCTCACGGCCCCAAACGATGTGAGCAGGGTTCCCAAGCCCACCATCCGGGTGCCACTTGGTACACCGTGCCACTGTGCCTAGTCTGTCCCAAGCCCACCTGTACCGGGTGCCACTTGGTAGACTACTAACACTACCTACAAACACCATAAACTAGTTGCAACTCATGGACAGAGATCAAGTTGATTAATAAGTCGAGAGGGGCACTTAAGCATTCCAATGCGTGGTAGTAACTGTTCATGGATCACAAACACATAACTCAGTTCCTGAGGACGGCTGCAATGAGACAACCCACCATGTACTCCTACATGGCCTCTCACCGCTACCTTTACCAAATCGTGTTCACACACTTAGCTCTCAACAGTAGGACATGTTCACCACATTCCAATTCATCCCCGATGAATCAGACCAGACTCAACTCTAAGCAGTAGCAGGCATGACAAACAAGCATGAATGAGTAGGCACATCAGGGCTCAAACAACTCCTACTCATGCTAGTGGGTTTCATCTATTTACTATGGCAATGACAGGACATGCAGAGGAAAAGGGGTTCAACTACCGCAGCATGTAATAGTTGAATCGTTGTTGTCCTAATGCAGTAAAAGAGAGCAGGAGCGAGTGAGTGGGATTGTATCGGAATGAACAAGGGGGTTTTGCTTGCCTGACACTTCTGAAGATATTATAGCTCTTCATCGGTGTCATCGAACTCATGGTCGGGATACGCCTACCGAGAGGGGACAAGCACCGGCAATAGAGAAGAACACAATCAATGCAAATGCGACCATATGATGCATGATCATGACATGGCAATATGCTATGATTTGTACTAATGCATCTAGGAACAATTTAAACGAAGTCCATATGAACCAAGGGTTCATATGCAAACTCCATAAGGGGTATTTAAAATGCCATTATCATTTTTTCACTTATACAGGGGGTATAAGTTGGTAGAACATGCATGGAAGTAGCATAAATAGATAGATTGGATTTTTCTGATGATTTTTCATATATAAATTATTTCATTTGGAGTTACGGTTGAATTTCTATGATTTTTAGAAGTTTGAAGTATTTTCTGAAATAAATAAATCATTTCTGAGTTATTTCACATCCAGAAAACAATAATGACATCAGCACTGTGTCATTGTGATGTCAGCAGGTCAACTGGGCGGTCCAGGTGAAACCTGACAGGCGGGACCCGCTTGTCATTGCCTGTGGCTTTAACCAATAGGGTTTATTTTTAGACCGGGGATTAGTTATCCGGTGGGGTCCAGTGTCAATGACTGTGGGGTTTAATTAGGGGCGCATTAGCCCCTAATGACGTGTCCACGTCATCCAAAACGGTGGTTAGCCGCCGGTGCTAATCGGGACACGGCGGGGTTGCCCGTCCGGCCAACTCCGGCGACGGGAGCTCGCGCGGCTGGGTCGTGCAGAAGCAGTGCGACAAGGCGTGTCGACCAGTGGTGGTGGGTGGCGCTAGGGTGGCCGGAATCACTGATGGCGGTGAGCGGGGCGGCGGCCGGAGCTACTGGCTGCACGGGCACGACGCTAGAGCAAGCGGGCGAGCGAGCAAAGTGGCTAGGCGGCCTCCTGGAGGCACCAGGAGCATGATGTGGTGCAAGGGCACGACTGGGTAGAGCTCAGGCCACGGTGGCGACGTCGTCGGCGGAGTCGAGCTCTCGGGCTCGATGGGAATGGCGGCTAGAGAGGGAAATAGAGCATGGGGAGAGAGGGGTTTGACGTATTAACTCACGGCGAGTGCAGGGGGGCGTCGAAGCGGGCTCGGGGAAGGGCTGGAGCAGGCGGGGCGTCGGCGGGGATCTCGGGCATCCAAGGGAGGAAGAAGAGGTCGGGGACGATGCTCCGAGGGCCTTCCGGTTGCGTGGATTGGCGGAGACGACATAGAGGTCGACGGCGGAGCTCGTGGACCGGTCGGAGAAGCGAGGGCGAGGCGGTGGACGCGGCGGTGCTCGTCGGCGTTCTCGGGCGCCCGTGAACAGAGAGAGGGGAGGGAGCAGAGGAGGGGAGGAAAGCGCGGGGAGGAGTGAGAGGGGTCCGGGGGGTATCGTGGCAACGCCTAGGCGCATCGGGGATGAGGCAGGCAGGCTGGAGGTGGCTAGCGTGTGCCGGCGTGCCGCGGCCACACGCGCTATGTCCTTCTGGCACACCGAGGAAGATGACTGGCAAGGTGGGGGTGGGCTGGGCCTCTATTGGGCCGCCAGGTAAGTGGCCCAGGTAGTTCTCTCTCTCTCTCTCTCTCTCTCTCTTTTTCTTCAGTTTTCTTTTATTTTGTAACTTCAGGGCTTTATTAAAAAATAGCTGGGCACTTTCAAAAATCATGCAACTGACTGTGGCAACTGTTGGGAATATAACCAACAGTAAACATTTCAGTTTATGATTATTTGGACATTTAAAATATTTTATAGCATTTAAATGTCCAAATGCAAATAACATATGATTTAATCTAGTGACCTTATGATGTCCTAGAAAAGTGTGAACCATTTTTGTTAGAGGTTATAGACCAAGGCAAAGATGATGAACATTTTAGAAGGGCATTTCAGGTTCATTGGAAAAGATTTTAGTAAACCCTAGTTGGATTAAGGGGGTGCTGGGGGTTCTGTCATCCCCATTTCCAAATTTCTGAGTAAAATAAACATGATGCAACACCAGAGGCTAGCACTAGGCATTACTAGAACTAGGGATGTGACAACTCACCCCCACTAAACAAGAATCTCGTCCCGAGATTCAAGACGTGAGGTAAGAAGACAGAGGGGACACTGAATCTCACAAACTTCATGATCTAATTGCCCTTCTCAAAGATGTTGATCCATTCATCATCTTAGTCTTGACGTCTTGCTCTGGGGATTCCATTCAACAAGACAACGAGAAGGAAGGGTAAATCTTAGAAGAATTGATCACCTCAAAGATCGAGCAATTGATGATCAACTCACGGAAGGAGACGTAGGAACATCTCTTGAGCTGAGACACAACACATATTGAGAGGGATGGAAATAAACAGATGACGAAGGTTCAAATTGGTAGGCAACAATCCCACGCTGGAGTAGGATGGTGCATGGTTTCAAAGTAGGGAGGAGATAATTGCCATGATTCCATAACGAGGCACCTTAGGGAAGGTGGCTCGTAGAAATATTCCCTTAAGTGGCAAAAAGAATTACTTTTGATTCAGAGATCATTGAATTTCTCTATACCAGCCTAAGGCAATTCCCAAACGATCGTTTGAAGGAGTTCGAAGAAATGGCATACTCAGATCGGAAAGGAAACTATGGTTATAGAACAACTCGGCAAATAGGAGGCACATCCCAATTGATACCGAGGATATAACCTAGTGACTGAGTGTGCTCTCAAGAACTTGAGCATTTCCATACTCATCAAGGTCTTACCAACATCTGTGCCGAGGATCCTGGCAACACATCTTACTACCATGATGAATAGTGATGGACAATGCAGATGCAAAGGAAGACAACACTTTCTCAGATTTCACCTTAGCGAGGCCAAGGGAACTAAATCTGTATGATCGACCAAGAGACATTTAGCACTCCGCTTCTAATGTTCTCCTTGATGTACCAGCTTAACCCAATACCATTCGGTATCTGGAACATCAAGTAAAGGTCTGACTTCGGGAGCTCAAGGAGCCCATAAGGAATAACTTATGTACAAAGTCATACCAACTCCTCATGGAAGAATGGCCAAATTGCTGACTCAAGATACTATAATAAGGGATCTCCCGAATAAGTGTGTTGGCCATGACATCCACTTAATGGTTCAAAAGACCAATATTATAATTCTTGGGAATGTCCCAACCATCATATCTGCCTGAGATTCAGATCTGGTTGGCGTCAGGATATTCCGGACTCAGCATGTCTGGAAGGAAAGTTTGCAACACAAACCGACGAGATGACGTTGCGAGATTCTCGGGAAATGAATTACGATAGCAAGCTCCAAAACACGAGCTGGTTCTGCTACATACATGTGAGCATGGTGTCCAAGACAAGAATGACCACATAGTAGTCTTATAATAAAACACTATCGAGTTCAGGTTAGGATCCATCATCAAGGATTTTGAAGTCTTTACGCGCGCTAGACTTCTTTTCCTTGAACAAGTCAATCAGTGGCTTGGTGTGCTAGGAACACATATTGCATGGAGGTAGCTAATCTCTCAAACCATAGTATACTTCGCACCTGCATGACTGACTTGGGATGATTCCAGAGGAGGCAAAAACAAGCTTTCTCGAATTCACGGCGGCAAGCTGCATCAAATGCACATGAATTAGAGGAAGTTACTTCTTTCATCCGAACATGTGCTTCATGAGCTAGCATGAAGAGATGCCTTCAAAAGTTTCCAACACCAGCTTAATGTTCAACAAAATCATGGATAGGATAAGGATGTTGTCGATGGGCTCAACAGCAATTCATCCAGGTTTCCATACAAATGGAGTTCCATAACTATGTGAACAAGATGATAGCATTGGTCAGACCAAGAGATATAACGGTGTATGCTCGAGGAAACAACCACGAGTAAGACAACATTACGAACATCGTTGGTTCTGCTTTGGTTTGACGATAGCCCACACTCAAATCAAGGTTTTGACCAGACAATAGGTCCAACAATTGATCACCGAGATCAACCGATGAAGATATCATCTTTCTTCAACACACACAAAAGATATCCCCTTGAATTAACTAAGTCAGGAAAAGCTTCTATCTTCCAACTCTCCAAGTTGTTGTTTAGCTTAACCAACTAGCTCAGGGATGTCCAACACAGATTCTTGAAGAAGGGGTGGTTTATAGGAAAACCAACTTGATCACAAACTCAACATAGCGGTCAGGTGACAACCTGGTAACACTTCCGAGAAGATATTCGGAAAATCACGAACCACCGATATGTTGTTAAGCTCGGGAGAGATCTTGCTTTCGAGGCAAGATGATGTGATCAATTAAGCAAGGATTGACACCATCCTAACTCATTGATCGAAGAGTGCACCAGGGAAAGATGGACTAGGTAGCACGATCAATCTTAGGATGATGATTCAATAACCAGCACGCTAAGAATGAGGGTATTGTCCATTATCTACCAAGCAACTGGGTTGCTAGGAGTATTGATTTCACACATCACGATTCACTTGTCAGTATTCCGGTTACAATAACACGGAGAACGAGGAATGAATGATGATGGCGAGAAGTATCACGGCAACAAGAATTCATGAGATATGCTGCAATTCTCATGACAATGCTGACATAAAAGGGGTAATACTCCGAGGTAGAACAGAACAAAAGCTGGATTAGCATTTTGATCTGCGGAGTACAACTACTTTGACCCAATCCTAGAAATGGATGAGGTACTGGAGTTTGTTTCTCCTAGTCATTCTAAAATAGAATGGCTTGACGGACCACAAGAATAATAGGCATCGATGAACACGATTGCACACATACTCTTGACTATCAACTGATAGATGATGGTCGGAATACAACTGAAAATGGATAACTCAAGGAGCATATAACTTTCTGAGTTGTGGATGCATAGATTAGTATGTCGAACAAGCTCAACATTTCTTCCGGATAACCCATGCAAAAGGGTAGGACTAGCAAATTCAGAATATAGAACGGAGAACTCATCAAGATCACTCCTATTGTGATCTTTTGGTTCAAAAGAACTTCTACCATAAGCATTTCATGGTATTTGGAAGAAGGAAATACCACGGACCTCGAGGACTATCGCAAAGGTTACTAATATCCTAAAGGAACTAGCAACACTATCAACAAGAAGTAAGTAGGGTGAATCTCGGGTTCAAAACCTAGGAGTAGAATACCTACTACTAAGTGGCATCACGCGATGCTTTCGAGAATGATGGCCAGAATCATCACACTGTGAACACAAAACATGGCTAGATTACTGGGTGGTTCTCTAGGATGCCTAGGGTCAAATTACTAGCTCCAACATATATGTCGAGGCAACAGAGTACCTCAACTCACTGATTAGTGTGGTTAAACTGGCCCAAAGAAACGTGGGGAACGGGAAGAAGGGATTTGCAAATGCATCAGACTATTTCGAAACCTGAGATGACTCGGACAGCATAACGGCTGTAAATGCTCAAAAGATTTGGGACATTCTGCAAAAATGGTGGCATAACCACTCAGAATCACAATATCAAGGTTCTGAGACCAACTATGAATACATGCAAATAGTAGAAACTAAACGAGGACTTGAATTCATCATTCCTATAAGTCTACAGATTAGTAACACATGATCCTGATAGAAAGAAGAGAAAGCCTAGTTCCTTTACCCCGTAGGAAAGATAAGATGACTCGGATCAGAAGGGCATAAGGTAAAGGAGTAAAAAGAGCCTTACGTTCCCTTTCACAATCAATTCCCTTATATAACTAAAGCATTTCTAGGCTCAACTTCGACCAGTTTGGCTTGGTAACCCTACAGGCAGTCAGGCTCTGATACCAAATCTAGCAATGTTTATATTCCTAGTGTGATGATTCTGGCCATCATTCTCGAAAGCATCTCGTGATGTTATTTTGTTGGTAGGTATTCCATTTCCGGGTTTTTGAACCCGAGATTCACCCTACCTACTTCTTGTTGATAGTGTTTGCTAGTTCCTTAGGATATTAGTAACCTTTGTGATAGTCCTCGAGGTCCGTGGCATTTTCCTCTTCCAAATACCATGAACTACTTATGGCAGAAGTTCCTCGTTGAACCGAAAGATCACAACCAGAGTGCTCTTGATGAGTTCTCGATTCCATGTTGTGACTCTGCCAGTTCTACCTTTCTGCATGGGTTATCCAGAAGAAATATGTTGAACTCTTTCAACATACTAATCTATGCATCCACAACGCAGAAAGATACATGTTCCTTTGAGCTGTCCCTCTTTAGTTGTATTCCGGCCCTCGTGTATCAGTTGATAGTTAGGAGTATTTGTGCATCCTTGTTCATCAATGCCTTTTACTCTTGTAGTCCGTCAAGCCATTCTAGTCCGGAATGACTAGGAGAAACAAACTCCAGTACCCCATCCATATCTCGGATTGGGTCAAAGAAGTTGTATTCCGCAGATCAAATTGCCAATCCTGCTTTTGTTCTGTTCTACCTTGGAGTATTTCCATCTTAAGTCAAGAATGTCATGGGAGTTGCACAACCTCTTATGAATTCTTGATGCAGTGATACTTCTCGCCATCATTATTCATTCCTCGGTCCCGTGTTGTCGCAACCGGAATGCCGACAAGTGAATCATGATGTTTGAAATCAATACTCCTAGCAACCCGTCGCTTGGTAGTTAATGGACAATACTCTCATTCTTAGCGTGCTGGTTACTGAATCACCATTCTAAGATTGATCGTGCAACCTAGTCCTTATTTCTAGTGCACTCTTCGATCAATGAGTTAGGATTTTGTCAAACCCTTGCTCTATTAATCATATCATCTTGCCCTGAAAAGCAAGATTGTTCTCGAGCTTAGTAACATACCGGTGGTTCGTGATTTTCCGAATATCTTCTCGGAGGTATCACCAGGTTGTCACCTGACCGCTATGTTGAGTTCGTGATCAAGTTGGTTTCTTGTAGCCACCCTTTTCTCCAACAATCTGTGTTGGATACCCCTGAGCTAGTTGGTTAAGCTTAACAACAACTTGGAGAGTTGGAAGATAAAAGCTTGTCCGACCACGCTCATCCCTAAGGGATATCTTGTATTTGTGTTGAAGAAAGATGATATCTTCATCGATTGATCCACGTGATCAATTGTCGGTGCTATTGTCTTATCAATCCTTTGATTTGAGTGTGGGCTATCGTCAAATCAAATCAGAACCAACGATGTTCGTAATGTTGTCTTGCTCGTGGTTGTATCCTCGAGCATACATCATTACATCTTTTGGGTCTGACCAATGCTATCACCTTGTTCACATAGTTGTGGAATTCCATCTTCATGGAAGTATCGATGATTTGTTGTTGAGCCCATTGACAATATTTTCATCTTGTCCATGATTCATGTCGAACATCTAAGTTGTGTTGGAAACTTTTATAAGCATTATCTTCATGTTCCGTTCATGAAGCATATGTTCGAATGAGAGAAGTGACTTCCTCTAATTCATGTGCATTTGATGCAAGTTGCCGCCGTGAACTCGAGAAAGTCAATGTTGCTTCCTCTGGAATCATCCCAAGTTAGTCATGCATGTGCGAAGTATACTTTGGTTTGTGAGATTAGCTACCTTCATTCCATATGTGTTTCCTAGCACACCAAGCCACTAATTGACTTGTTCAAGGAGAAGAAGTTCCTTCTTAAGAGCTAATCATGCCTTAAGTAAGGACTTTGCTATCCTCGATGATGGTTCCCCACCTGAACTTGGTAGTGTTTTGTTGTAAGACTTCTACGTGGTCATGCTTGTCTTAGACAACGTGTTCACATGTATGTAGCAGAACCAACTCATGTTTTGGATCTTTCTACCGTAGTTCATTTCTCAAGAATCTCGCAACATCATCTCGTCGATTTGTGTTGCAACCTTTCCTTTTTGGACATGCTGTCTGAAATATTCCGTTACCAACCAGATCTGAATCTCAGGCAGATATGATGGTTGGAACTTCTTCCAAGAACTATGATATAGGTTCCAGTGAAGTGGACGCACCTAGCTGGAAGCACTATTATTGTAGTATATTGATTAAGCCGTTTGGTCACTCCCCATGAGGATTTCGCATGACTTATTCTAGAAGTTGTTCCTTATGGATTTTGTGCTCCCGAAGTCCGACCTTTACTTGATGGCCATGTTGATGCTTTTTAAGCATGACCGTGGAAGCTATAACATCAAGGAGAACATTAGAAGCGGAGTGCTAAATGTCTCTCGGTCGATCATCCAGGTTTTGTCTCCTTGGCATTGCTAAGGTAAAATCTAAGAAGGTGTTGTCTTCCTTTGCATCTGCATCGTCCATCACTATTCATCATGGTAGTTTGATGTGTTGCCAGGATCCTCGGCACAGATGTTGGTAAGACCTTGATGAATATGGAAATGCTCAAGTTCTGGAGAGCGCGCTCAGACACTAGGTTATACCTTCGGTATCAGTCGGATTGTGCCTTCCATTTGCCGATTGTTCTATAACCATAGTTCCATTCCAAAACTGAGTATGACATTTCTTAGAATTCCTTTAAATGATCGTTTGTGAATTGCCGTTAGCCTGGTATGAAAAGCTTCAATGATCCTCTCCAATAGAGTTTCTTTCTGTCGTCAACGTGTTGGATGAAGATCTCGAAAGCAAAGACGTCAAGATCAATATGACACAATGAATCAACATCTTTGAGAAGGGTAGTTGCATCGAGAAGTTTGTGTTGGCTTTGTTTCCCCTCTGCCTTCTTACCTCACGTCTTGATTCTCGGGACGAGATTCTTGTTTAGTGGGGGTGAGTTATCACAGCCCCATAATTGGTTGTAGTTAGTTGCATCTGCATCCATGCATCATATTTAAATTCAAAAGAAATTTGAATTGGGGATGACCAAGCCCTAGCACTAAACCAATTCAAACAGGTTCAACTAAAAATATTTTTTCAATGAACCCAAATGGCCTTAAAAAATGTTCATCATTTTTGGAAAATGCTGGAAACAGTAACCAGAGATGATGCACATTTTTCCATGACATTTTGGATCTTTGAACTAATACATATTGTATTTGAGTTGGAGCAAATATATGTTATAAATATATTTAATGCTTCAATAATTCTGTTATTTTGTGAGGGGCTCTAGAATATTCCTTTCAGTCCCTGCAAAAATTATCAGAAGAAAAAAATGATTTAGTGCTTGAACTAAATCAAAACAGATTTAAACAAATAGAAAACAGTAATTAAAATAGAAAACAGAGAAGGAGGGAGTACCTGTAACTTACCTGGACCAGGAAAGAAGCCAGCCCACCAGGCCCATGTGCCAATCATCCTCCTCCTTGCGCCAGAAGGACACCGGGCGCGTGCCCGACGCACGCCGGCCACCTCCACCTTGCCTGCCTGTCTCCTCGCCGCCCCGAAGCGCCTAGAGGACGCCATGCACCCCCCCGGACCGCTCTCACTCTCTCCTGCGCTCATCCTCTCCTCTGCCGCCCTCTGTCTCCCACGACCGAACGCTGTCGTCGCCGCCGCTCGTTGTCGCCGTAGCCACAACCACCCCGTCACATCTCCGACGCGCCCCCAAGCTCCGCCTCATCGCCATCGCCATCTCCGTCGACGCATGCGACGCCAAACGCCCCCAAGCGACGACCCGAGCTCTTCTTCAACCTCCGGCCGCCGGAGATCGCCTTCACCGCACCGCCCGCTCCGGACCGTCTTCGAGCTCGCCGACCTGCTTGTTCGACTCGCTGTGAGCCTCTGACCCCGAACGTCCCTCTCTTCTTCCTCGTAGGCCGCCGTAGCCACCGGACCGCCTACGCCCGAACGCGTCGCCGCCTGAGCTCGTCGCCGACGCAGCTTCGGTGACCAAATGGTCACCCCGTCGAGTCCAATCTGCTCCCCGCATCGCGTAGGCCCCCGCTAGCTCCTTAGCTTGCTTGCTCGCGCACCACAGCACTTCCCGCGCTCACGCCCGAGCTCCGGCCGCCGCGGTCGAGCTCCTCGTCGTCGCCTCCGGCCACCCCAAGCTCGACTGGCGCCACCGCCCGACGCGCGCTGGTCTGGGCTCTCGAATGAGCCCAGCCACGTTGCGAACAGGGCACCACAGCCCGTGCCCGAGTGCCCCGCCGCGTCTGCTGCCGCCGCCGGCTAAACGTCGGCGGGTTGACCGCCTTGACCCGGGGTTTGACCCCGCTGACCAGGATTTGACCTCCCCTGAGTCACTGACGTGTGGGCCCGGCCCCTGTTAAGTTTTGGTTAAGTTGATAACTAATTTTAGTTAAGCCACTGACTCACTGACACGCGGGGCCCGCCCGACTAATTAAACTAGGTTAGGTTTATTTTATATGAGGATTAGCTACAGTCACTGACATGTGGGTCCCAGCTGTCAGGTTTGACCTGGGTTGGCGCCTTAGACCTGCTGACCACAGCCTTACGTAATGCTGACGCAGTAAAGCTTTTTTGTGATTTTAAATAATTTAGAAATGATTTATTAAATCCAAAAAAAGGCCTAAACTTTGAAAAATCATAGGAAATAATCTGTAACTGCAAATGAAACAAGTTATATATGAAAAACTATCAGAAAAATCCAAAGAATTTGAATATGCCATTTTCATGCATGTTTGAAGAAGTTAACCTCACTGAATAGGACAATTCATGATTATGAAATAAATGGTAATTAGTTTTGGAGTTGGAATTTGCTATATGTTTGAATTCCACTTCAATGAATATGACTAACAGTTGCACTAGGTCAATTCAGTACCTTAACATGACATATCATTCATTTGGCTATGCATTGCATTGATTGTGTTCTTTCTCTGTTGCCGGTGGTTGTCCCCTCTCAGTAGACGATGTTCCGACGATGAGTTCGATGACACCGATGAAGAACTATACTATCTTCAGAAATGCCAGGCAAGCAAAACCCCCTTGTTCATTCCGATACAATCCCACTCTCTCGCTCCTGCTCTCTTTTACTGCATTAGGACAACAACGATTCAACTGTTACATGTTGCGGTAGCTGAACCCCTTTCCTCTGCATGACCTGTCATTGCCACAGTAAATAGATGAAACCCACTAGCATGAGTAGGAGTTGTTTGAGCCCTGATGTGCCTACTCATTCATGCTTGTTGTCATGCCTGCTACTGCTTAGAGTTGAGTCAGGTCTGGTTCATCGAGGATGAATTGGAATGTGGTGAACATGTCCTACTATTGAGAGCTAAGTGTGTGAACACGATTTGGTAAAGGTAGCGGTGAGAGGCCATGTAGGAGTACATGGTGGGTTGTCTCATTGAAACCGTCCTCAGGAACTGAGTTTTGTGTTTGCGATCCATGAATAGTTACTACCACACATTGGGTTCTGGTAACTCGGCCCCTCTCGGCTTATTAACCAACTCGATCTCTGTCCAGGAGTTGCAACAAGTTTCTGGTGTTTGTAGGTAGTGTTAGTAGTCTACCAAGTGGCACCCGGTACAGGTGGGCTTGGGACAGACTAGGCACAGTGGCACGGTGTACCAAGTGGCACCCGGATGGTGGGCTTGGGAACCCTGCTCACATCGTTTGGGGCCGTGAGCTACACCCCGGCCGGATCTCCTTGCGGATGGAACCCGAATAGGCGATAAACCTGGACTAGAGACTAGTGTGGTTAGTCAGGTCGTGGCCGACTCCCTCGCCAGGCTTCCGCTTGAAGGTTGCCGAGATACACGACGTGTACATGGTGGTAAGTGGCGAGAGCGTGTGTGAAGAAGTACACCCCTGCAGGGTTAACATCATCTATTCGAATAGCCGTGTCCGCGGTAAAGGACTTCTGGGTTGCATGTACAGTTCATATACAAGTGAAAGTGGATACACTAAAATGCGCAAGATAAGCGTGAGTGCTATGGATGGCGTTCTCGTAGGGAGACGGGAGCGGATCCATAGTGGTGTATTGGTTGGTGAATATGTGGACTCGTGTGCGCCACCTCAAAAGAGTTACTTGCAGTCATAGTGTAACGCCCACGATGCGGCTATATCTCCCACGTGTCGAGGCATGACTTAGAGGCATAACCGCATAGTGGTTTTGTCGCAAGAAGGGTCATCTTCACACAATCCCATGTAATGAACAAGAATGGGATAAAGAGTTGGCTTACAATCGCCACTTCACACAATACATGAATATAATTCATACATCATCGAAAATACAATCATATATAGACCGACTACGGTCAAGATCCAGATGAAAATAAGACGACCCCAAATGCTAGATCCCCGATCGTCCCAACTGGGCTCCACTACTGATCATCAGGAAAAGACACATAGTAACGACCACGTTCCTCGTCGAACTCCCACTTGAGATCGACCCCATCATCTGCACTGGCATCGTCGGCACCTGCAACTGTTTTGGTAGAATCTGTGAGTCACGGGGACTCAGCAATCTCACACCCGCGAGATCAAGACTATTTAAGCTTATAGGAAAGGATGGTGAAATGAGGTGGAGCTGCAGCGGCAATAAGCATATATGGTGGCTAACATACGCAAGAGAGAGTGAGAAGAGAACCAACGGAGCGGTCGTCATCTAGCAATGACCAAGAAGTGATCCTGAACTCCTACTTGCGTCATACATAACTCAGTCTGTGTTCACCTCCCGGACTCCGCCGAGAAGAGACCATCACGGCTACACACGCAGTTGATGCATTTTAATTGGGTCAAGTGACAAGTTCTCTACAACCGGACATTAACAAATTCCCATCTGCCTCATAACCGCGGGCACGGCTTTCGAAAGATAATACCCTGCAGGGGTGTCCCAACTTAGCCCATCATAAGCTCTCACGGTCAACGAAGGATAAACCTTCTCCCGGAAAAACCCGATCAGTTCGGAATCCCGGTTTACAAGACATCTCGACAATGGTAAAACAAGACCAGCAAAGCCGCCCGAATGTGCCGACAAATCCCGATAGGAGCTGCACATATCTCGTTCTCAGGGCACACCGGATGAACACTACGTACAGCTAAAACCAATCCTCGGGTTTCCCCAAGATGGCGCTGCAAGTGGCCCTAGTTTGGACCAGCACTCAGAGGAACACTGGCCCGGGGGTTTAATTAAAGATGACCCTCGGGCTCGCGAAAACCCGGGGAAAAAGGCTTAGGCAGCAAATGGTAAAACCAAAGTTGGGCCTTGCTGAAGGAGTTTTATTCAAGGCGAACTGTCAAGGGGGTCCCATAAATCACCCGACCGCGTAAGGAACGCAAACTCAAGGAACATAATCCCGGTATATCAGTAACTAGGGCGGCAAGAGTGGAACAAAACACCAGGCATAAGGCCGAGCCTTCCACCCTTTACCAAAAACATATAGATGCATTAATTAAATAAGAGATATTGTGATATCCCAACATATCCATGTTCCAACATGGAACAAACTTCAACTTCACCTGCAACTAGCAACGCTATAAGAGGGGCTGAGCAAAAGCGGTAACTTAGCCAAACAACGGTTTGCTAGGAAAGGATGGTTAGAGGCTGACATGGCAAATGGGAGACATGATATAGCAAGTGATAGGTAGCGTAGCATGGCAATAGAGCGAGCAACTAGCAAAGCAAAGATAGAAGTGATTTCGAGGGGTGGTCATCTTGCCTGCAAGGTTCTCAGAGTTGTCGAAAGCTTGATCCTCGTAAGCGTACTCAACAGGTTCCTCGTTCACGAACTCGTCTCCCGGCTCTACCCAAGACAAGAACACAAACAAACGGAACCACAATCAACAACGAGAAATGCACAAGCAACATGATGCAAAACATGTATGATATGCAAGATATGATATGCGATGCATATGCGTGCTCCGGAAGGAAAATGATGAACATGGCAGTAACTTGGCAAACCAAGCATGCCACTGGAAAGATGAGATGATTTCGGTCGAAATCGATATAAATATCACCGGAATCGGATGCACGGTTTGCAAATGGCAAGCAAAACAAGAATGACACGAATCTGCGATAAACAGCATGATAGCACTTAAAATGCAACAAGTAACAATGCTACAGCACCCCAACATAGCAACAAAGCATATGCCAGTAATCTACAAGAGATGCTTGACAAAAGATGAACACTGAGCTACGGCTAGTTCACAACATATCAAGCTCAAACAAGCATGGCAAAAGTTCAAAAGATAACAGGTTCACAGACTTAGTGAAAAACTGGACATGGCAGAAAACAGCATTAGATTGCAATGTTCAGAGCACGAAATCAACATGCTACAGGAACTTAACATAGCAAAAAAAAGCATGGCAGTGTTCTACTAAATGCAAATGACAAAAGTCCCTTACTGACCATAAGCCAAAAAGTGCCAGAGGATATGATGGCAAGCATGTAAAGATAGCACGTTTCGTTATCAGGTTTCAGACTTAGCAGAAAACAGAGCATGGCAGAAATAATAATATGTAGGCATCTTTGTGAGCTTGATGCACTCACTACAGAGCAATGCATGACAAACCAAGCATACCTACAGCAAGAAGGCATGTTTATGAAGCTATCCATGGCAAGAACAAAAGCATAGGATATATGGATCAACTACAATAAGCTTGGAAAAATTGCATATCATGTTAAGAATCTGCCAGAAATATTTTATAGCAAACGTAGAGCAAGATTGAGTCATGCTATGGCACTCCATAATTATAAACAATTGCAGGAATGGATCAATTACAACTATAGCTACAAAACATCTTTACTTAACATCCCCAAAATATGCATGGATCTCTCTGTAGCATCAAGTTTACATGGCAACAAAATAACAGTAGACAAAGACAGAGAAATCACTAAGTCCCTGAAATCAGAAACATTACGGAGCCTACTTTGCATGCTTGTGCTAGTTACCACAGAGATCACAAAAATACATGGACTACACCACTGGAAATATGGCATGGCATACTTCAAAACATATGTAGAGCTCATGCCCATAAGATGCACACGAGTCCACATATTCACCATATCAATACACCACTATGGATCCGCTCCCGTCTCCCTACGAGAAGGCCATCCATAGCACTCACGCTTATCTTGCGCATTTAGAGTATCCACTTTCACTTGTCTATGAACTGTACAGGTAACCCAGAAGTCCTTTTCCGCAGACATGGCTATTCGAATAGACGATGTTAACCCTGCAGGGGTGTACTTCTTCACACACGCTCTCGCCACTTACCACCATGTACACGTCGTGTATCTCGGCAACCTTCAAGCGGAAGCCTGGCGAGGGAGTCGGCCACGACCTGACTAACCACACAAGCCTCTAGTCCAGGTTTATCGCCTATTCGGGTTCCATCCGCAAGGAGATCCGGCCGGGGTGTCGCTCACGGCCCCAAACGATGTGAGCAGGGTTCCCAAGCCCACCATCCGGGTGCTACTTGGTACACCGTGCCACTGTGCCTAGTCTGTCCCAAGCCCACCTGTACCGGGTGCCACTTGGTAGACTACTAACACTACCTACAAACACCATAAACTAGTTGCAACTCCTGGACAGAGATCAAGTTGATTAATAAGTCGAGAGGGGCACTTAAGCATTCCAATGCGTGGTAGTAATTGTTCATGGATCACAAACACATAACTCAGTTCCTGAGGACGGCTGCAATGAGACAACCCACCATGTACTCCTACATGGCCTCTCACCGCTACCCTTACCAAATCGTGTTCACACACTTAGCTCTCAACAGTAGGACATGTTCACAACTTTCCAATTCATCCTCGATGAACCAGACCTGACTCAACTCTAAGAAGTAGCAGGCATGACAACAAGCATGAATGAGTAGGCACATCAGGGCTCAAACAACTCCTACTCATGCTAGTGGGTTTCATCTAGTTACTGTGGCAATGACAGGTTATGCAGAGAAAAGGGGTTCAGCTACCGCAGCATTTAACAGTTGAATCGTTGTTGTCCTAATGCAGTAAAAGAGAGCAGGAGCGAGAGAGTGGGATTGTATCGGAATGAACAAGGGGGTTTTGCTTGCCTGGCACTTCTGAAGATAGCATTGGGTCTTCATCAGTGTCAACGATCACAACATCGGAACAGCGTCTACCGAGGGGGAACAACACCGGCAAAGAGAGAATAAACAAATCAATGCAATGCACAATATGATGCATGAACATGGCATGTCAACATGTTGTGATTTGAGCTAATGCAACTAGAACAGAAGGGTTTGAGCTTATTTGAACCAAGGGTTCAAATTCAAACTCAAGTTATGAGCTCATATAATGCATTATCATGTTTTGATCTAAGCAGCAAGGTTAAGTTGCTTTGTCATGCATGAAACTAGTAGCAATGGAAAGATTGGATTTTTCTGATCATTTCTCATATATAACTTATTTCATTTGGAGTTACGGTTGATTTTCTATGATTTTTAGAAGTTTTGGCTATTTTCTGAAATTAATAAATCATTTCTGATTTATTTAAAAACCAGAAAACAGATTACTGCGTCAGCTCTGGGTCACTGTGACGTCAGCAGGTCAAGGTCCCGGTCAAACCTGACTTGCAGGTCCCGCCTGTCATGGACACAAGGGCTAACCCGTGGTTAGTTAGTGTTGCGGGGTCCACTGTCATTGACTACGGTTAAACTAACTGAATAATTAGGCTAAAATAAACCGCCCACGTCATCGGGTTAACTCCGGCGATGACCGGAGCACTGAGGTGCTGGCCGTCCGGCCGTTTCCCGCGACGGGGGCAAGCGTGCTTGGGGTCTTCAGGTTCAGCGCGACTCCGCGCGTCAGAGGGTGGCAGCGGCACGAGCTGTGGTGGCCGGAAACATCGCCGGCGACGAGTTCAAGCCGCGGCGGCGGTCGGGCTAGCATGGACACGCGGTTGCAGCTTGCAACTGAGCGAACGGAGTGGGGCAGGAGCATCTACAGAGCAGCAGAAGCACATTGGTGCCACAGGAGAGAGCTGAGGGGCTCGGGAGGACGGGATCCATCAGCCATGGCAGCGGGGAGCTTCGGCGTCCGTGCAACTACGGCCTAGAGGACGCGGGTGAGCATGGGAGATGGGGGAAAAGGTGCGGGATCTCACAGCGAACTCGTAGAGATGCTCAGACTGCTCGGGGACGTCCTGGGTATGGCGAATCGACGACAGCCGTGGTCGGATGTAGAGGACGAGGACGACGGCATAGTTGGTGTTGCGGCGCGTCTGGTGAAGCGTCGCTTGGCGGAGACGACGAGCAGGTCATGGAGGAGCTTCCAGAGAGGGAGAAGGGGCGCGGGGACAGCGGTGGCTACGGAAACGGCGGCGGTGCGCTCATGGCCGGGTCGGCCATGGGGAGGAACGACAGGGAGGCGAGGGGGAAAGTGAATGAGGGGGTCAGCAGGATCCAGGAGGCCACGCGGAGTGTGCCTGCGTCGTTGCGCTGGCGAGGGAGGGCCAGGCAGGCAGCTGCGTGCCGGCGCGCGCGAGCGTCGTGCATTGCTTCCCCTCTGCCTTCTGGCGAGAGGAGGAAGACAACTGGCAGGGGAGGTGGGCTGCTGGGCTGCACAGTAACTGCCGGCTAGGTGGGCTGGAGGTAAGTTCGTACCCTCTCTCCCTGCTTATCTAATTCTTTTCTGTTTTCTATTTCTGCTTTATGTTTTGCAAACAAAATAGTAACCAAAACACTTTGGTTAATTCTGTAATTTTTTTGAGGAATATTTGAATTATTTTCAAACCACACAACAAATTTCAGAATATTTGGAGCAACCAATATTTAATGGTAAATTTTAAACTCCAACTCAAATACCATAATGATTTAATTCATTGACCAAAATGTCCTCGAAAAATATGCATCATCTCTGGTAGAGGCTTTCACCATTTCCATAAATCATGAACATTTTATATGGATATTTGGAGTTCATTGAAAATATTTTGGTTGAACCTATTTGAGCTGGTGCTAGGGTTTTATCATCCCCATTTCAGCTTTAATTGAAAATTAACATGATGCAAGATTCTCACTGATGCAACTAATTACAACCAACATTCTAGGGCTGTGACAACTCACCCCCACTAAACAAGAATCTCGTCCCGAGATTCAAGACGTGAGGTAAGAAGACGAAGGGGACACAAAGCTAACACAATCTTCATGATCCATTGCATTCTTGAAGGTGTTGATTCATTGCATCAAATTGATCTTGACGTCTTTGCTTTCGAGATCTTCATCCAACATGTTGACGACAGAAAGAAACTCTATCGGAAAGGATCATTGAAGCTCTTCATACCAGGCTAATGGCAATTCACAAACGATTGTTTGAAGGAATTCGAAGAAATGGCATACTCAGTTTTGGAATGGAACTATGGTTATAGAACAATCGGTAAATGGAAGGCACAATCCGACTGATACCAAAGATATAACCTAGTGTCTGAGCGTGCTCTCAAGAACTTGAGCATTTCCATATTCATCAAGGTTTTACCAACATCCGTGCCGCGGATCCTGGCAACACATCATACTACCATGATGAATAGTGATGGAGGATGCAGATGCAAAGGAAGACAACACTTTCTCAGATTTGTCCTTAGCAATGCCAAGGAACAAAACCTGGATAATCGACCGAGAGACATTTAGCACTCCGCTTCTAATGTTGTCCTAGATGTTCTAGCTACCACGGTCATGCTTAAAAAGCATCAACATGGCCATCAAGTAAAGGTCGGACTTCGGGAGCACAAAATCCATAAGGAACAACTTCTAGAATAAGTCATGCGAAATCCTCATGGGAAGTGACCAAACGGCTTAATCAAGATACTACAATAATAGTGCTTCCAGCTAGGTGCGTCCACTTCACTTGAACCTATATCATAGTTCTTGGAAAAGTTTCAACCATCATATCTGCCTGAGATTCAGATCTGGCTGGTAACATGATATTTCAGACGACATGTCTGGAAAAGAAAGTTTGCAACACAAATCGACGAGATGACATTGCGAGATTCTCGGGAAATGAACTATGATAGCAAGCTCCAAAACATGAGTTGGTTCTGCTACAAACCTGTGAACACGCTGTCCAAGACAAGCATGACCACGTAGTAGTCTTATATTAAAACACTACCGAGTTCAGGTGGGGAACCATCATCAAGGATATCGAAGTCCTTACATAAGTCTTGCTCTTAAGAAGGAACTTCTTCTCCTTGAACAAATCAATCAGTGGCTTGGTGTGCTAGGGATACATATAGAATGAAGGTTGCAAGTCTCCAATCCACAGAATACTTTGCACGTATGCATGACTGATTTGGGATGATTCCAGAGGAAATAAAACAAACCTTTCTCAAATTCATGGCGGCAACTTGCATCTGATGCACATGAACTTGGAGAAAGTCACTTCTTACACCAAACATATATTTCATGAGCGGGACATGAAGATAATGCTTATAAAAATTTCCAACACTAACTTAGATGTTCAACATGAATCATGGACAAGATGAAAATGTTGTCAATGGGCTCAACAACAATCCATCCAGGCTTCCATATAGGTGGATTCCACAATTAAGTGAACATGGTGATGGCATTGGTCAGACCCAAAAGATATAACGTTGTATGCTTAAGGAATCAACCACGAGTAAGACAACATTACGAACATCGTTGGTTCTGATTTGATTTGACGATAACCCATACTCAAATCAAAGACTGAATAAGACAATAGCTCCGACAGTTGACCACGAGGATCAATCGATGAAGATGTCATCTTTCTTCAATACACACACACACACAAAAATATCCCCTGGAATGAACTAAGTCAGGAAAAGCTTTTATCTTCCAACTCTCCAAGTTGTTGTTTAGCTCAACCAACTAGTTCAGGGTATCCAACACAGAATCTTGGAGAAGGGATGGTTTCGAGGAAAACCAACTTGATCATGAGCTCAAAATAACGGCCAGGGAACAACCTGGTGATACTTCCGTGAAGATATCCGAAAAATCACGAACCACCGATATGTTACTAAGCTCGAGAACAATCTTGCTTTTCAAGGCAAGATGATATGATCAAAAGAGCGAGGGATTGACACAATCCTAACTCATTGATCGAAGAGTGCACCGGAAATAAGGACTAGGTAGCACGATCAATCTTAGGATTATGATTCAATAACCAGCACGCTAAGAATGAGAGTATTGTCCATTTACTACCAAGGAACGAGTTGCTCGGAGTATTGATTTCACACATCACAATTCACTTGTCGGCATTCCGGTTACAACAACACGAGGACCGAAGAATGAATGATGATGGTGAGAAGTATCACCGCGGCAAGAATCCATAAGAGGTGGTGCAATTATCATGAAATTCTTGACATAAAGATGGTAACACTCCAAGGTAGAACAGAACAAAAGCTGGATTGGCATTTGTTCTGCGGAATACAACTACTTTGACCCAATCCCGGAAATGGACGAGGTACTGGAGTTTGTTTCTCCTAGTCATTCCAGAGTAGAATGGCTTGGCGGACCATAAGAGTAAAAGGCATCGATGAACAAGGATGCACAAATACTCCTAACTATCAACTGATACACGAGGGCCGGCATACAACTAAAGAGGGACAACTCAACGGAACATGTATCTTTCTGAGTTGTGGATGCATAGATTAGTATGTCGAACGAGTTCAACATATTTCTTCCGGATAACCCATGCAGAGTGGTAGAACTGGCAGAGTCACAACATGGAATCGAGAACTCATCAAGAGCACTCTAGTTGTGATCTTTCGGTTCAACGAGGAACTTCTTCCATAAGTAGTTCATGGTATTTGGAAGAGGAAAATGCCATGGACCTCGAGGACTATCACAAAGCTACTAATATCCTAAGGAACTAGCAAACACTATCAACAAGAAGTAGGTAGGGTGAATCTCGGGTTCAAAAACCCGGAAATGGAATACCTACTAACTAAATAACATCACGAGATGCTTTCGAGAATGGTGGCCAGAATCATCACACTGGAATATAAACATTGCTAGATTACTGGGTGGTTCTCTAGGATGCCCAGGGTCATAATACTAGCTCCAACATATATGTCAAAGCAATGGAGTACCTCAACAGACGATTAGTGTGGTTAATCTGGCCCAAAGGAACATCGAGAACGGAAAGAAGGGATTTGCAAATGCACCAGACTATTTAGAAATCTGGGATGACTCGGACAGCATAACGACTGTAAATGCTCAAAAATATTTGAGACATCCGGCAAAATGGTGGTATAACCACTCAACATCATAATATCAAGGTTCTGGGATTAACTAATAACACACGGAAGTAGTAGAAACTGAACTGGGGCTTGAAACCATCAATCTATAAGTCTACGGATTAGTAACACGTGATCCTGATAGAAAGATGAGAAGCCTAGTTCTTAATTTCCGCAGAAAAGAAGATGTTGACTCAGATCAGAAGGGCATAAGGTAAGGAGTAAAAAGAGCCTTACGTTCCCTTCCCACAATCAATTCCCCTACATATACGTGCGGGAGCGGCTGGTTCGGGCCCTGGCCACGGCGGTGCCAAGTCACCGGTGGGTTTGACCCCGCTGACCAGGGGTTTGACCTCCCCTGGTCCTCATGTGTGGGCCCAGGCCCCTGCTTAATTAGTGTTAGGTTTAATTAATGTTAATTAACTTAGTAAATTAGATGAGCCATTAACATGTGGGCCCAGGCCCTAACTAACTCAGGTTAGTATTTAACTTAGCACTAACTAACTGTGTTAGTTAGTTAGTCACTGGCCAGTGGGCCCCAAGGTCAGGTCTGACCTGGACGACCCCCGCTGACCTGCTGAAGTCACAATGACATCATGCTGACGCAGTAAATGTTTTCTGGAGCTTTAAATAAATCAGAAATGATTTATTTATTTCATAAATTTGCCTAAACTTCTTAAATTCATAGAAATTAAACCATAACTCCAAATGAAATAAATTATATATGAAAAATGATCAGAAAAATCCAATCTAGCCATCTGTACCCTTTTCATGCATGTTAGAACAACTTATAGCTTCTATTTAGGACAAATCAAATAAATGGCATTTGAATAATCACATATGGAGTTGAATTTGAATCTTTGGTTCAAACCAACTTCATTTAATCTGGCTGCTAGTTGCATTAGCTCAAACCACAGCATATTGCCATGTCATGATCATGCATCATATTGTTGCATTGCATTGATTGTGTTCCTTCTCTGTTGCCGGTATTTGTTCCCTCTCGATATACGTGGTCCCGACGATGAGTTCGATGACACCAATGAAGAGATATACTATCTTCAGAAGTGCCAGGCAAGCAAACCCCCCCTGTTCATTCCGATACAATCCCACTCTCTCGCTCCTGCTCTCCTTTACTGCATTAGGACAACAACGATTCATCTGTTACATGCTGCGGTAGTTGAACCCCTTTCCTCTGCATGACCTGTCATTGCCATAGTAAATAAATGAAACCCACTAGCATGAGTAGGAGTTTTTTGAGCCCTGATGTGCCTACTCATTCATGCTTGTTGTCATGCCTGCTACTGCTTAGAGTTGAGTCAGGTCTGATTCATCGTGGATGAGTTGGAATGTGGTGAACATGTCCTACTATTGAGAGCTAAGTGTGTGAACACGATTTGGTAAAAGGTAGCGGTGAGAGGCCATGTAGGAGTACATGGTGGGTTGTCTCATTGAAGCCGTCCTCAGGAACTAAGTTATGTGTTCGTGATCCGTGAACAGCTACTACCATGCATTGGGCCCGAAACCAATGGACCCTCTCGGCTTCTTAACCACCCTTGTCCTCTGTCTAGGAGTTGCAAGTAGTTTCTGGTGTTTGTAGTATGCTGGAGGCCGTGCGCAGCGCTGACCCGAGGGGTGGGCTGTGATGCGGTAGGCACGTGGCCGGGTATGCCGGGCGCCCGTTTGGTGTCGCGGAACCCTGTACACATCGTTCGGGGCCGTATGTGGAAACCTCGGCCTGACTCCCTGCGGATGGAACCTGAATAGGCGATAAACCTGGACTAGAGACTTGAGTGTTTAGGTAGGCCGTGGCCGACACCCTCGCTGGGCTTCCGCTTGAAGGTTGCCGAGTACATGTCGTGTAAACGACGATAAGTGGTGAGAGCGTGTGTGAAGTACACCCCTGCAGGGTTAACATCATCTATTCGAATAGCCGCGTCCGCGGTAAAGGACTTATGGGTTGCCTATAACAGTTCATAGACAAGTGAAAGTGGATACTCTAAAATGCGCAAGACAAGCATGAGTGCTATGGATGGCGTTCTCGTAGGGAGACGGGAGCGGATCCATACTGGTGTATTGATATGGTGAATATGTGGACTCGTGTGCGCCACCTCAAAGAGTTACTTGCGGTCGTAGTATAGGATAGCCACTGAGTCAAAGCTGGCTTGCTGCAGTTAAACTCCACCACCCCCTTTGTTGATACCGATGCATATGTAGTTAGTTCTGATGTAAGTCTTGTTGGGTACATTTGTACTCACGTTTGCTTAATTTATGTTTTGCAGAGAGACTTCAGTCTCGCTAGTAGTTCCGCGTGGACTTCTACATTTAGCTTGTAACCTCAGCTACGAGCTTGTACCTTGGGAGGGTCTTGTAGATAGTCAGGCTTTTCAGCCTTTTTCATTTTTAGTTGTCTGTACTCAGACATGTTTATGCTTCCGCTTGTTGCTTGTATGCTCTGTATGTTGGGTCATGAGACCCATGTTTGTAATATCTCGCTCCTCTGAGCCTAATGAATAAATACTCTGAGTCATAGAGTCTTGTTGTGATGCCATGTTGTATTTGCACATATCGAGCATATTGTGTGTATGATTGAAATGCTTGGTGTTGAGGATATAACCATTAGAGTCACCCGCCCAGGAGGGGCCGGGTTACGTCATAATGATCATTACGTGAAGCCCAATACCAAGCTTGAGGATGGCGGATCAATAATGGGCTTAAGGCCCGGAGGCAGCTTAAGGCCCGTAGTGATAATCCGCCGTTATGGCAAGACTTGTAATGTAAGGCAAGAGTAGTTAAGAGTCCGAGCCGGATACTGTTATAAGCCGGCCGGGACTCTGAGAGCCGCGGGGCGTCAACCTCTCTATATAAAGGGATGACCCGGCGGCGGGTCAGGACGAGAGACAACAGATCGAGAGCCGGGTATAGCGATTAAGCTCCCTGGTCATCGAAACCCTACGTAATACCACCTCAACTAGACGTAGGCTTTTACCTTCACCGTAAGGGGCCAAACCAGTATAACCCTCGTGTTCCTTGTCCCGTTTAACCCCTTTAAGCTTCCTAGCGGCGATGGCTCCACGACTAAGTCCTTGCACGAGGACATCTGCCGTGAAAATTCCACGACAGTTGGCGCCCACCATGGGGCCAGCGCACGATGGATTTGAGTTCTTGAAGGGCAGCTTCGAAGGGCTCAAGGGATACGCTGTGGGCCGGATGACCAAGAGTCGTCGCGGCAAGCTCTACATCGACGATGCAAATTGGGGCCCCGATTCCGGCTCAATTGAGTACGGGTACCGGGTCCCCTTCGGCGGAATCCATGTCTTTATTGGCAAGATTGGTGAGCCGGGCCCTGAGCCGGACCTCTGCGCCGATCTCATCGAGACGGCTCAACGTGCACGACCCGCCCGGACTTTTCCTGCCTTGAAGCATGCTTTCGTGGGATGCGTCCATGGAGAGCTCTCTAAAGGATCTGGATCTGGTGATGAGACGGCCACTCGTTCTGACGGCGAGTCATCCACAAAGGAGACCGATTCGTTATACCAACTTCCAGATGGCAGGCTCAGGGGTTATTCCGATGGCGACAGTATTCCGGACCCCTTTGAGCCGCCGAGCCGGGTTGGAATCTTCATGGCTGGCGCACAACCTGTTCAAAACCCCACCGCCGGGGCAGGAAGCCCTGTGCCCTCGCCGGCTCAGGTGCTGATGGATCTCACAGACAAGATGATGGCCCTGTTAACCGCTACGGTCGTCCCAGCGGATCAAGCTGAGCATGACGCGGAGGTGGCACAGTTAAAGCTGGATCTAGCAAAGGCCAAGGAGGATCTGGCGGCGGAAGGGATCTGGATGGCTGCGGAGAGGGCGGCTCTCGACGCCCAGACTCAGCTGATTCAGGCACAGTCTTTCCAGCTCACGATGGATCAGAACGCGTCCAATGAGGTCATGAGAAGGAGGCATCAAAAGGCCCAATCTCGACTCCCTCCGGTTTACGATCCTCGAAACCTCTTCAACACGCCTGGTGCAGGGCCCAGTAACCCGCCAGAGGTCATGACGCCCGGGGCTGGAACGTCAATTCAGCCCCAAGTGATGGGGCCTCCCCGGGTGAACGCTGCCCCGCCTCAGTATGTGCCAATACCACCGTGTCATTATGCCAACCCGTTGGAAAACATGGTCGCCGCGGCAGCGCGATTGGCGGCTCTCCCAATCGATGGTGACTCTCCAACGGCGGTTGAAACCCGCCGGGTCAGAGAACTCCTTCAAACGGCTCTGGCGCAGCAGGAGGCATATTCTTATAGCCGGGACAGGATTCATTCAACCCCTCGTCCAGGCCGGAGCCCGAGTTATAGCAGACACATGGTCTCAGCGACCGGCTCAAGCAACGTCCGACGCCATGACTTGCCTCTTGGCCACGGCCCGGCTCATAACGGAGCCTTTCACGCGGTAGACCAAGACAGAGCACGTCAAGAGGCGGAGCAGGCGCCTCAGTTGACGGCTTACCGACCACCCCCGGCTTATCCGACGGCTTCTATAGATGCGGGTATACCTACGAGGACTGGAGGTGTCCCATGTCTGGTGCCGGCTCTCCGCAATGAACGTCTGCCCAAGGATTTCAAAGGGCCTAGGAAGGTGCCTAATTACACGGCTGATTTACAACCCGGAGCCTGGATCGAGTGTTACGAGATGGCCATGGAGTTGCTGGAGGTCAGTGAAGCGGCAATGGCCAAGTACTTCACCATGATGTTAGATGGGACTGCCCGCACTTGGTTGAAGGGACTGCCACCAAACTCTATCGGGTCTTGGGCTGAACTAAAAGCCTGGTTCATCCAAAACATCAAAGATACCTGTAGGCAGTCTATGTCAATTGTGGATTTGACTAACTGTAAGCAGCAGGAGGGTGAATCTACAACCCATTGGGTTCGCCGGGTCAAAGAGATAATACATTCATCTGATAAGATGGATGCCAGCTCTGTAGTCTTAATGTTAGAGCAGAATTGTCGCTTTGCGCCCCTGAAGATGAAGCTCGGGCGGCTCAAGCGCGATTGCAACGATATGGGTACGCTGATGGCAGCTCTGGTTAAGTACGCCGACTCTGATAGTACCAAGGATCCCGCGTCGGATGATGAAAGGACAGGGAAGGGAAAACGGAATGGCAAGGGCCCCCAGCATAACCCGGCGAACCAGGGGGGTAACAAGCGTAAGGCTGATGGCAGTATGGAGTTTGTGGCCAACGCCAGTTCACAGGGTAACAACCACCGGCGCAAGGGGAGACCGCCTCCCCGCGCCGGCGGGTTAGGCCCGACGCTTGAGCAGTTGTTGAATGAGCCTTGTCCAAGGCATGGCTCTAGGGAAAAGCCGGCCACTCATCGGTGGAAGGACTGCGCAATCATGAAGGCCTTTAAAAATTCCAATGCTTTCAATGGCAATAATGGCCCGGGTAAGCCGCCGGCGGCTTTCATGGCCCGGGTGGCGACTCAAATTCCAATTCTTAGAATGTTCAAGGGGGCTTTAATCAGCAGTCTGACCAGGGTCAGCAGCAGCAGCAGCAGGGGGGATACCAGACCAATCCAAAGCAGCTCAATGGTGGATAGTATCATGTGTTTACCACCAGTCTGTGCAAGCGAGATCAGAAGCTTCACAAAAGGGCTGTGAATGCTGTTGAGCCGACGGTTCCACGCTATTTAAGATGGTCTGAGCAGCCTATTGTGTGGAGTAGGGAAGATCACCCTCCCCGGGTTGATAATCCGGGTCACCTGGCTCTGGTGGTGGCTCCTTAGGTGGGGGGATATAAATTCACTAAAGTGCTCATGGACGGAGGCAGCAGCATCAACATCCTCTATTATGAGACCTTCCGTCGTATGGGGTTGATTGATAAGAACCTCAGCCAGTCCAATACTGTTTTCCATGGTGTGGTGCCTGGTAAGTCGGCATATCCAGTTGGTAAGATCGAGCTGGAAGTGGCTTTTGGAGATGAGTACAACTACAGGGCGGAAAAATTAACCTTTGAGGTGGTTAAGATAAGAAGTCCGTATCATGCTTTATTTGGGCGGCCGGCTTACACCAAGTTCATGGCATGGCCGTGTTACGTGTATTTGCAGCTCAAGATGCCGGGTCACAATGGGACCATTACGGTTCATGGCAGCAGAAAGATAGCCTTGGAGTGTGAGGAAGGTGACGCGGCTTATGCAGAATCTGTTTGTGCAACAGAGGAGTTGAAGTTTTATAAGGACAATGTTGACCCGGCAAATATGACGTCTTTGAAAAAGCCGACCACGGAGCATGAGCCGGCAATGAAATTTAAGTCAGCGGATGAGACTAAACTTGTTGACTTCGTTCCAGGTGACTCATCTCAGCAGTTTAGCATCAGTGCCAATCTGGATCCGAAATAGGAAGGCGCGCTCATCGAGTTCATCCGTGAGAACAGGGACATTTTTGCATGGAAACCTTCTGACATGCCAGGTGTACCTAGAGAACTCGCTGAGCACACTCTCAATATTGATCCGAAATTTAAGCCGGTCAGGCAATTCCTTCGGCGGTTTAATGAGGAGAGGCGGAAAGCCATTGGTGAGGAGGTGGCCCAGCTCCGGGTTTATTGTTGAAGTTTTTCATCCAGAATGGTTAGCTAACCCGGTACTCGTGCTCAAGAAGAACAGCACCTGGCGGATGTGTGTGGACTACACGGACTTAAACAAGGCTTGTCTGGCTGATCCTTTTGCTCTCCCCCGTATTGATCAAATCATTGATGGTACGGCGGGTTGTGAGCGCTTAAGTTTTTTGGATGCTTATTCTGGATACCATCAGATTAAAATGGCAGTTAAGGACCAGGAGAAGACGACGTTCATCACTCCCTTTGGAGCCTTCTGTTATGTGTCTATGCCTTTTGGACTCAAGAGTGCACAGGCGACTTATCAGCGTTATGTGCAGAATTGTCTTCATATCCAGATTGGGTGCAATGTTCATGCCTATGTGGATGATATCGTGGTTAAGTCCAGGGAGAAGGAAACCCTGGTAGATGATCTTAGAGAAACCTTTGATAATCTCCGGGTTTACAAGATGATGCTTAACCCGGCCAAGTGTGTTTTTGGTGTTCCCGCAGGCAAGCTCTTGGGTTTCCTGGTTTCTCACGGAGGCATTGAAGCTAACCCGGAAAAGATCAAGGCAATCACCTCTCTGGCTAAGCCGGCGTGCATAAACGACGTCCAGCGTCTGGCGGGCCGCATTGCTGCTTTGAGCCGATTTATCAGCCGTTTGGGTGAAAAGGCCATGCCACTGTACTAGTTGATGAAGAAGACAGATGACTTTGTCTGGAATGATGCTGCTAATGCTGCTTTTGAGGATTTGAAGAGACAGCTGGCTGAGCCCCCAGTTCTCGCTGCTCCTGTTGACAACGAGCCCTTATTGCTGTATGTAGCCGCTAACACACGAGCCGTCAGGGTGGCTGTGGTGGTGGAGCGCAAGGAAGAGGGTAAGGAGTATCCGGTTCAGCGGCCGGTTTACTATGTCAGTGAAGTGTTCATTGAGTCCAAACAACGGTATCCACATTGGCAGAAGCTTGTGTACGGGGTATTCATGGCAAGCCGGAAGCTTAAGCATTATTTCCAGGGTCACCCTATCATTGTGGTTAGTTCCGCTCCCCTAGGAGATATCGTCCAAAACAGAGAAGCCACAGGAAGAGTGGCTAAGTGGGCAATAGAGCTTGGGCCTCATGGTCTGAAATACGTGCCACACACTGCTATCAAATCTCAAGCATTGGTGGATTTCACCAACGATTGGACAGAGCTGCAGGTGCCTGAGGAGAAACCGGATAATACATACTGGACTATTCACTTCGACGGGTCTAGGCAATTGGAGGGCTCGGGGGCTGGAGTTGTATTAACTTCCCCTCGAGGTGACAAGTTTTGCTATGTGCTACGGTTGATGTTTCCCTGTACTAACAACGCGGCTGAGTACGAGGCCTTGCTCCATGGTCTTCGGATGGCTAAGGAGATGAGCTTGAGCCGGGTAAGGTGCTTTGGCGACTCAGATTTAGTGGCTCAACAAGTGTCAGGCAAGTGGGATTCCAAGGACCCTCTCATGGCGGCTTATCGCTGTGAAGTTGATGCCATTGCTGGACACTTTCAGGGTTACCAAGTAGAGAACATTGATTGCAGGAAGAACGAGGCGGCTGATGCATTAAGCCGGCTGGGCTCTCAGTGAAAGCCGGTGCCGCCTGATACTTTCTTGGACATTTTGCATAACCCTTCTGTTAAGTTGCCTACAGAGGAAGACTTGGCTGTCCCTGACCCGGAGGCACAGTTAGTGGCGGCTCTCCACATTACCCCAGACTGGACAGTACCATACTTGGCTTACATGACCCGGGGAGAATTGCCTGAGGATGAAACTTTGGCCAGACATATAAACCGGCGGTCTAAGTCAATGATAATTATCAATGGCGAGCTGCATCGTCGCAGTGTCACTGGAACTTTCCAGCGTTGTGTTTCCCCTGAGGAAGGTCAAGAAATTTTATGTGAGATTCACGAGGGGGATTGTGGCCATCATGCCGGCTCAAAATCCCTTGTGGCCAAGGCTTTTCGTCATGGTTTTTATTGGCTGATGGCTCATGCTGATGCGGAGGACTTGGTCAGTAAATGTGACGGTTGTCAGAGGTTCTCGCGACGGGCTCATGTGCCGGCTCAGGAGCTGAGGATGATTCCAATTACTTGGCCATTTGCGGTCTGGGGGCTTGATATGGTTGGGCCTTTTAAAAGATCCAAGGATAAGAAGACTCACCTCTTGGTGGCGGTCGACAAGTTCACAAAGTGGGTTGAGGCGGAGCCAGTTAGTAAGTGTGATGCAGCCACAGCGGTTCAGTTCATGAAAAGGGTGATATTTCGCTTTGGTTTTCCGCATAGCATTATAACTGACAATGGTACCAATCTGTCTAAAGGCGCCATGGAGGAGTTTTGTCAACGAGAGCATATCCGACTTGATGTTTCATCCGTGGCTCACCCTCAATCCAATGGTCAAGCTGAGAGAGCTAATCAGGAGATTTTGAAGGGCATCAAGTCCCGGCTTTTGGTCCCTTTGCAACGGACGCCGGGTTGTTGGGTGGAGGAGTTACCCTCTGTGTTATGGAGCATCAATACTACTCCTAATAGATCTACGGGTTACACGCCTTTCTTCATGGTTTATGGAGCGGAAGCAGTCCTCCCTAGCGACATCCGTCATGATTCGCCTCGAGTGGCGGCTTATGTTGAGGCGGATAATGAGCGGGCGCGCCAAGATGCTCTTGACTTGTTGGACGAACAGCATGATGTGGCAGCAGCTCGCTCGGCGATTTACCAACAAGACCTGCGCCGTTATCACAGCCGCCGGGTTAAGTCCCGGGTCTTCCAGGAAGGTGATCTGGTGCTCCGGCTCATCCAAGATCAAACAGATGCACACAAGTTATCCCCGCCTTGGGAAGGGCCCTTTGTGGTCAGCAAGAACTTGCACAACGGGTCATACTACCTTATCGATGTTCGGGAGCACAAAGATTCACGTAAGTCCGAGGAGGAGACCCGTCGGCCGTGGAACATAGCTCAGCTTCGGCCTTATTACACTTGAGCCACCGGCTTTCATAATGTACATATTTCTAGTCATGTATATATTATGATAAATAATAAAGCAGGACCTCTGTCCTTTTCTCCTCCAAAGGTAAACGTGTTATTTCCATTACAACATTACATGGTCACTTGAAGGTGGATCCGGCTTATGATCGTATTCGAATCTAGCCGTTAACAATATGATCACCTTGGGGGCTTCCTGTTCAAACATAGGTCGTATTCGAACCAAAGAGAACATAGATGTCGATACCCATTTGATTGGCAAATTGCCGAGCTCATTGGGGAGTTTTTCTTGATCATATTTGAATCATAGCTCAACCCCCTTTGGGAACCGACGTGGATCGTATTCGAATCAGCGTCGTTAAACAACTCTCAAGGTCATTTGGGGGCTTCCTATTCAAACATAGGTCGTATTCGAACCAAAGAGAACATAGTTGTCGGTACCCTCTTGATCGGCAACGCCAAAGCCACTGGGGGCTATATGATCGCATTCGAATCTTAGCTTAACCCCTTTGGGATGGTTTTCTGGTCGTATTCAAACCGGAAGCCCCTAAGTTTTGATCTTCTGATTTGCAACAAGTTCTTCTGCTCATATCAACAGTGTGCAAGGGCGGTTCTTACTCCGCCGGCTTAACTTTGATTAATAATGTTGATAGCACACAACACACATTATTGATGCTGGTGAACCGGAGTTGCGTCCTCAACCTCATTATTTGGGTTACATAAGCCGGAGGTGTACTTGCAAGGCTTGCAGGTAGGCTATTGTGGTTACCCCGAAGATATGATTGAGAGCCGGTCTTTTATGACCTTGGTTATGTTCCGGGTTAAGTGTAAGATATATGACTCTCCATGCGGTAAGCCGCCTAGAGACTTGTGATTTATTTTTCTATGCAGAACAATTAAAGACAGTTCTTCAAGCTTAAGGAAAATAAATGATCAAATATAACCCGGAGGAATATAAAGAGCAGCTTCAACGGAGTTAAGCACTCCACGCGTGCACGATGGCACGATAAAATTAAGTGTTTGTCCTACTCTATTACAAGACTCTCCGAGTCCAAAAGGTGAGGCATTGTTTTAAGGTGTAACCATGAGCCGCCTAAGAAATCAAGGTGCTTGTTGGGTTGAAGCTCCCGGCTCATCCCTCTCCGCTCCTCCGGCTGATTCCATGACCTGGAAGGTTGATGATTTCCAGTCAATGCCGCTCAAAGCTTCAAATTGAGCCTCATCATCAATTAACCCGGTCGGGTCAGCTTCTGGGGCGAAGGTATGCTTACGAGTCAGAGGGATCAGGCTGACTGCTTCATAGCGTGGAGTTGGGATCCTCTGATTCTCCGCATCATAGCCCGGCTGATACTTGGTAAGATCTGTGTCATTCCCAATCAAGGTAGCCACCGGGCGCACGCTTTTCACACAGGCGGCAAAGCCTTTCTGGTCAAAAGGGGTCTCGTCTTCTTTCAGGCTGGGGTATCCAAGAGCGATGTCGGCCGGGTCTAGCTCCGGGAGAAACGCCTTGGCCCGGCTCAGAGCAGCTACAGCTCCGGCTCTTGCAGAAGCCCGTCTTAGTTCTTGGAAGCGCTGAGGAAGAACGGCAAGCCGCCTGAGTACGTCTGCCAGGTGAGTGGGAACCTCATTGGACAGAGCCACAACGGCTAAAGCACATTGTCACCCGGTATAGAGTTGCTCCACCAAGGTGTAAACAGCCTTCAGCTTGGTCGGAACATTCTGATTAAGATTGGAGCTTCTGGGGCCTGTATAAGCAAAGTCAGGTGAGCTGATGGCAATGGTGGGATTTATGAGACATGAATGATGTAAACTTGTTAAGAGCTTGCAGAATGACTTACCGAAGATTGCAGAGACCATCTGTGACACATGGCGTTTTAAGCCGGAGAGTTTGGCGGTTCTTTCAGTCAGAGCAGCCTCCGCTTGTTCGGCCCGGCTGAGCAAGGCAGTCTTCTCGTCGGCCCAAGTTTTTCTTTCTGTTTCAAATTTTTTCTTCAATTTTTCTTGTGCAGCAACACTAAACTCAAACTTGGCATTGTCCTTCCGGGTCTCAGTTTCCTGAGTCTTCAGGCGGTTCTTCAGCTCAGAGATTTCCGACTCAAATTTCTTGCAGGCAGCCTGTACAAATTCCGGGTTACAGTTTGAGTGGTTATCATGCAACATTAAAGTCCCAAGCACTTTGCAAGCAAAGACACTTGGCACTTGGGGGCTAATGTATGCTGAAAGATTCTATTTATAAGTGCCGGTTCATGAAGATAAGCCGGAAGTTAAGTCTACAACATATTCTATCATAAGTAATAGACTTGGGGGCTAGCATGGTAAGGATGACTATGGAGCAAGCAAGAGAGTTGTACCTCAGATTTTTGCTGTATCTACTTCACCATGTCAATCTCCAAGTCCCGGCTGTTGTGCACTTAGCTAATATAACCAGAAACAATGTCTCCAATGCTCAAGTTGGCATAGTCAGTGATATCCAGTCTGGCCCTGCGGCGCTCCAGCAGTTCTTCTTTAGCAGAGCATCTGGCCAGCACAGTGGGTCTTCCCGGCTCAACGTATTCGGTCCGGGTAATTACCACATCCGGGTCATCAGCCGGTTGAGCTGAGCTGGGGATCTCTGGGTTGTCAGAACTCTCCATGGCTTGTTGTTCAGTTGGAGCGGTGGTTTCTGGAGCTGATGCAGACGGCGGCTCAGAAGCAGAGGCGTTGGGTTCAGTCAAGACCGGGTCTTCGACCGGGTGACTTTTCTTTGCCCTCTTGCTGAGTTTTGCTTTTGCGCTGAAAGTCAAAAGGTTAGTGCAAAAACATGAGTAAGATAAAGCACAAAATAAGTCGATTATCATTACCCGGGTGCGGTCTTGAAAGCCGACAGGTTAGATTGCATGGAGTCACCGGAGGAAGGTGAAGTTTCCTGATAGTTTGAATCAGACGAATTGAGTGGTTGACGAGTGACGCCCGCTAAAGGATGAAAAGGGTATAAGTTGGAGATAACCTCAGTCCGGCGCTTCCTTGATGCTTCAGGTAAGCCGGAGGAGAGGTCTGCATCCTTGTTGGTCTGGGTGTGTCTCCGACTCTCATGAATCTGTCGCTTCAAAAGAAATTGAGGATCTTGATAAGCTAAAGGATGTGAAAATCTTACTTTCTGGGTTACTATTGGACTTTCAGCCTTGGCAAGGGCTCCGGGTCGGAGGAAAGTATAGTTACCTCTTCAATCACCGGGTTACTCGCTCCGGTATCATCCTGCTGATAATCAGTGTCAATAAGGTGGTTAAAAACAGACGAAAAACAAAAGAAGAGCCTAAAAAATCAAGGGCTACCTCTGACTCGGAGCTATCATCCAAGTGAAGCAGCTCTGAGGCGCTAGACTTACTCCCCTTCTTGCGGGGAGCGGCTCTCCTAGCGTCTTTTTTAGCGTTCCTGGCTTTTTTAGCAGCCTCATGGTCATACCTGACCTTCCAGAACTTGTCATTAGCCTGAAAAATGCAACAAAGGTTTCCTTGAAGTTAAAACGAAAATTGTTAAAATGGAAACTAAAGTGCTCAGATCGGTAGCTTACCACCGGAGCCGGGTTAGCTTGGCAGAAGGGGCTTAAGCCGGTCCTCCCGCAGTCTGCTAAGATCTCGTTCAAGAGGGACTTGGTCATGTCGTCAACGACGTCCTCAGGTAGGTCGTTTGGTCTGTGCCGCAGAGGATCATCCTTCCGGCCCGTGTAATCACACATTAAGCCGGGGCGGCGGCTCAAGGGAATCACCCGCCAAGCAATCCAGACCCGGACCAGATCAACGCCGTTAAGGCCATTTCCCAGAAGAGCCTTAATCTTGTTGATGGTGGGGATCAGTGGTTGACGCTCAGCTTGAGATAGTTTGTCTGGCAGGGGGTGATTTGGCTCCAGACGCAGGGCACGAAAGCCGGGCAGAGAGTTCTCATCAGCCGGAGAAGTATCTTGGCAGTAGAACCATGTCTGGTTCCAGTCCTTTGGGTGGCTTGGCGGCTCAGCATAAGGAAAGAGGCAATCTCTCCGTCGTTGAATGGAGATTCCGCCAAGTTCCAAGCTAGGCCCATTGGCGCATTCATTCTGGCAGTTCAAGTAAAATAACTCCCTAAAGAGTAGCAGGCTGGGTTCCTCTCCAAGGTATACCTCACAAAACACTTGAAAGTTACAAATGTTCGACACGGAATTGGGTCCAATGTCTTGAGGTCGCAGATCAAAAAAGTTCAGAACGTCTCTGAAGAATTTTGAGCCGGGAGGAGCAAAGCCCTGGCTCATGTGATCAGCAAATATCACAACCTATCCGTCTCTTGGTTGAGGTCTTTCTTCGGACCGGTCAGGGGCACGATAGGACATGACCTCCTTTTTAGGCAGGTAACCCGTCTTCACGAAATCATCTAAAGTATCATCAGTAACATTGGATCTCATCCAGTTGCACGTAATGGGTGCCTTGGGAGCCTTGGGCGGCATTGTGAAAGATGAAAGCCTATGACAAAAGGAAATGTCCGGTTCAAATATAAGCCGGAGGAAGATTACAGTTCAGTATTCAAGATGGCGGCTTATGAAGGGGCCTAATGATATATGGCTAATTGTGTCGGGTTATCTAAGCCGCTGTGGGCATCATGAGTAATTCAAGTTGTTTAAAACTCTATCATAAATGAGCCGGAAATTTCACAGCGCATGGCCTCTTTAAGCCAGAGATATGAGCCGCCGTAGCTAACAGATGCAATTTTTGACTAAGTATGGCACAAACAAGTTTCACAGATCGCAGTAATTATTTTGGATCAAACGATCGTCTAGAAAGGAAAAATTTCTAGACCTAGAAAGCTGATACAGAGAAGTTCATAAGCTCAGAACGTGGTATTTTTGCGCCAAAGGGGATCTACTAGCATAAAAATGAGTGAGAAACTATTACCGCAGGGAGTCTATACCGTTTTTAGATCAAAGGGAACCTCGGTGGCGGAACTGTGAAGAACTTGAGATGAACAGCGAAGAATAGGGGAAGAACGACAGAACCCTAATGCGGATCTACTGTAGGGAGGTGCAATGACTTACTGGCGCTGATGAGATGCGGAGGTCGCCGCCGTTTCTCTGGACCAGTTCAGGGTGATGCAGCAGCCAAGGTTGAGGAAGACAAGGGGTGCGGCGGTGGCGGCGGAGCTCGAGCTCTCGGGCGTCAGAGGAGGAAGACGATGGAAGAGAGGAGTGAATGAAGGCTTATGGGCCGGGCCTATTTATAAGGGTGACTGACAAATGGGCGCGAGAAACGAGGAGGCCAAGACGTGATTATCTCGCCACAGAAACGCCTCGATTTTCGGGATGGTCATTAAAGATAAGATCCGTTGGGATATGACAGAATAAAAAATGAATTTAATGGAATATGATGTCACGGCGGGTTATAACTTTCGCACAAGCAGAAGCCGGAAGATTTTCTTTCAAAGGGATTGAAGATTGACATGAACCGGTTCAAATCAATCTGGGGCCTAATGTTGAGGATATAACCATTAGAGTCACCTGCCCAGGAGGGGCCGGGTTACGTCATAATGATCATTACGTGAAGCCCAATACCAAGCTTGAGGATGGCGGATCAATAATGGGCTTAAGACCCGGAGGCGGCTTAAGGCCCGTAGTGATAACCCGCCGTTATGGCAAGACTTGTAATGTAAGGCAAGAGTAGTTAAGAGTCCGAGCCGGATACTGTTATAAGCCGGCCGGGACTCTGAGAGCCGCAGGGCGTCAACCTCTCTATATAAAGGGACGACCCGGCGACGGTTCAGGACGAGAGACAACAGATCGAGAGCCGGGCATAGCGATTAAGCTCCCTGGTCATCGAAACCCTAAGTAATACCACCTCAACTGGACGTAGGCTTTTACCTTCACCGTAAGGGGTCGAACCAGTATAACCCTCGTGTTCCTTGTCCCGTTTAACCCCTTTAAGCTTCCTAGCGGTGATGGCTCCACGACTAAGTCCTTGCACAAGGACATCTGCCGTGACAATTCCACCACACTTGGTATGTGCGGGATCTGACAATCTAGTTGTTTATCCTTGGCAGCCTCTCTTATGGGGAAATGTAGTCTGGTGTCTCCACTGAGCCTTGGTAGTCCGCTACAGCCCGGTTTACCGGAGTCCTGCTAGCCCAGGACTACTGCTCAGGAACACCTAGACTGGCCGGCATGTGTTTCACTTCATTCCTGTGTCTGTCCCTTCGGGGAAATGTCACGCGGTGACATCCGGAGTCCTGCCTAGCCTGCTACAGCCCGGGTTCCCGAAGTCCTGTTAGCCCAGTGCTACAGCCTGGATTCACACGCTGCTGATCGACATGCTCGATGTTGATTCATGTATGCCTGTCCCCATAAGTTAGCGCCGCTTTGGTTTCACGACTAGCCATGTCGGCCCGAGTTCTCTATCATATACGTGAGCCAAAAGGCGCAAACGGTCCCGGGCCATGGTAAGGCGACACCCGTGGAAATACCGTGCGTGAGGCCGCAAAGTGATATGAGTTGTTACAGGTTAGATCGGTGTGACTTAGAATCGGGGTCCTGACAGCTCACCATAATGGTGCACCACATCGGATATAAATGCAATCACTGGTCCGGACTCGGCCGTTTTAACTGGTCTAGCCTCTATCCACTTGGTGAATTTTTCCACCATGACCAGCAGATATTTTTTCTTATGGCTTCCCCCTTTAAGGGGTCCAACCATGTCCAAGCCCCAGACCGCAAAGGGCCATGTAATTGGGATTGTTTATAGGGCGGTTGGGGCCATATGGCTTTGGTTGGCGAAGAGTTGGCATCCAACGCAGCGCTGGACGAGGTCTTGTGCGTCTGCCCGGGCCGTAGGCCAATAAAATCATGTCCGCAAGGCCTTGCTGACAAGTGCCCGGGCAGCAGTGTGGTGCCCACCGAGACCGGCGTGAATTTCTGCCAACAGTTGTCGCCCCTCCTCCTCGGAGATACACCTTTGAAGGACTCCGGTAGTGCTTTTCTTGTAGAGCTCTCCTTCGTGAACTTTATAGGCCTTCGAACATCGGACAATGCGGCGAGCCTTGTTCTGATCTTCTGGGAGCTCCTTCCTATTAAAGTAGGCCAAGAATGGTTCGGTCCACGGGGCAATTACTGCCATGATGAGGTGGGCCGATGGTGTTATTTCGGTGGCTGAGCCTCCGATGATATCGTCGTGTTCGCTATCTATGTTTGTGTTCGGAACGGGAATGTCGTTGCTGTCTCCCCCTTGCCACACCACGGATGGCTTAAAGAGCCTTTCTAGGAAGATGTTAGGTGGGACGGGGCCGCGCTTAGCGCCGATGCGAGCAAGGACGTCTGCCGTCTGATTACTTTCGCAGGCGACGTGATGAAATTCGAGCCCCTCGAACCGAGCCGACATCTTTAAGACGGCATTGCGATAAGCTGCCATCTTTGGATCTTTGGCATCAAAATCTCCATTAATTTGGGATATTGCGAGGTTTGAGTCCCCGCGCACCTCCAGGTGTTGTATGCCCATTGATACGGCCATCCGAAGGCCATGTAGCAAGGCCTCGTATTCGGCTGCGTTGTTGGAGTCTGTGTATAATATTTGGAGTATGTACTGGACGATATCTCCTATGGGGGACGTTAATAGGACGCCCGCCCCTAGCCCTGCCAACATTTTGGAGCCGTCAAAATGCATAACCCAGTTGGAATATGCGCCGTACTCTTTAGGGAGTTCGGCCTCTGTCCATTCAGCGATGAAGTCAGCCAGTACCTGGGATTTGATGGCTCAACGTGGTTTGTACGTGATGTCGAATGGCAGGAGCTCAATGGCCCATTTGGCAATCCGGCCTATTGCATCCCGGTTGTTGATTATATCATTGAGGGGCACTTCGGAAGCCACCTTGATCGAGCACTCCTGAAAGTAGTGTCGCAATTTTTGAGATGCCATGAAGAAAACATATGCTATCTTTTGATAGTGAGGGTACCGGGATTTGCATGGCGTGAGGACGGTGGATACGTAGTATACAGGCTTTTGGAGCGGAAATTTGTGCCTGTCCTGTTCTCGCTCGACGACGAGTACGGCGCTCACCACCTGGTGTGTTGCTGATATATATAGGAGCATTGGTTCGCCGACGTTTGGCGCGGCCAGGATTGGGTTGCTTGCCAAAAGGGCTTTTATTTCTTCCAGTCCGGCTGTCGCCGCGTCTGTCCACTCGAAGTTATCGGTGCGCCGTAGAAGGCGATAAAGGGGCAGCACCTTTTCCCCCAACCTTGAGATAAAGCGGCTTAAAGTTGCCATGCACCCGGCGAGTTTTTAGACCTGTTTGAGTTCGATTGGCGTGGCCAATTGTGACAGAGCTCGGATTCTGGCTGGATTTGCTTCAATTCCTCTATTGGAAATGATGAAGCCCAGTAGTTTACCGGCGGGGACGCCGAAGATGCACTTTTCCGGGTTAAGCTTGATGTGGTATGTGCGGAGGTTGTCGAATGTGAGACGCAAGTCGTCTATTAGTGTTTCGATGTGTCTAGTTTTGATGACGTCGTCGTCCATATAGGCCTCCATTGTCTTGCCGATCTGTTTCTCGAGGCATGTTTGAATCATGCACTGGTAGGTGGCGCCGGCGTTCTTGAGCCTGAAAGGCATGGTGTTGAGGCAAAACGGCCTGTATGGTGTAATGAATGCTGTTGCGGCTTGATCGGACTCCTTCATTTTGATTTGATGGTATCCGAAATATGCATCAAGGAAGCACAACGAGTCGTGTCCTGTGGTAGCGTCAATGATTTGATCAATGCGAGGAAGGGGGAAGGGATCCTTAGGGCAAGCCTTGTTAAGGTCTTTGAAGTCGACGCATAGGCGCCAGGATTTATCCTTCTTGGGTACCATTACCAAGTTTGCCAGCTAGTCCGGATGTTTAATATCTTTGATGCATCCGGCCTCGATGAGTTTGGCTAGCTCCTCCCCCATAGCTTGTCGTTTGGGTTCGTAAAAGCGCCGCAGTGTTTGTTTGACCGGCTTATATCCCTTTAGTATATTGAGGCTGTGTTCGGCCAACTCGCGCGGGATTCTTGGCATATCTGAGGGGTGCCAGGCGAATATATCCCAGTTTTCGCGCAAGAAGTCCCGCAGTGCGGCGTCGACTCTGGGGCTGAGTTGCGCTCTGATAGAGGTTGTCTTCTTCGGGTCTGTTGGATGGACCTGAAATTTGACCGTTTCTTCTGCTGGCTTGAAAGAAGTAGATTTTGGTTGTTTTTCTAGGATGACATCGTCTCTATCCATAGTGGAGCATAGTTTGGTTAGTTCTTCAGCCGCAAGGGCCTCGGATAATGCCTCGAGGGCCAAGGATGCGGTTTTGTTCTCGGCGCGGAGTGCTATATCCGCATCGCTGACGAGGGTGATTATTCCATTAGGCCCGGACATTTTTAGCTTCATATACCCATAACGGGGTATGGCTTGAAAGCGCATGAAGGCCTCTCGCCCTAACAGGGCGTGGTATCCACTGTTGAAAGGGGCCACCTGGAAAGTTATTTCTTCGGACCGATAATTCTCTGGCGTGCTGAATACCACATCAAGTGTATTTTTCCCGCACACCGCGCTTCCCGACTGGGAATGATGCCTCGAAAGGTTGTGCTGCTTTTTCTCGTGCGGCTCCTATCTATTGCCATCTTGTGGAGCGTGTCCTCGTAAATGAGGTTTAGTCCGCTGCCGCCGTCCATGAGGACTTTTGTAAGTTGAAAACCGTCCACGATGGGACTGAGGACTAATGCAGCTGGCGCTCTGACTGTTCTGTATTTAGGTTCGTCACTGGCATTAAAGGTTATGGCCGTGTCGTTCCAGGGGTCAATTGCAGTGACCTGGCAAACTTCAGCGAGATTGCGCAGTGCCCTTTTACGCTTGTTGTTTGAAGCAAATGTCTTGAAGAATGTCAATACTCTAGTGTCGTCGTTTGTTGGAGGGTGCTGTTCTGGGGTGTCCTTGATAAGGATGTCCTCACCACTCTTGGCTACCTTCCGAAGTATCCAACATGCTCTAAGGTTGTGGGTTGCCACGGTATCCGGCGTCGTGTGTATTTTGCATGGGCCATTGAGCCATCCCTCCAGAACGGTGCCGTGCAGCGTAATGGGTTTATGTTTTTTGACTGTTCAGTTGGGTGTGCCACGAGGGTGCATCCTCTTCGCCTGTAGGATGAGTTGGGTTGGGACAGATGGTTCCCAGCGAGCTGCCTGAGTTTTCCAGGCGCTTTCCATCGCGCTGTACTTTTGTACGATAGTTGCTAAGTCAGCGAACTTTAGTATGCGGCGGCGATTGATGGCATTGAGGATACCTTCGTCCGCGCAATTGTTGCAGAATGTTGCTATCGCGTCTTCGTCGCGGCAATCTTTTACCTTATTTTTGACAAGGAGGAATCTGGCCCAGAAGTGGTGGACCGTTTCCTGAGACTGTTGTTTGATGCTCATGAGAGTGTCTATGTCCGGGTGGGTGGGTGGGATGAAATCCGAACCCTGACCCGATTTTGGATCTGGAGTTTGAAGATCTACCGGACCTGGCAGTTCGGGCTCTGGGATATCGATTGATTTTTTAGGCTCATCGTCCGACTCCATGTTCGGAGGACGGGACATGCCTTTCTGCCGGAGAATATTCGGCCCTTCAAGATCGAAGATCCGAACATAGTTCGTCTTCAATATAGTAGAAGAGTTGCTCCGCTCCTCGACTACCGCTATCTGGTGGGTGATCGGTGGAGTTTTAATTTCTCTCTGGTCGGGTTTAAGCCCAACCCGATCATAGTCTGTAGCGACCCCCAAGGCGGCCATGTGATCCAGGAGTTCGTTCAACGACGATAACTCTGTTGGATCCATCCAAGCGGAGTATTCGGGATCAACGCGGAGGCGATTTTTGATGACTTGAGAGGTCATCGTCGGCTTAAGGGCCGACCCGGCGGTCATGACGAAGCCGCCCAGCCGGAGGGTTTGGCCTGGGGCCAGGGCTCCTCCAGAGATGACATTATCCTTGAGAACAAGGCGATCCATCAACCATCTTGGCGACGGCACATTGGAACTCTCAATGAAAGCACCAATGTCGGTGTCAAAACCGGCGGATCTCGGGTAGGGGGTCCCGAACTGTGCGTCTAGGATCGATGCTAACAGGAGACGGGGGACACGATGTTTACCCGGGTTCGGGCCCTCTCTATGGAGGTAATACCCTACTTCCTTCTTGATTGATCTTGATGAATATGAGTGTTACAAGAGTTGATCTACCACGAGATCGTAATGGCTAAACCCTAGAAGTCTAGCCTATGTGAATATGGTAATGAGTATCCCCATCCGGACTATGCTCTTCGGTTTATATAGACACCGGAGAGACCTAGGGTTACATGGAGTCGGTTACTCAAAGGCAATCTACATAGTCGGTTGCCAAGCTTGCCCTCGACGCCAAGTAGAGTCCAATCCAGACACAACCCATCAGTCCGGCCCATGGATAACAGGCCGGACGCCCGAGGACCCCTTAGTCCAGGACTCCCTCAAGTACCTACAGGACGAGAAAGCAAAAGGTTGTAGGACTAGACCTTGTGCCCATCCATTCGTCCCCTGACAGGGACCAGCGGATCGCCGTCGCCTAGGTATGTGTGCGGGACAAGGTTCTCATCTACCACTTCTGTAGGGCCATCAGAGGTTCTGGAGCATTCGCCCGTTTCATCGGCAGCGCCGACTGCACCTTTGCTACGGTGGAGAGAAGGAAGAACACGACGATTGGGCCATCTGGTGCAACAAGCTTGTCGACATCCAGAAGAAATACAAGATCATCAGCAACGGGCAGGAGAAGGACTCCGTGGTTGACCTCGCCGAGACCATCATCGACCCCTGATACGCCAACATGAAAGAAGACAACGATACCAAGGACCTGAACACGTGGGAGGTACCTCTGAATCTAGCCTACATAACTTACGCGGCCAAGGACGCATACGCATGCTACGACATGTACAGGCAGATCTTGGACATGAGGGCGTGTCTGCTTCCCGTAACCGACGAGTACACGGACAGCCGCAACGTCATGATCAAGCGTGCCAGGAAGGTCTAGATGTTGTACTTTATCTGTTTATAAGCACCTTTATCATCAGAGTGTTTCATGAATTAGCCTAAGTGTCGTAATTACCTGTTTTGTCCGAAATATTTCTTTTAAGAACCCATTAACCTGTTTGCTTTTTCAGTGGCTATTTGCTTATGTATGTAACTAGTTCACTTGTCCGTTAAAAAAACTAGTTCACTCGGCTGTCGTGCTTTGAATCTCCTTCCTCCCAACATATTCCCCTCCTCAGGTGGACCCAGCAGGTCTCGTACACAAACATATGGGACCAACCACCTATCCATTTGTATTTCTTTATTTTGTTCAATCTTTCGTCCTGTTCCTATACAGCTCAGTTTTATTTTTCGTTTTCATTAATCCTATATCTGAATTTTGAGTAATTCTAACATGCTCCCTCTTACCCCCTCTTTTCACATGGGAGGTAAGAAGGTAAGAGTAAATCAGAACACTATTTTATCAAATCAATGGCTCAGATCTATTATGTACTCTTACCTCTCATGAGAAAAGGGGAGGTAAGAGGGACCATGCTAAAATTTGCCCTGAATTTTCTCCCACTTTCTTTTTCGATGTAAACTGAGTTTTCTCCCATTACTTTTCCCTAGAACCAACTCAACTGTCCCACTGATAACCCACAAGTATAGGGGATCAATTGTAGCCTCTTTCGATAAGTAAGAGTGTCGAACCCAACGAGGAGCTAAAGGTAGAACAAATATTCCCTCAAGTTCTATCGACCACCGATACAACTCTACGCACGCTCGACGTTTGCTTTACCTAGAACGAGTATGAAACTAGAAGTACTTTGTAGGTGTTTTTGGATAGGTTTGCAAGAATATAAAGAGAAGGTAAATAAAAAGTAGGGGCTGTTTAGATAAAGACACAATAAAGTAAATATAGCGAGTGTGGAAAAGTGGTGGTAGGAGTTGCGAAATTGTCCCTAAGCAATTGACTACTTTACTAGACCGATAGCAAGTTTCATGTGGGAGAGGCTACTGCTAGCATGTCATCCCTTACTTGGAATTCTATGCACTTATGATTGGAACTATTAGCAAGCATCCGCAACTACTAACATTCATTAAGGTAAAACCCAACCATAGCATTAAGATATATTGGTCCCCCTTCAATCTCGTATGCATCAATTTCTATGCTAGGCTGAAGCTTCTGTCACTCTTGCCCTCCAATACATAGTCCTATCAACATACAACTAACCCTATGGTGTGATCCACGCGCGCGCTCATATGATGGGCACCAAAGGACAGCAACATAACCACAAGCAAATTAAATCAATCATACCAATTCATCAACCACCGATAGGACAACGAAAATCTACTCAGACATCATAGGATGGCAACACATCATTGGATAATAATATGAAGCATAAAGCACCATGTTCGAGTAGAGGGTACAGCGGGTTGCGGGAGAGTGGACCGCTGTAGATAGAGGGAGAAAGGTGATGGAGATGTTGGTGAAGATGGTGGAGGTGTTGGTGAAGATCGCGGTGATGATGATGGCCCCCGGCGGTGTTCCGGGGCCACCGGAAGCGAGGGGGGAGAGCCCCCCTCCTTCTTATTCTTCCTTGACCTTCTCCCTAAATGGGAGAAGGGTTTCCCCTCTGGTCCATGGTCTCCATGGCGTGGGAGGGGCGAGAGCCCCTTCGAGATTGGATCTGTCTCTCTGTCTCTCTCTGTTTCTGCGTTCTGGTCTGCTGCCCTTTCACCGTTTCGTGTATATATGGAGATCCGTAACTCCGATTGGATTGAAACCTTTGCCCAGATATTTTTCCAAAAATTAGCTTTCTTGCGGCCGAAGAAGGGCATCAACCGCCTTACGGGTGGCCCACGAAGGTCAGGGGCGCGCCTGCCTGGAGTGGGCATGGGCCCCACCCTCGTGGCCACCTCGGGCACCGTCTCGCGTTGATTGTACTTCCCAAAAATCACAAATATTCCAAAATAATTCTCCGTCCGTTTTTATTCCGTTTGGACTCCGTTTGATATGGGGTTTCTGCGAAACATAAAACATGCAACAAATAGGAACTGGCACTGGGCACTGGATCAATATGTTAGTCCCAAAATGTATAAAAAGTTGCCAAAAGTATATGAAAGTTGTAGAATATTGGCATAGAACAATAAAAAATTATAGATACGACGGAGACGTATCAACTTCCCCAAGCTCAATTCCTGCTCGTCCTCGAGTAGGTAAATGATTAAAAGATAATTTTTGATGTGGAATGCTACCTAGCATAATCTTGATCATGTATCTAATCATGGCAGGAATATTAAGATACGAGTGATTCAAAGCAATAGTCTATCATTTGACATAAAAGCAATAATACTTCAAGCATACCAACCAAGCAATTATGTCTTATCGAAATAACATAGCCAAAGAAAGCTCATCCCTACAAAATCATATAGTCTGGCTATGCTCCATCTTCACCACACAAAGCATTCAAATCATGCACAACCCCGATGACAAGCCGAGCAATTGGTTCATACATTTTAACGCGCTTCAGCCTTTTCAACCCTCACGCAATACATGAGCGCAAGCCATGGATATAGCACTATAGGTGGAATAGCATATGATGATCGAGGTTGTGTGGAGAAGACAAAAAGGAGAAAGTCTCACATCGACACGGCTAATCAACAGGCTATGGAGATGCCCATTAATAGATGTCAATGTGAGGAGTAGGGGTTGCCATGCAACGGATGCACTAGAGCTATAAGTGTATCAAAGCTCAAACTGGAAACTAAGTGGGTGTGCATCCAACTTGCTTGCTCATGAAGACCTCGGGCATTTGAGGAAGCCCATCATCGGAATATACAAGCCAAGTTCTATAATGAAAATTCCCACTAGTATATGAAAGTGATAACTCAAGAGACTCTCTATATGAAGATCATGGTGCTACTCTGAAGCACAAGTGTGGTAAAAGGATAGTAACATTGCCCCTTCTCTCTTTTTCTCTCTTTTTTTTATTTTCTCTTTTTTTGTGTGGGCTTCTTTGGCCTCTTTTATTTTTTATAAAGTCCGGAGTCTCATCCCGACTTGTGGGGGAATCATAGTCTCCATCATCCTTTCCTCACTGGGCAATGTTCTAATAATGATGATCATCACACTTTTATTTACTTAGAACTCAATATTACAACTCGATACTAGAACAAAGATATGACTCTATATGAATGCCTCTGGCGGTCTACCGGGATGTGCAATGATCTAGCGTAGCAATGACATCAAAAAGCGGACAAGCCATGAAAACATCATGCTAGCTATCTTACGATCATGCAAAGCAATATGACAATAAATGCTCAAGTCATGTATATGATGATGATGGAAGTTGCATTGCACTATATCTCGGAATGGCTATGGAAATGCCATAATAGGTAGGTATGGTGACTGTTTTGAGGAAGATATAATGAGGTTTATGTGTGATAGAGCATATCGTATCACGGGGTTTGGATGCACCGGCGAAGTTTGCACCAACTCTCAAGGTGAGAAAGGGCAATGCACGGTACCGAAGAGGCTACCAATGATGGAAGGGTGAGAGTGCGTATAATCCATGGACTCACATTAGTCATAAAGAACTCATATACTTATTGCAAAAGTTTATTAGCCCTCGAAGCAAAGTACTACTACGCATGCCCCTAGGGGGATAGATTGGTAGGAAAAGACCATCGCTCGTCCCCGACCGCCACTCATAAGGAAAGCAATGAAAGAACACCTCATGCTCCGACTTCGTTACATAACGGTTCACCATACATGCATGCTACGGGACTTGCAAACCTCAACACAAGTATTGCTCAATTTCACAATTACTCAACTAGCACGACTCTAATATTACCATCTTTATATCACAAAACTATTGCAAGGAATCAAACACATCATATTCGGTTATCTACAAGTTTTATGTAGGATTTTATGACTAACCATGTGAATGACCAATTCCTGTGATCTCTCTAAATAGATATAAGTTAAGCAAGAGAGTTTAATTCTTTCCACAAAAGATATGCCCACGCTCTAACAAATATAAGTGAAGCAAAAGAGCATTCTACAAATGGCGGTTTTCTATGCGAAGAGAAACAGGTAATCCAAACTTCAAATGATATAAGTGAAGCACATGAAGCATTCTATAAAGCCATACTCAAAAGATATAAGTGAAGTGCAAAGATCATTCTATAAATCAACCAAACACCATCTCGTACCAGCATGGTGCATAAAAGAAAAGTGAAAACTAAATGGAAAAGACGCTCCAAGATTTGCACATATCACATGAATGAAACGAATCCAAAAACATACCGATACTTGTTGAAGAAAGAGGGGATGCCTTCCGGGGCATCCCCAAGCTTAGACACTTGAGTCTCCTTGAATATTTACTTGGGGTGCCTTGGGCATCCCCAAGCTTGAGCTCTTGCCTCTCCTCCTTCTTCTCACATCGAGACCTCCTCGATCATCGAACACTTCATCCACACAAAACTTCAACAGAAAACTCGGTAAGATCCGTTAGTATAATAAAGCAAATCACTACTCTAAGTACTGTTGCAAACCAATTCATATTTTGTTTTTGCATTGTGTCTACTGTAATATAGCTTTTCCATGGCTTAATCCACTGATATAAATCAATAGTTTCATCAAAACTAGCAAACTATGCATCAAAAACAGAATCTGTCTAAAACAGAACAGTCTGTAATAATCTGAACATTAACCATACTTCTGGTAGTTGAAAAATTCTGCCAAAATTAGGAAAAATAAACAATTTGTATAGAAAGACAGTGCAAAAAGAATCAGAACCGTTTTACATTAATTAAGAATCGCGCACTACAGCCAAAGTTTCTGTCCTGCACCGTACAAACGAACAAGCATCGTAAACATCCTAAAGGCAAACCCTGGCACATTATTTTTATAATACAATGAAATTGTACAAGGGGATAATTATTTTTATTGAAAAGTTTCTGTAATTAAGATTCACAAAGTTTCCATGAGCATGAACAAAGTTCAAGGAGCTCTCCCACTTCAACAATGCTTGTCTTTCTTACTTTCACTTTCCTTATTGAAAAGTTTTAGGTTCCCCTCTTTAATTTTTTGTTTTAAACTATAAAAAAGCACTCAACAGAAATAAATGACTCTCTAAAACTTTTGGGTTGTCTCCCTGGCAGCGCTTTCTTTAAAGCCATTAAGCTAGGCATATAGTGCCCAAGTAATGGATCCACCCGGATCCCAAGGTATATCAAAGCCAATTTTAATTAACAATGATTTGTGATTTAGTAGTGAGCACAAAGCAACATATATCAAGTAATGACGAAGTATAACTCTCTTCCTATGCATCAGCTTGTCATAAAAGAACAATTCATGCACGCAAAGTAAAGGCCAATGCATAGTATAAGCAGTTTCTTGCAATTCTATCGTGTTGGAAACATAAAGAGGCGGAGATGTAGTTCCTCTCTCATAATAATAGCAAGTAGGAGCAGCAAGCACATGCATATTATATCTATCAAAATTATCATGTGCAATGGTAAAAGGCAACCCATCAATATAATCCTTAATAAGCACAAACTTCTCTGATATAGTGCAGTTGGGAGAATTCAAAAAGATAATAGGACTATCATGTGTGGGTGCAATAGCAATAATTTCATGTTTAACATAAGGAACTATAGCAAGTTCATCTCCATAAGCATAATTCATATTGGCATCTTGGCCACAAGCATAGCAAGCATCATCAAAAAGGGATATTTCAAAAGAATCAAAGGGATCATAACAGTCATCATAGCAATCATCCTTTGGTAAGCATGAAGGGAAATTAAACAATGTATGAGTCGAAGAGTTACTCTCATTAGAAGGTGGGCACGGGTGATCAATCCGCTCTTCCTCCTTTTGTTCTTCGCTCTCCTCCTCATCTTTTTCATCCAATGAGCTCACAGTTTCATCAACTTCTTCTTCCATGGATTCCTGCAAAATATTAGTCTCTTCTTGGACAACGGTGTAACACCCCGGATGTAACTTTCCATATTTGTAACTCCAACTCTTGCCATTTTTGGCTATGTGTTATGATATTCCCTCCGTGGTCGGGTTTTGTTTTTCGTTTTGCATTTTGTTCATGTCATGCATCTCATATCATGTCATCATGTGCATCTCATTTGCATACGTGTTCGTCTCATGCATCCGAGCATTTTCCCCGTTGTCTGTTTTGCAATCCGACACTCCCACATGCACCGGCGCACCCCTCTTGTTTCTTTTCGTGAGCGGGTGTTAAACGTTCTTGGAATGGACCGAGGTTTGTCAAATGGCCTTGGTATACCACCGGTACACCACCTGTCAAGTTTCGTTCCATTTGAAGGTCGTTTGATGCTCCAACCGTTAACCGGGTAACCGCAAAGTCCTTTTGTGTGCTGCAGCAAAACCCCCTCCAAAACAGCCCAAAAACCCATCTAAGTCACTTCCATGTTCTAGGTCGTTCGATCACGATCGTGTGGGCGAAAACTGCACTCCATTTGGAGTCTCCTAGCTCCCTCTACCTATAGAAACACCTCCCCCCGAAATTTTTTCGCAGATCAAACCCTAGTCTCTTCCACCCCGCGCCGTCGGACGTGTCCGGTCCGGCCGGACGAAAGCCGCCGCCGCCCTCGCCCAACCGCTGCGCGCCACGTGGCGCCCGTACGCCGCGCGCCGCCGGCGGCCCACGAGCCCGAGGCGGGCCCGCCGAGCCCGTCGCCCGCGCCCGAGCTCCTCCTCCGCCCGAGCCCGTGCGCCGCCCCGCCGCCTCGCCGTCCTCGCCGCGTTCCCGCCGGCGCCGCCGCGCGTGCCCGTGCCCCGCCGCCCGCAGCTCCCAGCACCGCCGCGACCGTCGCCGTCCGCCCCGACGCCGGCGCGCCGCCTCCCCACGCCTGAAGACTCCGGCGACCGCGCCCCCGTCTCCGGCCGCCGCCATCTCCCTCCTCTCCACTCCGGTCGCCGCCTCCTCTTCTTCTCCGGTGAGCTCGCGCCGCCACCTCGGCTCCCGAGCACCCGATCCAGATCCGCTGCTAGGTTGACTTCTCCCTCCCCCCGAAAATCCTCCAAGTCCTGATAATTTTTACAATATATGCTCCTGTTCATTGCATCATAACTCTCTGCATATAGCTCCGTTTCGTGCATGTAATATATCGAAATGTTCGCCTCGAGATGCTATTCATTTTGTTCCATTATGACATGTTCATTTGAGTCCATCTTGATGCCCAAATCTCTGGTGCAAGAGTGCTATATGCTGTTAACTGCTGTTACTTAGCAGAACTTGGTGTTTTGTTATTTTTGTTGCATTTATTGTGTGCATCTTATGAGTAGGAGCTCTACATGTGTTTTGATGTATGCCATGCCATATTTACAGAGGTGTATGCCATGTATTTTTTTGATCTATGTGGTGACTAGTACAAGCATGCAAACTAGGCTTCATGATGTTTCTGATTTCAGGGACTGTAATTTCACCAAGTCTGTTGCTGGTGTTATTTTGTTGCTATGTATCCACGTGCCTACAGAGAGATCCATGCTCCTTTTGGTGATGTTCAGTAAGGATGTTTTGTAGATATAGTTGTGCTCTATCCATCCGTGCCCCTGTTTGCAATTATGGAGTGCGTTAGCATGTCTTAAGCTTGCTCTACTTTTGCTATAAAATATTCCTGGCAGATGGTTAAGATGATATTCAATTTTGCCTAGGTTGTTGTAGTTGATCCATACATGCTATGCATTTTATCTTGCCATGGTTTGCTTCATAAACATGCCATCTGGCTGTATGTATGCTTGTTTTGTCATGCATTGCCTTGTGGTGAGTGCATCAAGCTCACCAAGATGCCTTCATATTACTGTTTCTGCCATGCTCTGTTTTCTGCTGTCTGAAACCTGTTAACGAAACTTGCTAAGTTTACATGGTTGCCGTCATATCTTCTGGTCCTTTTTGGCTCATGGTCAGTAAGGGACTTTTGTTCTATGCATTCATTAGATTCATGCCATGATTTGTTTTGCTATGTTAAGTTCCTGTAGCATGTTGTTTGCTTGCTCTGAACATTGCTACCTGATGCTGTTTCAACCATGTCCAGTAATTTCACCGTCTGTGAACCTGATATCTTTTGCACTTTTGCCATGCTTGTTTGAACCTGCTGTGGTGTGATCTAGCCGTAGCTCATTGTTCATCTTTTGTAAAGAATCTCCTGTAGATTACTTCCATATGCTTTGTTGCTATGTTGGAGTGCTGTAGCATAGTTACTTGATGTATTTTAAGTGCTATCATGCTGTTAATCACAGATTCGTGTCACTTGTTTTGCTTGCCATTTGCAAACCGTGCATCCGTTTCCGGTGATCTTTATATCGATTTTGACCGAAATCATCTCATCTTTCTAGTGGCATGCTTGGTTTGCGAAGTTACTGCCTTGTTCAACATTTTTCCTCTGGAGCACGCATACGCATCGCATATCATATCCCGCATATCATGCATGTTTTGCATCATGTTGCTTGTGCATTTCCCGTGATTGATTGTGGTTCCGTGCTTGTGTTCTTGTTTTGGGTAGAGCCAGGAGACGAGTTCGTGAATGAGGAACCTGTTGAGTACGCTTACGAGGATCAAGCTTTCGACAACTCTGAGAACCTTGCAGGCAAGATGACCATACCCTCGAAATCACTTCTATCTTTGCTTTGCTAGTTGTTCGTTCTATTGCCATGCTGCGCTACCTATCACTTGCTATATCATGCCTCCCATATTGCCATGTCAAGCCTCTAACCATCCTTTCCTAGCAAACCGTTGTTTGGCTAAGTTACCGCTTTTGCTCAGCCCTTCTTATAGCGTTGCTAGTTGAAGGTGAAGTTGAAGTTGGTTCCATGTTGGAACATGGATATTTTGGATTATCACAATATCTCTTATTTAATTAATGCATCTATATATTTGGTAAAGGGTGGAAGGCTCGGCCTTATGCCTAGTGTTTTGTTCCACTCTTGCCACCCTAGTTTCCGTCATACCGGTATTGTGTTCCTTGAGTTTGCGTTCCTTACGCGGTTGGGTGATTTATGGGACCCCCTTGACAGTTCGCCTTGAAAAAAACTCCTCCAGCAAGGCCCAAACTTGGTTTTACCATTTGCCACCTAAGCCTTTTTCCCTTGGGTTTTCGCGAGCCCGAGGGTCATCTTTATTTTAACCCCCCCGGGCCAGTGCTCCTTCGAGTGTTGGTCCGAACCGAGCCGCCTGCGGGGCCACCTCGGGGAAACTCGAAGTCTGGTTTTACTCGTAGCCTGTCTCATCCGGTGTGCCCTGAGAACGAGATATGTGCAGCTCCTATCGGGATTTGTCGGCACAGTCGGGTCGTCCTGCTGGTCTTGTTTTACCATTGTCGAAATGTCTTGTAAACCGGGATTTCGAGACTGATCGGGTCTTCCTGGGAGAAGGTTTATCCTTCGTTGACCATGAGAGCTTATGATGGGCTAAGTTGGGACACCCCTGGAGGGTATTATCTTTCGAAAGCCGTGCCCGCGGTTATGAGGCAGATGGGAATTTGTTAATGTCCGGTTGTAGAGAACTTGTCACTTGACTTAATTAAAATACATCAACCGTGTGTGTAGCCGTGATGGTCTCTTCTCGGCAGAGTCCGGGAAGTGAACACGGTTTGAGTTATGCATGAACGTAAGTAGTTCAGGATCACTTCTTGATCATTTCTAGCTTCGCGACCGTTGTGTTGCTTCTCTTCTCGCTCTCACTTGCGTATGTTATCCACCATATATGCTTAGTGCTTGCTGCAGCTCCACCTTTACACCATCCTTTTCCTATAAGCTTAAATAGTCTTGATCTCGCGGGTGTGAGATTGCTGAGTCCTCGTGACTCACAGATTCTACCAAAACAGTTGCAGGTGCCGACGATGCCAGTGCAGATGACGCAACCGAGCTCAAGTGGGAGTTTGACGAGGAACGTGGTCGTTACTATGTTTCTTTTCCTGATAATCAGTAGTGGAGCCCAGTTGGGACGATCGGGGATCTAGCATTTGGGGTTATCTTATTTTCATTTGGATTTGACCGTAGTCGGTCTATGTGTGGATTCTGGATGATGTATGAATTAATTTTATGTATTGTGTGAAGTGGCGATTGTAAGCCAACTCTCGTTATCCCATTCTTGTTCATTACATGGGATTGTGTGAAGATGACCCTTCTTGCGACAATACCACAATGCGGTTATGCCTCCAAGTCATGCCTCCACACGTGGGAGATATAGCCGCATCGTGGGCGTTACAAGCGGAGACTATCTCAATAAGTGCATTAATATCGGAATTGTATTCATAATTCTCATAACAATATTTAAGGATAGCTAAATTTTCAGGTCTATAAACCGAATCATCAAAATCTTCAAACTCTTTAAACATAGATTCAATCTCATAAGCACCCATAAAAGCAACAAATTCTTCTATTTGTTCCACATCATAGTAATCATATATACCATTAGCATAAGAAGCTAAGGTTTTATTATCATTAAATTCGCATAAAAAGGGAAGGTGTGGAGCCTTCATCCTAGAGCAACAAGTATAATCATATCTCAAGCATAGTTGCCTAGCATACCACTTCAATATATGAATTTGATCCCATAATAGTTTCCCTTTTTGTGTCAAGCGGTAATCCCTAAAGTATTCACGTTGATCCAACGTTACTCCCATTACATAATTGAATGGGGTTTTCTCAGGATTATTAAAGTAGTACATAATATCTTTCACATAACCAGCATCGAGGGTTTTAGGAGGTTCCCCATCTCCATGAGCAGAAAGTACGGCTAATTTTTTTGGTATTTCGTGTTCCATATCCATAACTAAAGATAAAGAAACACTAAGAACAGCAAATAAAAATTACTTATTGACAAAGCAAACAAGCACACACGAGAATATTCACCCCACGCTATTGCTCCCTGGCAACGACACCTGAAAAAGGTCTTGATAACCCACAAGTATAGGGGATCAATTGTAGCCTCTTTCGATAAGTAAGAGTGTCGAACCCAACGAGGAGCTAAAGGTAGAACAAATATTCCCTTAAGTTCTATCGACCACCGATACAACTCTACGCACGCTCGATGTTTGCTTTACCAAGAACGAGTATGAAACTGGAAGTACTTTGTAGGTGTTTTTGGATAGGTTTGCAAGAATATAAAGAGCACGTAAATAAAAAGTAGGGGCTGTTTAGATAAAGACACAATAAAGTAAATATAGCGAGTGTGGAAAAGTGGTGGTAGGAGTTGCGAAATTGTCCCTAAGCAATTGACTACTTTACTAGACCGATAGCAAGTTTCATGTGGGAGAGGCCACTGCTAGCATGTCATCCCTTACATGGAATTTTATGCACTTATGATTGGAACTATTAGCAAGCATCCGCAACTACTAACGTTCATTAAGGTAAAACCCAACCATAGCATTAAAATATATTGGTCCCCCTTCAATCCCGTATGCATCAATTTCTATGCTAGGCTGAAGCTTCTGTCACTCTTGCCCTCCAATACATAGTTCTATCAACATACAACTAACCCTATGGTGTGATCCACGCGCGCGCTCATATGATGGGCACCAAAGGACTACAACATAACCACCAGCAAATTAAATCAATCATAGCAATTCAGCAACCACCGATAGGACAATGAAAATCTACTCACATCATAGGATGGCAACACATCATTGGATAATAATATGAAGCATAAAGCACCATGTTCAAGTAGAGGATACAGCGGGTTGCGGGAGAGTGGACCGCTGTAGATAGAGGGGGAAAGGTGATGGAGATGTTGGTGAAGATGGCGGAGGTGTTGGTGAAGATTAAGGTGATGATGATGGCCCCCGGCGGTGTTCCGGGGCCACCGGAAGCGAGGGGGAGAGATCCCCCCGCCTTCTTCTTCTTCCTTGACCTTCTCCCTCGATGGGAGAAGGGTTTCCCCTCTGGTCCATGGTCTCCATGGCGTGGGAGGGGCGAGAGCCGCTCCAAGATTGGATCTGTCTCTCTGTCTCTCTCTATTTCTGTGTTCTGGTCTGCTGCCCTTTCACCGTTTCGTGTATATATATGGAGATTCGTAACTCCGATTGGATTGAAACCTTCGCCCAGATCTTTTTCCAAAAATTAGCTTTCTTGCGTCCGAAGAAGGGCATCAACCGCCTTACGGGTGGCCCACGAGGGTCAGGGGCACGCCTGCCTGGAGTGGGCGTGGGCCCCACCCTCGTGGCCACCTCGGGCACCGTCTCGTGTTGATTTTACTTCCCAAAAATCACAAATATTCCAAAATAATTCTCTGTCCATTTTTATCTCGTTTCGTCTCCGTTTGATATGGGGTTTCTGCGAAACATAAAACCTGCAACAAACAGGAACTGGCACTGGGCACTGGATCAATCTGTTAGTCCCAAAAATAGTATAAAAAGCTGCCAAAAGTATATGAAAGTTGTAGAATATTGGCATGGAACAATCAAAAATTATAGATACGAAGGAGACGTATCACCCACGTCTAGCCTAAAAATAATAATACCCTTCGTACTATCAACTCATCAAATTTAAATGATATTTTATTTCGTAAGTTGAAAGTTCTTACAAAATAATAATAATAATTGTTTATATATAACTTGGCAAGTTAAATCCTAGTGATTACGTACATAAGCTTGCAAAGATTTTACTGACCAATGCAGTAATAGACGTGCAATCATGTGTTTATGTTTTTATAACATTTCTCCGTCTAGCCCAACATGATATTTTCACCCAGCCCAGCAAGTCCGCGGATTTCGTGAAAAATGCAAATGGGCTTTAAATTCTACCATATATATAAACGGGCTGCATAGATGCTACATCATTGTTTCACCCAGCCCACCAAATGGACTAAAAAATGGACTGGCTGACATGTGGGCCAGTAGGTCGAAGCCTAAGAAGGCGTTGGATTTACATCCAACGGCCAGCATTCTTCTTCAATCTCTCGTCTTCTTCCCCCAGCGCTGGTCAACTTAGTCAATATGAACGATTCTAGCTCGAGTGACCGTACGATGTCCATCCAACGGCCACAGTGCTTCTTCAACCTCTGGTCTTCTTGCTCTAGCCTCCCAAAGCAGCGTCGGTCGTGCCGCGTGCTCCTGCCACCCGTGGCCGGCTGTGATGCCACGGAGGCCTCACCGCCCCTACTACTCCCACCACTGGCCAGGGCATCCCTCTACTCACCCACACTCCCTGTTATTCTGAAGCGACGGCGGCCTCACGCCGCAGCCGAACCAGTGAACCCTCGTACTCCTCTCTGCGTGGGCATCCACTGCCGCGTCTTCCCCGGCTCCGCGTCATCCCCGTCCTTGGCCTTGCCGTCGTCCACCGCCTTGGTGCTCTCGGCGCGGCGTGGTCAATGTGGTCAACCACCGACTTCCATCGGAAGAGTACTATACGTGGAGAGGCTGACAGCTGGGTCCACGGCCGCAGCTGGGTCCACGGCCACATCCCAATTTTTTTGTGATTTGCCAAGTAAGTCGCTTTGTCAGGCCTGTTGGGCTGCAAATCTTTCAAGACGAGGAGAGCTTTATTCGGCTGGCCGAGAAAATGGCCTATCAGTAATGAGAAATAGGCTGTACATTTATAAAACACATCAAACCGGCAATTAGTTTCAAATTTCTTTTTCTCATTTCGAGATTTTAAATTGCATTGATTTTTATGCGTGGTCAATTTGTTGGATTTTATATTGATATACATTTATTTTTAAAATTAGTTTGAATGTGACTCGAAATTTTGGGATTAAAAACAGTTCGGACCGCACCGAAATATGCAAAATTTCGTATAATTTTTTAACCATGGCCACAATATGGGCTGTAATGCTAACAAAAAGAATATGGGCTCCAAGAAAAACCTTAAAAATTAGCAAATGGGCTGTAAATTATTAGAAATAATGCCAGATGGGCTGTATGCTGTTTTCCACAGATTTGAGGCTTTCCTAAAAAAAGGTTGACGCACAAGCAGTGACTGTTGGATTTCCATCTACAACGGCCGTCGTGCTTCTTCAATCTCTGCTCTTCCTGCTCTGATACGTCTCTGTCGTATCTACTTTTCCAAACACTTTTGCCCTTGTTTTGGACTCTAACTTGCATGATTTGAATGGAACTAACCCGGACTGACGCTGTTTTCAGCAGACTTTCCATGGTGTTATTTATGTGCAGAAACAAAAGTTCCCAGAATGACCTGAAACTCCACGGAACATCTATTTGGAAAATAAGAAAAATACTGGAAGAAAAATCCATGTCAGGGGGCCCACACCCTGTGCACGAGGGTGGGGGGCGCGCCCCCTACCTCGTGGGCCCCTTCACGCTCCACCGACCTCTACTCCAACTCCATATATTCACTTTCGGGGAGAAAAAAATCAGAGAGAAGGATTCATCGCGTTTTACGATACGGAGCCGCTGCCAAGCCCTAAAACCTCTCGGGAGGGCTGATCTGGAGTCCGTTCGGGGCTCCGGAGAGGGGGATTCGTCGCCGTCGTCATCATCAACCATCCTCCATCACCAATTTCATGATGCTCACCGCCGTGCGTGAGTAATTCCATCGTAGGCTTGCTGGACGGTGATGGGTTGGATGAGATCTATCATGTAATCGAGTTAGTTTTGTTAGGGTTTGATCCCTAGTATCCACTATGTTCTGAGATTGATGTTGCTATGACTTTGCTATGCTTAATGCTTGTCACTAGGGCCCGAGTGCCATGATTTCAGATCTGAACCTATTATGTTTTCATGAATATATGTGAGTTCTTGATCCTATCTTGCAAGTCTATAGTCACCTACTATGTGTTATGATCCGGCAACCCCGAAGTGACAATAATCGGGACCACTCCCGGTGATGACCATAGTTTGAGGAGTTCATGTATTCATTATGTGTTAATGCTTTGTTTCGGTACTCTATTAAAAGGAGGCCTTAATATCCCTTAGTTTCCATTAGGACCCCGCTGCCACGGGAGGGTAGGACAAAAGATGTCATGCAAGTTCTTTTCCATAAGCACGTATGACTATATTCGGAATACATGCCTACATTACATTGATGAATTGGAGCTAGTTCTGTGTCACCCTATGTTATGATTGTTACATGATGAACCACATCCGGCATAATTCTCCATCACCGATCCAATGCCTACGAGCTTTTCACATATTGTTCTTCGCTTATTTACTTTTCCGTTGCTACTGTTACAATCACTACAAAATACCAAAAATATTACTTTTGCTACTGTTACCTTTGTTACCGTTACCACTACTATCATATTAGTTTGCTACTAAACACTTTGCTGTAGATACTAAGTTATCCAGGTGTGGTTGAATTGACAACTCAACTGCTAATACTTGAGAATATTCTTTGGCTCCCCTTGTGTCAAATCAATAAATTTGGGTTGAATACTCTACCCTTGAAAACTGTTGCGATCCCCTATACTTGTGGGTTATCATGCTCCAGCCGCTCAAACATGCGCCCGCGGGACTACCTGCTCCCTCCTCCTCGCGGCCGGCTATGCTGCCGCGCAGGCCTCACCGCCCCACCGTACTCCCATCACTGGCCTAGCCATCCCTCTACTCACCCACACCTGCTGTTATTCTCCGGCAACAGCAGACGAACCAGTAAACCCTCGTACGGTCGTACTCCCCTCCGCGTGGGAAACAACTGCCGAGTCTTCCCTGCCTCCGTGTCGTTCACTTCCTAGGCCTCACCGTCGTCCACCGCCTTGCTGCTCTCGGCGCGGCCTGGTCAACATGGTCAATGACCGACATGCATCTGAAGTGGACTGTACGTGGAGAGGCTGACAACTGGGTCCACGGCCGCACGCAAGGAAATGCCTCCTTATTACGCGCAAAATAATGATTCCTCCACCTGACATCTGGGACCCATCGAAAGGGCCTCTGTATTTCGCGAAAAAAATGTTACCACCGCTGACAGCTTGGACCCACCAGCTATATCTTCGCACGCAAGGAAGTGCCTCCTTATTACGCACAAAAAATTTGAATACTCCCCCTGCTAGCTGGGACCCAGTATAGTGGCAGGCTGACTTGTGGGCCTACTAAGTTGACGGGGACGGAGGGCTTTGGCAACTTAGTCAATATGCACGATTCTAGCTCCAGTGACCGTACGATGTCCATCCAACGGCCGTAGTGCTTCTTCAACCTCTGTTCTTCTTGCTCTAGCCGCCCAAACCAGCGCCGGTCGTGCCTCGTGCTCCTGCCTCCCGTGGCCGGCTGCGATGCGGCGGAGGCCTCACCGCCCCCTACTACTCCCACCACTGGCGAGGCCATCCCTCGACTCACCCACAGCCCCTGTTATTCTGCGGCGATGGCAGCCTCACACCGCAGCGAACCAGTGAACCCTCATACTCCTCTACGCGTGGGCATCCATTGCCGCATCTTCCCCGGCTCCGCGTCGTCCCCTTCCTAGGCCTCGCCGTCGTCCACCGCCCTGGTACTCTCAGCGCGGCGTGGTCAACGTGGTCAAGGAACGGCTTCCATCGGACATGGACTGTACGTGGAGAGGCTGACAGCTGGGTCCATGGCCGCGGCAAGGAAGTGCCTCCTTATTATGCGCAAAATAATTATTCCTCCACCTGACAGCGGGGACCCACCGGACGGGCCACCGTATTTCGTGAAAAAACGTTTCCCCCTGACTGCTGGGACCCACCAGCTACATCTTCGCATGCAAGGAAGTGCGTCCGGGCAAAAAAAAAACGATACGCCCCCCTGACTACTGGGACCCACCAGCTACATCTTCGTAGGCAAGGAAGTGCCTGACAGTCGGGACCCACCTGGTCGAAGCGTACGTAGCGTTGTCATTCTGGTCGCGAATGTGTAACTACATACTGGTTGATGTAGAGGCGCGCACGTGTTGTAGTAGAGGCGCGCACGTAGCATGTACACGTACGTACAACGGCCAGGGTGCAAGAAAGTAAATACGGCCACATACGTACATACGGGCGGGGTCTTGAACGCCTACTCGTGTGTACGTACGGCCAGGGCTCGTGTACATGGCTGAGTCGGAACGAAGAAACAACGTCGTCGTCGTCTTCATGGGGAGGCAACGGAATGCGTTGTGTTCATCGGGAGGCAACGGAACGCGTGGGAGCCAACCGGCTTGGACGGAACAGCCGATGGAAACGAGGCCTGGCGTACCGCAGAATGGAGGAAACGGCCATGTGTTTGACCGGCCACGTTCGAAACGGGATCATATTCATCGGGAGGGGTCTGGCGTACCGCAAAACGGAGGAAACGGACCTCCTACGGTCGAAACGGGGGTCCTGTTGATCGGGAGGGGTGTGGCGTACCACAAAACGGAGGAAACGGACTTGTGTTGGAGCACTACGGTCGAAACAGGGGTCCTGTTCATCGGGAGGGGTGTGGCGTACCGCAAAATGGGACTCCACGGGATACTGTTCATCTCCACCGTCGACCCCCTCCAGCCTCCACGGGCTATTGTTCATCCACCGTCGACGTCCTCCAGCCTCCACCTGCGACTGTTCATCCATGGGCACTGTTCATCCAGCCTCCACCGCGCGCTACTCCACGGGCTACTGTTCATCCGGCCCTCTCCACGGGCTCCTGTTCAACCACCCCTCCACGGGCTACTGTTCATCCAGCCCTCCACCGTCTACTGTTCATCCTGCCCTCCACGGGGTGGTCCTGTTCATCCTGCCCTCCACGGGGTCCAGTTCATCCAGCCCCAACCGGCTCGATCGATCGGGGTCCTGTTCATCCAGAGACAACACCACGGGGTCCTGTTCATCCACCCCCACCGGGAACTGTTCATCCAAACCCCCCAGCAATGCTCACTGTTCATCCAGAGGCAGCATCGATCGGCTTCAGTTAGCAGTAGTAGCGAAGGAATCGCTCGATCGGGTTTAGTTAACAGCCATCGATCAATCGCTCGGGTTCAGTAACGCGTAGCCTGCAGTGCAATCACTCGGGTTCAGTTAGAGCCCAACGCCTTGCTCGGGTTCAGTTAGAGCCCAATGCCTCGCACCCACGCGCGTGCGTGTACGAGAGAAACGCGCATCGCTCGGCCCCAACCACCCACCGTAACTGGGAACACCCTGATATTTTCCTCGCCCTCGCTTCTACCACGGTTTTTTCCATCATGGACGGCCCAAAGAATGTCATGCAGCTGCGTCTCCGGCCCGTCCAGGACGAAAAGCCCATTTTCTGTCATGATTTTTTATCGTAGAAGTAGGACCCCACCACATATATGATGATACCGTGTTTTGTCACAATTATTGTCATAGAAGTGTCATAAGTATGACAGAAAAAAAATTCGTTCGGCCCAAAATGTCACGGATGTGTCTTTTTTTGTAGTGGATGGTCTTTTCCTACCAATCTATCCCCCTAGGAGCATGCGTGTAGTACTTTGTTTCAATTATTAATAGATTATTGCAATAAGTATGTGAGTTCTTTATGACTAATGTTGAGTCCATGGATTATACGAACTCTCACCCTTCCACCATTGCTAGCCTCTCTAGTACCGCACAACTTTCTTCGGTACCATACACCCACCATATACCTTCCTCAAAACAGTCACCATACCTACCTATTATGGAATTGCCATAGCCATTCCGGGATATATTGCCATGCAACTTCCACTGTTCCGTTTATTATGACACACTTCATCATTGTCATATTGCTTTGCATGATCATGTAGTTGACATCGTATTTGTGGCAAAGCCACCGTTCATAATTCTTTCATACATGTCACTCTTGATTCATTGCACATATGTAGCGACCCGACCTCAAACGGTCAAGTCTCTGTGCTTCCGTGCCATCCCTGGATCGGTAATGCTGACACACACAGTACTCGAAGGATTTATAACAGAGTAGCAATCACACACTTATTACATCGAATGTCTCAAAAGAGAACTTATTACAATAAATATGGCATAAGGCCATCTAATACGATAACAGCGGAAGGCTCGGAAGATAAAGTGAGTCCATCAACTCCAACGGCATAGCTGAGCTGCACGACAACGACCTAACGAACCTTACTCCTCGTCTGAAAAGTCTGCAACATAATACGTTGCAGCCCGAAAACCGGTCAGCACATGGAATATGCTGGCAATGTAACACAGTAGAGCAAGAACAGAATAATTCTATCACTACATGCATATTTGGCTGGTGGAAAGGAATAGATTTTATTTAACTATCATGGTAGTTGAAACATCATTGAGAAGGTTCCTCCAACTCAATCCCAATTAAAGTAATTATCAACCCAACAATATTAAATTAGGGTGATGAGATACATATGATAATCCAAGTACTAGATACTCAAGATGTCCATAACCGGGAACACGGCTAACCATGATTAGATTGTACACTCTGCAGAGGTTTGCACACTTTTCCCCACAAGACTCGATCTCCTCCGTTGGATTTCTCGCACTACATGGTGTTTCAGAAACGGATGACCGAGACACAGTCTTTCAGAAGCATTAACTCTAACCCCGGGTAGACAGTACCAACCTACATCCCTCTACATATGCTAGCCTACCACTGGAAGAGGTCATGCAACTTACTCAACTATGCTAGAGCCCATAATAGCTTATGGCTGCACACGGAAGTTTCTAGCATGAAATATCTCAGTTCCCTTTGAGCCTGGGTGGCGGACCTTAGGATTACCACACGGGTACTCCGGGATATCCTAGGACAACACTGGATTCTCCAGATGCCCGACAAGCAATCCACCCAGATGTGTATTAAAGTTGCCACTTTAAGTTGAACCATTAATTAACAATCTCACATCTGTCATGGATTCACTCACCCAAACCACGTCTACGAGCATAGCATAGCAATATAAGCAATACGTAGAAGTGACTCCCAAGGGTTTGATAATAACGGGGCAATAGGTTCTACCTCATAAACTACTTCCCAATACCCACAAGTTAATCACATCCTAATCATGCAGTGTTTGAGGATTGGAGCTAATGCATAAAAACTGGGTATGAAAATAGTATGATCAATGTGTTACTTGCCTTGCTGATGATCCGCAAAACCTAGAGACTCGTAGTAGCACGCTTCGCACTCTGGTAATTCTATCGCAAACAAACAATAGCATACATAAGCAATCAAGCAAAGATGCACGGGTAAAACTCCAATAAGAAGATCTAACCATAAAGATCAACTTAAGAACTCCGGTTTCCAAAAAGAATCAAATCAAACGGAGCAACGAAACTCAAACTGCGAAAGAAACAAGATTCGTTTACTAATTTGGACTAATGTCAAATTTTGCAGTACCAAAATCTTGTTCAAGTTGGTTAAACAGAAAGAGGGCTTCGAGACGAAGATCTAGGCGCTTGAATCGCATGATTCCGACAAACGAGCGAAAAGCTAAACTAAAACGAAAATCTGATCAGAAATCGCGATCGAGAATAATCGCGAAAAATCCGTGAAAAAGAAAAACCGACGAACAGACTAACGAAAGAACGTTCGCTATCTGCGGGTAACGGGTGAAAACCGTTCGTTAAAATGAACGAAAGAACAGGCGTTCGCTAAATAAATAAACCGACGGGAAAAACCGATCTAAAAGAATAAACCGGAATTTAAAAAAAAACTGGATCTAGATCTAGGGTTTACCGAAATAAACCGACGAGAGAGAGAGAAAAAAAGGGGGCGGCTCCGGCGAAGTCGGCGGCGGCGGCCGAGGCGGGGGCCGGCTCGGCCTTTAAAGGGCCGGGCGTGGCGGCGGCTTGGGCAAGGGGCCGGGGAGGAGGAGTCCTCCCCGGACTCGGCGGCGGCGGCGTGCGCCGGCCGGACTCCGGTCGGAGTCGGTCGGGGCGAGGGGTGGGCTGGCGCGGCTGGCCAACTGGGCCTCGGCCCAGTTCGGTCCGGCGGAAAAACTTTTTTTTAAAAAATAAATTCTGTGCAGAAAAACACCGAAAATAAATACTAAATGGACGCCAAAAATCCCGAAATAAATTTTCCCCGTCCTCTAAAAATCTACCGAACAAGGTGAACATTTATTTGGGCCTAAAATGCAATTTTGAAAAACGCGTATGTTTCCTATGAAATAAAATAACAATAAAATCCCAAATAAAATATTTATTTGTTTTTAATATTTTTCCTCCAATATTTCATTGTTTTTGGGGAAGTCATATTATCCCCTCTCATATATTTTTTATATGAAATATTTCCGGAGAGAAAAATAATAAAACAAATTGATCCTCGTTTCGATATTTGATAAAATTCAAATATGAAATCGGTGAAATCCCCAACTCTCTCCGAGGGTCCTTCAGTTGCTTAGAATTTTGAGGATCGCGAAACAAATATGCAATAAAATATGATATGCATGAATGATCTATGTATAACATTCCAAATTGAAAATTTGGGATGTTACAGGGATGTTACAAACCTACCCCCCTTAAGATGAATCTCGCCCTCGAGATTCGGGTTGGCTAGAAAATAGGTGTGGGTGGTCTTTGCGAAGATCATCCTCTCGTTCCCAGGTGGCTTCATCCTCGGTATGGTGGCTCCACTGAACTTTGCAAAACTTGATAACCTTGCTGCGGGTGACTCGGCTGGAAATTCAAGAATCCTGACTGGCTTCTCCTCATAGGTCAGATCACTGTCCAACTGAATCGCTTCCAAGGGCACTGTATCTCTTAGTGGTATATCGGCCATCTCAGCATGACACTTCTTCAACTGTGAAACATGAAACACATCATGAACTCCTGACAGTCCTTCAGGTAACTCCAACTTGTAGGCAACCTCTCCCATACGTTCCAAAATTCGGTACGGTCCTACAAATCTCGGGGCTAACTTTCCCTTAACTCCCAAACGTTTCACTCCTCGCAGAGGTGACACTCGCAGATATGCTCTGTCTCCAATTTCATAGGTTACTTCCTTACGTTTCAAATCTGCATAACTCTTCTGCCTGGACTGAGCTACCTTCAGTCTATCTCAAATCAACTTAACCTTCTCTTCAGACTCCTTGATCAAATCTGGTCCAAACAACTGTCGGTCTCCAACTTCATCCCACATCAACGGTGTTCTGCACCTTCGTCCATACAGGGCTTCGAACGGTGCCATCTTCAAACTGGCTTGATAGCTATTGTTGTATGAGAACTCCGCGTAGGGCAAATTGTCATCCCAACTAGATCCATAATCTAGTGCACAAGCTCTCAACATATCCTCCAGAAGCTGTTTGACTCTCTCGGTCTGTCCAACTGTCTGCGGAGGGAATGTTGTACTGAACTCTAGCCTTGTACCCAAAGTCTGGTGCAGCTAATGCCAAAACTTTGAGGTAAACTGTGTTCCTCTATCTGATACGATGGTTGTCGTGGAATTGTCACGGCAGATGTCCTCGAGCTAGGACTTAGTCGTGGAGCCATCGCAACTAGGAAGCTTGAAGGGGTTAAACGGGACAAGGAACACGAGGGTTATACTGGTTCGGCCCCTTACGGTGAAGGTAAAAGCCTATGTCCAGTTGAGGTGGTATTGATTAGGGTTTCGATGACCAGGGAGCTTAACTGCTATGCCTGGCTCTCGACGAGATCTTTTTTGCCCTTAAACCGCCGCCGGGTCGTCCCTTTATATAGAGAGGTTGACGCCCAGCAGCTCTCAGAGTCCCGGCCGGCTCATAAGAGTGTCCGGCTCGGACTCTCAACTATTCTTGCCTTACACTACAAGTTCTACCATAATGGTGGTTGTAACTACGGACCTTAAGCCATCTCCGGTTCTTAGGCCCATCTTTGGCCCGCCGTCTTCAAGCTTGGCGCCGGGCTTCAGGCGATGACCATTATGAGTAACCCGGCCCCTCCGGGCGGGTGACTCTAAGGTTTATATCCTCAACATTAGGCCCTAGATTGATTTGAGCCGGCTCATGTCAATCTTCAATCCTTTCGATAGAAAATCTCCGGCTTACAATTGTGTGAAGGCCATAACCCGTCGTGACGTCATCTTCTGGATTCCGGGTAATCCGCCGTGACGTCATCTTCCATTAAGTCCATTTTTTACTCCACCATATCCGCAACGAATCTTATCTTTAACTGCCGTCCCAAAAATCGAGGCGTTTTTATGGCGAGATATCCACGCCGTGGCCTCCTCGTTTCTCGCGCCCACTTATGAGCCTCGCCTTATAAATAGCCCGGCCCACCAGCCTCTGGTCACTCGTCGCCTCCGTCTTCTTCCTCCAGTCGCCACTGAGTTGCCGCTCGAGCTCCACTGCCGCCGCCGCCGCGGGTCTCCGAGTCTTCCCCGCCTCCAGCCGCTGCATCAACCTGACGTGACCAGAGAAACTGCGGAGACCTCCACATCTTTCTAGCACCCGTAAGTCCTTGCTACCCCATAGAACAGATCTGCATTAGGGTTCCTTCATGTTCTTCCCGTGTTCATCGCCGTTCATCACGAGCCCTTGGTAGATTTTATTATTACCACCTTTCCTTGATCTTTAGACTGTATAGAACTGTTGCGGTAGTTGTTTCATGCCCGTTTCCAATGTACATAGATCCCTTCTCATTGCATAAAGGCTCTGTTCGAACTTATGAACTTCTTCTGCGTCTGTTTTTAGTCTAGAAACTTTCCTCTTTAGTCGACCATTTTGATCCAAATTAGTTACTGCGATGTGTGAAACCTGTTTTCACCACACTTAGTAAAAAAACTGCATCTGCTGAGTCATGGCGGCTTACATTTCCGGCTTAAAGAAGCCGCGCGCCGTAAAATTTTCCAGCTCAAAAGAAACCACGCGCTGTAAAATCCTCCGGCTCATTTATGATAAAGCTGTAGACAATTTGAATTACTCTCGATACATTCAGCGGCTTAGATAACCCGATGTACTTAACCATATGTCATTAGGCCCCTTCATAAGCCGCCACATTGAACATTGAACTGTAAATGTATGCCGGCTTATAATTGAACCAGACATTTTCCTTCTGTCATAGGCTTCCGATTTTCACCATGCCTCCCAAAGCTCCCAAAGCACCCATCACGTGCAACTAGCTGAGGTCCAACATCACTGATGAAACCTTAGCGGACTTTGTGAAGACGGGCTACCTACCCAAAAAGGATGTCATGTCTTACCGTGCCCCTGACCCGTCAGAGGAGAGACCACAACCAAGGGAGGGTGAAGTAGTGATTTTTGCTGATCACATGAGCCGGGGCTTCGCACCGCCCGGCTCAAAGTTCTTTAGAGATGTGCTGAATTTCTTTGATCTGCGGCCACAAGATATAGGACCCAATTCCGTGTCAAACATATGCAACTTCCAAGTATTCTGCGAAGTCTACCTTGGAGAAGAGCCCAGCCTTCTACTCTTTAGAGAGCTATTCTATTTGAACCGTCAGAATGAGTGCGCTAATGGACCGAGCCTGGAACTTGGTGGAATCTCCATTCAACGCTGGAGAGACTGCCTCTTTCCTTACGCTGAGCCGCCCAGCCATCCAAAGGACTGGAACCAGACGTGGTTTTACTGCCAGGACACATCTCCGGCTGACGAGAGCCCGCTGCCCGGCTTTCGTCCCTCGCGTCTGGAACCAACTCACCCTCTGTCAGACAAGCTATCTCAGGCGGAGCGCCAACCTCTGATCCCCACCATCAACAAAATCAAGGCTCTCCTGGGAAATGGCCTCAATGGCATTGATCTGGTCCGGGTCTGGATCTCGTGGCGGGTGATCCCCTTGAGCCGCCGCCCCGGCTTAATGTGTGATTACACGGGCCGGAAAGATGACCCCCTGCGACACAGCCGCAACGATCTTCCTGAAGACGTTGCTGAAGACATGACCAAGGCCCTCTTGAATGAGAGCTTGGCAGACTGCGGGAGGACCGGCTTAAGCCCCTTCTGCAAGACCAACCCGGCCCCAGCGGTAAGCCGCTGATATGAACATCTTATTTTCTCCTTTAGATAGCTTTCATCTGAACCTTAAGAAATCGTCATTGTATTTTTCAGGTTGATGATAAATTCTGGAAGGTCAAGTATGACCATGAGGCGGCCAAGAAGGCCAGGAAGGCTAAGAAAGCCGCCAGGAGAGCCGCTCCCCGCAAGAAGGGAAGCAGGCCTACTGCTTCAGAGCTGCTTCAACTAAGCGACAGCTCCGAGTCAGAGGTAACCCCTGAACCTGTAAGCTCTTGTTGTATTTCTTGTTTATTTTTGTCCACCTTATCAATACTTGTTCATCAGCAGGATGACACCGGAGTCAGTAATCCGGTGATTGAAGAGGTAATGACACTTTACTCTGACTCGGAGCCCTTGCCAAGGCTGAAAGTCCGAAGAGTAACCCGAAAAGTAAGATTTTCACATCCTTTAGCTTATCAAGATCCTCAATTTCTTTTGAAGCAACAGATTCATGAGAGCCGGCGACACACCCGGACCAACAAGGATGCTGACCTCTCCTCCGGTTTACCTGAGGCATCAAGGAAATGCCGGACCGAGGTTATCTCCAACTTATATCCTTTTCATCCTTTGGCGGGTGTTATACGTCAACCGCTCAATTCTTCTGACTCGAATTATCAGGAAACTTCACCCTCCTCTGGCGACTCTATGGAGTCGAACCTGCCAGCTTTCAAGACCGTACCCGGGTAATGATGATCATCTCTTGTTGTGCTTATCTTTACTCATACTTTTATACTAACCTCGTGTCCTTTCAGTGCTCAAGCAAAGCTCAGTAAAAGAGCAAAGAAGAATAAGCCGGTCGAAGAGCCGGTCGTGACTGAGCCGGAGGTTTCAGCTCAAGAGCCGCCATTTGCCTCTGCTCCTAAAGCCACCGCTCCAACCGACGAGCCAATGACAGAAACTTCTGCTAATCCGGAGACCTCCATCCCGGCTCAGCCGGCCGATGACCCGGACGTGGTAATCACCTGGATGGAGTTTGTTGAGCCGGGGAGACCCACTGCGCTGGCCAAGTGCTCCGCCAAGGAAGAGTTGCTAGAGCGCCGCCGGGCCAAGCTGGACCTTACCAACTATGCTAACTTGAGCATCAGAGAGATCGTTTCCGGCTATGTCAGTCAGGTGCACAACAGCCGGGACATAGAGATCGACATGGTGAATCAGATACAGCAGAAGTCTGAGGTACCACTCTATTGCTTACTGCATAGTTATCTTTACCATACTCTAGCCCCCAAGTCTACTACTTATGATAGAATATGTTGTAGACTTAACTTCCGGCTTACTCTCATGAACCGGTAATTTTGTAGACAGAAACTTTCAACATGCATTAGCCCCCAAGTGCCAAGTGTCTTTGCTTGGAAAGTGCTTGGGACTTTAAAATTGCATGATAATTATTCATACTATAATCCGGAACTTGTACAGGCTGCTTGCAAGAAGTTCGAGGCTGATATCTCTGATCTGAAGAACCGCCTGAAGACTCAGGAGACTGAGACCCGGAAGGCCAACGCCAAATTTGAGTCCAGTATTGCTGCTCAAGAGAAGCTGAAGAAGAACTTTGAAGCTGAAAGGAAGACTTGGGCCGAAGAGAAGGCTACTCTGGTGAGCCGGGCCGAACAGGCGGAGAAGGCTCTGACGGAGAGAACCGCCGAACTCTCCGGCTTAAAGCACCACGTGTCACAGATGGTCGCCGCAATCTTCGGTAAGTCATTCCACCGGCTTTCGTCAAGTTTATAATCTTTATGTCTCATAACTCTCATCATTGCCAGCGGCTTATCTTACTCTGTTAAACAGGCCCCAGAAGCGCCAACCTCAATCAGAACGTGCTGACCAAGCTGAAGGCCGTGTACACCCTGGTGGAGCAACTCTACACCGGGTCACAACGCGCTTTGGCCGTGGTGGCCCTATCCAATGAGGTGCCGACTCACCTGGTGGAAGTTCTTCGCCGGCTTGACGTTCTTCCTCAGCGTGTCCAAGAGCTGCGACGGGCCTCTGCAAGAGCCGGAGCCATAGCTGCTCTGAGCCGGGCCAAGGCTTTCCTTCCAGAGCTAGACCCGGCGGACATTGCACTTGGCTACCCCAGCTTGAAGGAAGACGGCACTCCTTTCGACCAAAAGGACTTTGCTGCCTGTGTGAAGATCGTGCGCCCGGTGGCCACCCTGATTGGGAATGACACTAATCTGACAAAGTACCAGCCGGGCTATGATGCAGAGAATCAGAGGATCCCCACTCCGCGTTATGAAGCCATCAGCTTGGTCCTGCCGACTCGTAAGCACACCTTCGCCCCGGAAATTAACCCGGCCGGGTTAATTGACGAGGAAGCTCAGTTTGAAGCTTTGAGCGGCATTGACTGGAAATCGTCAACCTTCCAGGTCTTGGGAACAGCCGGAGGAGCGGAGAGGGATGAACCGGAAGCGTCGACCCGGCAAGCATCTTGAATCTTTTACACGGCTTGTTAAACAATGCTTCACCCTTTTGGACTCTGAGAGTCTTGTAATAGAGTAGGACCAACATTTTAACTTTGCCGTGCCATCGTGCACATGTTGAATGCTTAACTCCATTGAAGTTGCTTCCCTATATTCTTCCAAGTCATAATTGATCTTTCATTTTCCTTAAGCTCAAATAGCTGTCCTTAACTATCCTGCATAGAAAAACAAATCACAAGTCTGTAGGCGGCTTACCGCACTGAGAATCATAGTCTCATACATATAACCCGGAATGTGAATCTAAGTCACGAAAGACTGGTCCTTAATTATGTCCTTGATATAACCGTAATAACACACTTATAGGCCTTCAAGTACACTTCCGGTTTATATAACCCGGATAATAAGGTTGATACCTCAACTCCGGTTGACCAGTCTTGATAATGCTGATTGCGTGCGACTAGCACTGTGAATCAAAGTAAGCCGGCGGAACAAGAACCGCCGTGCACACTGTTGATACAACCAGAAGAATTTGTTGTAAATCAGAGAATCAAAACTCAGGGGCTTCCGGTTCAAATACGACCAGAGACCCATCCCAAAGGGGTTAAGCTAAGATTCGGATGCGATCATATAGCCCCCAGTGGGTTTGGCGATGCCTGATCAAGAGGGTACCGACAGCTATGTTCTCTTTGGTTCGAATACGACCCATGTTTGAACAGGAAGCCCCCAAATGAACATAAGAGTTGTTTAACGACGCTGATTCGAATACGATCCACGTCGGTTCCCAAAGGGGGTTGAGCTATGATTCAAATATGATCAAAGAAAACTCCCCAATGAGCTCGGCACTTTGCCAATCAAATGGGTATCGACAGCTATGTTCTCTTTGGTTCGAATACGACCTATGTTTGAACAGGAAGCCCCCAAGTGACTATATTACGTACGGCTAGATTCGAATACGATCATAAGACGGATCCACCTCCAAGTTACCATGTGATCTTGTAATGGAAACAACACCTTTACCTTTGGAGGAGAAAAAAGGACAGAGGTCCTACTTTATTGCTTATCATAATATATACATGGCTTATAGAAATATGTACATTATGAGAGCCGGTGGCTCAAGTGTAATAAGGCCGAAGCTGAGCTATGTTCCACGGCCGACGGGTCTCCTCCTCCGACTTGCGTGAATCTTTGTGCTCCCGAATGTCAATGAGGTAATATGACCCGTTGTGCAAGTTCTTGCTGACCACAAAGGGTCCTTCCCAAGGCGGGGATAACTTGTGCGCATATGTTTGATATTGGATGAGCCGGAGCACCAGATCACCTTCCTGGAAGACCCGGGACTTAACCCGGCGACTGTGATAATGGCGCAGGTCTTGTTGGTAAATTGCTGAGCGAGCTGCTGCCACGTCACGCTGTTCATCCAACAAGTCAAGAGCATCTTGGCGCGCCCGTTCATTATCCGCCTCAACATAAGCCGCCACTCGAGGCGAGTCATGACGGATGTCACTGGGGAGGACTGCTTCCGCTCCATAGACCATGAAGAAAGGCGTGTAACCCGTAGACCTGTTAGGGGTAGTATTGATGCTCCATAACACGGAGGGTAACTCCTCCACCCAACAACCCGGCGTCCGTTGCAAAGGGACTAAAAGCCGGGGTTTGATGCCCTTCAGACTCTCCTGATTAGCTCTCTCAGCTTGACCATTGGATTGAGGATGAGCCACCGATGAAACATCAAGTCGAATATGCTCTCGTTGACAAAACTCCTCCATAGCACCCTTAGATAGATTGGTGGCGTTGTCAGTTATAATGCTGTGTGGAAAACCAAAGCGAAATATCACCTTTTTCATGAACTGAACCGCCGTGGCTGCATCACACTTACTAACTGGCTCTGCTTCAACCCACTTTGTGAACTTGTCAACTGCCACCAAAAGGTGAGTCTTCTTATCCTTGGACATTTTAAAAGGCCCAACCATATCAAGCCCCCAGACCGCAAATGGCCAAGTGATTGGTATCATCCTCAGCTCCTGAGCCGGCACATGAGCCCGTCGTGAGAACCTTTGGCAACCATCACATTTACTGACCAAGTCCTCCGCATCAGCATGAGCCATCAGCCAGTAAAAACCATGACGAAAAGCCTTGGCCACAAGGGATTTTGAGCCGGCATGATGGCCACAATCCCCTTCATGAATCTCACGCAAGATCTCTTGACCTTCCTCAGGGGAGACACAACGCTGGAACGCTCCCGTAACACTGCGGCGATGCAGCTCACCATTGATAACAACCATTGACTTAGACCGCCGGTTTATTTTTCTGGCCAAAGTTTCATCCTCAGGCAAATCTCCCCGGGTCATGTAAGCCAGATAGGGCACTGTCCAGTCCGGGATGATGTGGAGAGCCGCCACCAATTGTGCCTCCGGGTCAGGGACAGCCAAGTCTTCCTCTATAGGCAACTTAACAGAAGGGTTATGCAAGACGTCCAGGAAAGTATTAGGCGGCACCGGTTTTCGCTGAGAGCCCAGCCGGCTTAAAGCATCAGCCGCCTCGTTCTTCCTGCGATCGATGTGCTCTACTTGGTAACCCTGAAAGTGCCCAGCAATGGCATGAACTTCACGGCGCTAAGCCGCCATGAGAGGGTCCTTGGAGTCCCACTTGCCTGATACTTGTTGAGCCACCAAGTCTGAGTCGCCGAAGCACCTTACCCGGCTCAAGCTCATCTCCTTAGCCATCCGAAGACCATGGAGCAAGGCCTCATAGTCAGTCGCATTGTTAGTGCAAGGAAACATCAACCGTAGCACATAATGAAACTTGTCACCTTTAGGGGAAGCCAATACAACTCCAGCCCCCGAGCCCTCCAACTGCCTGGACCCATCGAAGTGAATAGTCCAATATGTATTATCCGGCTTTTCCTCGGGCACTTGTAGCTCTGTCCAATCGTTGATGAAATCCACTAAAGGTTGAGATTTAACAGCACTGCATGGTACGTATTTTAGACCATGAGGCCCGAGCTCTATAGCCCACTTAGCCACTCTTCCTGTAGCTTCTCTGTTTTGGATGATATCTCCAAGGGGAGCAGAACTAACCACAGTGATAGGGTGACCCTGGAAGTAATGCTTAAGCTTCCGGCTCGCCATGAACACACCATAAACAAGCTTCTGCCAATGTGGATACCGCTGTTTGGACTCGATGAGCACTTCACTGACGTAATAAACCGGCCGCTGAACCGGATGCTCCTTGCCCTCTTCCTTGCGCTCCACCACCACAGCCACACTGACGGCCCGTGTGTTAGCAGCTACATACAGCAATAAAGGCTCCTTGTCAACCGGAGCAGCAAGGATTGGGGGCTCTGCCAGCTGTCTCTTCAAATCCTCAAAAGCAGTATTAGCAGCATCATTCCAAACAATGTCATCAGTTTTCTTCATCAACTGGTACAATGGCATGGCCTTCTCACCCAAACGGCTTATAAACCGGCTTAAAGCAGCAATACGACCCGCCAGGCGCTGGACGTCGTTTATACAGGCCGGCTTAGCCAGAGAGGTGATTTCCTTGATCTTCTCCGGGTTAGCTTCAATGCCTCTGTTAGAAACCAAGAAACCCAAGAGCTTGCCTGCAGGAACACCAAAAACACACTTGGCCGGGTTAAGCATCATCTTGTAGACCCGGAGATTATCAAATGTTTCCCTCAGATCATCTATCAAAGTTTCCTTCTCCTTGGACTTAACCACAATATCATCTACATAGGCATGAACATTGCGCCCAATCTGGTTATGAAGACAGTTCTGTACGCAACGCTGATAAGTCGCCTGTGCACTCTTGAGTCCAAAAGGCATAGACACATAGCAGAAGGCTCCAAAGGGAGTGATGAACGCCGTCTTCTCCTGGTCCTTAACTGCCATTTTAATCTGATGGTATCCAGAATAAGCATCCAAGAAACTTAAGCGCTCGCAACCCGCCGTAGCATCAATGATTTGATCAATACGGGGAAGGGCAAAAGGATCATCCGGACATGCCTTGTTTAAGTCCGTGTAGTCCACACACATCTGCCAGGTGCCATTCTTCTTGAGCACGAGCACCGGGTTAGCTAACCACTCTGGGTGAAAGACTTCAACAATAAACCCGGCCGCCAAGAGCCGGGCCACCTCTTCACCAATGGCCTTCCGCCTCTCCTCATTAAACCGCCGAAGGAATTGCCTGACCGGCTTAAATTTCGGATCAACATTGAGAGTGTGCTCAGCGAGTTCTCTAGGTACACCTGGCATGTCAGAAGGTTTCCATGCAAAAATGTCCCTATTCTCACGGATGAACTCGATGAGCGCGCTTTCCTATTTTGGATCCAGATTGGCACTGATGCTAAACTGCTGAGATGAATCACCTGGAACGAAATCAACAAGTTTAGTCTCATCAGCCGACTTAAATTTCATTGCCGGCTCATGCTCCGTAGTCGGCTTTTTCAGAGAGGTCATATCTGTTGGGTCAACATTGTCCTTGTAAAATTTCAACTCCTCTGTTGCACAAACGGATTCTGCATAAGCTGCATCGCCTTCCTCACACTCCAAAGCCACCTTCCGGCTGCCTTGGACCGTAATGGTCCCATTGTGACCCGGCATCTTGAGCTGTAAATACACGTAACACGGCCGAGCCATGAACTTGGCGTAAGCCGGCCGCCCAAATATGGCTTGATACGGACTTCTTATCTTGACCACCTCAAAGGTCAATTTTTCCACCCTGTAGTTGTACTCGTCTCCAAAGGCCACTTCCAACTCGATCTTGCCAACTGGATAAGCCGACTTACCAGGCACCACACCATGGAAAAAGTGTTTGACTGACTGAGGTTCTTATCAATCAACCCCATACGACGGAAAGTCTCATAATAGAGGATGTTGATACTGCTTCCTCCATCCATGAGCACCTTAGTGAACTTATATCCTCCCACCTGAGGAGCCACCACCAAGGCCAAGTGACCCGGATTATCAATCCTGGGAGGGTGATCCTCCCTACTCCACACAATAGGCTGCTCAGACCATCTTAAATAGCGTGGAACCGCCGGCTCAACAGAATTCACAGCTCTCTTATGAAGCTTCTGATCTCGCTTACACAGACTGGTGGTAAATACGTGATACTGTCCACCGTTAAGCTGCTTTGGATTGGTCTGATAACCCCCCTGCTGCTGTTGATGAGCCTGGCCAGACTGCTGATTAAAGCCCCCTTGACCGTTATGAGGATTAGAATTTGAGCCGCCGCCCGGGCCATTAAAACCGCCAGCGCCTGAGCCGCCGCCCGGGCTATGGTTGCCATTAAAGGCATTGGAATTCTTAAAGGCTTTCATGATCGCGCAATCCTTCCATAGATGAGTAGCTGGCTTCTCCCTAGAACCATGCCTTGGACAAGGCTCATTCAACAGCTGCTCCAGCGTCGGGCCTGACCCGCCGGCTCGGGGAGGTGGCCTCCCCTTGCGTCGCTGGTTATTACCTTGTGAGATGGCGTTGGCCACGAACTCCAGGCTGCCATTGGCCTTATGCTTAGCACCTCCTTGCTTCCCCGGGTTATGCTGAGGACCCTTGCCATTGCCATTCTTCTTTCCCTTCCCTGTCCTTTCATCATCTGAAGCGGGGTCCTTGGTACTATCCGAGTCGGCATACTTGACGAGAGCCGCCATCAGCGTACCCATATCATTACAATCACGCTTGAGCCGCCCGAGTTTCATCTTCAGGGGCAGGAAGCGACAATTCTGTTCCAACATTAAAACTGCAGAGCCGGCATCCATCTTATCAAAGGAATGTATTATCTCTTTGACCTGGCGAACCCAATGTGTCGTAGACTCGCCCTCCTGCTGTTTACAGTTAGTCAAATCCACAATTGACATGGACTACCTACAGGTATCTTTGAAGTTTTGGATGAAACGGGCTTTGAGCTCAGCCCAAGACCCGATGGAATTCGGTGGTAGCCCTTTCAACCAAGTGCGGGCAGTCCCATCTAACATCATGGTGAAGTACTTGGCCATTGCCGCTTCGCTGACCTCCAGCAATTCCATGGCCATCTCATAACTCTCGATCCAGGCTCCGGGTTGTAAATCAGCCGTGTAATTAGGCACCTTCCTAGGCCCTTTGAAGTCCTTGGGTAGACGTTCATTGCGGAGAGCTGGCACTAAACAAGGGACACCTCCAGTCCTCGTAGGGATACCCACGTCGACGGAAGTCGTCGGATAAGCCGGGGGTTCTTGGTAAGCCGTCAACTGAGGCACCTACTCCGCCTCTTGCCGCGCTCTATCTTGGTCTGTTGCGTGAAAGGCTCCGTTATGAGCCGGGCCATGGCCAGGGGGCGGGTCATGGCGTCGGACATTACTTGAGCCGGTCGCTGAAACCATGTGTCTGCTATAACTCGGGCTCCGACCTGGACGAGGGGTTGAGTGGATCCTTCCCCGGCTGTAAGAGTACGCCTCTTGCTGCGCCAGCGCTGTCTGAAGGGGTTCTCTGACCCGGCGGGTCTCAATAGCCGTTGGAGAGTCGCCGTCAATTGGGAGAGCCGCCAGCCGTGCTGCTGCGGCGACCATGTTCTCCAGCGGGTTAGCATAATGACCCGGTGGTATTGGCACATACTGAGGCGGGGCAGGGTTCACCCAGGGAGGCCCCATCACTTGTGGCTGAACAGGGGTCCCAGACCCGGGCACTATGATCCCCGGCGGGTTACTAGACCCTGCACCTGGCGTGTTGAAGAGGTTTCGAGGATCGTAGACCGGAGGGAGTCGAGATTGGGCCTTTTGATGCCTCCTTCTCATGACCTCATTGGACGCGTTCTGATCCATCGTGAGCCGGAAGGACTGCGCCTGAATCAACTGAGTCTGGGCGTCGAGAGCCGCCCTCTCCGCAGCCATCCTGATCCCTTCCGCCGCCAGATCCTCCTTGGCTTTTACTAGATCTAACTTTAACTGCGCCACCTCCGCGTCATGCTGAGCTTGATCTGCCGAGTCAACCATGGCGGTCAACAGGGCCGTCATCTTGTCCGTGAGATCCATCAACACTTGAGCCGGCGAGGGCATCGGGTTTCCTGACCCGGCGGTAGGGTTTTGAACAGGATGTGAACCGGCCATGAAGATTCCAACCCGGCTCGGTGGCTCAAAAGGGTCCGGAATACTGTCACCATCGGAACAACCCCTGAGCCTGCCATCTTGAATTTGATACAACGAGTCTGACTCATCTGTGGACGATTCGCCGTCAGAGCCGGCAACCGTCCCATCACCAGATCTGGATCCATCAGAGAGCCCTCCATGGACACATCCCAGAAAAACATGCTTCAAGGCAGGCAGGGCCCGGGCGGGTCGTGCGCGCTGAGCCGTCTCGATGAGATCGGCGTAGAGATCCGTCTCAGGGCCCGGCTCACCAATCTTGCCAATGAAAACATGAATTCCGCCGAAGGGGACCCGGTACTCGTACTCAATTGAGCCGGCGTCGGGGCCCCAGTTTGCATCATCGATGTAGAGCTTGTCGCGACGACTCTTGGTCATCTGGCCCACAGCGTATCCCTTGAGCCCTTCGAAGCTGCCCTTCAAGAACTCAAATCCACCGTGCGCTGGCCCCACGGTGGGCGCCAACTGTCGTGGAATTGTCACGGCAGATGTCCTCGACCTAGGACTTAGTCGTGGAGCCATCGCAGCTAGGAAGCTTGAAGGGGTTAAACGGGACAAGGAACACGAGGGTTATACTGGTTCGGCCCCTTACGGTGAAGGTAAAAGCCTACGTCCAGTTGAGGTGGTATTGATTAGGGTTTCGATGACCAGGGAGCTTAACTGCTATGCCTGGCTCTCGACGAGATCTTTTTTTTGCCCTTAAACCGCCGCCGGGTCGTCCCTTTATATAGAGAGGTTGACGCCCAACAGCTCTCAGAGTCCCGGCCGGCTCATAAGAGTGTCCGGCTCGGACTCTCAACTATTCTTGCCTTAGACTACAAGTTCTACCATAATGGTGGTTGTAACTACGGGCCTTAAGCCATCTCCGGGTCTTAGGCCCATCTTTGGCCCGCCGTCTTCAAGCTTGGCGCCGGGCTTCAGGCGATGACCATTATGAGTAATCCGGCCCCTCCGGGCGGGTGACTCTAAGGTTTATATCCTCAACAATGGTCCTTGGAACTCCAAAATTATTAGGTCTGATGGGAAAACATGGCTACCAATGGTTAAGGGTATCCGGTCACACCATCGGCTAGCCATATACTCTGCTCCAGGTGAACTTACTAACAAAGGGGTCCTAAGGGCTTGGGTTGGTAGTTTAAACTTATCCACAAATCCCCTTGATATGTATGAATGTGATGCACCAGTATCAAAAAGAACAAGGGCGGTAAAAGACTGAACCAAAAACTTACCGATAACTGCGTCTGGCTGCCCTTCAACCTCATCCACGTTAACGTTGTTCACTTGTCCTTTCTTGAATGGACTGGGCTTCTTCCCAGCGCTCCCATTACCGTTTCCATTCTTCGCTTCAGGGCACTCCGTGGCATAGTGTCCAGTCTTCCCGCACTTGAAGCAAGTAATGTGACTTAGGTCCCTCTTGGCGGTGTGGCTGGATTGGAGCTGTTCTGATTGTTGCTTGTTCCGTTCCCAGTCCCATTCTTGGAACCATTGTGGTTATGCGAAGTTCCTCCGTTGTGGTTATGACCTCCATGGTTATGAACAAGTCCTCCCGAGTTCGGGGTTAGACGAGGCTTCTGCTGAGCTCTAGAATTGTATCTTCCTTGCCCATACTTCCTCTTACAGTTCTCGATCTGCTGTTGCTTCCCTTCAATCATAAGAGCCTTATCTACCAACTCCCGGTAGTTGTTGAATGTTTCCACCATCAACTGCATGCTCATCTCATCGTTCAGCCCTTCCATAAACTTCTCCTGCTTCGCGGCATCTGTGGCCACATCGTCAGGGGCATAGCGAGATAACTTGCTAAACTCATCCACGTACTGAGCTACAGTACGGTTCCCCTGGCGTAAGTTGCGAAACTCACGCTTCTTCATGCTCATAGCTCAAGTTGAGACATGGGCTCTGCGGAAAGCTTGCTGAAACTGATCCCAAGTGACGTTGGCTATGGGGAAAGTGGCCGTATAATTTTCCCACCATGAGGCTGCTGGTCCATCCAATTGATGTGCGGCAAAGCGCACCTTCTCAGTATCTGTGCAACCTGCGGTGGTCAACTCCCATCAAATACGGCGTAGCCAGTCATCAGCAACTATAGGCTCGGTGCTACTGGAAAACACCGGCGGCTGCAACCTCAGAAAGCGAGCTAAGTTGTCAACTAGAGGCGGGTTGTTGTTATTGTTGTTGTTGTTGTTGCCTTGGTTCTGGACTAATATCTGCATCAAGGCATTCTGCTGCTGGATCAACTGGGTGATCTCCGGTGGGAAGACAAATCTGGTGTCACGTCTCGGAGGCATCTGATGGGTTTAGAGGGGAGAGATTATAATAGAAAATTGGTCTAGTGAGAAAGCACTACCCATATGCACATGAGACAAACACAATCATATCACTCAATCAATCAAGCAAGGGCATACAAACGGTCTAGAACTATCATTAAAAGTGCTCAAACTACTACTATATACATGGGGGTAATACTACTAATCATTTGGTGGTCATCTAGAAATTTTGATCGGTGGATGACTCCATGATGTCTGCTCCAGCTTCGTCTTCAAAGTCATCTTCACTAGGGTCGGAGTCGGTGTCGTCGATGATGATGTAGTTCTCCGGGCAAGTGGAATCGTCGTCCTCTCCTCCTGGCGCGGGGTCTCCCATGAATACTCCGATCTTCTTTATCAGGTCGTCATTCTTCTCCAATAGTGTTGCAATTTCCTCCTCATATCCGTCGCGTGTAGACTTGAGTTCTTCTTCCAGCTCGGTGATCCTTGTCTTCGCCTTCTTCAAATCTATCATGTCTGCGCACATCTGATTCTCCTGGCGTCGAATGTGCTGGTTTAACTCCTAGATGAAAGCTGCAATGGATCTATCCTTCTTGGTGCTGATCATCTCCCATTGCTTATCTCGGCGCCCACATATCTGGTAGATAGTGTCATTGAGATCCTTGCTGTAGACTTCTCCAATACGTCCCATGGCAATGTGGGCTGCCATGCTCTTTCCTAGACTCCAGGTTGGTGCATCAAAGGAAAACTCTATGGGCTCAGTGATTGGCGCGAACGTCCTTCCTGGAACTTGAACTCGAATCATCCAGCGCTCCTCTTCTGGTAAAGTGGCGTTGTAGGTCCTGGTGAAGCTTGGTATTCCGATGTTCAGGTACCTAGTGACTTCCTTCAAGTGTCGTCCAAAGGGTGTGTCTTCATTTGGTTGTGCAAACTTGTTCCTCGAATCCGCCATCCTAAGAGTAGAAATGGAGAGGAGTCAGAAATGAGTAGAGAAGAGTGACCTATGGCTTATCTTAGTGGTCGTGTCCTACACTCAGCGTGTGCTCTGATACCATCTTGTAGCGACCCGACCTCAAACGGTCAAGTCTCTGTGCTTCCGTGCCATCCCTAGATCGGTAATGCTGACACACACAGTACTCGAAGGATTTATAACAGAGTAGGAATCACACACTTATTACACCGAATGTCTCAAAAGAGAACTTATTACAATAAATATGGCATAAGGCCATCTAATATGATAAGAGCGGAAGGCTCGGAAGATAAAGTGAGTCCATCAACTCCAACGGCATAGCTGAGCTGCACGGCAACGACCTAATGAACCTTACTCCTCGTCTGAAAAGTCTGCAACATAATACGTTGCAGCCCGAAAACGGGTCAGCACATGGAATATGCTGGCAATATAACACAGTAGAGCAAGAACAAAATAATGCTATCACTACATGCATATTTGGCTGGTGGAAAGGCTCTATGGGTATAGTTTTGCGAAAAGCCAAATTTTCCCTACAACAAAGGAATATATTTTATTTAACTATCATGGTAGTTGAAACATCATTGAGAAGGTTCCTCCAACTCAATCCCAATTAAAGTAATTATCAACCCAACAATATTAAATTAGAGTGATGAGATACATATGATAATCCAAGTACTAGATACTAAAATGTCCATAACCGGGGACACGGCTAACCATGATTAGATTGTACACTCTGCAGAGGTTTGCGCACTTTTCCCCACAAGACTCGATCTCCTCCGTTGGATTTCTCGCACTACATGGTGTTTGAGAAACGGATGAACGAGACACAGTCTTTCAGCAGCATTAACTCTAACCTCGGGTAGACAGTACCAACCTACATCCCTCTACATCTGCTAGCCTACCATTGGAAGAGGTCATGCAACTTACTCAACTATGCTAGAGCCCATAATAGCTTGTGGCTGCACACGGAAGTTTCTAGCATGAAATATCTCAGTTCCCTTTGAGCCTGGGTGGCGGACCTTAGGATTATCACACGGGTACTCCGGGATATCCTAGGACAAAACTGGATTCTCCAGGTGCCCGACAAGCAATCCACCCAGATGTGTATTAAAGTTGCCACCTTAAGTTGAACCATTAATTAACAATCTCACATCTATCATGGATTCACTCACCCAAACCACGTCTACGAGCATAGCATAGCAATATAAGCAATACGTAGAAGTAACTCCCAAGGGTTTGATAATAACAGGGCAATAGGTTCTACCGCATCAACTACTTCCCAATACCCACTAGTTAATCACATCCTAATCATGCAGTGTTTGAGGTCGGGTCGCTACAACATCCTCATACACCGCCGTAGGCATTCATATAGAGTCATATTTTGTTCTAAGTATCGAGTTGTAATTCATGAGTTGTAAGTAAATAAAAGTGTGATGATCTTCGTTATTAGAGCATTGTCCCATGTGAGGAGAAAAAAGGGGGGAGGCCAAAGAAGCCCAACCAATAAAAAAATGAGAGAAAAATAGAGAAGGGGCAATTTTATTATTCTTTTTTTCCACACTTGTGCTTCAAAGTAGCACCATGATCTTCTTGATAGATAGTCTCCCATGCTGTCACTTTCATATACTAGTGGGAATTTTTCATTATAGAACTTGGCTTGTATATTCCAACGATGGGCTTCCTCAAATTGCCCTAGGTCTTCATGAGCAAGCAAGTTGGATGTACACCCACTTAGTTTTCTTTTGAGCTTTCTTAAACTTATAGGTCTAGTGCATCCGTTGCATGGCAATCCCTACACACTCACATTGATATCTATTGATGGGCATCTCCACAGCCCGTTGATACGCCTAGTTGATGTGAGACTATCTCCTTCTTTTTCTCTTCTCCACAACCACCATATTCTATTCCACCTAGAGTGCTATGTCCATGGCTCAAGCTCATGTATTGCGTCGAAGTTGAAAAAGTTTGAGAACATGAAAAGTATGAAACAATTGCTTGGCTTGTCATCGGGGTTGTGCATGATTTGAATATTTTGTAAGATGAAGATGGAGCATAGCCAGACTATATGGATTTGTAGGGATAAGCTTTCTTTGGCCATGTTATTTTGAGAAAATTGCCTTGTTAGTATGCTTGAAGTATTATTGTTTTTATGTCAATATTAAACTTTTGTTTTGAATCTTATGGATCTGAACATTCATGCCACAATAAAGAAAAATTACATGAATAAATATGTTAGGTAGCATTCCACATCAAAAAATCTGTTTTTATCATGTACCGACTCGAGGACGAGTAGGAATTAAGCTTGGGGATGCTTGATACGTCTCCAATGTATATATAATTTTTGCTTGTCCCATGCTATTATATTATATGTTTTGGATGTTTTATATGCATTAATATGCTATTTTATATTATTTTTGGGACTAACCTATTGACCTAGAGCCCAGTGCAAGTTTCTGTTTTTTTTCCTTGTTTTAGAGTTTCATAGAAAAGGAATAATAAATGGAGTCCAAACGGAATAAAACCTTAACGATGATTTTTTCTTGGACCAGAAGACACCCCAGAGACTTGGAGATCATGTCGGAGGAGCCACGAGGCGACCACAAGGGGGGAGGGCGCGCCCCCTGCCTTGTGGGCCCCTCGTTACTCCCCTGACCTAACTCCTTCGCCTATATATTCACATATATTCCCAAACCACTAGAAGTATCCACGAAAACACTTTTCCACCGCCGCAACCTTGTGTACCCGTGAGATCCCATCTAGGGGCCTTTTCCGGCATCCTGCCGGAGCGGGATTCGTTCACGGAGGGCTTCTACATCAACTCTATTACCCTTTCGATGAAGCATGAGTAGTTTACCATAGACCTACGGGTCTATAGCTAGTAGTTAGATGGCTTCTTCTCTCTCTTTGATTCTCAATACCATGTTCTCCTCGATGTTCTCTTGGAGATCTAATCGATGTAATCTTCTTTTGCGGTGTGTTTGTCGAGATCCACTGAATTGTGGATTTATGATCAGCTTATCTATGAATATTATTTCAATCTTCTATGAATTCTTTTATGCATGATTTGGTATCTTTGTAATTCTCTTCGAACTATCGGTTTGGTTTGGCCAACTAGATTGGTTTTTCTTGCAATGGGGGAAGTGCTTAGCTTTGGGCTCAATCTTGCGGTGTCCTTTCCCAGTGATAGTAGGGTCAGCAAGGCACGTATTGTATTGTTGCCATCGAGGATAAAAAGATGGGGTTTACATCATATTGCTTGAGTTTATTCCTCTACATCATGTCGTCTTACTTAATGCGTTACTTTGTTCTTCATGAACTTAATACTCTAGATGCAGGCAGGAGTCGGTCGATGTGTGGAGTAATAGTAGTAGATGCAGAATCATTTCAGTCTACTTGACACGGACGTGATGCCTATATTTCATAATCATTACCTTGGATATTGTCCTAACTTTGCGCTTTTCTATCAATTGCTCGACAGAAATTTGTTCACCCACCATATTATTTGCTATCTTGAGAGAAGCCTCTAGTGAAACCTATGGCCCCCGGGTCTATTTTCCATCTTATAAGTTTCCGGTCTACTATTTTGCAATCTTTTACTTTCCGATCTATAAACCAAAAATATTTACTTTATCGTTTGTTTAGTTTCATCTATCTCTATCAGATCTCACTTTTGCAAGTAACCGTGAAGGGATTGAAAACCCCTTTATTGCGTTGGGTGCAAGTTGTTTGACTGTTTGTGTAGGTATTGGTGATTTTTGCGTTGTCTCCTACTGGATTGATACCTTGGTTCTCTAACTGAGGGAAATACTTATCTCTACTTTGCTTCATCGCCCTTTCCTCTTCAAGCGAAAAACTAACGCAAGCTCAAGAAGTAGCATTGCCCCTAGGAAATCTAAAAAGGGAGGGCAGAGACCATAGATGAAATATGCGCAGATAATTCTGTATGAATATAGCAGGTCCTCCCCCTCCGCCAGAACATTGGGAGCGCCATAACCCTTCGGGACCTCGCTCGCCCACAAGTATCCATACCCCTGCAGCACATCACTGTCAAGATTCAATGAGAAGAAGACGACGTCTCCCCTTTGCTTCTTGTCCAGCTCAGTCGCCCTCTTGCTCCCCTCGGCGGCCGCCTCTTTTACGGCAGTCGTCCGCTTTCTCCTGGCAGCGGTTTTCTTCCCCATGTCCCTAAGATGCCGTGAGAGCGCGGGAAGGAAATTGGAAGGCGATTGGTAGCAAATGTGGGCAAGGAGAGAGGGCAGTTGCTTGGCTTGCGGAGGAAGATGATGGGGAGGCGAGGCAGACGATGAATGAGCAATACCCTTCCGCATTTTCCCCTCTTAAGGGAAACGGCGTGAGGGAGGAAGCGACTCTTCGGAAAAGTTACCGTTTCACATTAACTGCTGCAGTCCCACTACCCCACGATCCGCGGTAATTACGCGAAGTGGACGTTGGATTGACTGGTTATCATGACAAACCGCTGCACACGCAACATTTTCTCTCCATGTGTCCGTGCATTGTTTGGGGCCTAACCCAATGTGCCTAGCGACACATATGGCTCATGCCCGGGGGCTACTGTCGGGGTAAACGAACAGGGGTATGTGTTTTCCACTCACTCGTGCACGGACAGTCGATCACCGGGCTAGCAAAGATCAAAGACAAGGCCAAGTGTGGAGATTAGCTCATTAGTGAATCAGAGAGCTAGTCGAGAACACCAAGTCAGGCCAGAGAGGCAAGATGTCACTAAGGGAAAAACCTCCCTGGCCGGGCAGGCGAGCCTGGCGGGGTTGGGGTTACCCTGGAAGCAAGCCTCCAGATCGTCCCGGCAGGCCTGCCGGGGCTTGCGGAGGCAAACTACTCCACCGCACCACCTCACAGCGACGCACGTCGTCGATCAGTGCAGTGTCAAGCCCCTAAGTGACTAAGTGGCTGCTTCCTGCCACATGGCAGCCACTTCCTACAGAAAACACCTCCAAATGAGACTCGTCCTGAGACGTGTCAAGCAAGTAGGCGCGAAGCTGGCTAAACAGCCCGGCAAGGCTTGCCGGGCATGCTGTGATGTGACACTGGGCGACGGATTTAATGCGCTCTGTCCGCCTGCAGAGTTAGGTATGATAGCACTGTTTGCTATCTAATCAGTATGTAAAGACTTATTTGCCACTGTGGTGATCCCTCTATCTATAAAAGGAGGCCCATGGCAACCGTAGAGAGGATTTGGACCCTTGCATATTCATACGCGCGTAGCCACTCTCGCCCCGAGGCTACCCTGTCGGGCAAGAGCGCCGCGTTCTCCACCATTATCCACCATCAATCCACCAAAGTAGGAGTAGGGTTTTATGCCTCACGGTGGCACGAACCTGGGTAAAACTGCCCGTGTGATCTCTGTCGTGCTGTATTATGCTTCTCCGCTCTTTGTGCGATGTGCCTAACCAAAAGGGGCTCATGGCCCCATAGGTCGCCGTGGTTTCCCACGATAGGGTGGACCAGTGCTTGGGTGCTGTTCTTACTTGAACAAGCCTCCCACTTATGATTAACCCCCTCGCAAGCATCCGCAACTACGAGAAAAGTATTCAGATAAAATCTAACCATAGCATTAAACATTTGGATAAATCGGTCCCTTACGAAGTAGCGCATAAACTAGGGTTTAAGCTTCTGTCACTCTAGCAACCCATCATCTAATAACTACTCCACAATGCATTCCCTTAGGCCCAAAGATGGTGAAGTGCCATGTAGTTGAAGTTTACATGACACCACTAAGGGAATCACAACATACATATCATCAAAATATCGAACACATATAGAGTTCACATGATTACTTGCAACATGACTTCTCCCGTTGAGGGAGTCCTGGACTAAGGGGTCCTCGGGCGTCCGGCCTGTTATCTACTGGGCCGGACTGATGGGCTATGAAGACATAAAGACCGAAGACTGTACCCGTGTCCGGATTGGACTCTACTTGGCGTGGAAGGCAAGCTAGGCGACCGATTATGAAGATTTCCTCCTATGTAACCGACTCCATGTAACCCTAGATCTCTCCGGTGCATATATAAACCGGAGAGCATAGTCCGGATAGGGATATTCATTACCATATACTCATAGGCTAGACTTCTAGGGTTTTGCCATTACGATCTCGTGGTACATCAACTCTTGTAACACTCATATTCATCAAGATCAATCAAGCAGGAAGTAGGGTATTACCTCCATAGAGAGGGCCCAAACCTGGGTAAACATCGTGTCCCCTGTCTCCTATTACCATCGATCCTAGACGCACATTTCGGGACCCCCTACCCGAGATCCGCCGGTTTTGACACCGACATTGGTGCTTTCATTGAGAGTTCCACTGTGCCATCGACAAAAGGTTTGATGGCCCCATCAATCGTCAGCAATGACGTGGTCCAGGGAGAAACCTTCCTTCCCGGACAGATCCTCGTATTCGGCGGCTTCGTACTGCGGGCCAACTCGCTCGGCCATCTGGAGCAGATCGATAGCTACGCCCTTGGCCATCAGGTCAGATTCGGAAGCCTGAACTATGTCGCGGACATCCGTGGAGATTTGATCTTCGATGGATTCGAGACCGCGGCAACCGATCCCCTTCGCCCCGATGAACATGGCTTAAACCTGTCATCGGGCCGCATCCAGGAGATAGCTCCTGTAACAACTCTGGCCTTAGATCCGGAGCAGATCAAGTCGTCCGAAGATGGGAAACTCAACTCCATCAAGGGGGCTACCGATTCGACGGTGTTGGAGCCGCATGCAGATTCCACTTCGTACGATCCTTGCATAGACAGAACCCCGGACTCGTCTCCGGTATCGAGTTCCGAACCCTGTGAGCCCGCGGATACCGAACTCGATCGGCTATCGACCTTCAATTTCAGCGCCGCGGATATCTTCCAACACTCGCCCATGGGCGACCTACTAAACTCACTAAAAAACCTATCCCTGGCAGATGGCTCGTCGCCGAACTATGTTCGGTTCGACCTTACGGCGGATGATGGAGAATTTTGCTTCCCACCCGCCACCCACGTCATAGCCACCGTCGAAGACCCAACCAACACGCCTGACCCCTGCTCCGAAGACATCAACAGTCTGGACAACGATGAGGGGCAAGGCCAGAGCTTGCTCTCCACTAGACGCGGGACGACCACTTCCTGGTATGACGTGTGTATGGTAGAAACACCCAACGATGATCTCGACGATGACAGGGAGGATCCAGTCGAGGATAAGCCTCCTGGTACACAGTCCGAACACTGGCGCCCCGGCGCCACTCTCAGTCACGTCACTCTAGAGAAAACAATACGAGCACCGGAGGTGATATTACTCCAGACAACAAAGACCCTGTTGAGACAGGATCCGAACAGGAGGGCCCGGAAAGCAGGCCAGATAGCCCTGATGAACAGGCCACATATGAAGACTCGGAGCATAGTAATTATCTTCCACTCTCCGAGGAAGAAGAGAGCCTCGGAAACGAGGAATTCATAGTGCCTGAGGAACCTCTAGAACAGGAGCGCTTTAAACGCCGGCTCATAGCCACTGCAAGGAGCCTAAGGAGGAAGCAGCTGCAGCTTCAAGTGAGCCAAGATTTGCTCAATGATAGATGGACCGAGGTCCTGGCTGCCAAGAATACAGCCTTAGCGGCCCAGACAAAATCCACCACAACTGTAGGCGGCTCCCTCAATACGATGGCAAGGCGTTAGAGCCCACACCACCATCGAATAAGCTGGTAGGCCGACCACAGTTCGGTCCGGACAACGCAGCAGCCCAAGCAGAGCACCATACCAACCCGTCCGGCCGTCCAAGCAAGAATAAAGAAGCTGGGGGGAACACTCGCGACGTCCAACAAGACCTGGAGGGTAGAACAGGACACACAAGATCGACACACAGATCGCGGAGACATGCCCCGGCCGGTAATAACGGTTATCTATTCGGACACAATAGACCCAAGCATGCTCGGTCCAAAAATCGTAAGCGGAGTCCGCCGGAGGTGCTTCACAGTGTGGCCCAACATAGAGGAGCCGCACACCCTCTTTGCTTCACCAACGAGGTAATGGAGCATGAATTTCCAGACGGGTTTAAACCCATCAACATCAAATCATACGATGGAACAACAGATCCCGCAGTATGGATTGAAGACTTCCTCCTCCATCTCCACTTGGCTCGGAGAGACGACCTTCATGCCATTAAATACCTGCCTCTCAAGCTTAAGGGGCCAGAACGGTACTGGCTAAACAGTTTGCCAGAAAATTCTATTGGCAGCTGGGAAGATCTGGAAGACGCCTTTCGTGACAACTTCCATGGAACATATGTCCGGCCAACAGATGCCGGTGACTTAAGTCATGTTGTCCAACAGCCCGGCGAGTCAGCCAAGGAACTCTGGACTAGGTTCTTAGTCAAAAAGAACCAAATTGTCGACTGTCCGGACGCGGAAGCCCTTGCGGCCTTCAAATATAGCGTCCGGGATGAATGGCTAGCACGTCACCTCGGCCAGGAAGGACCTAAATCCATGACAACCCTTACCGCTCTAATGCCTCACTTTTGTATGGGAGAAGACAACTGGCTCGCTCGTAAAAGCAACAACGCCAGCGACCTGGGCACTTCCGAAATCTGAGACGGTAGCGGCAAGCCACGACTAAACGAACACAACAGTCGCAACAATAATGAAATATTACGCGACACTGCGGTCAACGTCGGATTTCACAATCTGAAACCCGGTCAACGGAAGAAGCCATTTAAGGCAAACCAGGATGGACCATCCGCCCTCGACAGGATATTAGAACGACCTTGTCAGATTCACGGTCACCCTGATAAGCCAGCTAATCACACCAACAGAAACTGTTGGGTCATCAAGCAGGCAGGCAAGCTTAACACCAAGCACAAGGGGAGGAGACCATCAAGCGATAAAGACGATGGAGCAGCTCGCCAGCCGAACACCAGGGGCCAAAAACAGTTTTCCTCCGAAGTTCGACCACTTCCGGAACGGAAATAGCAGTTTGGCTTCCGCCAACCACCCACTATGCCGGCCAGATTTACACCACGCGTGCATCACTACGCGCTTAAGATACCATGGGCATCGGCGGAAGCACAATACGGACAACCCTGCAAGCATTTTCGTAACATTTTTATCTGTTTCCCTTACTTTTCTTTCTTGTAACTCAAAAACAGGTGACTAACAGGACAACATCTACAACGGACTCTATCGGAGTTCGGATCCGTACATTCACCTAAGGGCTACTCCCGTTAAGGACTCCCCTTCCCGAGGACAGGCAGCGCAGACGTGCGACAGGAGGTCCAAAACAGCTTTTTGTAGACCGCACTCTTCATTTTGAGCCTGTACTATGCCTTTTTTCCTCCGTTCCCAACCCCGAGCATGTCAAATAGCCGGGTTGTGATTTTTCCTTTTTATATATGAATTGATCATTGGCTTATTACTCCACTCCCAGTAAACTATATCCGAACCAATCTTCCATACTCTTCCTACAATGAGTACGGCCGTAACGGCTGTGTCACAAGACGCACCTCGACATAACCTGCCAGGGGCTCGGTATGGGAACAAATGAGTCGCCAATAAAAGTCCGAACAGCTCTATAGCGTACTTCGGCGTCGCAAGTTTGGCCTTATATGCATCAGCTCCGAATCATTGTCTTTGGTCAATAGTTGGGTTGCCCGGTGTTGACATCAGATTTTGGCACGGCATAAAAAGAAAATGAGATGGCTTCGAGTGAAAGGGTTTTGAGCATGAAAATTTTCGCGTCGTCTAATGGAATAACTTTGATGTTTAAGTCATTGACATCCGACCTCATCTTAGGGGCCGAAGTTGTACTCCGAGTGACAGAATTTAGTGTTCCGAGTGCTTTTCGGCCAATTACGCATTCAGGACTACCTCGGATGAAGGAGCACTCTAAAGGAATTGTCTTCGTCTCGTTGAGGAAATTGATTTTAATATATAAATAATCTTAATCCGAGTTCGTATGCAAAACTTACAGTCAATACGGTCTCGACAGGCCAGAGACCAAAATATTACGCTTGACACCAGACACGTGTTGATGAGTGTCTGATGCAATGTGTGAGCAATTCGGGACTCAAGACGGCCTTGAACCGAAAAACCTTCAACACAGAAAAGTTTCTTCTCGTTGAGCCGATCGATTTTCATATATAATTTGTGTCAATCCGAGGTTGTATGAGGTCTGGAGAGACAAATCAAGATCAAACTATGTTTTCAGTCAGAAAATCCGAGTAAAAAGCTTACCATCCGAGTGAAAACTTACCTATCGAGTGAAAGCTTACCATCCGAGTGAAAACTTACCGGTCGAGTGAAAGTTTTCCGTCCGAGTAAAATTATTATCATCCAAGTGAAACTGTTACCGTCGGAATGAAAACTTGCTGATCGAGTAAGAGATTGTCTTCCGAGTGAAAATATAATCATCCGAGTGAAAAGATTACCGTCGGAATGAAAACTTGCGGATCGAGTAAAGAGATTGCCTTCCGAGTGAAAATATGGTCATCCAAGTGAAAATTGTCTTCCGAGTGAAAGATTCTAACATCCGAGTGAAAAAGTCCAGTCGGACGATCCGAGTGAATGACTCTAATCCGAGTGGATGAGCTCGAATCTGAGTGAAACTGAACATGTGCCCGAAAGTTTATCAAAATTACCTCAGATAGAGAAGTGCTCAATACGGAAGTTGTGCGTATTGTCAAAACGATAAACTTCAGTTTTGGAGTTATCATCATCAGAGATAGTATATGGCATGCAAATTCACTACGAGTCTCGGACAATCCAGTCTGCTACAAGACCGAGTCCGACTGGAAGGCAAAGATGACCTCGTAAAGTATTCAAGATGGCCTTGTTTCAAAAAGTGATCAACACAAGACTTGTTCGTCTCGTCGAGACGCACAAATTTCATACTTGGGCCGTATCGATCGGAGGTCATATGGAGGCTCGACGGCCCGCGCAACGAGGAAGACAGAAGTTGGGCCAGATTTAGATTGAATTCGAGTTGGAATAGAACTAGGACTATAGGACGTGAATTGATGTAATTTTTTATAAGGAAAGCCTAGATGAATCCTTTACTTGTACGGGAAGTCCAGCCACCTCTTATATATGTTGGGGATGACGGCCGATTAAACAACACACAATCGAACAAATCAATATACTACTTTTTCATCTACGTTTTATCTCTCCACCGTTTTTGTCTCTCGTTCTTCGCTGTTCCTCAAGTTTCAGAGCTGCGAATCCCGAGGCTCTAGGGGCGAGCGAATCGGCCTAGGGCAGCCCATAGCCTCCGCAATCCCTGACGGGGTCCCTCCCGGGTGCGCGGGGTTTCGGGTCTGCAAAAGCGCCCGTCGACTGTCTTGCGTATCGCGCTGTCGGTCGGGTCTCCTTCGACGTGAGCTGCGGTGCATCACCCCCGGCGTCAAGGGTACACGTGACGTGTTCGTGTGTCAACACTCTTTTTGGCGACTCCGCTGGGGACTGAAGATCAATCTTCATCATCCACCTTGTCCGATCTTCCCAAGCCATCTGAGGTAGACGCCGGTAACATCATTAAGCCTAGTCTTGATGAGATATGGGCCGATCATCGCCAAGTCTATGAGGAGTACAAGAAGGCGTGTGAAGAGAAGGACTTGCAGGAGTTCCTTGCAAAATTCAAGAAGGATCGCCAAGGCAACATCACTCCGATTGAATAAATCAAGTTCCCTCCTCTTCAAGCCGAGTAGGTTAAACCCCCTGTGATGTTGGAACACGCGGTACGCTACGCTAGCGCCAAATAAAATTTTGTACCGCGCACCCAAGATCATGTTGCTGGAAATAGATCACGGGATCGGGTTTAGCACTAGACGCGCAGTCACCATAGCGGAAGTAGAGTTGGTGATGCGTGTAGCCGATCTCCCGGGCCGTCTCCTCCTCGCGTTGCCGATCTCCCGCGAACAGCGAAGACCCGTGAACGGTGATCTCCCGCGAACGGCACCTCGCGGTTCCCTCGAATGGTTCGTCCAAGCACCACAGCTGCGATGCCTCCAAGGTATCCACACGTACGGGGAGCAGCGTCGAGCGGCAGACTGCTAGGTCCGGTCGCGCGACATGGGCATGGGGAGTGGCGGTGGCTAACCAGGGTTCAATCTGATCAACCCTAAGTGGTGTGCCCACTCCCCTTTATATACACCTCCGAGGTGGGCTCAACACTTGAGCCCAATAGGAGTCCACATCCATTTTCCACTCAGATCCAATCCGAATGGGCTGCAGCCCCTTAAGTGTGCGACCCAATAGGTTCACGTACACATGGACACGACCAGAGTCGATAGTTGGTAGCGGCTCCTAGCAGAACGTGCCAACTCCCACGTGGGCGTAAAGTCGTTTGACGAACCTCAACAATGTGGCATATGCAACATTCCTTTTGCCTCACGATATTTGTTCTCGAGCTCAAGGTGAGTACTTGTCACCCTTTTGTTAGCTCGACCTCTCTTCTCGAAACCATGATACAGATTCCCGAACTGGGTTAACACTTAACCCAAGTTGCATGGCCGTGCTTTCCGAATCTGATCACTCGAGAGGGCCCAGAGAATATCTCTCCAAATAGGAGGGGCAAATTCCATCTTGGTCAACCATGTCTCGTGGCATGTCTGACGACTCACCTGAAAGCTACCTTTATAACTACCCAGTTACGGAGTAGCGTTTGATAGACCCTAAGTGTGTCGATCCTCATCCCGAGAACATGCGAGGACCTCAGGTCTAGGACATGGCATAGACATTGCACTTGAGACTAACAGATGACTATATCTCGCTGCGTCTCAAAGTGGGTCTGTCCGGCTCGGTGATCTCCATCCCCGAGCCCATACTATCGGTTTAGCATCTCCATGCACATGACTTGTGAAACATAGTCATCAACCGAGTCGTATACTAGTCAAGGATATGTGTCCGCATAACTTTATCAACTAGGGACCATTAAAACAATCATCATACAATACATAGTTCCACAAACAAGTCACACACTTATTGATACATATCATTGATGATGTTCAAGGACAATACAAAGGACTCACGAATACATATGGAAATATCATCATCACATGATTGCCTCTAGGGCATATCTCCAACAGTCTCCCACTTGCACTAGAGTCAATCATTTAGGCATCGTATGCCCATGGAGCTCATGTGTGCCTCATGCTTCGGACGTGGGAGAGGCTTCGTCAATGGATCAGCAACATTTGCATCCGTGTGTACCTTGCATATGTTTACATCACCTCTTTCGACAATGTCGCAAATAAGGTTAAAACGCCTGAGTATGTGTTGGGTTTTATGATGGTTCCGTGGTTCCTTGACTTTCGCAATGGCACCACTATTATCACAATAGAGGTCCAATGGATTAGACGCGCCCTCAACCACACCAAGATCAGAAATAAAATTCTTCACCCAAACACCTTCTTTTGCAGCTTCAGAAGCCACAATGTACTCGGCCTCTGTTGTAGAATCACCTACCGTATCTTGCTTGGAGCTCCTCCAGCTCACTACTCCTCCGTTCAGAATGAACACAAACCCAGATTGCGATCGACTATCATCCCTATCTGTTTGGAAACTAGCATCGGTGTAACTATTTACAACGAGCTCATCCTCACCTCCATAAACCAGGAACATATCCTTAGTTCTTCTCAAGTACTTAAGGATATTCTTAACCGCTGTCCAGTGACTCTCCCCTGGATCAGCCTGGTATCTGCCCACCACGCTAAGAGCAAAAGTAACATCGGGACGAGTACATACCATAGCATACATGATGGACCCAACAGCTGAAGCATACGGAATCGTAGGACTCTGAGTCTTGCTAAGACTAATGCCATGTGACATGGGCAAGAAACCTTTCTTGGCATCTTGCATGTTGAACCGCTTCAACACCTTGTCAATATACGCACTCTGGCTTAATCCAATAAGCCTTCTCGATCTATCTCTATAGATCTTGATTCCCAAAATGTAAGCTGCTTCTCCCAAGTCCTTCATAGAAAAACTATTTTTCAATGAGTCCTTGACAGATTAAAGCATTTGAACATCATTTCCAATCAATAATATGTCATCCACATATAAGATCAGAAATGCAACTGAGCTCCCACTGACCTTCTTGAATACACAATGATCACATCATTCTTGATGAAGCCAAACTCTTTGACAGCTTCATTAAAACGAATGTTCCAATTCCGAGATGCTTGCCTTAATCCATAAATGGATCTCTGAAGCTTGCATACCATGCTAGACTTCTTTGGATCGACAAAACCCTCGGGTCGTGTCATATACACATCCTCGGTTAAATTTCCATTAAGGAAAGCCGTTTTGACATCCATCTGCCATATTTCATAGTCGAAATATGCCGCTATAGCAAGAATGATCCGAATTGATTTATGCATCGCTACCGGTGAGTAAGTCTCATCGTAGTCAACTCCTTGAACTTGTCGATAACCTTTAGCAAGAAGTCGAGCCTTATGGACTGTGACATTTCTTTCCATATTAGTTTTCTTCTTAAAGATCCACTTGCACTCAATGGCTCAAACGCCATGTGGCAGATCAACCAAGTTCCAAACTTGATTGTCATCCATGGACTTTAATTCGGATCTCATGGCCTCAAGCCATAACTCAGAATCAGGGCTCTCCATCGCTTCCGCATACGAAGTCGGCTCGTTGTTCTCCAAGAACAACACATTGCAGTCATGCAAATTGCGTAACGTTTCCGACCTCCGTGGAACCGGTGTCGACTCCACTACGGGTTCCCTGACTAACTCCGGTGTGACAGTATCACCTACCGGAAGGTCCCCGTGTGGTTTTCGAATTTCTTCTAGTCGGACCGTCCTCCCACTAGCCTTCCGATTGAGAAACTCTTTCTCAAGGAAAACTCCATGTCGAGCGACAAACACTTTGCCCTCTTCACGGTTGTAGGAGTAATATCCCAAGGTTTCCCTTGGATATCCCACGAATATGCACTTGTCCGATTTGGGTGTGAGCTTATCCGACTGGAGTCGCTTGACATATGCTTCACATCCCCAAATTTTCAGAAAAGACAAACTGTGACTCTTCGCGGTCCATATCTCATATGGTGTCTTATCTACGGACTTAGATGGTACCCTGTTTAGTGTGAAAGCTGCAGTTTCTAAGCGTATCCCCAAAATGACAAGGGTAAATCCGACTGACTCATCATCGATCGGACCATGTCCAACAGGGTCCGATTCCTCCATTCTGACACACCATTTCTCTGCGGCGTACCCGGAGGAGTCAGTTGTGGAACTATTCCATGATTCTTCAGATGACCATCAAACTCCTAGCTCATATACTCACCTCCACGATCAGATCATAGAAGTTTGATTTTCTTGCCGAGTTGATTTTCCACTTCATTCTGAAACTCCTTGAACTTTTCAAAAGTTTCTGACTTGTGCCTCATCAAGTATACATATCCATATCTACTCAAGTCGTCGGTGAAAGTCACGAAGTATTGGAAACCACCTCTGGCTGCCGTGCTCATTGGTCCACATACATCACTATGTATAAGTTCCAACAACTCGGACGCCCTCTCACAACTCTTTGCAAAAGGAGTCTTAGTCATCTTACCGAGTAGGCAAGACTCGCATGTCTCAAATGATTCAAAATCAAATGAAGTTAGAATTCCATCATCATGGAGCTTCTTCATGCGCTTTTGACTAATGTGTCCTAGTCGACAATGCCAGATGTAAGTCAGATTTATCACATTAGGCTTATGCCTCTTGACAGTTATGTTATAGACTGATTCACCTTCAAGATCTAGGATAAATAACCCATTTACAATGGGTGCAAAGCCATGAAACATATTATTCAAGTAAATAGAACAACCATTGTCCTTAATACTGAATTCATAAGCTTGTCTCATCAAACATGAGGCAGAAATAATGTTTTGACTCAAAGCAGGAACATAATAACAATTATCAAGTTCCATTACAAATCCTGAAGGTAAATTAAGTTGCATAGTGCCGACGGCCAATGCAGCAACTCTTGCTTTATTCCCGACGCGAATGGCAACTTCTCCTATTGCGACATTCCTAGTTCTGCTTAGCCCCTGCATCGAGTTGCATATGTGAACAACCGATCCGATATCATATACCCAAGAGCTACTAGAAACATTAGCAAGATAAATGTCTATAACATATACAACAAGTGTACCTGAAGAAGAAGTCATACTTCCAGTCTTCTTGCCCTTCTCGGCAAGCCACTTGCTACAGTTCCTTTTCCAGTGTCCGGGTTCCTTGCAATGAAAGCAAATACTCCCCGAAGCCGTCCCTGACTTAGGCGCAGCGGCTGTAGTTGGAGTTGCCTCCTTCTCTTTGCCCTTTGCCTTAGCCTTTTTCTTGGACCAGCTCTTCTTGAACTTAGCCGAGTTCTGCACCATCAACACTTGACGATGTGTACCTTTCTTGATATCCTGCTCTGCCACTTTGAGCATCCCATGCAATTCAGTGAGCTTCTTTTCCATCCCATGCATATGGTAGTTCGAGATGAACGGCCCATAGCTGTCCGGAAGAGAACCCAGAATTGTATGTGTGGACAACTCATCCCCAAGTCGGAAGCCCAGCCTATCTAGAGCTTGCATGTACCCGATCATCTTGATCACATGCGGGCTCAGTGGATCACCCTCTTTCAGCTTATAATCAATCAAGGATCGCCAGACGTTGAACCTTTCGGTCCTAGCTTGCATTTGAAACATGCTCTTAAGGTTCTCGATCATATCGAAAGCCTCAATATTTTCGAACTGCTGCTGCAGATCGGGCTGCATAGAAGCCAGCACGAGACAACTGATCTCGTTTGATTCATCAACGAGTTTCTGGTAGGCATTTCTGGCTGTGGCATTAGCATTATCGGCAGGTTCCTCTGGAAGCGGATTCTCTAGAACTTGTTCTTTTTCTCATGCCTAAGAACAATTCTCAGGTTTCTACACCAGGTGATAAAGTTTGTTCCATTCAATTTATCTTTTTCCAGGATTGATTTCAACGCAAAAGGGGTAACTTGAGCAGGTGGTGCCATTGATCTACAACAGAAATATGCAAAACACTAAGACATGTATTCATGAAGAGTAATTCATATTAAACATTTTAATAAGATCATTACTCCCACTAAAATCAACATCCCTTGGTCGATACTTAGTGATTCAAGATCCAAGATCAATATGTCAACTAGTGAGCTTTTGCATCACCGCTAGAGGACAAGATCACGCGGTAAGAAACTCTTGCTAATCGTATCTCCATACGACTCTTGTTGTTGGGGACATCTCATGCCTCGCCAACTCCTATGCCTCGTAGCCCAAAACTGTTTTGATAGCCACGACAAGTCAACCAATGCTCCGCATGTAAGTGTTCGATACAAACCCATCACTTCAAGGAGATCTAGTGGCACCCTAATTTCATAGGCCCGCCACTAAATATACTTGACATGTGAAGGTGCAGCAATTTGGGAGGCATTTGTACTTGACATTCTTTGAGGGATCACCCTACTTAAAACATCTACCATGCAAAAGGAAGGGTGCATAAAAGGGATAAACTTTCACAGGCAGTTTATGTATGTGTGATATGGTATAGCCCCTTTTCACAGCGCGTGGTGATCTCCATCTCCACGTGCGCAGTCTGCCCATGCATGGTTGTCCTCGTGGTGATCTCCATCTCCACGCCATGGTGTCAACCGCCAAGTCTTACATAAGATACTATGCTATTAAAAACTAATGGCTACAGAAACTAAATTACATTACATGACTTCTCATGTTGACACGCAGGTCATTAGTACAATAATGGGACAACCATATGGCTCCTGCCGGTTGCCGCACTCATGACGCGCAGGTCATGAAACAATAATATACAAGCAACATACATGGGCTATACCAAATCACAGTCATTCCCTGCAAAAACGAGTCAGACGTTCTACCGTCGAAGATAAAACCTTCTGAAACTCTATCTTCCAAGCGGATTTTGGCCTAGCCAGAAGCGCCAAAATCCTGTTCTCGAATTTTGCTGCTAATCCAACTTTTCGTTAGCTTCAGTTTGACAGGTCGTGGAGCAAAATCGGAGTTCGTATGCAAAAGTTACAGCCGTTTTACCGAGACCGCTCCAACAGATTTCAGCACCGCGGAAATCACATTTCCAAGGTGTTGATCTATGTTCTGATTCGATCAATCTCATTGATCTTCGCGTGCTGCATCCGGATTTACGTTCCACTGTATACCCCGATGGCGGACAACCGACCGGTAGGGGTAAATCGTTTCACGACCTCTGCATCACGATCACGAAACAAGATCACGAAACCAACCTTCAACACTGACATGCGCATCCGATCTCATCGACCCGCACCTGAACCGATCTACATATCTCATATGCATATCATCGAATCTATTACCACACAGCGGAGGCTCTGATACCACTGTTGGAACATGCGGTACGCTACGCTAGCGCCAAATAAAATTTTCTACCGCGCACCCAAGATCATGCTGCTGGAAATAGATCACGGGATCGGGTTTACCATTAGACGCGCAGTCACCACAGCGGAAGTAGAGTTGGTGATGCGTGTAGCCGATCTTCTGGGCCGTCTCCTCCTCGCGTTGCCAATCTCCCGCGAACAGCGAAGACCCTTGAACGGTGATCTCCCGCGAACGGCACCTCGCGGTTCCCTCGAACGGTTCGTCCAAACACCGTAGATGCGATGCCTCCAAGGTATTCACACGTACGGGGAGCAGCGTCGAGCGGCGGACTACTAGGTCCGGTCGTGCGGCATGAGCATGGGGAGTGGCGGTGGCTAACCAGGGTTCAATCCGATCAACCCTAAGTGGTGTGCCCACTCCCCTTTATATAGACCTCTGAGGTGGGCTCAACACTTGAGCCCACTAGGAGTCCACATCCATTTTCCACTCAGATCCAATCCGAATGGGCTGCAGCCCCTTAAGTGTGCGACCCTATAGGTTCACATACACATGTACACGACCAGAGTCGATAGTTGGTAGTGGCTCCTAGCAGAACGTGCCAACTCCCATGTGGGCGTAAAGTCGTTTGACGAACCTCAACAATGTGGCATATGCAACATTCCTTTTGCCTCACAGTATTTGTTCTCGAGCTCAAGGCGAGTACTTGTCACCCTTGTGTTAGCTCGACCTCTCTTCTCGAAACCATGATACAGATTCCCGAACTGGGTTAACACTTAACCCAAGTCGCATGGCCATGCTTACCGAATCTGATCAGTCGAGAGGGCCCAGAGAATATCTCTCCAAATATGAGGGGCAAATTCCATCTTGGTCAACCATGTCTCACGGCATGTCTCACGACTCACCTGAAAGCTACCTTTATAACTACCCAGTTACGGAGTAGCATTTGATAGACCCTAAGTGAGTCGATCCTCATCCTGAGAACATGCGAGGACCTCAGGTCTAGGACATGGCATAGACATTGCACTTGATACTAACTGATGGCTATATCTCGCTGCGTCTCAAAGTGTGTATGTCCGGCTCGGTGATCTCCATCCCCGAGCCCATACTATCGGTTTAGCATCTCCATGCACATGACTTGTGAAACATAGTCATCAACCGAGTCGTATACTAGTCAAGGATATGTGTCCGCATAACCTTATTAACTAGGGACCATTAAAATAATCATCATACAATACATAGTTCCACAAACAAGTCACATACTTATTGATACATATCATTGATGATGTTCAAGGACAATACAAAGGACTCATGAATACATATGGAAATATCATCATCACATGATTGCCTCTAGGGCATATCTCCAACATGTGAGTACTACCTTTTCTCCTGAGCAGTGGGCTGAGATTGAGAGTCGTATTGCTGATGGTAACAATCTAGTCTATCAAACTTTCATAGAAAATACTAATGCTTAGAAGAATATATCTCAATCGTCTAGTGGTAATGATGGTGTAGCTGTTAGTGTGCAAAACCCTAATCTGGCTTTACCTATTTCATCGGCGCCTCCCGTGCCGATGGCTTATTATCCTACCCAAACAAATCAGATTGTGGCTGCACCCATTAATCCTATTATGAGCATGCCAGGTTCGGTGGCAACGCCGAACCAAAACCTACCTACAGCTACAACCACTCGACTACTACCAAATTATGGGTCGACATACAAGCCACAATTCCTACCTACAACTAGTAACCCTACTCCTCCTATGTCACTGCCACAAGCTTCATCGTCCACTATGGATGATGGTCTAGCTAATCTTAGAGAGGAGATGGCAAAGATGCTTCGAGAAAATTTTGGAGTTGAGTTACCTCGGAATCGGATTTACCAAAAGCCGTACCCCGAGTACTTTGATGCCATCCAGTGCCCTCCGGGATATAAGATTCCAGATTTTGTTAAGTTCAATGGAGAGGGCACAAAAACCACATGGGAGCATGTTAGTCAATATTTAGCACAATTGGGTGAGGCAGGCTTATTGAATGAATTGAAAGTGCGTTTATTTCCTTTATCATTAACTGGTACCGCATTTTCATGGTTTTCTTCTTTACCACATAGTTCCATTCGGGTTTGGTCGCAGCTAGAGCAGAAGTTTCATGATCACTTTTATAGCGGCGACAATGAACTCAAGTTGTCACATCTCACATCGGTTAAACAGAAGCATGATGAATCGGTCTCCGATTACGTCAAGAGATTCAGAGAAACAAAAAACCGATGTTTTAGTTTGGTGATAACCAAGAGGGACTTGGCGGACCTAGTGCTGAGTGGTTTGAGAACTCCCATTAGAGAAAAGCTAGAAGGCTACGAGTTATTAAATATCAACCAAGTCTTACAAAGGGCTTTGGCTTAGGAAAGCCGAAGCAAAAAGACCTCAAAGAAGTGCATAGATACAAAGCCGATTGTCCAAAGATGAATATGGTGGAATATGATAGTGATCACTCGGACGATGAGGGTGATGTTTTTGCTACTGAATTTGTTTGGCCATCTAAGGCCAAACCCTTTACTTGCAATGATCTGAAACCGATTCATAAGAATCGTGATGAAGAGATGAAGTTTACTTTTAACATTGCTAAGTGTGATAGAATATTTGATGCTTTGCTGCAGGCTAAGATTATTAGAATATCTCATACTTTACCGTTGTTTGAAGAGGCTAAACGGCGTGCTTATTGCAAGTATCATAATTTTTTTTCATGCTACTAACGATTGCAATGTGTTTCGACGACAGATACAATCGGCCAATAATGACGGACGATTGAAATTTTCTGAGATGCAAGTTGATAAACAACCTTTTCCAATGAATACCATGGATTTGGAGGGGAAGAAGCTACTCATTCGGTCGGAGGTAGCCGAATCTGCTAATAAAGCTAATATCATTGTTGGTGAGCCCAGGAAAGACAAGGGAGGCAACACGGTCTTGGGGAGACATGTTGTGCTTGATAAGCAGACCGGTGGCAAGGAAGTGATCAAAATCACCATCAAGAATCCTACACTCGGGGGGCGACCGCAAGTGCAAGAAAATACTCGAGTTAAATTTGTCAAACCCAAGAGTCCAGAAGTTGGCAAGTGGAAGAGGAATGAAGCTAAAGTGCAATGCAAACGGATCAAGCCAACTTTTGATATGTTGCTGTCCAAGTATGCCAATCAGCCGGTTGGTTCCAGCTCTAACCAGCCATCATAGTTGAAGTGACCAAGATCACCATCAGATGATATGTTTAGTCGGTATATGAAACCGAGTGGACCAAAGGCGTTGTTTCCATAACAGCAAAGGCAAACTGTTTGGGATCGACTTGAATACTCATATAATGGCCGATTGAACATCGGTAACTATCGGTCGGCTGGTCAAAACATGCAACCGGATGGAAATTATCCGAGTCTAAGAATGCACCCAGGTGGAAGCTATCCATGTGAAAAAATGTGGTCAAGTGGATTCCATCCGTCTAAATTCCATCCGAGTGGATTCCGTCCAAGTGAATTCCATCCGAGTGGATTCCATCAGAGTAAAAAGGTGCGCCCGAGTGGAAATTTCATGCATCTGGAATGTCGAAAACAATAGCGTGTTAAATCACCAAGTGTTGCAGCAGTTGAGTCGGGAAAAGGCAAGGAGAAAATGGATGCCGACTCACTTATCTTGGGCACCGAAACATTCGCCATACAACAGCCGATTGTGCATAGCAATCCGACTGAGCCGATACTTGCTATCGCGCCAAAGCACTCGGCTAATGACCATGAAGCAAGCACCAGCCAGGTAAAAACGAGAGATCCTAAATACACTCAGCCAAAGTGGTGTCCTCCGGGGCTAACAAAGACACAAAAGAGGAAACTACAGAGGTTAAGGAGTCAAGAGATGGCAGAACAAGAAGCCGAGAAGCAAAGGGATAAGTTGTTCAATGACACTCGGCCTATGGTACCTACAAAACAAGTGTGGAGGCCCAAACAAATACAAGATGCAGTGGCTTTTACACCTATCACAGCAGCACCTACACTACCAAAAGAGGACGATGCAATCATTGCATCGTCTACGTTACCTATTGCTTCCGCTTCACTCGGACAAATTTCAGAATCGGTGGATGCACTCGAGGAAGAGGCTGATATGTTGGACTATGAGTCTACGCCAGTTCATGAAGGTATGGATATCAATATGGTGTATTACTTACCTACTGAGTTTCGTGCTGTAGATGAGGAAGGGGAGGTGGCTCAGTTGGATTTTAGCCCTAAAAACGCAATATTCGAGAAGCCAAAAGAACCAGTAACGCATCTGAAACCATTATATCTCAGAGGTCATATCAATGGGTCGCCGCTCACTCGGATGCTTGTTGATGGTGGTGCTGTGGTAAATCTTATGCCCTATTCGGTCTTCAAGAAATTGGGTTTGCCTGATGAAGAATTGATCAAGACCAATATGGTGCTCAATGGATTTGAAGGCAAAGAGAAAACTGAAGCCAAAGGTGTGATGTATGTGGAGCTTACAGTCGGAAGAAAAACTTTGGCTACTGCATTCTTTGTCGCTGAGGTGCAAGGTAACTACAACGTCATACTAGGCCGTGATTGGGTTCATGCAAACCAGTGCGTGCCATGCACTATGCACCATTTTTTATCCAATGGGTTGATGATGAAGTGGAAGTCATTCATGCGTATAACTCAGCCTGTGTTGCTTTGGCCGATGCATCGGTGGATTGGCAGCATCCCAATGCTACTTGCTTGACGGGACGTGACTTGTCAGAGTTTGATTTTATCAGTGCGACCAAGAATGGTTTCATGCCCGTCTCTTCAAAGCCGACTGAATGCAGTCGGCTCCAAGGTATGATATGTTTAAATGGATTCTAGTTCCGAGTGGTTACAAAAACGTCTTGTAAAATATCGGTCCAGCGAGAACGATATATGTGAGTCTATAGAGGAGTTAGATGACATGGATAAACTTGGACAAGGTTTTACATCGGCCGATCCATTAGAGGAGGTAGATATTGGAGATGGTTCAGTCACTCGACCGACGTTTGTAAACAAAAATTTGAAAGCAGATTGTAAAGCTAAGTTAATCGAGCTATTGAAAGAATATGTTTGTTGCTTTGCGTGGGAATATCATGAGATGCCAGGTTTAAGCCGAGAGCTAGTGGAGCATCGGTTGCCTATATAGGCCGGTTTTAGACCTTATAAATAGTCGGCCAGAAAATTTAATCCAAAATCGTATGACCGAATCAAGGAAGAGATTGGTCGTTTGCTTGAAGCTAATTTCATTCGACCTTGCAGGTATGCCGAGTGGATTTCTAACATTGTCCCAGTGGAGAAGAAAGGATCTGGCAAGTTGAGGGTGTGCATTGACTTCAGAGATTTGAATAGGGCTACACCCAAAGATGAGTATCCCATGCCAATAGCCGATATGCTTATTAATGATGCTTCTGGACATAAGGTTATTAGCTTTCTAGATGGTAATGCCGGATACAATCAAATTTTTATGGCCGAAGAGGACATGTACAAGACAACTTTTCGATGCCCTGGTTTCCTTGGTTTATTCGAGTGGACAGTGATGACATTCGGATAAAAAAATGCTGGCACCACATATCAAAGGGCTATGAATTTGATTTTTCATGATTTACTCGGTGTCATACTTGAAGTTTATATTGATGATATTGTTATAAAATCGGATGCTTTTGAATCTCACTTGGCCGATTTGCGTTTAGCTTTTGAAAGAATGCAAAAGTATGGACTGAAGATGAATCCTTTAAAGTGTGCATTCGGCATATCAGCTGGCAAGTTTTTGGGTTTCATTATTCATGAAGATGGCATAGAGATTGGTCCCAAAAAGATACAGGCCATACAGAAAGTGGAGGCTCCAACATGCAAGAGAGATATGCAAAAGTTCCTTGGCATGGTCAATTACTTGAGGAGGTTCATAGCCAATCTGTCAGGGAAGGTTGATGCGTTTTCTCCTATCCTTCGGTTAAAGAATGATGCTGATTTCACTTCGGGGGCAAAACAGCAAGAAGCATTTGATATGATCAAGAATTATTTGTGTACTCCTTCGGTGATGAAAGCACCCAAGCATAAGGAACCCTTCAGGCTTTACATTGCAGCATAGGAAGGAGTTATTGGTGCTGTTCTGACTCAAGAGACCGAAGGAAAAGAGCATGCCATCACTTATTTGAGCCGCCGCTTATTGGACACCGAGACAAGGTATACATTTTATTGAAAAATTATGTCTATGTTTATATTATGCTTGCACAAAATTGAGGCATTATTTAGTGCCAAGTGCTTGCGTAGTAGCTTGTCAAACCGATGTTATTAAGTACATGCTGCATAGGCCAATTCTTAGTGATAGAATTGGCAAGTGGGCTTATGCTTTGATTGAGTACGATTTGGCTTATGAATATCTAAAATCCATGAAAGGCCAAATCGTTGCTAAAATCCATGAAATATCCAAAGTCTTTCAGTGCTTTGATGAATCACTTAATGTTTATCTTGATAAATGTCTAGATATAATTTCTACTTTGGATTCTTTTAGCATTGCTCATATATCTAGACATGACAATTGGAAGGCAAAAGAGTTGGCACAACAAGCATCCGGCTATCATGTTGATCGTGGCATGTTTCATATTTCTGAAAAGCAGATGTCTAGTCTTGCCGACGTAGGGGAGGCCGAACCGGAGCCCACCGTTTCGGCCACTAATGAAGTATTCAATGCAGGAGAAAATCAAGACTGGAGGAAACCCATCGTTGATTATTTGTGTGATCCTAGTAGAAAGGGTGGACAGGTCTGTTCGGCGTATGGCTTTCAAGTATACAATGAGAGATGACGGTCTTTATCGCCGAACAGTCGATGATGTTCTTCTAAAGTGCTTGGATGAGGACCAGGCAAGAGTTGCTATGGGAGAGGTACATGAAGGCATTTGTGGCACTCATCAGTCGGCCCCCAAGATGAAATGGTTATTGCGATGTGCTGGGTTTTATTGGCCGACTATGATTAATGATTGCTTCAGATATTATAAGGGGTGTGAAACTTGTCAAAAATTTGGTGATATTCAATTGGCTCCTGCTGCTATGTTACATCCTATTATCAAGCCGTGGCCTTTCAGAGGTTGGGGTTTAGACTTCATTGGAGAAATCCATCCGTCTTCCTCAAAAGGGCATCAGTTCGTATTGGTGGCAACTGATTATTTCACTAAATGGTATGAAGCAGTACCTCTCAAGAACATGACACATACGGAGGTAATTCAATTCATAACCGAGCACATTATTCATAGATTCGGTATTCCTCAAACGTTATCTACATATCAAGGTTCATCTTTTATGTCACACCAAGTCAGAGAATTTGCCGAATCTTATAATATAAAGTTGCTCAATTCCTCTCCGTATTATGCCCAAGCTAATGGACAAGCCGAGTCTAGCAATAAAATTTTAATCAAGCTCATCAAGAAGAAGATTGAGGATAATCCGAGGAGATGGCATGAGTTGTTGTCTGAAGCTTGTGGGCACATAGAATTTCAAGGCATGGTGCTATGAAGGTGACTCCATATGAGCTAGTATATGGTCAAGAGGCTGTTTTACCAATGGAACTAAATTTGAATGCTTTGAGAATAGCCAAACAAAATGATTTATCGGCGGTAGACTTTTATAACTTGATGATGGACTTGATGAGGTTGCCGATAAACGTTTTGCTGCTTTGAAGGCCATAGAGAGAGACAAGTTGAGGGTGGCAGGAGCTTACAATAAGAAAGTCAAGTTGAAGAATTTTCAAGTTGGTGATCTCATCTGGAAAGTGATTCTACCGATTGGTCAAGAGATAGGAAATTCGGGAAGTGGTCTCCGAGTTGGGAAGGTCCTTTTAGGACTACAAGAATAGTTCCTGGAAATTCATATTTGGTGGAATCCATACAAGGGACGGTGTTACCTAGAGCTCTCAATGGAAAATACTTGAAGAAATACCACCCGAGTGTGTGGCAAGAAGCATAAGTAGGCAATGGCCGATATACGATTATCGCCCTTAGCATTAACATGGCCGATACATAATTATCGCCCTAAGAAAAATAAATGGACGATATACGATTATCGCCCTTAGCACAAACATGGCTGATACATAATTATCGCCCGAAGAAAATAAATGGCCGATGGAGTGTTGACATCGTCCTTAGAACAAACACCGTGCATATTATTTTTCGGCGTGCAAGCTTTGCCAAAAAACAGGGGGGCATGTGTTGACATCAGATTTTGGCACGACATAAAAAGAAAATGAGATGGATTTGAGTGAAAGGGTTTTCAGCATGAAAAGTTTCGTGTCGTCGAATGGAATAACTTTGATGTTTAAGTCATTGACATCCGACCTCATCTTAGGGGCCGAATCTGTATTCCGAGTGACAGAATTTAGTGTTCCGAGTGCTTTTCGACCAATTACACATTCAGGAGTATCTCGGATGAAGGAGCACTCTAAATGAATTGTCTTCGCCTCGTCGAGGCAATTGATTATCATATATAAATCATCTTAATCCAAGTTCATATGCAAAAGTTACAGCCAATACGGTCTGGACAGGCCAGAGACCAAAATATTACGCTTGACACCAGACACATGTTGATGAGTGTCTGATGCAATGCGTGAGCAATTCGGCCCTCTAGACGGCCTTGAATCGAAAAACCATCAACACGGAAAAGTTTCTTCTCATTGAGCCAATCGATTTTCATACATAATTTGTCTCAATCCGAGGCCGTATGAGATCTGGGGAGACAAATCAAGATCAGGCTATGTTTTCAGTTGGAAAATCCGAGTGAAAAGCTTACCATCCGAGTGAAAACTTACCGATCGAGTGAAAGCTTACCATCCGAGTGAAAACTTACCGGTCGAGTGAAAGTTTTCCGTCCGAGTAAAATTATTATCATCCGAGTGAAACTGTTACCGTCGGAATGAAAACTTGCTGATCGAGTAAGAGATTGTCTTCCGAGTGAAAATATAATCATCCGAGTGAAAAGATTACCGTCGGAATGAAAACTTGCCGATCGAGTAAGGAGATTGCCTTCCAAGTGAAAATATGGTCATCCAAGTGAAAATTGTCTTCCGAGTGAAAGATTCTAACATCCGAGTGAAAAAGTCCAGTCGGACGATCCGAGTGAATGACTCTAATCCGAGTGGATGAGCTCGAATCCGATTGAAACTGAACATGTGCCTGAAAGTTTATCAAAATGACCTCGGATAGAAAAGTGTTCAATACAGAAGTTGTGCGTATTGTCAAAACGATAAACTTTGGTTTTGGAGTCATCATCATCAGTGATAGTATATGGCATGCAAATTCACTACGAGACTCGGACAATCTAGTCTGCTACAAGACCGAGTCCGACTGAAAGGAAAAGATGACCTCGTAAAGTATTCAAGATGGCCTTATTTCAGAAAGTGATCAACACAAGAGTTGTTCGTCTCGTCGAGACGCACAAATCCTATATTTGGGCCATCTCGATCGGAGGTCATATGGAGTCTCGACGGCCCGCGCAAGGAGGAAGACAGAAGTTGGGCCAGATTCAGATTGAATCCGAGTTGGAATAGAACTAGGACTCTAGGACATGAATTGATGTAATTTTTTTGTAAGGAAAGCCTAGATGAATCCTTTAATTGTACGGGAAGTCCAGCCGCCTCTTATATATGTTGGGGGTGATGGCCGATTAAACAACACACAATCGAACAAATCAATATACTACTTTTTCATCTACGTTTTATCTCTCCACCGTTTTTCTCTCTCGTTCTTCACTGTTCCTCAAGTTTGAGAGCCGCGAATCCCAAGGCTCTAGCGGCGAGCGAATCAACCTAGGGCAGCCCATAACCGCCGCACTCCCTGATGGGGTCCCTCCCATGGGTGTGGGGTTTTCGGGTCTGCAAAAGCGCCCGCCGACTGTCCTGCGTATCGCGCCGTTAGTTGGGTCTCCTTCGACGTGAGCTATGGTGCATCACCCCCGGCGTCGAGGGTACACGTGACGTGTTCATGTGTCAACACCCGGCTCCTATGCTTGCTACCCTATGTTCCGCTCTATCGGCTAGGGTAGTAAAGGGAGAACTACTGCGATTGTGCCCTGGCTTTGACCGGATGAGCACCTCAGTAGAGAAAGCCGAAAACTGACTGTCATGATGCGGCGAGAGTTGGTCAACCACTTGACGACTTATTCAAATCTTTAGCGATTCTCCGTGTCACACGAAGGATCTTTTTTAGATCAAAACATGTAAAGGCACAAAAATTATAATACGCCGCATACATACCAGGGGCTATGTCGTAGCCCCGCCATAAAACTCCTATGGCTAAGTGAAAGTGTTAACACCCTATAGTCCGATTGCCTGGTTCGCCACATTATCACCTCCTTTATGGACCGAGACGTTGGATAAAGAGTGATTCAATGCTTTTCCGAACACCCCCGTATTTCCCGCGAGGGGGCTGAAGCCGACGACTGGAAAACTTTCAAATTACATTAAAACGACCGCACAGGAGGAATACAAGCTTTCGAGCAAAAGATGAAAACAGATTAACCATAAAGTTGTCTGTTACAACACTTATACACATCACTCAAACATTATGTCTTTCGAGCACTGACCCTCTATCAAGCGGGCGGCCTCTAGGACATCTTCAAAATAATGCTCTGGTTCCGGATGGTCCTTGCCTTTGGGTGGACCCTTCGCCGCAACATCGATGGCCTTCATCTTCCTCCAGAATGTCTTGACTCGGGCGAAGGCCATCCGTGCACCTTCAATGCATGCCGACCGCTTCATAGCGTCGATACGCGCCACCGCATCAACAAGCCGCTGCACTAGGCCGAAGTAACTACTCGGAACAGGTTCAGTCGGCCACAACCGGACTATGACGTTCTTCATGGGAGCGCCGGATATCCTATGCAGCTCGGCCCACTGGGACATCTGTTCATTCAGCAATAGAGGGCGCTTCGACGCGCCAAATTGTGACCAGAAAAGCTTCTCCGTTGCATACCCCTCTTGCGCATGGTAAAACTGCGCCGCATCGGCATAACTCTTCGGCAAGTCTAAAAAATTGTCCGGAGAACTCCACACTTGGTTAAGTTGAGCATAGTTCGGATCACCGAACTTAGCCTGTAGCAAAAAGGGCTTGCCAGCCACAATCTCCATAGCTTGCCGGATCTCCTCACGGGCTGCCCTGGATTCCGACTGCACTTCTCTTGCCTCTCCTTGTTCGGCTTTCAACTCAGCCGATGCCTTTTTGGCAGCCGCATCACTAAACCGGGCCTGCTCCTTGACCCGGGCCATCTCTGCCCGAAGGGCTTCCACGGCGGCGGCACCATCTGCATTCATGCACATTTCATATAAAATTCTTTTTCAGAGTCAGGCTTAAATTACAAGCACACTGGTGTAAGGAATGCTCGAAATATATACCTTCGAGTCGTCAAGACGCCTGTTGATCAATGCAATGTCATCCTCCGCAATATCCAGCTTTCGCTGCAGTTCGGCCACTTCTGTATTTCGAGTAGTGGCAGGAGGGGCGGTAGCCTGTATTCCAAATTAAATCAAGATTAGTACCTGAGCATATCTTTTTGATCCTCCGATTGCTTCCTTCGGAAGGCAATCCGAGTCTTATGGGCTACTGCATACACAATAGGTGCATTCTGTCAATATCATTCAATTGGCAACATTACATCACAAACCTCAAAACCTCTTAGAAGGCTCATAAAGGCCTCGTTCAACACGCTCTTTGCAGAGAGAACCTTCTCGACCACCGTAACCATTAAGGCACGATGCTCTTCTGAAACGGACGCTCGTCGCAGCATGTCCGTCAGCATCCCCGGCACTCCTGGGTCTTCGGACACCGCCGCCGGAGCACGACACTCCTTTGAAGGAATCCACTTACCCGCCTCCAGAATCACCTCCGGCTGTAAACCAGATAGTTCGGGGCCGTCATTCTTGATCCCCGAACCCTGAGCGATAGAGGCGCCACCTTCGGGCAACTCCTTCCTCGTTTCCTACGCTACTTGCCGGTTGGGAGGAGCCCTCCGAGACGACACCTCAAGATAATCCGCCCTATTGGGCGAGGAGGCCGGAGAAGGCGTGTCACTCTCCATCATCTCCGGCAGAAGGTCTCCCGAGGAGGAGGATGATTGAGAAACACCAGGTGTTAACCTGTGAGGACGTACATATGTCGGAGGATTACTTCAGTAATAAGAAAGGAATGAGGTATGGTCAAAGTACCCTGTGTCACTTACGGTCTGGCCGGAGGTTCGTCCTCATCATTAAGCTCTACAGCGACATTGCTTGCCCGACCCAAGCCGCCCGACAATGGCGTTTTCCCTTTGAAGGTTTCCCCTCCTGACCTCCAGAAGCGGCCCTCTTCTTGCTATGGAAGGCCCCCTCTACACCTTCGCCCCTAGGCAAAAGGGTTTCAGTTTCCCCGAACACAGCATCTGAATCGTCCTAAGGGCGGGCATCTCCTTTGGGCTCCTCACTCTCACCCCCCTCTGCAGACACCAGGTACGGTGTCGGAGTTAGCATCCGCATCAGCAGGGCAGACGCGGGGTCTTCGGGAAGGGGCGCCGGACACCAGATCAGCACCGCTTTCTTTATCCAGCCTTGTATAAGGACGGGTCGTTCAGTATCTTGTCAAGAGATGCTTGAATCAAACGTGTTCGGAGATTGAATACTTACCGGAGTATCCGGATGATTGCAGTCAAGGCCAACGTCTTCAGTGGTGTCCGGCCATTGCTCTTGCTTCCCGAAATATAATCTCCACATCCCTTCGTGCGTAGCGCCAAAGAAGTATTTAAGAGTCCGCCGCCCTTCTGGATTAAACTCCCACATACGGAGAGGCCACCGCTGCATGGCAGGGTCCGGCGGACTAGCATTACTTGAACAACGTTCACAAGTTCGATGCCCTTCTCGGTAAGGCTTCGGTTGCGACTTTGTAGAGTCTGCGCCTCATTGGCGGACCCCCAGTCTAATCCCTTATTGATCCATGAAGCGAGCTGAGTTGGAAGGCCGGGTCGGAATGCGGGCGTAGCTGCCCACTTGGAGCCCCGCGGCTCGTTGACATAAAACCACCCCTGCTGCCATAGGTCGGAAGACTCGGCGAAAGATCCTCCAAACCAAACCGTGCCGGCAAGCTTGCTTATTATAACGCTGCCGCACTCTGCCTGCTCCTCCTCTATCACCTGCGGCGTCACATCAAAAGTCTTGAGCCACAAACCAAAGTGCGGAGGAGTCCGGAGGAAGGCCTCACACGTGACGATAAATGTCGAGATGAGGAGAACGGAGTCCGGGGCCAGATCGTGAAAATCTAGCCCATAGTAGAAAATGAGCCCCCGGACGAAGGGGTTAAGCGCGAACCCTAACCCATGGAGGAAGTGGGACACAAATACTACCCTCTCGCCGGATTTGGGGTGGGAATAACCTGCCCCTTGGCGGGAAGCCGACGAAGGATTTCTGGGGTCAGATACCTCGCCACGCGGAGCTTCGCAATATCCTCCTCTGTGACAGAAGAGGCCACCCACCGGCCTGAACGGCTGGGCCCGGACACGATTGGGGCTAGTGGTGATTGAAACTCGAGGGATAGAACTCGATGTGGCTGGGGTTGAGGAAGAAGCCAGCGCGGAAGAGAGAGACAAGTTTGGGTCCCTATATAAAGGCCCAGAATATCGAGCGTCCCCTCCTGCGTCTCGAAACCTACCTATCCTCAAAGAGTCATACCCTGGGGACGGTTGGGTTACCCACACCTGCATTATTGAAAATCTCGTGAATAAGGGGACACGATCTCTGCTTTGACAAGACGTGCCAATAAAACCGCTCCCCGAGACGTGGGGCGACGGGCTAGCCACCGGTTGGAAATAATAACCGGGCAGGCGTGATACATTGTCATAAACAGTTGTCAGCAGATTGGACTTGTGGAGTATTGTATTTTCTGCAATTACATACGCTGGTCCAGATATATTTACTACATCCGAAGGCTATCTAGGAGTTCGGAAGAAGGGGAACCCGCCTTGCAATGCCAAAGACAATCTGCGCGCCGGACTCCTAGTCATTGGAGCCAGGTTCAGGGGCTAGTGAGGGAGTCCTGGACTAAGGGGTCCTCGGGCGTCCGGCCTGTTATCTACTGGGCCAGATTGATGGGCTATGAAGACATAAAGACCGAAGACTGTACCCGTGTCCGGATTGGACTCTACTTGGCATGGAAGGCAAGCTAGGCGACCGATTATGAAGATTTCCTCGTATGTAACCGACTCCATGTAACCCTAGATCTCTCCGGTGCCTATATAAACCGGAGAGCATAGTCGGGATAGGGATATTCATTACCAGATACTCATAGGCTAGACTTCTAGAGTTTAGCCATTACGATATCGTGGTAGATCAACTCTTGTAACACTCATATTCATCAAGATCAATCAAGCAGGAAGTAGGGTATTACCTCCATAGAGAGGGCCCGAACCTGGGTAAACATTGTGTCCCCCGTCTCCTGTTACCATCGATCCTAGACGCTCAGTTCGGGTCCCCCTACCCGAGATCGGCCGGTTTTGACACCGACACCCGTGACCTCAATAACAAAAGTAACTACTCACAAATGATAACCACGATCAAGATCAGAGGGGTATTAAATAGCATAATGGATCTGAACATATAATCTTCCACCAAATAAACCATATAGTAATCAACTACAAGATGTAATCAACACTACTAGTCACCCACATGTACCAATCTGAGATTCCGGTACAAAGATTGAACACAAGAGATGAACTAGGGTTTGAGAGGAGATGGTGTTGTTGAAGATCTTGATGGAGATTGGCCTCCCAAAGATGAGAGGTTTGTTGGTGATGACGATGGCTTCAATTTCCCCTCAGGGAGGGATGTTCCCCCGGCGGAATCGCTCCGCCGGAGGGCAAACGTGCTCCTACCCAAGTTCCGCCTTGAAACGGCGGCGCTCCATCCCAAAAGTCCACTCCTTATTTTTTTTCTAGGTCAAAATGACTTATATACCAGAAGATGGGCATCGGAGGCGGGTCGGGCTGACCACAACCCACCAGGGCACGCCCTGGCCTCTTGTGGTCACTAGGAGGGCACCCTCCGGTAGTTATTTGCTCCAGTATTTTTCATATATTCCAAAGAAATTCTCTGTAAATTTTTAGCTCATTTGGAGTTGTGCAGAATAGGTAGCTCTCATGTAGCTTTTTCAGGTTCAGAATTCCAGCTGCCGACATTCTCCCTCTTTGTGTAAACCTTGCATATTATGAGAGAAAAGGCATTAGAATTACTCCATAAAGAATTATTATGCATAAAAACATTATAAATAACAGTAGAAAAACATGATGCATAATGGAAGTATGGGTGGTATTTAGTAAATTCTCATTCCTTTTACAAGGAATGGGAAGAGATTTCAATGATATGTGTGTAGAGTCAACCACAAATGTGTCATTTATTGGTTTTTCAACTATAGAAAAATGAAATGCATGCTTGAAAAACATGACACTTGGCATGGTGTCATGGTATGGCCTCACCATACCCTGGTAAAAGTTTGAGAAGGTTTGGCTTATGTCGTCATGCATGATGTTCATAAATCGAACAATCACCGAAGAAGTTTCATGGTTCGTAGAGGGAAATCACCAAGATTGAAGGGGAATCCAAATTTCCTTCGTCCTTTGTCCTTTAGTTTTTTTTCTATGATGAACATACACCCTGCAAGTTACCGTGTTCAAATTTGGGACTTTTCCAGGCTCATTACCATATTTAGGTGATTATGTGCATTTTCTAGGCATTAATGCCCATAATTCAAATTCAAACAATTTGTCCATGAAAAAGTGCACAAAAATGGTCTAGAAAACCATGCTCGTGGTATTTAGTAAATTATCATGCCTTTTACAAGGAATGGGCATAGATTTCAAGGATATGTGATGTGTTGTTTATTGTTTTTTCAACTATAGAAAAATGAATAGATGCTTGAAAAACATGACGCCTGGCATGGTGCTGTGGTATGGCCTCACCATGCCCTGGTAAATTTTTTAGAAGGTTTGCCTTATGTCGTCATGCATGTTCTTCATAAATCGAACCATCACCGAGGAAGTTTCATGGTTTCGAGAGGGAAATCACCAAGATTGAAGGGGAATCCAAATTTCCTTCGTCCTTTATCCTTAAGTTTTTTTCTCTGATGAACATATCCCCTGCACATCACCATGTTCAAATTTGGCACTTTCCGGGCTCATTTACCATATTTTGGCGATTATGTGCATTTTCTAGGCATTAATGCACATAATTCAAATTCAAACAATTGATGTATAAAAAGTGCAAAAAACGGTCTCGAAAACCATGCTCATGGTATTTAGTAAATTCTTATGCCTTTTACAAGTAGTGGGCAGAGATTTCAAGGATATGTATGGCAAGAGTCAACCACAAACGTGTTGTTTATTGGTTTTTCAACTATAGTCAAATGAAATACATGCTTGAAAAACATGACACTTGGCATGGGGCCATTGTATGTCCTCACCATTCCTTGGTAAAAATTTGAGAAGGTTTGGCTTATGTCGTCATGCACGCTCTTCATAAATCGAACCATCATCGAGGAAGTTTCATGGTTTCGAGAGTGAAATCACCAAGATTGAAGAGGAATCCAAATTTCCTTTGTCCTTGAGTTTTTTTTCTGTGATGAACATACACCCTGCAGATCACCGTCTTCAAATTTGGCACTTTTCTGGGCTCATTTACCATATTTAGGTGATTTTAAGAATTTTCTAGACATTTAGCGCAGATAAATCCAATCCAGCTACAGTTGCACGGGTGTGATGATAGGGACGTGGATTGTCATTCGATTGCGGTGCATCCTATGGTGCACATGCGCAATCCGCGTGGCTGGGGTAGAGGCCAATTAGAACGCAACACACAATAGGGTGAGCGCACGCTGTTGCCTGAGGCGAGGGAGATGAACCGTGTGCGATAATGAATGACAAAGATTGTAGGCGAAGCCAAAGCCGCACAGAAGGAGCGGAAAATGCAGAAAGCGGTCAAGAAAAGAGAGTCCCGCCACCGGAAGAAAGAAGAGGCCACACGCCATGCTGAGGAGAGCTAGGCAGAGATCCAAGCACGATGGGCTGCCGCCGACAAGGCCAGAAGTAGAACGACGGCGTCTGGCCAACATGCCCGATGCCTCCACCTGCGAGGATCATGGTGGTAGCTACCACGACGCTGATGAGAGTTGTGTAGAGATCCAAGCACGGTGGGCTACCGCCGACAAGGCTGGGAAGGAGAACGATTTACGACTGGCCAGCATGTGAGAAGTAGTTTGTCACAGCCCAACAATTATGCTTTGTAATTGGTTGCATCAGTGAGTGGCATCCATGCATCATGTTTAAATTCCATTTAAATGTGAATTGGGGAAAATGGAAAGCCTCAGAGATCATTCCTAAAAAATGATCAACATTAAAAATTGCTTCAAATAAACCCAAGAAAATCTTCTTGTTAAGCTATAAAAATATTGGCAAGAGGTAAAATTCAAACCAATATTTTTGGAGTCTCAGGGATATTTGTTTTGGGCCTTTGAAATTAAATCAATAAGTATTTGACTTTTGGATTGTATTCATTTTATACAGAATATATTCCAAAAGGCCCCGAAATTATTTATGTGCCTTTGGAGAAGTCCATAATGGCTACATAAAAATATTCAGAAGGTTTTGCCCTGTTATGGATTTCTTTGAATTTGAATCAGTGGCAAAATGAATAAATAAAAAGAAAATAGAACAGAAATTAAAACAGAACAGCAAAACTCACCTGGGCATCTTACCTGTAGCAGCAACCCACCTGGCCAGGCCACCTGGCGGCCCGGCCCACCAGGGGCACACCCGTCTTCTTCCCCGTGCCAGCGCACAAAGCAGCTCGGTGGCGAGCGCCGACGCCACACCTGGCCACCTCCTGCCTGGTTGCCTCCCTCCCCAATCCCCTGGACGATGCCACACACCCTTCCTGGTCTCTCTCTCACTCTTGCCCTTGTTCTCCCTCCCCTGGCGCCCTCTCCCTCTCCTCCCCGAGCGCACCAGAGAGCGCCGACGAGCACCATCGCAGCCACCGCGCACGCCTCGCCTCGCCGTCCGGTTTCCTAGCTCCGCCTCGACGCCGTGGAGCCGCACGCCAAAGCACGCGACTGCGGGAGCCCCTGCAATGCCGCCATCACCGTCATCTTCAACCTCCAGCGCCCGAGATCGCCGGCAACGTCACGTCGCCGTCCGGCCTCCCCCGAGCTCGTTGATGCCTCCAAATGACGCGGGGTGAGCCCCTCTTCATTTCGCCCTATCCCCGTTGCCCCGCACGCCCTCTAGCGCTAGCGCCGCCGTGCCCGAAGCTCACCGCCGCACAGCCACGTCGCCGTCGTTGTTTCAGCCGTTGTAGCTCGCGGGCGAGCACATCAACGTGCTCAGCGTCCCTCCACGAGCCCGTAGCCACCAACTGCTTCCCCTCCCGAGCTCCGTAACACCGAACCCTAGCTCGCCCGAGCTCCAGCCGCCGCTAAAGCTTGTCGCCGGCCACTTTCCGGCAACCCCAGCACCACCCGCCACCACCACTAGAAGTGCCGCAACGCCAGGAACCCGTAGAGCCCTTCCGCGCATCAAACCGTCGCCGGAGTAGCGATTCCGGTGTGCCTCCGCCGTCTGTCAAGGTCGCCGGTGGCTAATCCCTGGCCGCGCTGACGTGGCCGCATGATTAGTGCTAATCACTGCCAGCTAACCACCGCACATCCACTGACAGTGGGCCCCACAGCGAGTCAAAGCAGGAGTCAACGCGGGATTAGCGCCTCTATCACCGACCAGTGGGCCCGACAGGTCAGGTTTGACCTGGACCGGGTCAGTTGACCTGCTGATGTCACTGTTGGCCTTGCTAACGCCATAAAGCTTGTTTGGCATTTTCAATAACCAGGAAATTCCAGAAATAGTTAAAACTTCTAAAAATCATAGAAAATAATCTATAACTCGGATTGAAAAGATTTATATATGAAAAATGATCAGAAAAATCCAAAGAATCTGTTTATGTCATTTTAATGCATGTTTGAACAACTTACAGCCACTGTTTATGACAATTTGAATAAATGGCATTTTAAATTTCCCATGTGGAGTTTGAATTTGAACCTAGTGTTCAAACCAACTCCATTTAAATCGTTGCTAGTTGCATGAGCTCAAATCACAGCATATTGCCATGTGACATTCATGCATCATATTGTTGCATCGCATTGATTGTGTTTCTTCTCTGTTGCTGGTAATTGTCCCATCTCAGTAGACGTGGTTCCGACGATGAGTACGATGACACCGATGACGAGATATACTATCTTCAGAAGTGCCAGGCAAGCAAAACCCCCTTGTTCATTCCGATACAATCCCACTCTCTCGCTGCTGCTCTCTTTTACTGCATTAGGACAACATCGATTCAACTGTTACATGCTGCGGTAGTTGAACCCCTTTCCTCTGCATGACCTGTCATTCCCATAGTAAATAGATGAAACCCACTAGTATGAGTAGGAGTTGTTTGAGCCCTGACCAGTCATGCTTGTTTTTAGGAATGATCTCTGAGGCTTTCCATTTTCCCCAATTCACATTTAAATGGAATTTAAACATGATGCATGGATGCCACTCACTGATGCAACCAATTAAAAAGCATAATTCTAGGGCTGTGACAACTCACCCCCACTAAACAAGAATCTCGTCCCGAGATTCAAGACGTGAGGTAAGAAGACATAGGGGACACAAAGCTAACACGATCTTCATGATCCAATTGTCCTTCTCGAAGATGTTGATTCATTGCTTCAAATTGATCTTGATGTCTTTGCTTTCGCGATCTTCATCCAACACAATGACAAAAGGGAAAGGAAATTGTACCGGAATCGATCACCTCAAAGTTCGAGCACTCAAGATCAACTCATGGAGTGAGACATTGAAACATCGCTTGAGTTGAGTCACAAAACACATATAAGGGGTGATGGTAAGGAGCTGATGACGAAGTTTCAATTTTGGTAAGCAACAACTCCATGCTTAGGTAAGATGGGGCATGGTGTCAAAGTAGCGAGGAGTTAATTGCCCTGCATACCACAACGGGGCACCTTGGAAGAGGTGACTCTTAGGATTATTTCCTTAAGTGACAAAAAGAATTACTTTTGATACAGAGGTCATTGAACTCTCTACCAGCCTAAGGAAATTCACAAACGATCGTTTGAAGGAGTTCGAAGAAATGGCATACTCAGTTTGGAAAGGAAACTAGAGTTATAAGACAACTCGGCAAACGGAAGGCACATTTCAACTGATACCTAGGATATAACCTAGTGTCTGAGCATGCTCTCAAGAACTTGAGCATTTCCATATTCATCAAGGTTTTACCAACATCCGTGCCAAGGATCCTGGCAACACATCATACTACCATGATGAATAATGATGGAGGAAGCAGATGCAAAGGAAGATAACACTTTCTCAAATTTCACCATGACTGGGCCAAGGAAACAAAATCTGGATGATCGACCGAGAGACATTTAGCACTCCGCTTCTAATGTTCTCCTTGATGTTCTACATACCACAGTCATACTTAAAGCATTAATGTGGCCATCAAGTATAGGTCAGACTTCTGGAAGACAAAGGATCCATAAGGAACAACTTCTAGAATATGTCATATGACATTCTCATGGGGAGGTGGGTAAATTGCTGAATCAAGATACTACAATAATTGGCCTCCTGGCTAGGTGGGGTAGCCACAACATCCACTTTACCGGCTTATAGAACCAATATTACAGTTCTTGGGAAACGTTCCAACCATTATATCTACATGAGATTCAGATCTGGTTGATCACAGGGTACTCCGGACTCAGCATGTCTAAAAGTGAAAGGTTGCAAGACAAATCGACGATATGACGTTGCAAGGTTCTCAGGAAATGGGCTACGATAGTAAGCTCCAAAACATGAACTGGTTCTACTACACACATGTGAACACGCTGTCCCAGACATACCAAGCATTCCAAATCATACACACAATATGCTCGTTATGTGCAAATACAACATGGCATCACAACAAAACTCTACAACACAAAGTATTGATTCATTAGGCTCCGAGGAGCCAGATATTACAAACATGGGTCTGATGACCCAGCATTCAAGTCATACAAGCAAAAAGCACATGCGGAAGCTTAACTTGTCTGAGTACAGACAACTACAAATGAAAAAGGCTAAGAAGCCTGGCTATCTACAAGACCCTGCCGGGGGTACAAGATCGTAGCGGAGGTAACAAGCTAAACGTCGAAGTCCACGCGGAACTACTAGTGAGAGTGAGGTCTCTCTGCAAAAACATAAATTAAGCAAACGTGAGTACAAATGTACCCAGCAAGACATACATCAGAACTATCTACATATGCATCAGTATCAACAAAGGGGTGGTGGAGTTTAACTGCAGCAAGCCAGCTTTGACTCAGTGGCTAACCTGAACTACGACTGCAAGTAACTCTTTTGAGGTGGCGCACACGAGTCCACATATTCACCATATCAATAGACCACTATGGATCTGCTCCCGTCTCCCTATGAGAAGGTCATCCGTAGCACTCACGCTTATCTTGCGCATTTTAGAGTATCCACTTTCACTTGTCTATGAACTATACAGGCTACCCAGAAGTCCTTTTCCACGGACACGGCTATTCGAATAAATGATGTTAACCCTGCAGGGGTGTACTTCTTCGCACACGCTCTCGCCACTTACCACCATGTACACGTCGTGTATCTCGGCAACCTTCAAGCGGAAGCCTGGTGAGGGAGTCGGCCACGACCTGACTAACCACACAAGTCTCTAGTCCAGGTTTATCGCCTATTCGGGTTCCATCCGCAAGGACATCCGGCCGGGGTGTCGCTCACGGCCCCAAACGATGTGAGCAGGGTTCCCAAGCCCACCTCGACGGATGGATCTACTCTTGGTACACCGTGCCATGGTGCCTAGTCTGTCCCAAGCCCACCTGTACCGGGTATGTGTGGGATCCGACAACCTAGTTGTTTATCCTTGGTAGCCTCTCTTACCGGGAAATGTCTCCTAGTGCTTCCACTGAGCTATGGTAGCTTGCTACTGCTTCGGAACACTTAGGCTGGCCGGCATGTGTCCTTCTTCGATCCTGTGTCTGTCCCTTCGGGGAAATGTCAAGCGGTGTCTTTCTTAGTCCTGTTAGCCTGCTACAGCCCGCATTCCCGGAGTCCTGCTAGCCCAGTTGCTACAGCCCGAATTCACTCGCTGATGACCGACACGTTCGTTGTTGGGTCATGTATGCCCGTCCCTGTAAGTTAGTGCCACTTTGGGTTCACGACTAGTCATGTCGGCCCGGGTTCTCTGTCAAATGGATGCTAGCGACACTATCATATACATAAGCCAAAAGGCGCAAATGGTCCCGGGCCAGGTAAGGTGGCACCCGTGGGAATACCGTGCGTGAGGCCGCAAAGTGATATGATGTGTTACAAGCTAGATCAGTGTGACTTAGGATTGGGGTCCTGACATAGTTCATGCGTGTGTCGCCCGTAAGTCTGTATAATTAATTACGGGCATCTACCAGTACTACTTACTAGTTTTAGCGCAAATTACTAGTATCTAGTAATTTTAGTTGGTACTATCTATTATTAACGTACACTGCCGATAAGCGCATCATTTTAGGGCTTTGAGCGTTGCTTAGCATGTGTTCACTGAAGTTTTGTAGCTGTACCTATGGGGGAACGTAGTAATTTCAAAAAAATTCCTACGCACACGCAAGATCATGGTGATGCATAGCAATGAGAGGGGAGAGTGTTGTCCACATACCCTCATAGACCATTAAGCGGAAGCGTTATAACAACACGGTTGATGTAGTCGTACGTCTTCACGATTGAACGATCCTGAGTATCGAACGTACGACACCTCCGCGTTCAACACACGTTCAGCTCAGTGACGTCTCGTGAACTCACGATCCAGTAGAGCTTCCAGGAAGAGCTTCGTTAGCACGACGACATGGTGACGGTGATGATGATGCTACTAACACAGGGCTTCGCCTAGGCACCGCTACGATATGACCGAGGTGGATTATGGTGGAGGGGGGCACCGCACACGGATAAGAGATCAATGATCAATTGTTGTGTCCTTGGGGTGCCCCCCTGCCCCCGTATATAAAGGAACTAGGGGGGAGGCGGCCGGCCAAGGAAGAGGACGCGCCAAGGGGGGAGTCCTAGTACCACCGGGAGTAGGACTCCCCTTTTCCTAGTAGGAGTAGGAGAAGGGGGAAGGAGGAGAGAGAGGGGAAGAAAAGGGGGGCGCCGCCCCCCTCCTTGTCCAATTCGGAGTAGAGGGGGAAGGGGGCGCGGCCAACCCCGGCCGCCCCTCCTCTTCTCCACTAAGGCCCATTAGGCCCAATATACTCCCCGGGGGGTGGGTCCTGGTAACCCCCCGGTACTCCGGTATATGTCTGAAACCTCCAGAAACACTTCTTTCGGTACAATATATCAATCATTACATCTCGACCATTTCGAGACTCCTCGTCATGTCTGTGATCATATCCGGGACTCCGAACTTCTTTCGGTACATCAAAATACAAAAACTCATAATACCAATCGTCACCGAACTTTAAGCGTGCGGACCCTACGGGTTCGAGAACTATGTAGACCTGACCGAGACACGTCTCCGGGCAATAAACAATAGCGGAATCTAGATGCTCATATTGGTTCCTACATATTCTACGAAGATGTTTATCGGTCAAACCACATAACAACATACGTTGTTCCCTTTGTAATCGGTATGTTACTTGCCCGAGATTCGATCGTTGGTATCTTAATACCTAGCTCAATCTCACTACTGGCAAGTCTCTTTAATCGTTCCGTAGTGCATCATCCCATAACTAACTTATTAGTCACATTGCTTCCAAGGCTTATAATGATGTGCATTACCGAGAGGGCCCTGAGATACCTCTCCGACAATCGGAGTGACAAATCGCAATCTCGATCTATGCCAACTCAACAAGTACAATCGGAGACACCTGTAGAGCACCTTTATAATCACCCAGTTACGTTGTGACGTTTGGTAGCACACAAAGTGTTCCTCCGGTAATCGGGAGTTGCATAATCTCATAGTCATAGGAACATGTATAAGTCATGAAGAAAGCAATAGCAGTAAACTAAACGATCAAGTGCTTAGCTAACGGAATGGGTCAAGTCAATCACATCATTCTCCTAATGATGTGATCCCGTTAATCAAATGACATCTCATGTCTATGGTTAGGAAACTCAACCATCTTTGATCAACGAGCTAGTCAAGTAGAGGCATACTAGTGACATTATGTTTGTCTATGTATTCACACATGTATATGTTTCCGGTTAATACAATTCTAGCATGAATAATAAATATTTATCATGATATGAGGAAATAAATAACAACTTTATTATTGCCTCTAGGGCATATTTCCTTCAGTATCCCACTTGCACTAGAGTAAATAATCTACATTACATAGTAATGATTCTAGCACTCATGGAGTTTTGGTGCTGATCAAGTTTTGCTCGTTGAAGAGGCTTAGTCAACGGGTCTGCAACATTCAGATCTGTATGTATGTTGCAAATCTCTATGTATCCCACCTGGACTTGATCCCGGATGGAATTGAAGCATCTCTTGATGTGCTTGGTTCTCTTGTGAAATCTGGATTCCTTTGGCAAGGCAATTGCACCAGTATTGTCACAAAAGATTTTCATTCCGATGCACTAGGTATGACACCTAGATGGGATATGAACTCCTTCATCCAGACTCCTTCATTTGCTTCTTCCGAAGCAGCTATGTACTCCGCTTCACACGTAGCTCACGCCACGACGCTTTGTTTAGAACTGCACCAACTGACAGCTCCACCGTTCAATGTAAACACGTATCCGGTTTGCGATTTAGAATCGTCCGGATCAGTGTCAAAGCTTGCATCGACGTAACCATTTACGACGAGCTCTTTGTCACCTCCATAAATGAGAAACATATCCTTAGTCCTTTTCAGGTATTTTAGGATCTTCTTGACCGCTGTCCAGTGATCCATTCCTGGATTACTTTGGTACCTTCCTGCTAAGCTAATAGCAAGGCACACATCAGATCTGGTACACAACAGTGCATACATGATAGAGCCTATGGCTGAAGCATAGGGAACACTTTTCATTTTCTCTCTATCTTCTCCAGTGGTCAGGCATTGAGTCTGACTCAACTTCACACCTTGTAACACAGGCAAAAACCCTTTCTTTGCTTGATCCATTTTGAACATTTTCAAAACTTTGTCAAGGTATGTGCTTTGTGAAAGTCCAATTAAGCGTCTTGATCTATCTCTATAGATCTTGATGCCCAATATGTAAGCAGCTTCACCAAGGTCTTTCATTGAAAAACTCTTATTCAAGTATCCTTTTATGCTATCCAGAAATTCTATATCATTTCCAATTAGCAATATGTCATCCACATATAATATTTGAAATGCTACAGAGCTCCCACTCACTTTCGTGTAAATACAGGCTTCTCCAAAAGTCTGTATAAAACCATATGCTTTGATCACACTATCAAAACATTTATTCCAACTCCGAGAGGCTTCCACCAGTCCATAAATGGATCGCTGGAGCTTGTACACTTTGTTAGCTCCCTTTGGATCGATAAAACCTTCCGGTTGCATCATATACAACTCTTCTTCCAGAAATCCATTCAGAAATGCAGTTTTGACATCCATTTGCCAAATTTCATAATCATAAAATGCGGCAATTGCTAACATGATTCGGACAGACTTAAGCATCGCTACGGGTGAGAAAGTCTCATCGTAGTCAACTCCTTGAACTTGTCGAAAACCTTTCGCAACAAGTCGAGCTTTGTAGATAGTAACATTACCGTCAGCGTCAGTCTTCTTCTTGAAGATCCATTTATTCTCTATGGCTTGCCGATCATCGGGCAAGTCAACCAAAGTCCACACTTTGTTCTCATACATGGATCCCATCTCAGATTTCATGGCCTCAAGCCATTTTGCGGAATCTGGGCTCACCATCGCTTCTTCATAGTTCGTAGGTTCGCCTTGGTCAAGTAACATGACCTCCAGAATAGGACTACCATACCACTCTGGTGTGGATCTTACTCTGCTTGACCTGCGAGGTTCGGTAGTAACTTGATCTGAAGTTTCATGATTAATATCATTATCTTCTTCACTGATTGGTGTAGGTGTCACAGAAACCGGTTTCTGTGATGAACTACTTTCCAATAAGGGAGCAGCTACAGTTACCTCATCAAGTTCTACTTTCCTCCCACTCATTTCGAGAGAAACTCCTTCTCTAGAAAGGATCCATTCTTAGCAAGAAATGTCTTGCCTTCGGATCTGTGATAGAAGGTGTACCCAATAGTTTCCTTTGGGTATCCTATGAAGACACATTTCTCCGATTTGGGTTCGAGCTTATCAGGTTGAAGTTTTTTCACATAAGCATCGCAGCCCCAAACTTTAAGAAACGACAACTTTGGTTTCTTGCCAAACCACAGTTCATAAGGCGTCGTCTCAACGGATTTCGACGGTGCCCTATTTAACGTGAATGCAGCCGTCTCTAAAGCATAACCCCAAAACGATAGCGGTAAATCAGTAAGAGACATCATAGATCGCACCATATCTAGTAAAGTATGATTACGACGTTCGGACACACCATTTCGCTGTGGTGTTCCGGGTGGCGTGAGTTGTGAAACTATTCCACATTGTTTCAAATGTAGACCAAACTCGTAACTCAAATATTCTCCTCCACGATCAGATCGTAGAAACTTTATTTTCTTGTTACGATGATTTTCCACTTCACTCGCTCAAATGATTTTCAAATGTTTCAGACTTATGTTTTATTAAGTAGATATACCTATATCTGCTCAAATCATCCGTGAAGGTGAGAAAATAACGATACCCGCCGCGAGCCTCAATATTCATCGGTCCACATACATCAGTATGTATGATCTCCAACAAATCTGTTGCTCGCTCCATTGTTCCGGAGAACGACATTTTAGTCATCTTTCCCTTGAGGCATGGTTCGCAAGTACTAAGTGATTCATAATCAAGTGATTCAAAAAGTCCATCAGTATGGAGTTTCTTCATGCGCTTTACAGCAATATGACCTAAACGGCAGTGCCACAAATAAGTTGCACTATCATATCAACTCTGCATCTTTTGGCTTCAATATTATGAATATGTGTATCACTACTATCGAGATTTAATAAAAATAGACCACTCTTCAAGGGTGCATGACCATAAAAGATATTACTCATATAAATAGAACAACCATTATTCTCTGATTTAAATGAATAACCGTCTCGCATCAAAGAAGATCCAGATATAATGTTCATGCTTAACGCTGGCACCAAATAACAATTATTCAGGTCTAAAACTAATCCCGAAGGTATATGTAGAGGTAGCGTTCCGACCGCGATCACATCGACTTTAGAACCATTTCCCACGCGCATCGTCACCTCGTCCTTAGCCAATCTTCGCTTAATACGTAGTCCCTGTTTCGAGTTGCAAATATTAGCAACAGAACCAGTATCAAATACCCAGGTGCTACTGCGAGCATTAGTAAGGTACACATCAATAACATGTATATCACATATACCTTTGTTCACCTTGCCATCCTTCTTATCCGCCAAATACTTGGGGCAGTTCCGCTTTGAGTGACCAGTCTGTTTGCAGTAGAAGCACTCAGTCTCAGGCTTAGGTCCAGACTTGGGTTTCTTCTCCAGAGCTGCAATTTGTTTGCTATTCTTCTTGAAGTTTCCCTTCTTCTTCCCTTTACCGTTTTTCTTGAAACCGGTGGTCTTGTTGACCATCAACAGTTGATGCTCCTTCTTGATTTCTACCTCCGCAGCCTTTAGCATTGCGAAGAGCTCGGGAATTGTCTTATCCATCCCTTGCATATTATAGTTCATCACAAAGCTCTTGTAGCTTGGTGGCAGTGATTGAAGAATTCTCTCAATGACACTATCATCCGGAAGATTAACTCCCAGTTGAATCAAGTGATTATTATACCCAGACATTTTGAGTATATGTTCAATGACAGAACTATTCTCCTCCATCTTGCAGCTGTAGAACTTATTGGAGACTTCATATCTCTCAATCCAGGCATTTGATTGAAATATTAACTTCAACTCCTGGAACATCTCATATGCTCCATGGCGTTCAAAACGTCGTTGAAGTCCCAGTTCTAAGCCGTAAAGCATGGCACACTGAACTATCGAGTAGTCATCAGCTTTGCTCTGCCAGACATTCTTAACATCGTCAGTTGCATCTGTAGTAGGCCTGGCACCCAGTGGTGCTTCCAGGACGTAATTCTTCTGTGGAGCAATGAGGATAATCCTCAAGTTACCAACCCAGTCCGTGTAATTGCTACCATCATCTTTCAACTTTGCTTTCTCAAGGAACGCATTAAAATTCAACGGAACAACAGCACGGGCCATCTATCTACAACAACATATAGAAGCAAAATACTATCAGGTACTAAGTTCATGATAAATTAAAGTTCAATTAATCATTTTACTTAAGAACTCCCACTTAGATTGACATCCCTCTAATCATCTAAGTGATCACGTGATCCAAATCAACTAAACCATGTCCGATCATCACGTGAGATGGAGTAGTTTTCAATGGTGAACATCACTATGTTGATCATATCTACTATATGATTCATGCTCGACCTTTCGGTCTCAGTGTTCCGAGGCCATTTCTGCATATGCTAGGCTCGTCAAGTTTAACCCGAGTATTCTACGTGTGTAAAACTGTCTTACACCCGTTGTATTTGAACGTAGAGCTTATCACACCCGATCATCACGTGGTGTCTCGGCACGACGAACTTTCGCAACAGTGCATACTCAGGGAGAACACTTATACCTTGAAATTTAGTGAGAGATCATCTTATAATGCTACCATCAATCAACGCAGAATAAGATGCATAAAGGATAAACATCACATGCAATCAATATAAGTGATATGATATGGTCATCATCATCTTGTGCCTTTGATCTCCATCTCCAAAGCACCGTCATGATCACCATCGTCACCAGCGCGACACCTTGATCTCCATCGTAGCATCGTTGTCGTCTCGCCAACTATTGCTTGTACGACTATCGCTACCGCTTAGTGATAAAGTAAATCACTTACAGGGCGATTGCATTGCATACAATAAAGCGACAACCATATGGCTCCTGCCAGTTGCCGATAACTCCGTTACAAAACATGATCATCTCATACAATAAATATAGCATCATGTCTTGACCATATCACATCACAACATGCCCTGCAAAAACAAGTTAGACGTCCTCTACTTTGTTGTTGCAAGTTTTACGTGGCTGCTACGGGCTGAGCAAGAACCGTTCTTACCTACGCATCAAAACCACAACGATAGTTCGTCAAGTTAGTGCTGTTTTAACCTTCTCAAGGACCGGGCGTAGCCACACTCGATTCACCTAAAGTTGGAGAAACTGACACCCGCCAGTCACCTGTGTGCAAAGCACATCGGTAGAACCAGTCTCGCATAAGCGTAGGCATAATGTCGGTCCGGGCCGCTTCATCGAACAATACCACCGAACCAAAGTATAACATGCTGGTAAGCAGTATGACCTGTATCGCCCACAACTCACTTGTGTTCTACTCGTGCATATAACATCTACGCATAAACCAGGCTCTGATACCACTGTTGGGGAACGTAGTAATTTCAAAAAAATTCCTACGCACACGCAAGATCATGGTGATGCATAGCAACGAGAGGGGAGAGTGTCGTCCATGTACCCTCATAGACCGTTAAGCGGAAGCATTATAACAACACGGTTGATGTAGTCGTACGTCTTCACGATTGACCGATCCTCAGTACCGAACATACGGCACCTTCGCTTTCAGCACACGTTCAGCTCGGTGACGTCCCGCGAACTCACGATCGAGTAGAGCTTCCGGGAAGTGCTTCGTTAGCACGACGGCGTGGTGACGGTGATGATGATGCTACCGACACGGGGCTTCGCCTAGGCACCACTACGATATGACCGAGGTGGATTATGGTGGAGGGGGGCACCTCACACGGCTAAGAGATCAATGATCAATTGTTGTGTCCTTGGGGTGTCCCCCTGCCCCCGTATATAAAGGAGCTAGGGGGAGGCGGCCGGCCAAGGAGGAGGACGCGCCAAGGGGGGAGTCCTACTCCCGCCGGGAGCAGGACTCCTCTTTTCCTAGTAGGAGTAGGAGAAGGGGGAAGGAGGAGAGAGAGGGGAAGGAAAGGGGGCGCCGCCCCCCTCCTTGTCCAATTTGGACTACAGGGGGAGGGGGCATGCGGCCTGCCCTGGCCGCCCTCCTCTTCTCCACTAAGGCCCAATAGGCCCAATATACTCCCCGGGGGGTGCCGGTAACCCCCCGGTACTCCGGTATATGTCTGAAACCTCCCGAAACACTTCTGGTGTCCGGACATATTCATACAACATATCGATCTTTACGTCTCGACCATTTCGAGACTCCTCGTCATGTCCGTGATCATATCCAGGACTATGAACTTCCTTCGGTACATCAAAATACAAAAACTCATAATACCGATCGTCACAGAACTTTAAGCGTGCGGACCCTACGGGTTCGAGAACTATGTAGACATGACCGAGACACGTCTCCGGTCAATAACCAATAGCGGAACCTGGATGCTCATATTGGTTCCTACATATTCTACGAAGATCTTTATCTTTCAAACCGCATAACAACATACGTTGTTCCCTTTGTCATCGGTATGTTACTTGCCCGAGATTCAATCGTCGGTATCTTAATACCTAGCTCAATCTCGTTACCGGCAAGTCTCTTTACTCATTCTATAGTGCATCATCCTGTAACTAACTTATTAGTCACATTGCTTGCAAGGCTTATAGTGATGTGCATTACCGAGAGGGCCCAGAGATACCTCTCCGACAATCAGAGTGACAAATCCCAATCTCGATCTATGCCAACTCAACAAGTACCATCGGAGACACCTGTAGAGCACCTTTATAATCACCCAGTTAGGTTGTGACGTTTGGTAGCACACAAAGTGTTCCTCCGGTAATTGGGAGTTGCATAATCTCATAGTCATAGGAACATGTATAAGTCATGAAGAAAGCAATAGCAGTAAGCTGAACGATCAAGTGCTAAGCTAACGGAATGGGTCAATGAAGGAAATATGCCCTAGAGGCAATAATAAAGTATTATATATTTCCTTATATCGTGATAAATGTTTATTATTCATGCTAGAATTGTATTAACCGGAAACATAATACATGTGTAAATACATAGACAAACAGAGTGTCACTAGTATGCCTCTACTTGACTAGCTCGTTAATCAAAGATGGTTATGTTTCCTAGCCATAGACATGAGTTGTCATTTGATTAACAGGATCACCTCATTAGGAGAATCACGTGATTGACTTGACCCATTCCGTTAGCTTAGCACCCGATCGTTTAGTATGTTGCTATTGCTTTCTTCATGACTTATACATGTTCCCATGACTATGAGATTATGCAACTCCTGTTTACCGGAGGAACACTTTGTGTGCTACCAAACGTCACAACGTAAATGGGTGATTATAAAGGTGCTCTACAGGTGTCTCCAAAGGTACTTGTTGGGTTGGCGTATTTCGAGATTAGGATTTGTCACTCCGATTGTCGGAGAGGTATCCCTGGGCCCACTCGGTAATGCACATCACTATAAGCCTTGCAAGCATTGTGACTAATGAGTTAGTTGCAGGATGATGTATTACGGAACGAGTAAAGAGACTTGCCAGTAACGAGATTGAACTAGGTATCGAGATACCGACGATCTAATCTCGGGCAAGTAACAAACCGATGACAAAGGGAACAACGTATGTTGTTATGCGGTCTGACCGATAAAGATCTTTGTAGAATATGTGGGAGCCAATATGGGCATCCAGGTCCCGCTATTGGTTATTGACCGGAGAGGTGTCTCGATCATGTCTACATAGTTCTCGAACCCAAAGGGTCCGCACGCTTAAAGTTACGATGACAGTTATATTATGAGTTTATATGTTTTGATTTACCGAAGGTTGTTCGGAGTCCCGGATGTGATCACGGACATGACGAGGAGTCTCGAAATGGTCGAGACATAAGGATTGATATATTGGACGACTATATTCGGACACCGGAAGTGTTCCGGAGAAGTTTCGGATTAAACCGGAGTGCCAAAGGGTTACCGGAACCCCCCGGGGAAGTATTGGGCCTTAGTGGGCCTTGAGGGGAGAGAGAGGGCAGCAGCCAGGAGGTGGCGCGCCCCCTCCCAGGAGGAGTCCTAGTTGGACTAGGAGAGGGGGGCGCAGCCCCCTTTCCCTCTCCCTCTCCCTCTTTTTTCCTTCCCCCCTTCTTTTCCTAGTAGGACTAGGAAAGGGGAGTCCTACTCCTACTAGGAGGAGGACTCCCCCTCTCTCCTTGGCGCGCCTAGGGCAGCCGGCCTCCCCCTTGCTCCTTTATATACGGGGGCAGGGGGGCACCTCTATAGACACTTGATATACGATATTTTAGCCGTGTGCGGTTGCCCCCTCCACCATATTACACCTCGATAATACCGTTGCGGAGCTTAGGCGAAGCCCTGCGTCGGTGGAACATCATCATCGTCACCACGCCGTCGTGCTGACGAAACTCTCCCTCAACACTCGGCTGGATCGGAGTTCGAGGGACGTCATCGAGCTGAACGTGTGTAGAACTTGGAGGTGCCGTACGTTCGGTACTTGATCGGTCGGATCGTGAAGACGTATGACTACATCAACCGCGTTGTGATAACGCTTCCGCTGTCGGTCTACGAGGGTACGTGGACAACACTCTCCCCTCTCGTTGCTATGCATCACCATGATCTTGCGTGTGCGTAGGAAATTTTTGAAATTACTACGTTCCCCAACAGCCAAGTCAATCACATCATTCTCCTAATGATGTGATCCCGTTAATCAAATGACATCTCATGTCTATGGTTAGGAAACTCAACCATCTTTGATGAACGAGCTAGTCAAGTAGAGGCATACTAGTGACATTATGTTTGTCTATGTATTCACACATGTATTATGTTTCCGGTTAATACAATTCTAGCATGAATAATAAACATTTATCATGATATGAGGAAATAAATAATAACATTATTATTGCCTCTAGGGAATATTTCCTTCAGTACCCTGGCCCTAAATCCTCCTGAAACGTTCACCCGCAGCCACCGGAGACGAGCTGGCCGCAACTGGTTTTTAGTCCCACCTCGCCGCGCGAGTTGGCCACACACCGGCTTAAATAGCCATGCCGACGGAAGGTAGCAAGCTTCTCTTTTGTTGCATAGGATCAATTCTGGATATGTGAGCGAGGCAGGTTGACACTTGATTGCATTTCATAAACCGATGATTGCTCATCGAGTGTCACCTTTGCCTCGTTCATGTACGTTTAATAACCCTGCTAGAATGAAAGAGATTTTTAAATTTGTAGGTGCAGTTGTACATACTAATAGATATAAGAATTATTAGGAGATCACAAAACACATGGTTTCAATGTGTACCCGTGTGCGTTGTTTTGCATTAATGATCCATAAGTCAGTTACATGTGCAATGTTTTCTAATAAAGCAAGCGTACCATTGAATGATTTAATCAACTATACATGTGTAGATTTTTTTGGAGACGGGATCTGCCAATTTTCTCTTTTCTCGTACATGAGTATTTTATGTGCTTCGTCTGCGTTGTGTGTTTCTCCCGCCCAAGTTTCAATTTTCGCAGCGAAATTTTCATTAGGCGCGTGATTTCAAAATTTATTCCTCCCACCACATCCCTACCCATCACATTTCCGCAGTATCTCCCCACCCTACCCCCCTCCCCACAGCTCAAACCGCTGCCGCCGCAACCACAGCTTCAACCACATCTACGTTAGGCCCGAGCATCGTCGATCCAGTCAGGTAACCCACCAATCTCTATCATGTCCCCAGCCTGATTGCTTAAATGGTGCCTGCAAAACACCCTCATGCCTCCAAATCCCCACCGCCCCAACTCCAGAGCATCGCCGTGCAAGCCAAACCACATATCACGTGGAGGTCGAGGAGCTGATGGCAGTCGATGGCGCGATGGCTGTTGTGCGTGTCAACATGGAGGAACACCTCGCCTCCGCTACCACTAACTTGGGGTGGGCTCTGGTCCAGATGAAGTGACCCAGCGACTACCCCCTAGGACTTACCAAGTATGATCTTACCAGCTCAATCTTACCAATACTAGTTGCAATGGCTATGTTTTGTATAGTTGATGTATTAAGCATGTTGGTGCCTTGTTTATTTCAGTACTGCACACTATGTGATGTTCAAGTACTCAATTTCACCAATACCAGCTACAAACTTACAATACAAGACTCAGGATGTTGTCAAGCCTCTTGTAATTAATAGTTGTATCCATCTTTTAATCTGTCCCTTTGCTACCTGCTACTCTCCGCAATGAAGATATCACTAGAGATTATGTCATTTTATTTCCACTTCCTATTTTTGGTGGATGCTAACCCTGTTGTACTTAACATGCCTTTCCATGTACTTACATGGGGCCATAACGTGCGGTGATGTTGTTTGCTATCGAGGTTAGTTGCACCCCATGTCTTATATTATTTTACATCATTTGCGCAATTGCAGTTTAGCTTCTAACATTTACTTACTTCTTGTAGGTACACATGTCAGCGGCACTGATCCATGCTTCGACCTGGAGGAACACCTCGCCTCTGCCGCCGCTGACTTGGTAGCGGGCTCTGGCCAAGATGAAGTGCCCCAGGAACTACCCCTCGGGACTTACCAAGTATGAACTAACTAGTTCAATCTTACCAATACCAGATGCAATGGCTATGTTTTGTATGGTTGGTGTATTAAGGATGTTGTAATAAACAGGCCTAACACATCTTAGCTATTTTCCCTACCTTTTTATAGACAACTGGGCCATTCTGAGCTCTCGCAACACTTGCCTTGCGATGTTTAACTTTGTCAATTGCATTTTTATCGGTACCAGTTTCAATCGCTATACTATGTAGTTAAACGTGCCTTGTTTATTTGTTTATTTCAGTACTCCCCATTGTGTGATGTTCAAATATGAGCTGTCCAGCTCAATTTCACCAATATCAGCTACAAACTTACAATACATCACTGTAACACCCACGATGCGGCTATATCTCCCACGTGTCGAGGCACGGCTTAGAGGCATAACCGCATGGTGGTTTTGTCGCACGAAGGGTCATCTTCACACAATCCCATGTAATGAACAAGAATGGGATAAAGAGTTGGCTTACAATCGCCACTTCACACAATACTGAAATAAATCATACATCATCCAAAATACACACACATAGAACGACTACGGTCAAATCCAAATGAAAAGAAGATAACCCCAAATGCTAGATCCCCGATCGTCCCAACTGGGCTCCACTACTGATCATCAGTAAACGAAACGTAGTAACGACCAAGTTCCTCATCGAACTCCCACTTGAGTTTGGTAGCATTACCTGCACTGGTATCATCAGCACCTGCAACTATTTTGGTAGTATCTGTGAGTCACGAGGACTCATCAATCTCAAAACCCGCGAGATCAAAGACTATTTATGCTTATGGGTAGTAAAGGGGTAATGGGGTGGAGCTGCAGCAAGCACTAAGCATATATGGTGGCTAAAATACGCAAATAAGAGCGAGAAGGGAAGCAACGCAACGGCCGAGAAGCTAGAAGTGATCTTGAAACTACTTACGTTCATACATAACCCAAAACCGTGTTCACTTCCCAGACTCCGCCGAAAAGAGACCATCACGGTTACACACGCGGTTGATGCATTTTAATTAAGTCAAGTGTCATGTTCTCTACAACCGGACATTAACAAATTCCCATCTACCACATAACCGCGGGCACGTCTTTCGAAAGATAATACCTTGCAGGGGTGTCCCAACTTAGCCCATCACAAGCTCTCACGATCAGCGAAGGATATTCCTTCTCCCAGAAAGACCCGATCAGTCTCGGAATCCCGGTTTCAAGACATTTCGACAATGGTAAAACAAGACCAGCAAGACCACCTGACTGTGCCGACAAATCCCGATAGGAGCTGCACATATCTCGTTCTCAGGGCACACCAGATAAGCTAAGCATACAAGTACCAACATAACCCAAGTTGCCAAGGGACGGTCCTGCACGGTGCTCTAGTTTGGACCAACACTCAGAGGAGCACTGGCCCGAGGGGGGTGGTAAATAAAGATGACCCTTGAGTCTGCAGAACCCAAGGGAAAAGGCTTTGGTGGCAAATGTTAAAACCAAGGTTGGGCCTTGTTGGAGGAGTTTTATTCAAGGCGAACTGTCAAGGGGGTCCCATAACCTCAACCACATAAGGAACACAAAATCAAGGACATTACACCGGTATAACGGAAACTAGGGCGGCAAGAGTGGAACAAAACACCAGGCATAAGGCCGAGCCTTCCACCCTTTACCAAGTATATAGATGCATTAATTAAATAAGAGATATTGTGATATCCCAACATAATCATGTTCCAACATGGAGCAAACTTCAACTTCACCTTCAACTAATAACGCTATAAGAGGGGCTGAGCAAAAGCGGAAACATAGCCAAACAACGGTTTGCTAGGAAGGTGGGTTAGAGGCTTGACATGGCAATATGGGAGGCATGATAAATAAGTGGTAGGTAGTGCGACATAGCGATAGAGCGAACAACTAGCAAGCAAGGATAGAAGTGATGTCGATGGTAATGGTCATCTTGCCTGAGATACCGCAAGGAAGAAGAACGAGTCCATGAAGAAGACAAACAGATGTAGTTCGAACGAATACTCAGTATCGCAATGTAAACGGAACAATCAAGGAAAAGCGCAACCGGAAAGAAGGAAACATCATGGTAAACAACCATCACATAAACATGGCAAGATGGACAACCAAGTATGATGCATGTCCGGTTTAAAAATGCATAGCATGGCAAAGTGCAACAAACAATACTACAAGTTAAGTGGAGCTCAATATGCAACGAGTTGCATATTGGACAAACACCACATTTAATTATTTAGTTAACTCTCGTTTATCTACTCAACAATATTAAATGTTGGTTAACATGTCAAGAAGTGAATCATAAGTAAACTACACATTTGAGGCAATTTAAATGAGGCCGGAAACATCAAACAACAATTCCGGGAAAATCCTCATATGCATATTACGAATTTGCTAATGTTCTGCCCTAAACCATATTTTAATGTTGTTAAACAGTAAAACAAAGTGCACCAAGCTAATCTATGCACTTTTCTACCCCATTTACATATAAAGAACATTTAATTCAGAGCTACGGTTAATTAGTTATGAAATAAAACAGTTTAGCAAGTTATTTAAGGAAACTTAAACAAACAGCAAGTTTAAACGTTTTAAACATGGATGAAAGTGGCATATTATGAAACTAGATGAAATTCTAAGCACCTTACATGTTGAAAACATTTTAATATGATGCATGGTTCTGGAATCATTCTATGCATGATGTTGAGGGTTTTTCCGTAAATCTGTAAACTCTGGAAATTAGACAAATTCGCATAACTGGAAAAAAACATGAACGGGCCGCAACAGAGGCTGGCCCAACAGTGCACAGGGGGTGGAGGCTGCTCACCAGGCCTCATGGGCCGGTCGGTGGACGAGGCCGAAGCAGGCCGGCTTGGCTTTGAGGCGCTGGGCCGGAGCAGAGGAGGCCCAGGCGCGTGGACGATGCAGGGGCGTGGTCAACGCGCAGGGCATCGAACTGGAGTTGGCGCTGGGTGTATGATGTTGTAATTGCACGATGTATTGCTCTTCGTGCATAGGCACGTATATATGATGTACAAAGGTGGGCCACGGACCTCAACTATACAAGGAACTAGGAGGCGGGCCCAATACACAATATGCACATAACACATATACTCAACACCCCCCCCCCCCCCGCAGTCGAAGCGGCACCGTGGCTGACGCAAAGACTGGACCGGAACTCCTCAAATGACGCTGTAGGCAAGCCCTTGGTCATGATATAGGCAAATTGTTGGGAAGTAGGGATGTGCAAAACACGAATATGGCCAAGGGCAACCTGCTCCCGAAGAAAATGAATATCCAACTCAATATGCTTGGTCCGTCGATGATGCACGGGTTAGCGGAGAGGTAGACCACCGAGACATTGTTGCAGTAGACCACCGTGGCACGGTCAACAGGGCAAGAGAGCTCCTGAAGCATCTCGCGAAGCCACGAACACTCGACGACGGCGTTGGCCACCGCACGATACTCAGCCTCAGCACTGGAATGAGAAATCGTAGGCTGCCGCTTGGACGACCACGAGATGAGTGAGGGTCCAAGATAGACACAATAGCCCGAAGTGGAGCGACGAGTGTCAGGGCAGCCCGCCCAGTCTGCATCGGAGTAGGCGGTGAGGGCGGTGTCGGCGGAGGCGTGAAGCGTGACGCCAAGATCCATAGTGCCACCGATATAGCGGAGAATCCGCTTGACGGCAGCCCAGTGAACGTCTCGAGGAGCATGCATATGAAGACACACCTGCTGCACGGCATACTGGATCTCCGGTCGAGTCAGAGTGAGGTACTAGAGAGCACCAACGATAGACCGATAGAAAGCAGCATCCGAAGCAGGAGAACCATCCGTGGAAGAAAGCTTGGCCTTCGTATCAACAAGCATAGCTGCGGGCTTACAGTTAAGCATGCCAGCGCGCTAGAGGAGCTCGTGAGCGTACTTCCACTGATGAAGGAAGAAGCCATCTGGACGGCGCACCACCTCGACACCGAGGAAGTAGTGCAAAGGACCCAAGTCCTTGATGGCGAACTCAGCGCGAAGACGAGCCGTGAGCTGACTGAGGAGACCAGCCGTACATGCCGTTAGGATGATGTCGTCAACGTAGAGCAGTAAGTAGGCCGTGTCAGAGCCCTGATGATAGACCAAGAGCGAGGCGTCCGAGCGGGTAGAGCGGAACCCAAGCTGGTGGAGAAACGCCGCGATGCGCTGGTACCAAGCGCGCGGAGCCTGCTTGAGTCCATACAAGGACCGCGAAAGCAGGCACACGTGGTCGGGAAGCGCCGGGTCAACAAACCCGGTGGGCTGCTGGCAGAAGACCTGCTCCTCGAGGTGACCATGGAGGAAGGCGTTGGAGACGTCCATCTGGTGCACCGGCTAAGCACGGGAGACCGCAAGGTGGAGAACCGTGCGTATCGTGCCGGGCTTGACAGCCAGAGCGAAGGTGTCGGTGAAGTCAATGCCAGCACGCCGTCGGAAGCCACGAACGACCCAGCGCGCTTTGTAGCGATCAAGGGTACCATCTGGACGGAGCTTGTGTTTAAAGACCCACTTCCCGGTAATCACGTTGGCGTGGGGACGGGGAACAAGCTGCCACGTCCGGTTGCGCAATAGGGCGTCAAACTCCTCTTGCATCGCAGCCATCCAGAGCGGGTCACGAAGAGCGGCTCGAATGGAGGACAGCAATGGCGACGGCTTAGAGGTGGACGCCGCATGGACGTAGTCAGCCGAGGCGTAGCGCAAGCTCGGGCAAAAAACGCCCGTATGGGCGCGGGTGACCAGACCGGCCACAGGCACTGGGGGGGCCGCGGGCGCCGGTGGCACAGGGGGTGCCGAGGGGGCCGCGGGCACCGGGGGGGCCGTGGGGGCCGCGGGCGCCGAGGGCACCGGGGGGCCGCGAGCGCCGAGGTCACCGGGGGCGCCGGGGGGGGGGGGGGGGGGGGCGGGCGCCAATGTCGGGGGCGCCGGGGGGGCCATGGGCACCGGGGGTGCCCGGGGCGCCCGGGGGGCCGCGGGCGGCAACGTCGGGGGCGCCGCGGCTGTAGGAGGCGCCGCATGCGGGGGGCTCGCCTCAAAGCTAGGGGCGCGCTAAGAGAGGCGCGCGAGCGCCCTGGGAGAGGCGTCGAGGAGCCCGCGTCACCAATAGCGGGAGGAACAGCCGGGGGTACCTGGTGAAACGGAAACACAGGCTCATCAAAGTAAACGTGCCGGGAAGTGAACACACGGTGGGAGACGGGATCGTAGCACCGATATCCCTCGGAGTTGGAGGGGTAGCCAATGAAGATGCAAGCGACAAATCGAGGTGCAAGTTTGTGAGAAGCAGTGTCGGCGGTGCTGGGATAGCAAAGGCACCCAAAAATACGCAAGCCGTCATAAGATGGGGCGTACCAAAGAGAAGATGGTGAGGTGCGTAGTTCCACTGTGGGCGGCAGGGTCTAATATTAAGGAGAAGTGATGCAGTGGCGAGTGCGTCCGACCAGAAACGAGGCGGCACGTTGGCATGAAACAGGAGCATGCGAATGCAGTCATTCATAGTGTGAAGGACACGTTCGGCTCGACCGTTCTGCTGTGAAGTGTACGGGAATGTGAGGCAGAAAACTGTGTCGTGATGCGACAAAAAGGTGCGGAAAGCGAGGTTGTCGCACTCTGTTCCATTGTCCGTCTGAGGCGCAAGGATTGGACGCGCAAACTACGTGCGGACATAGGAGTAAAAAGCCGTCAAGGTAGAGAGCGCATCCGACTTTCTGCGCAACGGAAAAGTCCACACATAATGAGAATAATCATCAAGAATGACTAGATAATATAAATAGCCCGAGTTACTGGGAACCGGAGAAGTCCACACATCGCTATGAATCAACCGAAAAGGAAAAGAAGCAATGGTAGTGGAATTATTAAATGGCAGGTGAACATGTTTACCGACTCGATAGGCATGACAAGTGTGATCCTCGATCTTATTGCAACTAAAACTGAAACTCCTAAGAATATGACGAAGTGTGATGGGGTTGGGATGACCCAAGCGAGCGTGCCAGAGATCGACGCCAGCGGAGAGAGCAACAGGTGCGGTGGTGGAGGATGAAGGCGGGTGCACCGGATAGAGCTCGTCGGGGCTGTCACATCGGTGAAGTACCATCCTGGTTCGAGCGTCTTTGACACAAAAACCAAGCTCGTCAAATTCAACAGTAACAGGATTTTCACGAGTGAAACAACGAACAGAAATGAGATTCCTAATAAGATGAGGTGACACAAGTATGTAAGACAAAGATAATGGAGTAGAAGTAGAAGGAAAAGAAGTGTGCCCAACATGTGTGATAGGAAGTGTGGAACCGTCGCCGACAATGATGCGGCGGTCGGTGGAGACAGGAGTGAAGGAGGCAAGGTTACCAGGATGAGCAAACATGTGAGCCGTAGCACCGGTGTCCATGTACCAATCACCACCTCCAGTGTAATTGTTCGGCGTAGGAGCGACATGCAGCCCGGTGAAGAGCACCGGGTCCCAAGGCGCCGGCGACAAGGCCGGCGAGGAGGACAGAGACGCCATGGGGAAGCCGTAGCCGCCGCTCAACGGCGGAGGTGGGTACGCTCCACACAGTCCCGACTGCAACTGCGGTGCCGGGTAGGCCAGATGGCCCGCCGGAAAAACATGCGGGCCCGCTGACAAATGCTGCAGGTGCTGGGCGCCGTCTAGCTACTGCCCAGCAGGCGAGTGCTGGCCCGCTGATGACCCCCACCAGTACGTGGGCGGAGCCCCGTACGCAGGTGGAGACCCGTACGTGGATGCGGGTGGAGTCCCGTATGCCCCATACGTAGGATTCCCGTACGTGGGAACAAACGCGTCGTAGGTGACGGCCGGCCCGTATGGCGACGGGGCCGCACTGTAGAGCGCCGGCGACGGGTCGGCAGAGGCGTACCCCCACCAGGGGTTGACCGCGGACGGAGCACCAGCAGGCTGCAGGGCACCGTATAATTGATGGGCGCCATATACGTGCAGGGGCTGCGGACGAAATCCATCTGGCGGCCGGTCTTCTTGGGCGATTGGCAGGCTAGCAATACATCAATGGCTTGGGCTATTGGCTGGCTAGCAAATCCATCGTTGACGGGAGACGAAGTAGCCATGACCTGTACTGCAGCTGATTGGGAGGCACCGGCCATGGAGGCACGAGGCAGCAGTGCCACGGGTCGAGGCAGCTTCGGCGGGAGCGGCTGGCGCGATGGAAAAGCGGCAGCAGCGCATGGAGACGGGCTCGCGTGATGCGTTCGGAAGCACGTGGAGATGGGGCAAACGCGGCGGCGGGTCGCGACACGGGCGCGAGCGGCGGCAACCGGGAATGGCGGCGACGGCGGCACGAGTAGACGCGCGGCGACGGCGGAGCGGAAGCGAGGAAGAAAACCTAAAAAACTAATACCATGTATGATGTTGTAATTGCACGATGTATTGCTCTTCGTGCATAGGCACGTATATATGATGTACAAAGGTGGGCCACGTACCTCAATTATACAAGGAACTAGGAGGCGGGCCCAATACACAATATGCACATAACACATATACTCAACATTGGGGTCGTGCTCGTTCGTTCGACAGGGGAAACAGCGGCAGCAGTAGGTAAGACCGGCGACACTGGAGGAAGGCGACGGTAGCAGGCATCACAGGAGGTCCGGGATGAGGCACCGGCGGTCTCGAGCGCCATGGGGACACTTGAAGCGGCAGCGCCGTTTCCGTGAAGCTCCTGCAGGTTGCGGCAGTCAGCGAGGCAACAAGATCCAGTGGAGGAAGAGCGAAAGAAGCAGAAAGAGGGATGCAAGGGGCTGGCCTGTTGGTCTGGCGATCGCCGGCGCTGGAGGTGGGGGTGGTTTGGTGGCGCCGGCGTGGATCCGGGTCGAGGGGGCTGCAGCGGCTTCCGGGCGAGGGAAAACAAGGCTGACGGTCATGGCAGCTCAGTTCCCTGTTGAGATAGAGATAGAGCATTATGAGAGAGAAGAGAGAAACGGGAGAGGAAACAAGGGGAAGGAAGAGAGGGACACAAAGGACGCAGGGGCGTGGTGCAGTTCCTGGCGGACGACTCAGCGACGGCGCCGAACGGCGATGGCGAAGAAAAAGCTTCGGGAGGAGCTCCTCTGCTCCTGAATCGGGACAGGGCGCGGGGTTACGGGAGGTTGGACTGTTGGGGAATGTAGTAATTTCAAAATTTTCCTACGCACACACAGGATCATGGTGATGCATAGCAACGAGAGGGGAGAGTGTGTCCACGTACCCTCGTAGACCGAAAGCGGAAGCGTTAGCACAACGCGGTTGATGTAGTCGTACATCTTCACGATCCCATCGATCAAGTACCAAACATACGGCACCTCCGAGTTCAGCACACGTTTAGCTCAATGACGTCCCTCGAACTCCGATCCAGCCGAGTGTTGAGGGAGAGTTTCATCAGCACGACGGCGTGGTGACGATGACGACGTTCTACCAACGCAGGGCTTCGCCTCAGCACCGCTACAATATTATCGAGGTGGACTATGGTGGAGGGGGGCACCGCACACGGCTAAAAGATCAATGATCAAATGTTGTGTCTATAGGGTGCCCCTGCCCTCGTGTATAAAGCAGCAAGGGGGGAGAGGCGGCCGGCTAGGAGGAGGCGCGCAAGGAGGAGTCCTACTGCCCCCTCCCTTCCTTGTTAGATTAAGAGAAGGGGGAAAGAGGAGAGAGAGAGGAAGGGAAGGGGGGGCGCCGCCCCCCCTCCGTGTCCAATTCGGACTAGAGGGGGAGGGGGCACACGGCCTGCCCTGACCGCCTCTCCTCTTCTCCACTACAGCCCATGTAGGCCCATTAAACCCCCGGCGGGTTCCGGTAACCCCCGGTACTCCGGTATATATCCGATAACCCCCGGAACCATTCCGGTGTCCGAATATAGTCGTCCAATATATCAATCTTCATGTCTCGAGCATTTTGAGACTCCTCGTCATGTCCGTCAGCACATCCGGGACTCCGAACTACCTTCGGTACATCAAAACATATAAACTCATAATATAACTATCATCGAAACTTTAAGCGTGCGGACCCTACGGGTTTGAGAACTATGTAGACATGTCCGAGACACGTCTTCGGTCAATAACCAATAGCGGAACCTGGATTCTTATATTGGCTCCCACATATTGTACGAACATCTTTATCGGTCAAACCGCATAACAACATACGTTGTTCCCTTTGTCATCGGTATGTTACTTGCCCGAGATTCGATCGTCGGTAGCTCAATACCTAGTTCAATCTCATTACCGGCAAGTCTCTTTACTCGTTCCGTAATACATCATCCCTCAACTAACTCATTAGTTGCAATGCTTGCAAGGCTTAAGTGATGTGCATTACCGAGTGGGCCCAGAGATACCTCTCCGACAGTCGGAGTGACAAATCCTAATCTCGAAATACGCTAACCCAACAAGTACCTTTGGAGACACCTGTAGAGCACCTTTATAATCTCCCAGTTACGTTGTGACGTTTGGTAGAACACAAAGTGTTCCTCCAGTAAATGGGAGTTGCATAATCTCATAGTCATAGGAACATGTATAAGTCATGAAGAAAGCAATAGCAACATACTAAACGATCGAGTGCTAAGCTAACGGAATGGGTCAAGTCAATCACATGATTCTCCTAATGATGTGATCCCATTAATCAAATGACAACTCATGTCAATGGCTAGGAAACATAACCATCTTTGATCAACGAGCTAGTCAAGTAGAGGCATACTAGTGACACTCTGTTTGTCTATGTATTCACACAAGTATTATGTTTCCGGTTAATACAATTCTAGCATGAATAATAAACATTTATCATGATATAAGGAAATAAATAATAACTTTATTGTTGCCTCTAGGGCATATTTCCTTCATGGACGAGCTCGGGCGGCTTGGCGGTACAAGGGGACGAGGCAGGGGACCTGCAACTGTTGCTGCGGTGGCGCTCGGGAAGCAGAGGAGGCGATTGCCTCGGGCACGGCTGGAGGACGAAGATGCAGGAGATGCGCACGGGGAGGCGGCTGCTGCATGAAGGCTTGGAGAGGGGTGGATTGGGTGCTCGCGGTCGGAGAGAAGGAGCTCAGGCTCCTGTTGGTGGGTGGAGGAAAACAAGCAGAAGGGGATCCCGAGGTGGATCGAGACCGGGTGGCGGCGGCGGGATTCGACCGATGGGACAAGCCTCCTGAAGATTAGGGTTGGTCTACTTTATATAGCGAGTGGATTTTTGGGTAGGGGCTACCTCGTCCCTCCGATCACAATCAGACGGTTGAGAAATAAATAGGTAGGGGGTCTAAATAAGAAAACGGGGATGTTTTATAGATGTTTGGGGATGATCTGAATGCAACGGTGATGATTGAGCGGGTCGGGTTCGGGGAAGTTGACGAGAGATGTTAGGTGGTTTGACAAGAGGGAACCGAAAACATGGTTGGTCTCGGAAGAGTCAAAGAAGGCAAGGGGGATGCGGCAACTACGAGGTGATGCAAGTTTGAAAACAATGATGGCAACAGAGTGCCGATGCAATGCGAATGATGCGATGATGAAATGCAACAAACAAATGAAACACACACGACGAACTCGAAAAACATGGAAGGCATCTGGACAATGAAGGCAACACTTGCCTTGCGATGTTTAACTTTGTCAATTGCATTTTTATTGGTACCAGTTTCAATCGCTATACTATGTATTTAAACGTGCCTTGTTTATTTCAGTACTCCCCATTGTGTGATGTTCAAGTATGAGCTGTCCAGCTCAATTTCACCAATATCAGCTACAAACTTACAATACATGACTTAGGATGTTGTTAAGCCTGTTGCAATTAAAAGTGGTATCCATTTTTTAATCTGTCCCTTTGCTACCATGCTACTCTCCGCAATGAAGATATCACTAGAGATGTTGTCATTTTATTTCCATTTGTTATTTTTGGTGGATGCTAACAATGTTGTAGTTAACATGCCCTCCCATGTACTTACGCAGGGCCATAACGGGCGATGTTGTTGTTTGCCGTCAGGGTTAGCTGCATCCCATGTCTTACAGTATTTTACATCATTTGTGCAATTGCAGTTTAGCTTCTAACATTTACTTGCTTCTTGTAGGTACACATGTCAATGACACTGATCCACACTTCGAACTGAAGGAACACCTCGCCTCCACTGCCGCCTACTTGGGGCGGGCTCTGGCCCATATGAAGTGCCCCAGCAACTATCCCTCCGGACTTACCAAGTATGAACTGACCAGTTCAATCTTACCAATACCAGTTGCAATGGCTATGTTTTGTATGGTTGATGTATTAAGCATGTTGTAGTAAACATGCCTAACCCTTCTTATCTATTTCCCTACCTTTTTATAGACAACTGGTCATTCTCTGCTCTAGCAGCACCACCTGATACGTCTCCAACGTATCTATAATTTTTGATTGTTCCATGCTATTATATTATCAATCTTGCATGTTTTATATGCATTTGTATGCTATTTTATATGATTTCTGGTACTAACCTATTAACCTAGAGCCCAGTGCTAGTTTCTGTTTTTTCCTTGTTTTTGAGTTTTGTAGAAAAGGAATATCAAATGGAGTCCAATCGAGCTGAAAATTTACGGTGATTTTTTATGGACCAGAAGAAGCCCCCGGAGCAAAAGAATTGGGCCAGAGGAGCCACGAGGCCTCCACAAGGGTGGAGGGCGCGCCCTACCCCCCCGGGCGCGCCATCCGACCTTGTGGGCTCCTCATGTACTCCCCTGGCTTGTTCTTGATGCCAATAGTTCCTATAAATACCAAAAACCCCAGCAATAAACCTAGATCGGGAGTTCCGCCGCCGCAAGCCTCTGTAGCCACCAAAAACCAATCGGGGCCCAGTTCCGGCACCCTGCCAGAGGGGGAAATCTTCACCGATGGCCATCTTCATCATCCCGGCGCTCTCCATGACGAGGAGGGAGTAGTTCACCCTCGGGGCTGAGGGTATGTACCAGTAGCTATGTGTTTGATCTCTCTCTCTCTCTCGTGTTCTTGATTTGGCACGATCTTGATGTACCGTGAGCTTTGCTATTATAGTTGGATCTTATGATGTTTCTCCCCCTCTACCCTCTTGTAATGGATTGAGTTTTCCCTTTGAAGTTATCTTATCAGATTGAGTCTTTAAGGATTTGAGAACACTCGATGTATGTCTTGCATGTGCTTATCTGTGGTGACAATGAGATATTCACGTGATCCACTTGATGAATATTTTGGTGATCAACTTGTGGGTTCTGTGACCTTGTGAACTTATGCATAAGGGTTGGCACATGTTTTCATCTTGACTCTCCGGTAGAAACTTTTGGGCACTCTTTGAAGTTCTTTGTGTTGGTTAATAGATGAATCTAAGATTGTGTGATGCATTTCGTATAATCAAACCCGCGGATACTTGTGGTGATATTGGAGTATCTAGGTGACATTATGGTTTTGGTTGATGTGTATCTTAAGGTGTTATTTTAGTATGAACTCTATGGCTGTTTCTTACACTTATAGGAATAGCCAATAGATCTATCAGAAAGAATAACTTTGAGGTGGTTCCGTACCCTACAATAATCTCTTCGTTTTTTCTTCGCTATTAGTGACTTTGGAGTGACTCTTTGTTGTGCGTTGAGGGATTGTTATATGATCTAATTATGTTATCATTGTTGAGAGAACTTGCACTACTGAAAGTATGAACCCTAGGCCTTGTTTTCAAGCATTGCAATATTGTTTTCACTCACTTTTACTATTTGCTACCTTGTTGTTTTTATATTTTCAGATTACAAAACCCTATATCTACGATCCATATTGCACTTGTATCACCATCTCTTGGCGGAACTAGTGCACCTATACAATTTACCATTGTATTGGGTGTGTTGGGGACACAAGAGACTCTTTGTTATTTGGTTGCAGGGTTGTTTGAGAGAGACCATCTTCATCCTACGCCTCCCACAGATTGATAAACCTTAGGTCATCCACTTGAGGGAAATTTGCTACTGTCCTACAAAACTCTGTGCTTGGAGGCCCAACACGAGTTTACAAGAAGAAGGTTGCGTAGTAGACATCAAGCTCTTTTCTGGCGCCGTTGCCGGGGAGGCTAGGTAAGAGGCACTAACACCCTGTCAACTAAGCTCTTTTCTGACGCCGTTGCCGGGGAGGTTAGTGCTTGAAGGTATATCTTTAGATCTTGCAATCGAATCTTTTAGTTTCTTGTGTTATCGCTAGTTTAGTCTATAAAAGAAAACTACAAAAAATAATGGAATTGAGGTTGCCTCATATGCTTCATCTTTTTAATATCTTTCGTGAAAATGATGGAAATGAAAATTGTGCTCAAGTGTTAGAAGAAGAAGTTTATAAAATATTTGGCACTAAATCTTTGAATGATGAGCATGATTGCAATGTTGTTAGTATGAATTTCTTGAATATCCATGATACTAATGATATGCAAAGCTACAAGCTTGGGGATGCTATGTTTGATGAAGATGATATTTTTTTGTCCCCCAAGTTTTTATGAGCAAATTTACTATGATGAAATCATGCCTCCTACCTATGATGATTATTGTCATGACATGTATGCTATAAATAATAATGATAACCATGAAACTTGTCATCTTGATTTTAATTTTCAATCCCATGATCATTATTTTGTTGAGTTTGCTCCCACTACTATTCATGAAAATAAATTTGCTTATGTGGAGAGTAATGAATTTTCTATGCTTGTGGCTCATGAAAGGAATGCTTTATGTGATGGTTATATGGTTGAATTCATTCCTGATGCTACTGAAAACTACTATGAGAAAGGAACATATGCTTCTACATATTGCAATAATATCAAGTTTCCTCTGTATGTGTTGACAGTTTTGATCATGCTTGTTTCGCCTTCCTATGCTAGTTGATTCTTGTTCCCATAAGTTGTTTGATCACAAAATCCATATGCATAGGAAGTGGGTTAGACTTAAAATTTCTTGTCATATGCTTCATGATGCTCTCTTTGTGTTTCAATTCTTATCTTTTATGCGAGCATCATTGAAATCATCATGCCTATCTAAAAAGGCATTAAAGAAAAGCGCTTGTTGGGAGACAACCCAATACCTATACCTACTATTTTTGTGTGTTCACGTGACTATGCTACTATAGTAATCATGTTTTATAGCTTTTGTTTCAATAAAGTGCCAAGTAAAGCCTTTGGGATAGTATGGATGATAGTTGACTTGATTCTGTGCAAAAACAGAAACTTTTGCTCCCAGTCCAGGAATTTTGAAAATTCAATGGAACGTGATTTTGTTCTGAATTTTTTACACAAGATCTATATACAAATTTTGTACATTGTCCTAAGTTTTCAGAATTTTTGGAGTTACAGAAGTATGATTTCAATTCAGATCTTTATAGACTGTTCTGCTTTCAATGCATAATTTGCTTATTTTCTAGTTTCTATGGCTTATATTGCTTAATATAAATTGTAGAAATGATAGGGTACAATAGTCATCATGCGAGAAAAATTATGAATCTTGTCTTGAGAGTACCAAAGTGAATGACTTGTTTTATTATACTAACGGAGCTCACGAGTTTTCTGTTAAGTTCTGTGTTGTGAAGTTTTCAAGTTTTGGGTAAAGTTTTGATGGATTATGGAACAAGGAGTGGCAAGATCCTAAGCTTGGGATGCCCCAGGCACCCCGAGGTAATATTTAAGGAATACCCAAGCAACTAAGCTTGGGGATTCCCCAGATGGCATCCCCTCCTTCGTCTTCATTCATCGGTAAATTTACTTGAGGCTATATTTTTATTCACCACATGACATGAGTTTTGCTTGGCGCATCATTTTCTTTTATTAGTATTTGCTTGCTTTTATTTAGAGTAATGTTTTGCATCTTTTAGTTCAATAAAAAGGTCAAGTATAGCCTTTACCATGCTTATTTTGCAAGTCCATATGTTGCTGTTTCAAAAACAGATAGTTTCCTGTTATGTTTTGAATATTTGTGAACAGTCAGAACATGATAAAATCTTGAAATTTTTACACAATGAGTAACAAAAAATTATCTACAGTGTGGTAATTTTTCAGAATTTTTGGAGTTAGGGAAGTATGATTCCTCTTGCATTCTTTACAGACTGTTCTGTTTAGACAGATTGTTGTTATGTTTGCTTGTTTAGTGATTCTATTTGAGGATGGGAGTATTAAATATGCAGAGTCATTTAGTAGGCAATATCAAATAATAATTTTAGTGATTTTCTACAGTAGAGAATGATAAGTTTTTGCATTGGTTTATACTAACCTATCTCACGAGTTCTTGTTGAGTTTTGTGTGGATGAAGTTTTTAAGAATTAGGGAAACTGTGGTATGAGAGGAAATAAGGAGACACAAAAGCTCAAGCTTGGGGATGCCCCGGTAGGCATCCCACCTTTCTTCTTCAGCAATTATCGGTTAGTGGTTGAGCCTAAGTTTTTGCTTCTTCACATGATATGTCCTATCCTTGTAATGTCATTTTATTTTGTTTTGCTTGCTGTTTGAATAAAGTACTTAAGATCTGAAATTTTATTTATGAGAAGGAGGCTTCACACAGTTACATAATTATTCAACTACTCATTGATCTTCACTTATATCTTTTGGAGTAGTTTGCCATTTGCTCTAGTGCTTCACTTATATCTTTTTAGAGCACGGCGGTAGTTTTATTTTGAAGAAATTGATGAACTCTCATGCTTCACTTATATTATTTTGAGAGTCTTAAATAGCATGGTAATTTGCTTTGGTTATGAATTTAGTCCTGACATGGTAGACATCCAAGAGGGATATAATAAAAACTTTCATATGAAGTGCATTGAATACTATGAGAAGTTTGATTCCTTATGTTTGCTTTGAGATATGAAGATGGTGATATTAGAGTCATGCTAGTGAGTAATTGTGAATTTGAGAAATACTTGTTGTCAGGACCCCGATCCTAAGTCATACTGAACTAGCATGTAACACATCATATCACTTTGCGGCCTCACACACGGTATTACCACGGGTGCCACCTTACCTGGCCCCGGACCGTTTGCGCCTTTTGGCTCACGTATATGATAGTGTCGCTAGCATCCAAATGACAAAGAACCCGGGCCGACATGACTAGTCGTAAACCCAAGGTTGCACTAACTTACAGGGACAGGCATACATGACCCAGCAACGAACATGTCGATCAGCAGCAAGTGAATCCAGGCTGTAGCAAGCTAACAGGACTCCGGTAGACACCGCGTGACATTTCCCTGAAGGGACAGACACAGGAACGAAGAAGGACACATGCCGGCCAGCCTAAGTGTTCTAGAGCAGTAGCAAGCTACCATGGCTCAGTGGAAGCACTAGGAGACATTTCCCCATAAGAGAGGCTACCAAGAATAAACAACTAGATAGTCAGATCCCACACATACCAAGCATTTCAAAATCATACACATAATATGCTCGATATGTGCAAATACAACATGGCATCACAACAAAACTCTACGACTCAAAGTAGTTATTCATAAGGCTCCGAAGAGTCATACATAGTAAGAATTACAATCATGGGTCACATGACCCAACATACAAAGCATACAAGAAACGGAAGCATAACATGTCTGAGTACAGACAACTACAAATGAAAAAGGCTGAGAAGCCTGACTATCTACAAGACCCTGCCAAGGTACAACACCGTAGCTGAGGTAACAAGCTAAACGTGGAATTCCACGCGGAACTACTAGTGAGACTGAAGTCTCTCTGCAAAAACCATAAATTAAGCAAACGTGAGTACAAATGTACCAAACAAGACTTACATCAGAACTAGCTACATATGCATCAGTATCAACAAAGGGGTGGTGGAGTTTAACTGCAGCAAACCAGCTTTGACTCAATGGCTATCCTGTACTATGACTGCTGGTAACTCTTTTGAGGTGGCGCACATGAGTCCACATATTCACCATATCAATACACCACTATGGATCTGCTCCCGTCTCGCAATGAGAAGGCCATCCATAGCACTCACGCTTATCTTGCGCATTTTAGAGTATCCACTTTCACTTGTCTATGAACAATGTAAGCAACCCAGTAGTCCATTACCGCGGACGCGGCTATTCGAATAGATCATGTTAACCATGACTCAAATGAACCCGTCCCCGTCCCATCAGCAGCGTTCCCTCTTGGAACACGTATCTACGTCTAGTCCGGACACTGTGCCATGCCGTGCGTGTCACCCGGACACACGGGCTATGCACCACCTGCCCGCACACCTAACCGCAAATGTCCGTGTAACTGCAAGGTAGGCTCTGATAAGCACGGATCTCAATTCCTGTGATCCGTATCACAAGACAAACCACTATGTTATCCAACACGGCCTCCCATCACCAACTTGACTAAAACCGGTCAAGACACTTTAGTCTCTTCATTAGGACATGTTCACAACATTCCAATTCATCCCCGATTAATCAGACCTGACACAACTCTAAGCAATAGCAGGCATAACAAGCAAGCATGAATGAGTAGGCACATCATGGCTCAAACAACTCCTACTCATGCTAGTGGGTTTCAACTATTTACTGTGGCAAAGTCGGGTCATGCAGAGGATAGGGGTTCAACTACCGCATCATGCACATCCTAATGCAGTAAAAGAGAGCAAGAGCAAGAGAGTGGGATTGTATCAGAATGTTCAATGGGGGTTTGCTTGCCTGGCGCTTCTGAAGATAGCAATAGCTCTTCGTCGGTGTCAACGATCACATCGTCCGAACAGCGTCCAATGAGAGGGAATGAACACCGGCAAATAAGAGGGAACATAATCAATGCAATGCACAATATGATGCATGAATGTGACATGGCAATATGCTGTTGATTGGGCTAATGCAACTAGCAACAAGTTAAATGAAGTTGGTTTGAACTCTAGGTTCAAATTCAAACTCCATATGTTGATATTCAAATGCAATTTAATTTATTTGACCCGATCAGCAGGTTTAACTTGCTTTAACATGCATGAAAATAGTGTAGATGGAAAGATTGGATTTTTCGATCATTTTTCATATAAAAATCATTTTATTTGGAGTTGCGGTTGAATTTCTATGATTTTTGGAAGATTAGGACATTTTCTGGTAATAAAATAAATCATTTCTGATTTATTTTAAAATCCAGAAACCATTATGATGTCATCACTGCGTCATAGTGACGTCAGCCAGTCAACATGGCCAGTCCAGGTCAAACCTGACCAGTTGGACCCACTAGTAAGTGACTCAGTGCTGCCTAGGGTCACAGACACGTGGGGACGGGTCAACGAACACGTCAGCATAGTCAACTCTGACGCGTGGGTCCCGCTGGGTTATAAACTAATCTAAACATAAAATAAACCTAGAGTTAATTTGGCATGGGGCCCAGCAGTCGGTGTCACTGGAGTGGTTAATTAGTGGGTCATTAGCCTCTAATGATGCCACGTCAGCGGCTAAACACCGGCGCTAAGCACACCACGGCGGCGCTCGCCGGTCGGGCCATTTCGGCCACAAGAGCTCGCGCTCTTGGGCTCTACAGAACCAGCGCGATGAGGCGCTTCGAATGGTGGTCTTATCTGGCCGTGGGGATGCCGGAGCAGTCGACGACGTCCAGGTTTGGCGGCGGCTGGAGCACGGGAGACGGTGGTTTTGGTGTTGCAGCGTGCTAGCGGGTGAACGGATGCACTAGCGAGGCGCTACGAGGTGTGGTGAGTGCTTTGTGCACCGGTGCATGACCAAATGGTCATCGGAGCTACGCCGACGGCGAGCTCGGGCGGCGGCGGGTTTCGGTCTCTGGTGAACGGCGGCTACGGCGTGCAAATGGAGCACAGAAGAGGGGGATTAGGGTCAATGGCTCGCAGAGAGTGCAGCAGTGCAGACGGCGAGCTCAGAGGAGGTTCGAACCGAGCGGGGCGGCGGAGGCGATCTCTGTGATCCGAGGAAGAAGAAGGCATCGGGGGCGGCACTTCGAGGCGTCCGGCGTCGCGTGAGTCGACGGAGAGGACGAGGGCGTCAAGGCGGAGCGCCTTGACACGACGGGGAGACGTGGCAGTGGCTCTAGGTGTGGTGAACGGCATCGACGGCGGCGGTGGCGCTCGGGTGACACGAGGGAGAGAGCCAAGGGAGGGGAGAGAAGTCCAGGGGGAGTGAGAGGCGGTCGGGAAGGTGGCGTGGCACGTGTGGACGCGTCCAGGTCATCGGGGATGCATGCAGCCAGGTAGGAGGTGGCTCGGGCATGTGGCTGCGCGCGCCGGACACGCGCCCTCACCTACTGGCGCGAGGAGGAAGTCGACAGGGAGCCCAGGTGGGCTGGGCCGCCAGGTGAGTAGGCCTAGGTGAGATCTCTCTCTCTCTCTCTCTCTCTCTCTCTCTTTGTCTTTTGTTTTTCTAATTTATTTCTTCTGTTTTATTTTAGCTAGAGCACTAAAACATTTTAGATAATGTTGAAACTTTTTGTGGACTCACTCTGAAATATTCCAAAGGCCCTCTACAAGTTTCAAATTATTTGGTGCTGTTTAAATATATATAGCATTTAAATGGCCCCAATTAAAATACTTATTGATTTAATTCAAAGCCTAAATATGTCCTACAAAAATGTAAACCATTTTTGGTAGATGCTTCCACCTTAATCCAGAAATTATGAACATTTTTAAAGGGCATTTTGAGTTCATTGAAAAAGATTCTATTCAACCCTATTTGATTTAACTGAAGCTAGGGTTTGGATCAATCCCCATTTCAAGTTTAAATGAAATTTAAACATGATGCAGCACATGACTAGCTAGCCCAGAGCATACCAGAACTAGGGATGTGACAACTCACCCCCACTAAACAAGAATCTCGTCCGAGATCCAAGGCGTGAGATAAGAGGAAAGGGTGTCAGAAACTATCACCAACTTCATGATCCAACTGCCCTTCTCGAAGATGTTGATTCATTGCTTCAAACTGATCTTGACGTCTTTTGCTTTCGAGATCTTCATCCAACGCGAGGATGACAGAAAGGCACTCTATAGGAATCGATCTTCTTGGAGATTGAGTAACTCAAGATCAACTCATGGAGTGAGACATTGAAACATCTCTCGAGTTGAGACACAAAACATACATCCAGACGGATGGAAGAGATCAGATGACGAAGGTTCACTTGGTAGGCAAAAATTCCACGCTTGAATAAGATGGTGTATAGATTTCAAAGTAGCGAGGAAGTGATTGCCATGATTCCTTACAGGGCACCTTGGAAGAGGTGACCCATAGAATTACTCCCTGAAGTGGCAAAAAGAATTACTTTTGATATAGAGATCATTGAAACTCTCTATACCAAGCTAGGGCAATTCGCAATCGGCAGTTTGAAGAAGTTTGAAAGGATGGCATACTCATACTAGAATAGATGATGTGGACTACCTTGTTGAAGACAACGCAATGGATGATTTTTCCTTATCATCGGAAATTGATGGGACCCATGGTAGGACCACATTTGAAGATGATCCTCAACAGCAATCACTGAGAGGGGCAGCCCATGGGAAATTGGCACAATGGCGGTGCAAGCTGGAAACAAAATGCAAATGCTAGGAATGATTCTAGTAACTGGGGGAATAGCTCAACAGTCAAGAGTGATTCCACTGTTTGAATGATTATAGTATAATCGAAGAAACTAAGAGCACAAGAATCCCCAAGGAGCAACTTCTAGAATAAGTCGCACGAAATCCTCATGGAGGAAATGGAAAAATTGCTCATTTAGGATATTACAATAATAGATCTTCCAGCTAGGTGTATCGGCCAGAACATCAACTTTGCCAGAACCTACATCATAGATCTTGGAATGGTTCCAACCATCATACCTGCCTGAGATTCAGATCCGGTTGGTAACAGGATATTTCAGACATCATGTCTGGAAAAGAAAGTTTGCGACACAACTCGATGAGATGACGTTGCGAGATTCTCGGGAAATGGACTACGGTAGTAAGCTCCAAAACATGAGCTGGTTCTACTACACACATGTGAACACGCTGTCCAAGATAAGCATGACCACGTAGAAGTCTTACGATAGAACACTACCGAGTTCTGGTTGGGAACCATCATCGCGGATAACAAAGTCCTTGTGTAAGTCATATAATTAGCTCTTATGAAGGAACTTCTTCTCCTTGAACAACTCAGTCAGTGGCTTGGTGTGCTAGGAACACATACAGAATGGAGGTGGCCAACCTATTAAACCATAGAGTAGTTCGCACATAGGCGTGACTAACATGGGATGATTCAAGAGGAAGCAAAAACAATCTTTCTCGAATTCACGGTGGCAACTTGCATCGAATGCACATGAATTAGGGGAAGTCTCTTCTTTCATCCAAACATATACCTCATGAGCGGGACACGAAGGCATTGTTTACAAAGTTTCCAACACTAGCTTAATGTTCATCATGAATCATGGAGAAGATAAAATGCTGCTGATGAGCTCAACAACAAGTCATCAAGATTCCCATGAAGATGGAATTCCACAACTATGTGAACAAGGCGATAGTATTGGTCAGACCCAAAAGATATAATGGTGTATGGTCGAGGGACAACCGCGAGTAAGACAACATTACGAACATCGTTGGTTCTGATTTGATTTGACGATAGCACATACTCAAATCAAAGATTGGTAAGATAATAGATCCAACAACTGATGACGAGGGTCAATTGATGAAGATATCATATTTCTTTAACACACACACAAAGATATCTCTTAATGATGAACTAATTCGGACAAGCTTCCATCTTCCAAGTCTCGAACTTTTTGTTTAGCTTAACCAACTAGCTCAGGGTATCCAACACAGATTCTTCGAGAAGGGGTGGTTTACAAGAAACCAACTTGATCACGAGCTCAACATAACGGTCAGGGAACAACCTGGTGATACTTCCATGAAGATATCCGGAAAATCACGAACCACCGATATGTTACTAAGCTCGAGAGCAATCTTGCTTCTTAGGGCAAGAAGATATGATCATAAGAGTGAGGAATTAACACAATCCTAACTTGTTGATCGAAGAGTGCACCAGGAGGAATGGACTAGGTAGCACAATCAATATTAGAATGATGATTCAATAACCAACACACTAAGAATGAGATTATTGTCCATTAACTACCAAGCAACAGAGTTGCTAGGAGTATTGATTTCACACATCATGATTAACTTGTCGATATTCCAGTTACAATAACACGGAGACCGAGGAATGAACGATGATGGCGAGAAGTATCACCGTACCAAGAGTTCATAGGAGGTGGTGCAATTCTCATGACATTCTTGACATAAAGATGGTAACACTCCAAGGTAGAAGAATGTGATTTCATTAGGATGGCTCCTCCTCTCCTCCTCCTCTCCTCCCACCTGCTCGACCTCTCACCATGGATCTAACCCTTCATCCATGCCATGGAAGGGCTCCTACACTGGGATTTCAACCCTGGCCTTGCTGTGGCCGATCAGGTACGTTGTCGGTTTGGAGAAACGGTGCACTTTTCTCCTTCGTGCAAGACCAAGGAATTTTTCTTGGTTGTTTCCTTCTCCTCTGCATCCTTCCCCCTCAATGAAGAATCTGTGGGTGTGGCTCTACAATGTTGTATTGGCGGGCATCATCTTGGCTTTAAGGTTTCTCAGATCTTTGAGAGGTCCTTTCGGTTTTCTGTGGCCGGAAACAAGGTTGGACATTTTATTCATGGCCTCAAAGACCGTATTTGGCCGGATTTCATTTGTCACTTTCATCTATTCAATGGCCGTTTCAATGGCTACAAGCATTTGGATTCTTGTTGGCATGCTGATGAAAGGATGGATTCTATTGCTAGCCGAAGCCCCGTGGTTGTGCGCATTACCTCGTCGTTTTTCTCACAGCCCTCTGGACAAGATCATGCTCCCTCCAAAGAGTTAAGCAAATTTGGGCTGGTTCCCTTAAATTCCATGGTTTTCAATGACATGAACAGCCATGAAGCTTCATGTTCGAACATGGCACCTCCTAGTGATCATCATCCAGGATCCGCGGAGCTTACGACGCCCTCTGACACGGTCATTCAATGCCCAGGCGATTCTACGGAGCATTTACTCTGGATTGGTAATTTCAATTTTCCTACCAATACTACCTACCCCAAATTACCGCAAAGTTTCCTTGCTTCCGCGTTCAAATATGCACCTCCGCACACCTCCCGGCCACCTTTACTTTCCTCCGCGCATATTGCGGATTTATCGCGTGTGGGGTACACCCCGAAGGAATTATTGGATCTGGCAAATGGTTGGGGGGTGCTTTGTGCAAAATGTTTATAATGGGGGCACGACAAATCCCAGTGTCACGCCTGGATTATTTGTCTGCACTGCTCGGCCCCAGGGCACAAAAGTTTTAATTGCCGTCCAAACTGCGGGCTTCTTTGAATGGCAATGCTTTTATGGGATTAGATTCTGATAATGCAGTCAAATCCTCTCAGTCTGGGCAGCAAATCATTTTGCCTTCTATGGAAAAAACTTACCCCCGACGATGCCCAGGTGCCAGCCAACCTCAACCGTCCGATGCTCTGCATGCGGCCACTACGGACATCTGGTGCAATCTTGCTGGCGACGCCGCTTGGCCCAGCGATGGCATTGGCGACCAAAAACCCCAGCCACCACCTTTGACGCCCCGCATTCTCCCCCATTGCCCGCCCCGCTTCCCAATGTTGCAGAGTGCTCTGCTCTAGCACCACCACCACCACAATCCACCACAGCCACCGTCGCCATCACCGCCGCGTCCCCAACCATGGCCAACTACCCAGTCAACCCCCTCCCCTTCCTCCCGGCTGGCTGGTCCGTTGAGCCAGGGCCTGCAGATCGCAAGGTGAGGGCGAACATGGCGGTTAATCCCATCCCTCCATTGAACAACAATTTCCTCGCCATCGCCGAGGCTAGAATATTTGTGCCGCTGCATCTCTGCGAGAATCTCCGCAACACCATTGAAGGCCTGCTTCACGAGTCTGGTTTGCACACCACCGAGTCATCTGACCATCCTCTTGGAGTGGGTATGTTTGCCTTTGCTAATTCCTTCATTAGAGACACTGCTGTCAACACCACCTTCCAGCTCGATGAGGAAGATCTTGTGATTTCTTTTGTGCGTCATAATGCTGCTCTCAATATGCGCAACACTACATACGGTCCTGAAGTTTGGTTGCTCTATATTGGTTTCCCTGATGACTATCAGACATAATTTTATCTTCAGCATTCGGTGGATGACTATGGTAGATTAGTTTCTTGGAACAGTCCCAATGTTGATCGTTCTGTGGTACTGCTAAAAGTCAGAGTCATTCATATGCGCCTCATACCTAAAAGCATTGTCATCCGTCAGTTAGGAGGAGATAGAGCTTGTTGGACTGCCACTGTTTATATTCTCCGCGGTGCAGACTGGAATGCACATGACCCTGAGGTCCCAACTGCTGACGAAGAACCTCCTCCAGCCAACGGTGTGCCGCATCCCATGTTTGGGGATGGCCTCATAGCAGAACAGCTTTACTAGCAACAACTGCAGAATTGGTTGCTTCAGAATGGGGTCAGTAATGACCAGGCTCCGCACCATGCTCCTCAGCAAGATGGACCACAAGAGGCTCAGTGGGATCCATGGCCGCAGCCCCCGGCTCCGCAAATGCCAGCTGCCCTGGTTAACTTCCAAGCATGGCTTGCTGCTCAGGGTCTCCGCGTGCAAGATGGCATCCTACCTGAAGACAACATCACTGACAGCCTGAACTCAGCCTGGTTTGAAACTAGTTCCTCTGCTAGCTCTCAGGCATCCTCTCTGGGATCCAACAATCAAGTTACCACTCTGCTTGTCGCTCCACCTGTGCTCCATAACGTCATCAATGTGGATGTTACTGTCTCTGTTGATACTATGCATGTCAGTATCTCTATCGAAGGCAATGAGCTTGCTACCGTGTTAACTTCTGATTTGATCCCGAGGAATGTCTTCACTACATATCTCTCCAGATCCATCATGTCTGTTGTGGCTGCTTTCGGGCCCTGGAGCGCAGGATATGGTTTGCCTCCATTGGAGTTTCAGACACCTCCGCCGCGGATCATTCTTCAGGTTGCTGACCAGGAGACCACCCACCTGCTTTGCTTCTCTGCTCGTATCCTTCCCATCGCCCCGGCTGCTAGCTCGGTGTAGCTTATTGAATTGGCACCTGAAGAGGGGGATCCTAGTTTGCTGCAGTCTGAGATCTCTGGCTCTCTACCATCTGTAACTGTAGATGTTATTGCTTCAGATCTTGAACCCCAGAACAATGCTGCTCCCGTTGATGATCTGCTTATGCTGGCGCCAGTTTCTGGTTTGAATGATGTGCCCCCACTCGTTGCTCATAATACTTTGGAGGAGGGTTCTGACTTGGGCCTAGCCCAAGTTCTGTCTGATGTGCCTGGCCCATCGGCTGCACGCCCACGTCGCTCCAAACTCAAGGCTCCTGTGGTCACCACTGAAGTCAGGCGCAGCACCAGATCCACGCGCTTTGATGGTTTCAGGGTGCCACAAATCTCTGATGTGCGCCCTACTGTTTCAAAGGTGAAGCCACGGGTGATACCCTCTACTGCTACCAGCTCTAGCTCGGCGGCCCTGGATCAAGCTCCTCCTCCAACTTCCATCCGCACAATGGAGGAAATTGGCATCGTACGTTGCACTGTCCCGCCCCAGGAGCTCACGGAGGCCGCTCTGCTTGCGCCTGAAGACACGGCTACCATCCACAATAGCCAGGTGGACGGCTCCTCTTCTTCTGCTTAAGTTTGAAGCCCCTGATGCCGCTTTTGCGTAGGTGGAACGTGCTATGTTGGAATGTGCGCGGGTTAAATTCTGATAAAAAGTTACTAGCGCTGTCGAACGCGATATCTATTAGTGGCTGTGCCATCGTTTGTTTGCAGGAAACTAAAAAACCTGTTATCGATCTAGCGCTTATTAGAACCTGCTGTCCTAAGCGCTTTGATAAATTTGCTTATATTCCTTCTCGTGGCGCTTCGGGTGGTTTACTCACAGTATGGAACAACTCCATCTTCTCAGGGACTGTGGTTGTTCAAGAAGATTTTGCTTTAGGAATTCAATTCACCAGCACAATTTTGGCACAAGCTTGGACTCTCTACAACATCTATGGTCCCTGCACAGGGCCCTCTCGGGACATGTTTACTCAGTGGCTTTACGACAGAAATATCCAGACATCTGAAGATTGCTTATTCCTTGGAGATTTCAATTATATTAGAGGGCCTGAAAATCATAACAAACCGGGAGGTGATGTCAACGATATGTCAACCTTTAATGACATTATCCGCAAGCTTAACCTAGTGGAGTTGCCCATTAAAGGCAGACTATACACATGGAGTAACATGCAAAACGATCCCCTCCTCGAGCAACTAGATTGGTTCTTTACATCCACTCATTGGACAAGTGTTTACCCCAACACAATGGTAAACCTCTTTGTAAACCCACCTCGGATCACACACCATGTGTGGTAAACATTGAGACAAAAATCCCTCGGGCCAAGCTCTTTAGGTTTGAATCATATTGGCTGCTGCACACTGGATTTATGGATGTGGTTAAGAGGGTTTGGGATAAACCTATTGCCCTATCCAATGCAGCTACGGTCCTTTGTCAAAAGTTTAAGCAGCTTCGACAAGAGCTCAAGGTTTGGAGTACAAGCATTTCTCGGTTATCGGTGGCTATTGAAAACACGAATAAAACACTAGCTGACCTGGATGAGTTGGAAAATCAACGGGCTCTCACACTACCTGAGAGCAACTTCCGCAAGATCATCAAAAATCATCTCCTTCGGTTATTGGACTATCAGAGGCAGTACTGGAAGAAACATTGCACCATTCGATGGGTTCAATTTGGCGACGAAAACACAAAGTTCTTTCAAGCAGTGGCCACAGAAAGATATCGCAAAAATAACGTTGCCAATCTTCAAACCCCTGATGGGCTTGTAGTGGAAGATCATAACGGCAAAGAGGCTCCACTGTTTCATGCATATTCGGACAGACTAGGTACCTCTAGCCCCACCCATATGCACTTTGATCTACCCTCTCTGATACGGCCTCATGCAAACTTGGATCATCTCACGCTCCCTTTCACGCGTGAAGAAATTGATGGGGTCATTAAAGAAATGCCAAGTGATAGGGCTCCTGGTCCGGACGGTTTTAGTGGCCTTTTTCTCAAAGCTTGTTGGCCAATCATCAGGGAAGATTTCTACTCGTTGTGCGATCAATTCCATGCAGGAGCAATTAATCTGTAGAGCATTAATGATGGCTTAATCACTCTGATCCCAAAGAATGGGTCTCCCTCCACAGTTAATGATTACAGGCCAATCACACTACTCAACTGCTGCCTTAAACTCATTACTAAGCCCCTGGCCAACTGCCTACAAAAGGTTATTCTACAAATTATTCACCGCAACCAATATGGTTTCATTCGTGGGAGATCTATACAGGACTGCCTCGCATGGACTTTCCAATACATCCACCAATGCCAAGCTTCCAAACGGCCAATAGTTCTGCTTAAACTCGATTTTGCCAAAGCCTTTGACACCATCGAGCATGATCCCATGATCAACATTATGAGGCATATCGGCTTTAATGAGAAATGGCTGTCTTGGATAAATTCAATTTTCTCTTCTGGCAGATCTTCAGTTCTCCTTAACGGTGTCCCGGGCAGACAATTTCATTGCAAGTATGGGGTCCGACAGGGTGATCCGCTGTCTCCACTTATTTTCGTGCTGGCGGCCGACCTTCTTCAGTCTGCAATTAATGAAGCTTATAGGGATGGTAAAACCCAGCTTCCCTTTCCATCTAATGGAAACATGGACTACCCTATTGTGCAGTACGCCGATGACACGATTCTCCTCATGCCCGCTTGCCCTCATCAAGCTTTCATTATCAAAGGCATTCTAACCAAATATGCTCAGTCCATCGGTCTTAAAATCAATTTCCACAAGTCAACACTCATTCCAATAAATGTGGATGCTGCTTTATCTGCACAACTGGCTGCAATCTTTGAATGCTCAATTGGTACCATGCCCTTCACCTATCTTGGCCTGCCTCTGGGCACGTCTCGGCCTACCATTCATGATTTCACGCCCCTGGTCAGCACAGTTGAACGAAGTTTGTCCTCCACACTGTCACTCATGTCCCATGCTGGCAAGTTAACGCTCCTCAACTCCACGGTCACCTCGCTCCTTATATATGCAATGTGCACGTTGCACTTTCCACCCAAACTCATCGAGTTGCTAGACAAAATTAGGCGCAGGTGCCTTTGGATCAAGAAGACTAAACATGGCGATAAATGTAACTCTTTGGCGGCCTGGGATATGGTTTGTAAACCTAAAAATAAGGGAGGACTTGGTGTCCTCAACCTCCGAATGCTAAATGATGCACTTCTCTTGAAATTCCTGCATAAATTCTACAACAAGTTGGATATCCCTTGGGTGCAACTAACTTGGGATTCGTACTACGCCCAGAAAATCCCACATGCTTCTGACCCAGTTGGCTCGTTCTGGTGGAAAGACATTCTCAAGCTCACTCCTACGTTTAGGGGGATTTCTAAAGTCAATATTGTTTGTGGCACTACAGCTTTGTTTTGGAAAGA